>NC_139346.1:94105476-94705476 GCF_055883805.1 Amblyomma maculatum | reverse complement strand
GGTAGGTAGGTAGGTAGGTAGGTAGGTAGGTAGGTAGGTAGGTAGGTAGGTAGGTAGGTAGGTAGGTAGGTAGGTAGGTAGGTAGGTAGGTAGGTAGGTAGGTAGGTAGGTAGGTAGGTAGGTAGGTAGGTAGGTAGGTAGGTAGGTAGGTAGGTAGGTAGGTAGGTAGGTAGGTAGGTAGGTAGGTAGGTAGGTAGGTAGGTAGGTAGGTAGGTAGGTAGGTAGGTAGGTAGGTAGGTAGGTAGGTAGGTAGGTAGGTAGGTAGGTAGGTAGGTAGGTAGGTAGGTAGGTAGGTAGGTAGGTAGGTAGGTAGGTAGGTAGGTAGGTAGGTAGGTAGGTAGGTAGGTAGGTAGGTAGGTAGGTAGGTAGGTAGGTAGGTAGGTAGGTAGGTAGGTAGGTAGGTAGGTAGGTAGGTAGGTAGGTAGGTAGGTAGGTAGGTAGGTAGGTAGGTAGGTAGGTAGGTAGGTAGGTAGGTAGGTAGGTAGGTAGGTAGGTAGGTAGGTAGGTAGGTAGGTAGGTAGGTAGGTAGGTAGGTAGGTAGGTAGGTAGGTAGGTAGGTAGGTAGGTAGGTAGGTAGGTAGGTAGGTAGGTAGGTAGGTAGGTAGGTAGGTAGGTAGGTAGGTAGGTAGGTAGGTAGGTAGGTAGGTAGGTAGGTAGGTAGGTAGGTAGGTAGGTAGGTAGGTAGGTAGGTAGGTAGGTAGGTAGGTAGGTAGGTAGGTAGGTAGGTAGGTAGGTAGGTAGGTAGGTAGGTAGGTAGGTAGGTAGGTAGGTAGGTAGGTAGGTAGGTAGGTAGGTAGGTAGGTAGGTAGGTAGGTAGGTAGGTAGGTAGGTAGGTAGGTAGGTAGGTAGGTAGGTAGGTAGGTAGGTAGGTAGGTAGGTAGGTAGGTAGGTAGGTAGGTAGGTAGGTAGGTAGGTAGGTAGGTAGGTAGGTAGGTAGGTAGGTAGGTAGGTAGGTAGGTAGGTAGGTAGGTAGGTAGGTAGGTAGGTAGGTAGGTAGGTAGGTAGGTAGGTAGGTAGGTAGGTAGGTAGGTAGGTAGGTAGGTAGGTAGGTAGGTAGGTAGGTAGGTAGGTAGGTAGGTAGGTAGGTAGGTAGGTAGGTAGGTAGGTAGGTAGGTAGGTAGGTAGGTAGGTAGGTAGGTAGGTAGGTAGGTAGGTAGGTAGGTAGGTAGGTAGGTAGGTAGGTAGGTAGGTAGGTAGGTAGGTAGGTAGGTAGGTAGGTAGGTAGGTAGGTAGGTAGGTAGGTAGGTAGGTAGGTAGGTAGGTAGGTAGGTAGGTAGGTAGGTAGGTAGGTAGGTAGGTAGGTAGGTAGGTAGGTAGGTAGGTAGGTAGGTAGGTAGGTAGGTAGGTAGGTAGGTAGGTAGGTAGGTAGGTAGGTAGGTAGGTAGGTAGGTAGGTAGGTAGGTAGGTAGGTAGGTAGGTAGGTAGGTAGGTAGGTAGGTAGGTAGGTAGGTAGGTAGGTAGGTAGGTAGGTAGGTAGGTAGGTAGGTAGGTAGGTAGATACTTAGGGGTTCCGCTTATGGCTTACCTTGACAGTGAACAGTATTAGAGAGGGCAAACTAAAGAGATAAAGACAAATCTGAAAAGTGGAGAGGGACCAGTTTAGTTTATGGGGTTTAACTTCCCAAAGCAACTCGGGCTATGAGACACGCCGTAGTGGAGGACTCCAGAATTTCGACCACCTGGGGTTCTTTCAGTGCAGTTAAAAAACCCCAGGTGGTCGCAAATTCTGAAGTCCTCCCCTACGGCGTCTCTCATAGCCTGAGTTTCTTTGGGACGTTAAACCCCATAAACTAAACTTAACTAGACCCTCTTCACTCTTCAGATTTGTCCTTTGTCTCTTTAGTTTGCCCTCTCTAATACTGTTCACTGTCAAGGTAAGCCTTAAGCGGAACCCCCTAGTACCTATCTGATGTCGTCGTCCAACGTACACTGGCAAACCGTTCAGGCGTAGGCCACCTTCCATGCCAAAGTCCGAGGCATTTCGACCAGTTAACTCCACAAGCTTGGCATGTGCCCCCTTATCATCGCTTAATACAGAGACGTCGTCTGCATACGCTAACAAGCCAAGCCCTGGTTTGTGAAACACTTTTCATAATTCCCCTTGTCTACCGTGAGGATTCCGCTAGTGAGAGACACTGCGCATTTCCTTTCCTCTAAATGAATTATATAGGAACGCCGATGAACTTTGATGTGGTCAATGAAATGCTGGTTGTGTTCGACTAGGGGCGCACCATGTACCGTCAAGACAGGTCATGAAGTCATCAGGCGATTCATGCATATATGAAGCTGACCCCTCCGGTCGTCCGATCCAGGCGTCCGTGCAGCGCCTTTGATTTGACCCTTCCTCGAACGCCACACCACACAGAAAACAAAAGCAGACCCATATGTGTAGTTTTTACACAGAAAACAGGAGCAGACCCATATGTTTTGCCTCAAGCAAACTACTGTGTATTGTTCTATAGTGTATATATTTCTATTTTTATTTTTATCTGCCCCTTCTTTTCTCCCTACCGCTCACCTCTGATGTCCTCTACCCCTTCCTCGTTATCCCTTTATTTCCGCCACCCCAGTTAAAGTGCTTCAGATATCAGATAGCAGATACCGGGGCTGGCAAACATCTTTCCTTTCTTTTGTATATAAATAAAATAACCACTACCACCACCACCACCACAATATGCCTAGGAGGCTTGCGTACAGCCGGCATCAGCGACGTTTGAAATATATTTACAGGATAGAAAAGGTACAGTATCTGTTGTTGTGGCTGTAGGAAGACAGAAAAAAAATGCACGGGCCTGCTACTGGCTCTGTAGCTGAGCCACTTCTGCTGCCTCGTGCGGATAGAGGTGTGAAAGTAAAGAAGAAAGAAAGGGAAGAAGAGGAAGACGCGCGCCGCAACTGCCGTTGTTCACCATCTTAGCGGCGGCGGGTGCAATGACGGCCTATAACAGGTAAAATTCGGTGCCAGTCTAGCCCTCGCCACAATCTTATTTTTTATTTTATTTATAGGAAGGGAAAGGCTTGGTAACTGTCTCACTTGTTTTCTGTGGACACCGCAACCACGCCGTAAGGGAAGGGAGGAAGGTGGGAGTGAAAGTGGAAAGAGAGAAGGAGGAGCCGTAGTGGAGGGCTACGGATAATTTCGACCACCTGGGGATCTTTAACGTGCGCTGACATCGCACAGCACACGGACGCCTCTTCGTTTCGGCGCCATAATCGGCGTTGACCTACCAGTCCCAGCCTCGTAGGGGAGTGAGGTGGTGAAGGGTGGCTGATCCTGGCCCTGATTGGGCTGGAACAGGTAGGTCACCGCCGCTTGCGGCGGAGGCTAGCCTGCCACCAAATTTTATTTTTTGTAAGCCGTCATTTCACCCGCCACTGCTTCGGTGGTGGACGACGGCTGTTGTTTCGGCGCGCGTCTTTCTCTTCCTATTGTTTTTCTCTCTTTTCTATTTTCTCTTCTGTCCGCACGAGGTAGCGGAGGTGGCACACAATGGAAGGGTGGCAGTTTCTGGCCCTACGGGGCTGGGGCGTTAGGTCAACGCCGCGTGTGGCTGGGGCTAGCCATCCACCAAATTTTTGTCTGTTGTAGGCCGTCATTGCACCCGCCACCGCTTAGGTGGTGGACGACGGCTGTCGCTGCGCACCTTTCTCTCGCTGTTCTTTTTCTTTCCTTCTGTACTTTCTCTCTTCTGTCTGCGCGAGGCAGCGGAGGCGGTGCATGACCCGGGTTCGAACCCGACCTCGGCGGCTGCGTTTCGATGGAGGCGAAACGAAGAGGCGTCCGTGTGCTGTGCGATGTCAGCGCACGTTAAAGATCCCCAGGTGGTCGAAATTGCTCCGTAGCCCTCCACTACGGCTCCTCATTCTCTCTTTCCACTTTCACTCCCACCTTCCTTCTTTCCCTTACGGCGCGGTTGAGGTGTCCACAGAAAACAGTGAGACAGTTACCGCGCCTTTCCCTTCCTATAAATCAATCAATCAATCAGGTGGCGCACCGCTACAGCCGAGGTGGCTCAGCTTTTTTCTCTCCCTCTTCCTTTTCTTCCTTCTCTATTTTCTCTTCTGTCTGCACGAAGCAGCGGAGGTGGCTCAGCTACAGAGCCAGTAGCAGGCCCGTACATTTTCCTTTCCTTCTTCCTACAGCCACAGCAGGTGGTTGAAACGAAGAGGCGTCCGTGTGCTGTGCGATGTCAGCGCACGTTAAAGATCCCCAGGTGGTCGAAATTACTCCGTAGCCCTCCACTACGGCTCCTCTTTCTCTTTTTCCACTTTCACTCCCACCTTCCTCCCTTCCCTTACGGCGCGGTTGCGGTGTCCACAGAAAACAAGTGAGACAGTTACCGCGCCTTTCCCTTCCTATAAATAAATCAGTTTTCAGCTACAGAGCCAGTAGGAGGCCCGTGCATTTTCTTTTCCTTCTTCCTGCAGCCACAACAGTGGAGGTGGCTCTGCTACAGGGCCAGTAGCAGGCCCGTGCATTTTCTTTTCCTTCTTCCTATAGCCACCACAACAGCCCCGTAGGGCCAAGAACAGCCACCCTTCACCAGCTCCCCCGCACAGTATGTCACAATTATCTGCTGACATATGTACCATACAGCTTAAAAAGTGGAAGGATGAAGTGAAAGAAGAGAGGGAGATAGAGGTGGCGTAGTGGAGGGCTGCGATCCACCGTGCTTTAATGGCTTTCGCCTTATTGCACTTTAGGGGTCCAAAGTGCCCTCTAGATCTTCTTTAGCTGACTTCTCAACTAGGCGTCTATTTGGCCCCATTGAGCGATAAGGTAATTCGGCGACGGAGACTAAGCCGGCTGCACTGTAGTGCAAAAAAAAATTGCACTCATGCCCACAGTACGCAAATTCACGCGCACAAGTGTAATTCCTCTTACTTATATGCCCGAAAATAGGTTGTGCCATGCGATGATACTACACTGTACGTGTGTTACTAAATCTACTGGTTAAATAATCCCAGGTGGCCGAAATTTCCGGAGTCATCCACTACGGCGTGTCTCATAGCCTGAGTCGCTTTGGGACGTTAAACCCACAAACAAAACAACTAAATCTAGTGTAGTTATACTAAGCCGCAATATTTGTGGTTTTATTATCAGTGTGATACCATAATCTTTCGCGTACATTCCGAGAAAAAGCTGCGACAGTATTGTGTCATGAAATTATCTCATTGGTTGAGAGGCGTGATGCTACATACCCCGCCTGCCAATAAGCTCTCGGCCATGTCACGTGAACATGTGACGTCATGAATTCGATCAATGACGTAATTAGGATGCCAACTTGGTCAGCGGTTTGGCTGCTGCAGCGAAAAAAACAGAATTGTGCAGAGATCAGATTTCGTCCATAGGATGGCAAGCTCCACCCAACAATATTAATAAGTGCGCATGAAGAAAGGAAACAATCTTAATCACAAGAAAATGCCAAGAAATGGCATAAAACATTAAAGTAATAAACTGAATGTCCATTTTATTGCCATCGCATTTTACTTTATGAAGCGATTTAGGAAGCGATGAAGGGGCACCGATCAGTTGATCAACGGTGCAATAAAAGAAAGGAACGAAAGAGATCAGACTAGCACCGCATTCCACTCCTCACGCGCGTCACCACGCCAGCCTGGTTCGGTTGTGCTGTGTATTTTGCAGCTGGCCCTCCGCCATGGCGCAGGCAGTACAGCAGTGATGTCAAATGAGGCTATATGTGCCGCAATCTTCTGTTCGGTATGCAGCCCACCTTCTTCGCAGCAACATGTGGCAAGCAACGAAAGCCCCTTTCGGGTAACACCACGTGGCTCTTACAATGCTCACGGGTGGTACCCGCAAGAAAGACGTGCTCCGTTGGTCACTGCTAGGCGCGAGAATGGAAATTAAATACATAATTTCCGTATTGTTATTTCCTTTGCTAAACGCAATACGAGAAATTGATCTGCACTTTTGGTATCTTCTTTCAACGGCTCATTAGGTGTACACCCAGGTTTATTTCTTCTCTTTAGTCTGAATATGGTATTTGTCGTGCAGGTGTCCATCGGCTGCGCACTTTCGTGGCGCGTCTGCTGCCGCTGTACGGAGAGCTGGACCACGCCTTCATTGGTTCGTACATAAAGTGGTCGAGGAAGACGTTCAACACTCTGTTTAGACTCGGACCGGGGTTTCAGGTAAGCTTTCTAAAAATTCCGCTCAATTACCTAATTCACAGCGGCGGAAAAACATTTACCTTAACTTCGCTTTATTTGCTCTTAATCGCATAAAACGCATTGCAGGGGAAGTGGTGGGAAATGCAAAAAAAAAAGAAAATTTATAAAGAAAACGAAGGACATAAAAGAAAGAAAATAATTTCAGCCGAAAGGTCCTCATTGTGAATGTAAGCACACTTTATTTGTTTACCTAACTTATATGTGAGTAGTGCGGCCTTAGTTTCAAGGGTTAGGCAAGGGTACTGTACGTAATACAGATGACACAAAAAGATAAGATGGCATCATATAGATAGTCAACGCCAGTTTATAGAGCTTTCAGCGTAGAACTGGGCTCCGAAGGGATTAAAGTTATCAAGACTGTGAACCTATTTGCCCTTGACATTTATTTTTAATAGCACGCACGAGAGCGGCTTAGTGAAGGAGCATTAGGACAATTATTTTGTGTGGGCTAGGACAAGACATGCAGTGATATTTTTACAGATATGTACTGCCAATGAGTACTTGTGTACTGAGCCAGAACACTGAACGCATAAAAGTTGAGGGGGGGGGGGGGACACCCCTAGTTAAAGGCTTGTTTGCCTCTCTACTTGCGAACCCTCGGTCGTCTACATTCGTTTCGCTACTCGTTTAGTCATTACAGTTTACTGCGTGAATATACTATCCCACGCACGCATGCACATCACCACACAGCCGTAAGAAACGTTTTTATGTGGAACGCCAACCAACATAGATATGAATTCCCGCTTTAAAACAAAGCCTTGCGAACGTGCCTGCGCTGCCTTGGTTCTGTGCTTTCCGACGCCAATCTTACCACTTCTTAACCATTAAACGTCGCCTTGGGGAGAGTTTAAAGTGAGAGTGAAACAAGAAAAAGGATAGCAGGCGGCGATTGAAGGGCTTCGTTATAAATTCGGACAACTGGTAACGTGCACCGAAGTCGCACATTACACGAGTGCCTTAAGAGCTTCGCCTCCGGCGATGAAGTCACCGTTCCCAGTGTAAGCTAAAAGTAGCAGCTTCCACCGAAAGCTGACAGAGATACTGAAAGTAGTGAAGGGAAAGGGAGCAACAAGATTTTTAACGTGAGAGCATTAAAAGTCGCGTTCTGCAGAAAATATGAGTCCGGTTTGTCGCTGTTTACATTGCGAGAAAAAAATCACGGGTATGTCTCTGTGGCTGGCAAGGGCCATTGCCGGACGCTGATTGGTTGTCGGTTTTCGCGAAGTCACTAAACCCCATGAAATGGCAGGAGCTGTCAACTCAGGCGGTTGGTGGGAGCGCCGTTGGGAATTAGGCCCTCCAGGATACTTGGATCCCAGAGCCTGCAGCCACGCTACGTCTATGCCACACAGACATGTTCATACGGTGGGGTTAAAGCGAGGATTTGTACTTATGTCGGGTTGTTTTTCACAATTTGTCGGAGCTTATCACTCCATGCTAATGAGTACATATATGGTATAATGGAGGCACCAACCAATGTATTATTGATTGGATGGGTAGCAGAGTACATGAATTCGAGCATGGATCCGCAAGAGGGAAGCTTAGACGGGAGCCAATAGCGTTGCACACGCGATACCTTTAAAGATGGAACTCAGTGTCCTCAAAATTTGTTTTACCGTGTAGATTGTGAAACTAAGCAATCGTCACAACTATCACAATTTCACGTGACCAGTCCGTTTTGCAACTTCTTACTGAGAACTGGTAGATTGTATTCGTATTCTTTCATTTTGTCAATGTGAGTTCTTGTAAGCATAGAACGAGGTCTATATAAGTGTTATGTGGCTAACTTTACGGCCAAAAACGCACAAAAATATACCGTGAGGCATCCAAATGCACTCTTTTTCCTTGATATTAGCGGTAATAAACTGTTATTTTGAGACAAATAAAGCGGCGAGGCGAAATATAAACTGTACGTATTGTACTTAACCGGTATACAGCAAAGGCTCGCAATGCGAGTTAGCATTTTCGTATTTAAAATGTCGAGAATATTTTATACGTGGCACAACTGGTTAGAATAAAGTTTTGTTGCAAAAAAACTGGACATTTTTGTCTTACGGTAACTTCATTGAACAAATATTTAGCATTTTAAACTATCAAATCAAATCTATGATAAGGTCAGCGACACATGCATGTCGATAAAATTGAGTGCCGGCACGATTGTCTCGATCCCAGATAGTTGTTGCTAGTGGCGTGTAAGTGCATTTTTACGAGCTCCGCTAGCTGCTGTGTATTATATACCACTTTTGCTCACGATTGTACGGTACCTGTGTCATAATGTAGCGTATCTGGTTCAGTATGCAAAGTCCCCAGGCTTGATTCCCATCACATCCTAAATTTTCTTTCGCGAATTTCCTTTGCCTAACATTCATATCCTAACTGTGTGAAAGCCTTGTTCCTATAGCTTGTAATTGCAATTAATTATTCAGTGCATTATCGCTTGAAATTACACCACTTCACGGGTGACGTTAATCATTTCCGACAAATGCCGATTCTTTCTGCACTCGCCAAGACCTGGGCTGAACGTGAAATGTAACACTTTCGCGTTGAAGCTACGGAAAACTATAACTTGTACACTTACGTATACCTTCAAGGGCCACTGTCCAGGGAAGGCCCTTTTAAGCAAAGGAGCCCAGTGTTTCGATCAGGTACCGGAGATAGTCTGTGCAAAATGCTACAGTGACACGCGCGCCGCAAAGCATCGAAAATACAATTCAAAGCTCTCTCATGCTCTCCTTTGGGAAGCCAGCTTCCCCGTTTCCTGCGCTGGCCCGACGGGCCCCAGTAATGACGTACGTACCGCGAACGACGTCCATTGGTCCGTCTCGCTGACTGACGGGAGAAGGATGGGTGTCTACCGCTCGCAGCGCGCTTTTCCCTCGCCACAGCCAGACTGAATCCAGCGGCGCGCGCCCCTCGACCGTTTTTTTTTTTTTCGCGCTCGCGGAGAGCCACGCCCCACCTCCCGCCAAACGCGGGGGAAGAAGGGGAATTTGTATTGCGGAGGCTAGACGACCTCGGGCAGGAAAGTGAAAAACCTTTGCGAGGGAACGGAAGGAGAGAGGCATGACAGAATCGGGTGATTGCGGTGGGTGTAACTGCGTTATTAGTTACTCTTTTCAAAAACATTTTGCGGCCTTGCGTTCTAGGGGCGAAGTCTCACAGTCACCGGGGAAGAAAATATTTTCGACCGGAGGGTGGACAGTGGGCCTTTCAGTGCCACATCAGTTTTCTCAGGCACTATACGTACTACATCTCTCCCCGATACTTCGGGGAATATGTCATATGTTGGCGATCGTGTCTCGCTCTCCCCTTGTACTTCCATGCAGTGCATTTACGCTGGCAACGCTGCTGCTTTCCACGTGCGCGCGCTGGATGCGCTGTGCGAGGATGCGACGCTCTCCGGCCGCTGTCTAGTTGCCTGCGATGACACACCCTTGGACGGCATCGATTTCCTGAGACCCCTCGTAGAAGGACACGGAATCCGAATCTACAGGCGTCCTGTCCCCTATCGTGTAATGATGGCGGCAGCGCAGTGCACGTTGGGTGTCGTGCGGGTGATCGCACCTGTGTTTCCCAGCGTTCGAAAACTTGTGCTGCCGAAGCCGTCAGACGTCCGCTACATCTATAAGGGAGCCATGTTGGACGACGGTGAGGCTAGGGAGATTCTCGCCTGGCTTCCACGGTACTCTTTGGAGGAGACGGTCCGACTCTCCCGCTCATTCTATGATAAGCTGTGACAGCAGTATTGCAAAGTGCGCCGCTTATATTTGTTCATGTGGTGGTCTACGCTGAGTAAAATGTACATACTGAGAATGGGATCCGGTAAAAACGTCCCCGGAGCAAATGTCCCCGAAAAAAATGTCCTCAGACAGAAAGTTCCTATTAACGAAGTAGGAAAAAATTGTCCCCGAACGGGGCTGAAGTCTTGCGCTGCAATATGTAGACTGCGTTTCCCCGTGGCGAGCTGCAATGATGAATGGTGCATGTTAATATAAACTTTATTACAGTGGTTTCACCTGTCGGCTTAGAATTGACCGCGGACATCGAGCTGATGCGGGCATTCATAGCAAAAAAAAAAAAAATGGCAGCGGTATTACAGCGACAGTGCCTCATCTTCGCTTTGCTTGCGGGGAAAAGGCAAGCTGACCACCGGCTTTACCGGAGAAGCTTGGAGCGACGCCTTAATATGGCCAATATGCTCGACCGGTTAAGCCTCGTCCTGTTTATACCATCATCACCTTTATCGCAATTTTACACCATCATCAGAAGAACGGTTGAACCTCGTCACCAGAAGGTATGAAAAGTAATTCTTGTGACGTCTTCTGCTTTGGGCGGTTCCCTGAGAGTGCCATACGCCGATCCTCTTGTACCTTTCTCAGTGGGCAGCATTTAGACCTGCCTTATGTGATTGCTTAACGAGTTGCGGAGCTCGGAACCTCGCAACGTATAAAGAGCCAGATAGCTCTTTCACCATGTTTTTACTCTGTTTTTGTAAACATTTCGGGCCCCCAGAGGACGCAGGTTCCAAATGATTATTACATTTAACTCAAAGCCAAGAAAAATTTGCATAAAATATGTTTATGTTTTCATGTGAGTTCTACTACTACTACTACTACTACTACTGAAAGAAATCACTTTTAGGGCCGATTTTGGCCTTAGGGACGTTTTTTCCTAGTTGTCACTTCTTCAAGGGCCGTTTCTTCCGGGGACGTTTTTTCCGGTGACGTATCTTCCGGGCACCTTTCTTCCGGAGACGTTTTTACCTACACCCACTAAGGATACCTATCAAATGATGAAAAACGAAAAATACACTTAGGTCATAAGCTTATCTTTGGTAACGTTTTTGCCACGACATAAGCTCTCCATTTGCCTGCATGAAATGGCGCTGCTGTATTGGACACAGGACTGCGTGAAACAGCTGTCATTACTTGCTGGTAGGACTAGAAAGAGCTGATGTACGAAACTCCCATACGTTATAACCTAAGGTCCAGAATCCAACCAACTCGAAAGTCGTAGAGGAGTGGCGCAGCGCAAAAACGTTTTCCTGGAATGCTGGCCGGTATGACAAAGAAAGGAAACTATCTCCGCTTTAACTCCGCTTAAACCGGTTAAGCCATATGAAAACACCGTCTGGAATTATTTGGCGTTGTTTGACAGTTTTTCACTGAGACTGGCACGATGGTTGACAAAGTTTGACGGTATATATATATATATATATATATATATATATATATATATATATATATACCTGAAACAGAATGTCATTAATTGTAAGTTTGGAGGTCTGCCGACAAGTGAGAAAGCATATGCAGCTTTCCTCAAAACCAACCAACCTTTATTCCGGTGAAGACCACCGTCAAACTTTGTCAACCATCGTGCCAGTCTATATATATATATATATATATATATATATATATATATATATATATATATATATTTATAGAGAGAGAGAGAGAGAGAGAGATGGTTTCCTGTTCCAATCCATATTGCTAACTAGCCTTCAATATGAGTATGCGATGAAGCTTAACCGCTACACACATCACTGTTGCGCCACAGTTTTGATACGTAAGTTGAGGATTTTTTTGTCAAACATACAAGCGTTAGACGATTTTTATAGGCTTTTAACCTACCTATTATGCGTTTGCACTAGAAAGCGCGCAGATATCCGGACGAGAATATAGCACGGAGCAAAAAGTAGCCGTGTACTTGAATTTAACGCTGAAAAAAAAAAAAAGCGAGCTGGTATAAGCAATGGTGTTCCAAGATGACCATGTTGAACAGTAAGGCCAAGGCGGACAGCTGGCGGTAAAAGGGGACCTACATTGAGCTGCCACTTACACATTAAAAAAAAGTGTGATTAACAAAGCGTTCTTTTCAACGAAGTGAGCATAACTGTAATGTTCCTGAACAGAAATGTTTAGCACACTGATACAGATTTTGGATGACAAATACAGATTTAAAAAACTTCGTTCTACACTGTATTCGAGCCCCATCCTACAGCGTGTGTTTATTATCTTTCAAGTAGTAAGGAGGGAGGATAATCAAATTTAACTCAGCCAAACGTACACTACCAAAGAAAAGCGAGGTTGAAGGGGGCGGGCAAAGATTTGCAGATGTGATTCGCAAGCTTGAAGATATACTGTGTCTGAAGTTGCAACAGGAGAGTGCTAATTGAAGAAATATGACTAGGCTGCATGATGGGGCTCAGACATGTTGCTCATAATTATGAAGCCATTATAATCTACATATTAAGAGACGGCACATGGGAAGTATAGATACAAGCACAATGAAATGAAAATGTGTTAGCTGCGTAATAAACATGACTCACAGAACTATATACACTACACTACCACAAGGGCGGTGTCATGCGTTGCTCTATATTTTTTTTTTTCATGCGTGTCGTGGGCTTTGCTTAGTTCCGAACAAATTGACTCCACGGGAACGTTGTACAGCAAACTGCAACAGCTGTTTCCTTTCCCTCTGCCCTCTCTCTTTTTAGCTTTACGACAAGATCTGGGATCTAAAATTTCTCTTTCCAAATTGCAGAAGCAAAGGATATAATTAAATTTTCGACGTTTAAGAAAAGTAGCCCTTGTAGCTGACCAAAATGACGGCAAATAAATGTTCCGCTGGTTTAACACATATCAGTGAATTATTACTTCCCTAAAGATTTCGCTAAACCTAGGATAGGCGCTCTGTATGCATAAACAAAAAGATGCAACTTCGTATACAGACAGGAAAAAAACTACAATGAAATGGCAAGACAGCCAGACCAAAAATATCACGCATTCACTGGGTAATTTAAGGCAACGGCTCGGTCTGCCAACATTGCCTAATAGGATTTATTATTATCCGATCAGGACCATGTTTTGAATATTGAAATTATTTATGATCGTTTTCCGCAAGCAAGTTTTCCGCATTTGAATCTGTTATTACGCTTCCTTCATTACGTACTATTCTTGTTTCGTCTTAGCCATTACCACATTTTCATCAGCATAAAGGTTTCTATTACTGCCTTGTTTTAGCCGTCGGCAAGAAACTCTCAAGTGCAAGTGATTATAGATGCATACATCTGCACAAAATGCCTGCAGCAGGATTAAACAAAAATATTTTTTTTAATTAACAAGTGCACGAACCATACGGGCAGCTTTTTCATGGATTCCATCAGCATATCAGGCGATTTGCATTGTTCGGTCGGAGAAAGAGGGCAGTCCCTTTCTGTTACGTGGAGCGTTTGGAGGAATCACCATTTTATAATTGCTTACATTATGGTTTACGGCAAGCAATAAAATGCAGATGAACTCGTTGAAAACTTTACGTAACAGAGACGCGAGGTTGTTTGCTGCGCATCGAAATATCGGCTGGCATGCTACAAAACTACGAGAAAACAATGATCGAATTGGCAAACGCGTGGTCTTGCCTGGTTATTTAGAAATATCCCAGTTTTTCGAAATATTACAGTATTATTTGAATGAAAATGCAGCCAGCATATAAGACCGCAAGCTTAAGTCATATGTTAAACTTACCTGCTTTGCAGATACTCCATGCTTCGACATCAATAAATAAGTGAGCACTTACCGAGATGGAGTTTTGTAGTTGGTATGGAAAGCTTTCAAGTGTTCGCTTTTCAGAAGGATCTGGACACAAGAAATAAAAGGCGTGACAGTCTATATCCACGCTATGGTGCTTGTACACGCAGGCATGGATCAAAGTATGCTTGCTTAGGCCTGCGTACATCTGTGTAGGTTCTATGATAAATACCGTCTATCTCGAAATTTCCGTCCAAACTATGAAGCTAATAGCGGACAAATACAGACGCCAAAGGGCTGTGCCTCGTATCGTTCAGATCAATTAAGTAGGCTAAAAAACGAAAAGCTTGATATCAGTGAAATTTATAGATGCGTGCTTGCTCATTTATATATTTGGCAGCTTACCTTTTAGCAACCTAGAATGTTTGCCGGTAAATGTCACCGAAATATTCTTCGGGACATATACTCTGGTTTTCGTTCATGATGGACTGAAATTAGGCGTTGCATATTTTCGGCAAAACGCCTTTGAGAAAGAGAAGTGATTGGGGGGGGGTGCGCATTCGTGAATTAGTTCATATTTGATAGTCAGGTTACCTCTTCCATATTCTGAAACTTTTATAATTGTCGCGAGAAAAGAAAAAGCTTGGCTCACAAGTACGCGAGGTGTCCATAAATGTTGTCTTGAGAGCGGGCAGTTTCGGCTCCTTGACCTAGCTATATTAGACCGCAGACACAGTGCTGTGTGTGTGTTGTATTCTTTCTCTGTCCTGTTTCAGCGCGCCGTTTGTGTTGAAAATGATGTACCAACTGGCCCGGCAACTTTCTGTAATGCAGCTATATTTCATATACTTTCCGAAATTTCAGCCGATTGCCACTTCACAAGGAAAATACTGCAGTCTTCCGCGGGTGAATGGAACGATAGAAAAAAGTGTCGGTAAAAAAGAAAAACGTATTTAATGAAGGGAGAGGCGGAGAGGTCGGCCTGCGGTAAAAGACCATGACCTGCTAATCCGCGCTGGGGAAGCGTAAAAAGGGAAATAAAGGAAATTTTGAGTACAAATGGAAGGTGACGATGTCATAGTACAATGAAGTTCCTTGTCGTGATTAAAGTTATGTATGACATTTTGCACATAGTTTGTGGCACTAGTTGTCACTGTACAATCAGCACATTTGTAGAGAAGAGCTTTGTTTGTTGTCGCAAGTGCATCATATTGCACATTGCACCACACTAGCCATGGTTCTACTTGTCAGACAAGATCTCTGTCCTTTAGAATGCAGGCATACATGCAGAAAGATCACATTTTTCTCTATATCTTATCTATTCTTATAAGTATCCCCCTGGCAGAACATACAGCTATAATAGAAAGCTGGGTACTTGGTTTTATTTACGTTTTACTTCACGTATTTCTACTGATTATGATGCTAGCTAGAAAAGAAAGGGATTTGCACCAAATACTGATCTCACTGCATATTCACATTTCAAGAATAGAAGGAGTGCGTCATTTCTATATATCTAAAACATTTTCTTTGCTTAGGAAGAGACACCAAACGAGACTCTCCTTATTTATTTAATTTTCAATTCCATGGTGTAACTGGGTATTTTTGTGTAGCCGTTAAAACGAGGACAGCAAGAAATGTTTCACACTGCCTCGAGCTTTGAAGAAACGATACCTATAAAACAAGGTGTATATAATACTTTAGATGTGTTATGCTAGTCCACGTAATGCTCAAGAGAAATAAACACCAAATTGTGGTATGTTGAGACATTTTTGAACACTAACGGTGTTTATTGAGCAACGGGCCGAAATCAGCTTTTGTATTCTAGAGAATTAAGCTAGTTAGTATTTGGAAGTATTCAGAAACTTTAGCCAATTAGGTGCCAGGTTATACGTTGTTCAAGCCACATTGTTGGTTCGTGCTCCTTCTAACTTTCCGTGCGATAAACATTAGCTCGTAAAAATCAGCGCAGAGGAGCAATTTAGAGGTAACATCCAAACAATATTGTCGAAAATATCAGGACAGGAAGGATTCCTGGAAGTGAACTTTGTTTTTAATTTATGTCATTGATTTTGTTGATGTAGTGCATAAGAATGAGTGTGTAAAATTATTCGCGGATGATTGTGCTGTATTTAAACAAGTTTGATCCACAGATGGCTATACTCTATTGCAATGCGCACTTCTTGAGATCGACAATTGGTTCAAGATATGGGGTGTGGAAATTTATGCAGAGAAAATGGTGCATGCTATTACGGATTGCTAGAAAAAGACACCGAGCATTGTTTCTTATAGGGCTCAGGATAGTTTAGTTACATGAGGATGCCGTCCTATAAGTATCTCGGTGTTACACTCACCAATACTCTTCGTGGTCTTGGCACATATCAGATAACGGCAGTTCTTCATTAAGATAATTGTTGTTTATCAAGCAGAAATTTAAAACGGCTCCGATTGAAACAAGATTCCGTGCTTAGCTTACAATGTATTTATTGGATGAAATGTCGAATATGTGGCAGTAATTTGGGACCCACGTAACAAAAAAACAAAAACATCAATCAGTTGGATTGGGCACAAAGAAAAGCTCTATGTTCAGCAAATAAAAACGGATAGAGTCACGTTCACTTCTGGTGAAGTAATGCAGTATCCCTCTGTTAAAGAATCAGATAAAACTCAACAGGTCAGTCTTTTGAATGCAATTCTTACAGGCAAGCTAAATAAAAATTCACATAATTGCATAGGTTTGGGTGCATCAGTTCTTTCTCGAAAGAACAGGCCCTTGTCTTTGATTTATCGCTTTCAGCCACAACACCAAACTACACAATAGCGATCCAGTTTATAAATTAGTTTTCGCGCTGCCACGTCTCTCCCATCATAATCCAATTGTACCACGTCTCGTGGCAACAAGAAACGTTTGCGAACAGCTGCGACGACTGCTGCAGTGTTTCGTGTAGGCATCTTAATGATGTGTTTCAATAACACTCTGGAAAGCCTCACCACCTCGTAAAGCCCTGCACCACTGTGTAGCGCTCTTCTTCTGTGCTTTTAGATAGCCTTGACAAAGGTACGCAAGACAAATGTTCCCTATCGTGCATGACACGGAAAAGCAAATCCGGGTGATGCAGTGTCACTGTGTATACCACTCAACACGCCTGCTATGTTTCGTCAGTGGAGAACGCCATGTGGCTTTTTTGGCCTTTACTATTTGGGTCCTTGTGCTTGCGGCATTTCTATTTTTCATCGACTGCATAAATCGTAATGCTTGGCGAGGGCGTGTCCGCAAAACTGATACAGTCGCAACTAGAACGGCTGCAAATACTGCAAAAGGAATCGCCAACAAGTTGCCACCGTTGTCGACAGAATAAAGCAACACCGGATGGACAGGAATGACGTCGGCTTCTCGCCGCCTGGCCTCAGGATACTCTACTTTGTGCACACGGCTCCGATGAACGTGAAAAACCACGTGTGGTTAAGGAAGGTAATTGGCGATTCGCGAATGGAGTCTTTTGTAAACTCCGCATTCTTTTCTTCATCGGCGTGGCGCCTGAAGAAAGCGAACACGAACTAGTCGAGCGAGAGGCCGCTCAATAAGGTGACATCGTCCTGTTTAATTTCACAAGCACGTATCGGAACTTGTCGCTGAATTTGGAGTGGGTCAATGAAAACTGCTTCCTGAGCTCCAACACGATGATCGTCAAAATGGACGACGACATTCTTGTTAACGTGTTCACCCTTTCGTCGAGCGTGGGGCATGGCCGTGCAGTACAACAGAATTCATCGCTTCTTGTTCAGAAATGTACGCTCGCGAAGGAGAGCAAAGTCCAAGTGGTGCGTCAGCAAAGAAGAGTCCGCGCCCGACAAGTACCCTGCGTACTGCGCAGGCACAGCGTACATGATGCGGCCCACAGAGCTGTTCGGGCTTTACGAAGCTTCCAACTATGTCACACGTTTTTGGATTGACGACGTGTACATCACTGGCATTCGGGCATCGTTAGCTTAAGTTGACATGGTGGACATAACGCGTTACTTAGGCCTGCTTGTGGGCAACAGAATAAGTGCTGTGAAGAGCACGGCGCTCTTCGTGCATGCGGGTTGGCCAAACGGCATTCATTCGAAACAAAATCAAGGAAGTATGGCGTAGCTTCTTGCTAGTGAATCAGACTCAGCATCTACTACACTTGGCATGTGAAGGTATGGCGTCAAAAAAGCACTGCTTTTGCTGATGCACTGTGTGGGAATACAAGTGACAATGCTAATGTAAACGTATCTACTGCACGGTAAAGTTTCTCGACTAATTTCAGTGTTTAACACGTGCGTGTTTAACATTGCCGTTAACAGATGATATCTCGAGTCATGTAGTCGGAATACACATTTAGGATCACATACAGTCATGTTCCAATTATTCTCTGACATCGCCTCTCGTATTTACATACTAATTGATGACGCTTTTTACCCTTTACAAACTTTTATTTTAAGAACAACTAGATATACTGCTCTGTGGTCTATGGAAATAAGTTTTACAGCAAGGACATCTTCAGGAATAAAAGAGCACCGAACAAGGGCAGAGGCGGGGAAGCCTCAGTTCGCAGGTCGAGGCAACATTTCGACAAGTGGACTTGACTTCGACAAAGACGAAGATCCATCGTCGACACATTACACGATGCGCAAAAGCAAGACAAATACTTTTTGTCAGGTATACACAAGGTGAGTCTTTAACAGCACTTAGTCTTTAGGTGGGTGTACACCTTAGAGCTCCGGAAGCGGGAAAGAGACAAATACGATAGAGGTGGAGAGTGCGAGCATAACAAAATGTTCGGCCATTTCTTTTTTTGCGCGTATTGTGCTTTCGGTCAGTGGACATCGCACATTTATCTGGACCAAATCCTGTTCTGAACACCTAGGATATTTTTTCATGGACGGACTGGCACAAATATGGCTAGAAATTAAAGCCTTCGAGGTTAAACAGAACAGTTCACCTGTCGTACACTACCCGGAAAGCAATTTTAGATACTCGTATGTGTTATGCCGTCGATTTAAAACCAAACAATTTCTTTGCCACATAATTTAAGAGTGTCTAAATAATAGCTTAAATTACATAGCTACAACTCCTTAAAAGAAGTTCTAGACTAAGACTTCAGTCATTCGTCCCGTTTCTTGCTAGCGAAAATTGCTATAGCGGCTAGTGT
The DNA here is from genome assembly GCF_055883805.1 of Amblyomma maculatum. NCBI lineage: Eukaryota > Metazoa > Arthropoda > Arachnida > Ixodida > Ixodidae > Amblyomma > Amblyomma maculatum. The sequence continues at coordinate 94,686,575 of NC_139346.1, read as the reverse complement.
GCAATTGCACTTCAGGAAAGCAACGAGAAATACAATTAATGAACTAGTTTAGGGAAGGGTTGCGTGCGGAAAAACGCCATCACACGTTGATCTTCTTGAATGCGCCTTCGTCTTCGATCACAGTTGTTAGTACCAGTTCCGCATTGGAAATCACCGCGTTAGAACACCGAATGGCCTCTGTCAAAGCTTTAGCGTCGCATAGGCTGGCCACAACTTGTCTGGTCGTCTTGAGCATCAGGTGCCCTGCGTGCTTTGGTCAGTGTATCGCGGGAGTTGCAGTGTACCTGTGCTGCATATGACAGGAAAAGGAGATAAATAATGACAAAATAAGGTTTTTTCCATGAGGTTTGGTTTGGGCACTTCGCGTAATACAAAAAGTGAAACAAATTGCTGAAGCATAGAAAATAAAGTATACAACGCTATTTCATCATCATGTAGGCGCGCTGAACTTTAACTCGAGACAATTCACCAACACAAGACAAGACTGGTACGTGCGCGAACTTGCAACTGTTTATTACAGGTACTTCTCTACTTAAATACACACATACAAAGAAAACATGTACAAACACGCGTCAGAAACAAGTTTATAGATGCAATTCATCAACCCGTAACACCTGAAGCACCGCTTTCCATTACACGGCCTGTTAAAATTTGATCTCTTTGCTCGTCAGCGCTATAAACGGATCGCTTACGCATTCCGCGGAACCGGTCCGTGCCATTTCATATGCTTCAAAGATTATTCTTTCGTGCCGGTCTCTCAAATGTCCGATTACAGCAGTTTCTTCGAATATTGGGACACATTTTTTACAGCTATTAACGTGCTTGGCGAAGTTGCGCGGATCTTTTCTTTTCTTTTTTTGCCGCAGTTCCTTCGATGCTCACCCAATCTTATGTTTATGCATCTTTCGGTGTGGCCCACGTACCTCTTGCCCACATATTGCCAGAAGGATCAAAGATAAGTGGGCAAGAGTTACGCGGGCCAGACCGAAAGATGCATAAACATAAGATTGGGTGAGCATCGAAGGAACTGCGGCAAAAATAACGACCCAAGCAACCTCGCGAAGCACGTTAATAGCTGTAAAAAATGAGTCATAATATTCGAAGAAACTGCTGTAATCGGACATTTCACAGACCGGCGCGTAAGAATAATTTTTGAAGCATATGAAATGGCACGGGCAGGTTCCACGGAATGCGTAAGCGATCCGTAGATAGCCCTGACGAACAGAGAGATCCAATTGTTAACAGGCAGTGTAATGGAAAGCGGTGCTTCAGGTGTTACGGGTTGATGAATTGCATTTATAAACTTGTTTTTGACACGTGTTTGTACATGTTTTCTTTGTATGTGTGTATTTAAGGAGAGAAGTACTTGTAATAAACAGTTGAAAGTTCGCGCACGTACCAGTCTTGTTTTGTGTTGGTGAATTGTCTCGAATTAAAGTGCAGCGCGCCTACATGATGATGGAAAACCAACTAGCCGCCATAACAGCATTGCTAACGCTATTTCCTCAAGGTGAGAGTATGTATGCAGCACTACCACAGCTTATCGTTATCAACAACGCCTGTCGGCATCGTTACCCGAAGAACCACTTGAGAAGCGATCGATACTGCGCGACCATCGTCTGGAGGCGCTCTCTTCCTTCTTCGGACAAACATTTAAAGCATAAAAACGAAAAGCAGCACGCCTTTGTGCTTCACTGCCAACTGAAGACACTCTATAGCTTCCAGAAATATCTGGTGATATCTGTTCTACAGGTGCGATGGATGGGCGCACTCTATGCTCAGACGACAAAGAAATACTCATTGCTGGCTTTGTGAAGAGGCCGATAGCTTTCCTCTTATTTGCATTATCATTGTCACTTCAATAACTCTATAAAAACATCACACACGCATCCCAATAGGCCCACAGGGCGCTTCTGAATAACCTAAGTTTAAAAACAATTACAAGGATTCAACGCTGCTGAACCAAATATTGAGAGAAAGCATTAGCTGCGGGTGACCTGGCTTTCTTCTTCTTCTGTTTTTCTTCTTCCTGAGCCCACATACAAAGCCCCGCTTTAGCCAAGCCGTATGAACGTGCCATAGTGGCCTATAGGGGTAACGTGAATGCCAAGGTCCTAGCAGGCTGATTCTGACATAACCATCCCACGTGAAACGAGAGACCCAAGTTGGCAGCTCCTGCCGACCGCTTGCGTTGGTGGCTCAGCTCTCACCCTAGTGTCACGTGGGGTGTGACGTCACAGCATCACGTGAATAAGACGTGGCTACCTGCCACGCTACGCTGAAGGCTCGAAACCTAGAGTAGTATTGCTTTCACAATAAAAGTCCTACATCCCAAGCTAATCTTGAGCGTTATCTCTACGTATACCCGGCAATCATATAATCTCGCACTTCCTTTATCCACCCCGCCCTTTTTGCAGTGCCTGATAACCCTCGGGCCTCTGATATAATAATGTGGCTATAGTAAATAAGCCTTTTTCTCGGAGCAAATAGCCGAATGTTGCCCAATTAGATAATGTCTTCTACAGTGTACGAGCACTCATACATATATTTTCTGCATTACAATTTTGGCAGCTAACCCAATGCATTTTCGAACGGCTTGACGTCAAAGAAGCGGACCTCATCCAATTCTGGATGATCCTTGTGTCATCGTTTTGCCCCACCAGCAGCGGCGCGCTCGACTGTAGCTGACTCCCGAAGCACCACCCGTTTCTTTTTCTGGTGCTTGTTAAGATAATACCTCGTCTGTACACTTATATAAGTGGCTGAAGGTAAATATACACTATTTAGCATATTATGCGTGAAGCCGAATATCTCGCAAGGATGCGACAATTCGCGGGTGACGACTGCGCCCGGTGTGTTTGCTTACCTAGCTTTGTATACAAATCGCTGCATCACTGCTCTCCTACACGGTGTAAAACGCAACCACAGCTGTGATTATTAAAAACACTATTCCCTACTCTCTTGTCACTTGTAGCTTTATTTGTTTGCACACTACCACACTGCTGCGAGACGCACCGAGAATGCGACGTTATGCCTGAGAATATTCGCAGCTTGTTGACACTGAATAGAGACATCATTCATGTACAGTCTTGGTGAAAAGGCTTAAAGCCAAATGATTGTTTTTGCGAGAGCAACACTACGCAAGGCAGCTCGGCTGGTCGCGTATGCTCCTATTCCCTAGCTACAAAGTGCAGGCGCTATGAAACCGTGGCAGGAGCTGCCAACGTAGGTCTCTCGTCTGACATGGGACGGTTTTGTCAGAATCAGCCTGTATGTATCGGTATCCATAGAGTTCCTTGCACTACCTAGAGGGAAAGCTGAGGGCGCTGCACTTCAGCCACCATGGGCGCGCTAAGAATCATGGGCCGGTGGGCTACTTGTTGCGGGACAGTCGGTTTTTCTCGAGTACGTGGAGTGGCGTTACTGCGATGTTTCTTTTTCGTCATCATCATCATCTGAAGGTGCGTACATAGACCGCCAAATAATGGTTTCTGTTTCCCGAAATGCCACTAAAAACTTCCTTAAGTGATTGCACAACCATAAATATTTTCATAACATTTTTTTATTTCAAAGTTTGCTTATTAAGTGCGAAATATTGGTATTTGTGCTGCTCAAAAGTAGGCCAATAGGAGAAAGAGCCATCGCTTATATTGGATAAATCTCACACTGGCATTCTGTTTCTCTCTCTTTTTGTAATTTATAGTCACAATATTCAATCTTAGGGCATTATTTACGGTAGAACAACGTTTATCTTTTCATTAGTTTTGGCCAAAAGTTGTAGTTCTGCACTCGGTAGCTCTCCGGTCCATGATGCTTTGAGCGCCCATGGTGGCTGAACTGGCCGTCTGAAAACTCCATGTAAACTCCCATAGACGGCAGCACAGCTTTCCCTCTAGGTAAAAGTAAGAAACTCTATGTCGGTATCAGTATCAGTTTCATCCGTATGTCAGAATACTGCTTGGCTAAAGCGGGGCTTTATATGTGGGCTGGTAGCGTCGCCATCGCGTCATACCTTAAAGGCTGAGATTACGCGTCCCCCATATTTAGATGCAATAAACGACTTTAACACTACAAACTAAAACGACGGTGAACTTCGATGCGTTCAATGGAACGCGCTCCAACAGATTGCGCCACCGTCGACGCCGCTGCCATCGCTGTGTAAAACTGTGCGAGATGGGGGTCGTAGTAACCGGGGTGTATACATCTCCCCAGGCCAGCATTGAAACTGTGTTGGATGTACTGGCTACCGGAATGCCTTGCTGAACTGAGAAAAAAAGTTAGTTGTCGTGACGGGGTACTTTAATAAAGACAAGAACTCCGCCTTCGTTCAACCTGCAGAGCAGCGGTTGCTACTCGAGTTGAGCCAGCACTAACGTCAAAGAAATCACCACACATTGAGGAAGCAGTTTAGACTTGGTTTTAAAAAGAGCCTCGGCAGATGCAGAGCACGTCATCAACGAAGTGGAAACCAAGTTCACTTGTCATCGCAGCGCCATTATTGGTATAAAGAATAAAAGCCTAGTCGTTACCTGAAAAGTTTGTCTTGTCTATACAACAGAGCTAAATCAAACGTTTAACCACAAGCTACAACGACAAGTGTAGCCGCGCAGTCGTTGCTTTCGCAATTCAGCTAGAGTTAACCAGAGCTAAACCACAGCGAACTTTTCTGTCTTTGTCGAAAAATAAGGCTGTCCTATAATCGGTAAAAATTAAATTGCCGTGAAATGCTGTGAGACAGTTTCTTGCTGCGACAAGAAACGATTTTCCAACACTTTTAGGCTCATTCGGCCTTTAATGATGGCTTCAGGGTTACATTTAACAACTGTGGCGAAAATCTGTTCGCTTCAGGACTTTTGACCAAGAGTGTACATTATATATGGTTGGCTTCTCTTTTTTTTTTTTAAATTGTTCAATCCAGAAGCACACCTGATGACAATTTGCATTGAATAATGCGGTCGCATCTGTCGTCGAGAAGCGGTACTACCGAATGCCTTCAGTATTGCTCGCCATGCAGTGTCTCTTCGGCGTTTCCAGCTCGATGTTCACGCTTCCTGTGTTGTAAGTAGCCATTGATTTGGCATCCCCATTGCTAGGACTGCGCTCGACGATCTCATGGACCGTTGAACTTGTGAATACGCTCTTCGCTATTGGCGAGATCTCAGGTTTAAATCCAGCGCACCACCAAGGCCTATGCGGATCGCGGAATAGACTGGTGAGCCGGCGTTCACTTGAATTCTTGAGAAAGTGCATGGCAGGTTAGTGTTAAGTCATTTACTATAACTGTATGTTTATCTAATACAGTTGTTTAGAGTTGTTGCGAACAAAATGACTCAGTAGCAGCCCAGGGGGACTAGTAGAGATTGAGCAAGAAGAGGCCAGTGGGCGAGTTGGTTTGGAGACAGTGTGCTGTGTGGCCGTATTTCACCCCTACCATCAAACGCTCTAAATGATGCGCCTCTTACGCAGTTGAGATACCGACAAGTGCACCTGTTCAGAGCATTGCCTCTTCCGGCTTGAAGTTCTTGCCCACCCTCCGATCTGCTTAAGACAGATCGGCTTTGTTGGGCTTGCGGGCCAGAAAAGCTCCCTCTACGATGATACGCCATCGTTGTCACCGATATAAAAAACAGATCAGTGCGTTGATCAGCTAAGGCGCATACGCCCAGCCCAATGAGTGGTCATGGCTTAGCTTTGATGACATAAATATACAATACTCTTATAGTCTTTACATAGCAACATGTTTGGAAGTACTCCTGCGCAATGGATAACCGCTACTTAATTATTCACGAAAGGAAAGGACATGTCCTTTGGCACAGTAGCTTAGTGTTTATGCGACTGTGGGACACGCGCGCAAGAAGCGTCGTGGCACAAGCCGGGGAACAAGAGGCGACTTTACGGCGCTGGTTGGCTGGCAGCTCGAAGCTGCAGGGGGTCTCTCTGCGCCGCGCCTCTCTCGCTAGTCGGACATTAGAGATGACCGCCCGGAGAGCGGGTCTCAACCGGCTCCCGTCAGATGCCGAGGACACACTCTCTCTCCGGTTCTCCGCTTCAGCGTTCTCCCGTCTCGTTCCTTTCTCTTAAGACAATAAAACGGTAGCTCCGTTCTGTGTGGATGTGATTTTTTTATTTTGGCTCGCACCAGCCCCGTGACCGCTACACGACTCTCCGCAATGTGATCATTATTGAAATGTGATGGTTGCTCTGGGTGAGATGGGTTTCCTGATCCCGATTTCTACGCCCTATTTTGTAACATACAGCTTGCCCCAAGCACGAAGAGTTTGAGAGTATAGCGAATCACATACTTCTCTAATATTAAAATAAGTCCTAACGTGCAATGCGTCGACCCTGTCATGGCCACTTTACGCCATCAGCCGCATATACAACACGCGTAATGTGCGCAAATTAATTGTAGCAGCACCATCGGCTGCTTATATTGGTGATTTCGTCCGTGATTAACGCGATTAATTTGAGTCATTTCGATCATCTCGCCGGGAACGTACAGTATAGCGTGGCGATTCTTGCTAGTTCAGATTGAGCAGTGGAACAACAATTATGACCCAGTCACTGCCAATTCACGAGTGTCTTGTCATGCATATTAGTCCACCATTGCCAAAATTTTCAACCTGCAAAGTTGTAACGATATCCTCTACTTAACGTTTCCTTTGCTTGCGTCGACCCGAGCAAAGCTCCACTCGAAAGATATCGAGAGGCTTGAGATAAGGTATGTGACCACCTTTTTCAATTTTTTTTTAACTTTAGACCAAAACATTTTAATTTCGCATTGACCTTATAAAGCTCCATTTTATATGATATTCAAAAGCTAAAAAGAGTGAAAGAAACTATGCTGGCATTTTTATTGACAAGAAATTGCCCAAACTTTGCTGTTATGCGAACATTCATAACTAGCGAATGGGGAGTAGGAATTGTAAAATTTTTGGCACAGAGTTAGCCAACTAGCCATATTTGTAGCAGCAGCAAACACTTCTGAAAAACTACGTTTCTATGAAGACTGATGTTCTGAAGAGTAAAAACGTCGACTCAAAAAAGAAATTGCAGAAGTTTGAAAAATGAGCAATAAATGTTTCCATGCGCTTTCTAGACACTGTGTATGTGTGCGTATGTGGCAAGCGTGTGCGTTAATAAAGACCCGTTAAATTTGCCTCTTTTATTTCGTTACTTTGTTGAGCCATAGAACTTTACTCTTATAAATCGGCAACACTTTCCACGGCGCCCAATCTCTATATTTAGGGAAATAATAAATTACCTTACAGATAAAGGAGCACGAACTTCAAAGCATTATGCAGTCCTAACAACAGATCCAATCAAAATGCAACGGCACAATAAAACTATTACACATGTGGCACTTAGCCGCGACCGTTCCTTCTTTTCACGGGATGCGGTGATATGCGCTTCATAGCCTCCCGTTTCTGCGCAGCTCCGTCAAGACGCGTGAGGTCACGGCGGCAGTGAGCAGACTTGGCTGTGCCAGAGCCATATATCCTCCATAAGACAGTTCGACGCTTCCTTGATCTCGCCGCCAGTCTGGCTACTACTGCAGTGGCGTCTGCCAACATAGCACCTCCGCCGCGCCGACGCTATTTAGGGCTGAGGCTCCTCTATGATGGCTAGCTCCACATTTTATACCGAGACTCCTCTATGGTGCATAGCTCCTCGCAGTGTTGTGCCTGTAGAGTTGCAGTCGGCAGTTGTGCTCTTCTAGTGACCGACCTTTGCAGCTTTGTAGCTATTCGTGCAAGCTGGATAATGTTGTTATTCAAAGTACATTGTTATCCAATGTTAAACCTAAGTTGGATAATATTGTTAAGGCTTTTGTTTTGCAAGAGCAGAGAAATTTGGTAGATACAAATGACAACCAACACTGCTAACTGAACGCAGTATTGTCTTCATTGTTCATATAAAAAGGGACAGACTTATGAGTACTTCAATTATTGTACACAGTTTGTAACTCGAATTTGTGTGTGCCATTTTGTAACTTCTTTTTTAAAGGCAGCCATCAAACAGCCTGTTTTTTATATCTTGAAATCAGCCCACTAGATTCGGCAGTCTATTGAAATGCCCTTTAGGTTTACTACATAAGTGAATACGCAAATAAACATGCCCATCTCGTTTATGCAAAAGCCATGAATGCGACAAAAATAGGCAGCCGATAGACCGCAAAATGTGGCGCAATACCTGTTACAAACTGCAAATTATATTAATAATCAGACCATAGACGATTGAGTCGAGCAGCTCTCACTGAGACAAGTCACAATTATCATTCGTTACCAGCACTGTAACTACAGATAAGACTGTTTCACTGATTAGCGTTTTTGTTCATGCTTTGCTTTGTACATTTTTTTTTCACGATAATCCCATTTGCTAATGACTTTATTGAGCCTGAGAAAAGTTCAAATAATCCATTCAAATGCATAGTCATCAGGTTTTATTACGAAGAAAAATCGAGTGATAAATGTTCTATCACTGCACATCTCTAAAAACTCGGGTGCTGGTGTGCGCTGAAGTACAATTCGTTATATTTTGGTCAGTGCTCAACCCTACTTCACTTTCTCACTGGCCAGCAATGAACGTGTTAAAAAAAAACCTAAAAAATTTGATGTTACACTTGGCGGTGTTGTCAAATCGGACACGCGAAAAATGAGAAGGCATGCAGTTAAGTGAACGAATAAAAATTTTCGTCAAAACCTTTAACGACAACAGTTCTATAAATGCCCAACAAAACAAAACGCCGAAGGTACGTATCTCAGCGCCTGAAAGGCGTTTTTATTTGATTCTTGTTGCTAATGTAAACTGGAAGGGCGCAAATGTGGTACACACTGAGATGCAGCTCACAGTGGCAGTTCTATTGCGAGCCGCCGCGCACAGTGCATATCAGAACTCTTGCCTGATCCCTCTAAAGAAGCTTGGGACAAGCTAAGGTCCAGCGATGACCCTGGAATTCAGTTCAAGGCCATCGAATGGGCCGGCATGGCCAAAAGTCTCTACGGCCTGCGGCACGCTAGCTGACCTCCCCTATTCCTCCCACTTATCGTGAATAAAGTTTTATCAGCCTCAGCCCCTCTCAAATACAGGCCTGCCCTTGACGCATGTAAGATTCTTTCTTTAAACCTGCCTCTCTGTGAACACGTTCAAAAACGCAAGTTATTTGCGGTTATTTTCTTGGATAAAAGCTAGCCAGACACCCAGCGCTAGCTCGGTCGTCAAGGCAAGCTTCGGGTGCCTCGGCACAAAATTTGTGGAAAGCGTCGCCGCTAAATTTGGGTGGTTGTTGGCTCCGCCCTCCTCCAAACTTTTCCGAATAGGATATACGGCTCTTGACTGTGCCCCAGGTTGACTCCTTCTCTACCACCTCTCCGTGCTTCTTCGTAGACGCTTCGTGCGAGCAGCATCGGAGGAGGCTGCTGCCGTTGCCGAAACGTTTCACCGATTTTATAACCTCGAATAATTCTGACTTGCTGTAAATGTTTTCAAGATGGTTTCCCTTGCAATAAATTCTTAATCTGGTTTTAGTTCTGCACCGTTCTTTTGAGTCTTCAAGCAAAAACTGTATATAACAAAAACCTAGATATGTCAGAAAAAAATTGCGGACATTTTAGAATTTCGTGATAAGAACGACTCCGCGCAGCCAACGCGACACTGTTAGAAACCACGTGCCGGCTTGTCCACGAGCTAGCCGACGTCAAGAAAGAACTCCAAGCACAGCGAGTCCAGCCAATCACTGGCCCTGCTCAGTCACCCGAGACATTTACACCCGTCGCGATCCCCGAGCAGAACACCGACACATCAGTCCAAGACACACAATCGATGGACACAAAACAAGACGAGCCCAATGTAGAGAATACCACTGACCCAACCCCCAAGAAATGAGCACGCTTGTCATCACGACATCGCAAGGACTTCACCGAATCGGAAACTCACCTCGGAGCCAAAATTGAAGCGCTCGCCTGTACTTATGCCAGCATGGCTGCAGTCACCGACCAACGACTGGTGCTGCTGCAGGAGCTAATCACCACGTCCTACCGCACCATACAATCACGTTTCGACTTAATTGAGCAGACCCTCAAGCCCATAGTATGCAGCCCCATATTTGCTGCGCTGTTCGCCAACCACCCATACCTCCAAAACAGACGCAAGCCCCAGCTACTTCACAACCATGTCCAAGCCCCAAGCCACATTAGGATCGCTACGAGGCCTTGCGGTCTGGCAGTGGAACTGCCACAGTTGCAACAAGAGAGCAGTGCTGCAACAACACCTCATCACGGTAACCAAGAATTCCGACATCATTCTGCTGCAAGAAACGATGACGGCGACTCCCACATTCCCTGGCTATTGCGCTCACGTTAGCCTAGTGGAGGGACGAGTCGTCTGCACGTTCGTCTGCAAAGGGCTCACGCTCATTGAGCACCAACTCAAACCGGCCGCAGCAGGGTCGACTACACCTTCTCCGAAATCATCCCCAACAAACAATAAAAAGGCAGCCTGCTCATCGCTAACGTCTAGAGTAACCCTATGCACCAATCACAAAAATTCAAGAACCTTCTACATACAGTTAGCACCAAATGCAAATGCAGCAAATTGGGGATTGGAGGAGATTTCATCGCTTCCCATCGAGTGTGGGGTTACGTGAAAGACACGGCCAAGGGACGAGACCTACTACAGAATACCCTGAACCACAACATTACACTTATCACGGATCCCGCTCATCCTACCCGAATCGGTAACATCGCAGCACGAGAAACAACACCAGACCTTACATTCACCAAGAACGACCACACGGACAAAGTAGCATAACACCGGCGTCGATCTGGCCAGCGACCACTACATCATTGAAATTGCGATATCCAAGCAATTTCGGGACAACACCATTACACACACGTGGACCGACTGGGATGGTTTTCTTAAGGTACGACCTGCCATAGCGCAAGACATCACAGACATCGAAACCTGGACTGCAGAGCTCTGCGATGCAGTGCACTTTGCCACCAAGACCGCCGAAACCGATGAGAACGTCGTAGCCATGGACTGCCGTCTGGCCCATCTGATCGAGGCCAAAGATCGAAAAGACGCGCTGGACGTGGCAACGGCTGAATCGCGAATTAAGAAGGTAGTCGACTTAAACAGGGTCATTCAACATCACTGCATGGTCCTGTGTCATCAGCAGTGGAACGAAATCTGTAACCGAGGTATAGACAACTGCATCGCGGTTGCACATGTAATCTATTTCGGCACCTCCTAAACGAAACCAAGACCAAGTCACACCTGCGCGACCGCCTGGCCTGCCTCATGCACACCACCTCACAACAAGAAAAAGACGCCGTTATCAAAAGCCTGGAAGCCAAGTATCTGCCGGACACGCCATCAGGAATTCACCCGCAGTATAGGGGACTGTTCATTACGTGGCTCGAACGAGACATTACCATGTCAGAGGTACGGGTAGCGCTGCACGAGCTCACCACCGGCTCACCAGCCAGCCCTGATTTCATTACCAACAAGATGCTCCGTAAACTCAACGATGCATAAATCGAGGCCTTAAACCGTTATTACAACGAATGCTAACGCTCGGGCAAGCTCCTCCGACAGTAGAAAACGGCAAAAACGATTAATTCCGAAATCTGGCAATCCAGCGGACGTCGGTAACCTGCGTACCATCTCTGTGTGGGCAGGGTGCTGGAACATGTGGTTGCCAACCAGTGGCAGGAATACTAGGAGAAGGAAGGCCTATATCCGGATACGATGATCGGCTTCCGTCGCAGACTCACCACTCAAGACGCCATGCTACATCTTAAACAAGAAATCGTCGACAAGACACAAGACAGCGAAGTAATTATGGGGCTCCATTTACACAGTGCATTCGACAAAGTCAAACACTCAGCCATATTAGCACAAGTATCAATTAAGACACAGCATGGGGGTAACGAGTTACAATTACATTCAATACTTCTTGAATAACCGCACGGTGGTCAAGACGCCTTGACCAACCGCAAGAAGAGAGCATTTCATCAGCAGTCTCTTAACCTCCTGAACAGCTCTTTCAGCCACGCTGTTAGAAAGCGGGCAATAGGGACTTGGCGTTACATGCACAATGTCTAGCTTTCCCAAAAATTTTTGAAACCTGATGTACTGAAAAGGGGCCCATTGTTATTGTACAACTTTTGTGGCAGCCCATGCCCAGGAATACCTTGCGCACACGAAGCCTTGAGCGCATTAGCCATCGTGTGGTGAAGGTATAGGACTTCCAAGAAAATGGAATAGAAGTCAACCATGACGACAAACTGAGAGTTCCTGTGAGACTGCAAGAAAAAAGTGCTGATGGAACTGCAGCGCATGAAGCAGCAACATGTCACGTGTAGCGGTCCGAGCGTTATGAAGATGGCTATATGCACTTATGTGTAGGATCTACTCCAGGGATGCCAAATAAATAAAATAGTTTTGAGGAAACAAACGCGCAGTAAATGTCTCACATCTCGGTGGACATCTCAGCTACGCTGTGTGGCAAAGAAATAAGGAAAAAGGAAAGAAGGAAAAAAGAGAGAAAGAACAGAGGGGATGCGCTGTAGTTGGCGTACTGTAAAAGACTTTAAACCACCTGCTCACATCGCCCAGCACGCGGGCGCCTTCTATTTGGATTGACAGCAAATACTTTTGCGCACAAGTAGTCATGTATTACCTTTCGTTACATCATATTATTCGTAAATATACTTTCTTTTTGCCCGCGCGGTCAGGCACAGAGCTTATCAGAAGAATCCTGAGAAATATCTCTGGGATGTTAATCTGCTAACCTGCATGAGGCGTCGATGTGACATACCAATAAAGACACTATTCTCGTGATATCTCTATGAAACAACCTTATGTCTTCATAAAAGTATCTAAATGATTGCTTGTCTTGAAACTTTCCACTATGATATACAAAGAAATAACAGATTTATTTAGAGAGCATCATTGCGTTGTTTCTCTCAACAATTCAGTAGCTCAACTGCTGTGCCTAAGGATGCAGAGATTCGATCTCGCATCCTTTGGTACAGCAGCTTAGCGCCCTACGGTGCCACCGCGACGGAAAACATGATCGCGGCGGCGCTGTCCCTGCTCTCTAGGAAAGTTGAAAGCTAAGATAAAAGGTCCCTGTCCTATTTACATGATCCGTTGGCGTCCCACCTACTTAGACGGTATTCACTGGTGCAGAAAAAAAATTAACTACATGATTATACTTAGCACTGTTATCGACGAGGCAGAAAAAAATATATGAGAGCAACTTCAAGTGGTAAAATCTGGCAATACTGCGTAGTGTACACTATTCCAGCAAGGGCCTTAGGAAATATTATAGAAGTGGTAAAATCTGGCGATGCTGCGTAGTCTGTCCTATTCCAGCAAGGGCCTTGAGAAATATTATAGAATGTAACTGGGTTTCTAGTAGCGAATAGGATCCGACAGAGACTTTGTAAAAGCGACCGTCCTAGCCTTTCATGCAAACAACTCGATCTCCTGCCATGCCCTCATGGTGCAGCTGCTGCTGAAGATCATGTTCCTGTTTACAATTACCCCCGCCGAAAAGAAGTGCAATCCTGGTGGCTCACGGTGATAACACACACGGGTCATAGCACGGCTTGAGGTGGCACACAGTTTCTAGGTTACATCGGCGGAGATCAGCGGGTGGCTTCGCGGGTTCCATGATGTAGTTCCATTCGTCTGCGGAGGGTATACCGTAGTAGTTCGGCAAATGATCTTACATTTCTTGAAATAGAGATTCCAATACCGTTGAAGAGAGGGCACGCCCTCTGTTACTAAATAGTTCGCTGGGCGCACCATGACACAGAACGAGGTGGTGCAAGTTCAAGGAAGCAACAATTGCGCGCTCGTGTATGTGTGTGTTTGTGTGTGTGCGCGTACACTCATGTGTTCCTTCAAACAAAATCACCGGCTTCCTTATTAAAAAATCGAGCTGTCCTTAGGTTTTAAATTTTTCTTTAGAGCCCGTTACCTCGCATGCCAGGCTCTGAAGGCACATCGTGTGACTGTCACTTAGGAGATACGCCCTCCGCTAGGGGCCAGATGGAGCGGACGCGCTTCGCATGAGCTCCTGCTTCGACGGCACATTTTACCCGGAAAACCTCAACGTTACAGAACGTGGGATACTTCATTGGCTTCCCCCAATCCACCTGAATCCGCTCATAACAGATTTTCATCTGTAAGTCCAGATTTCACCATCTTCTGGCCGTTCGCAAATTCGAAGCGGAGAACACCGCGCTAAGCATAGCGGCATGGAGCTGAAACGCTGCTCAAGCTCACGCGGGAGCCGCCAAGGATGGCTGCTGACAACGCGGCGTCGTTAACCGGAGAGAAAATACCGGCTCACGAGAATACATCACGCGAAGAGAACGCTGCCAACCCCTCACAGAAGACACTAGACAACGGAGGATGGTTCACTGCAAAATACCACAACTCGAGGCTAACTGCTGTTCTCGATACCAGGACCGAAGCGGCGGACAAGCCACCACCGAGCCATCCCAAATAAAAGGAGAATCCTATTTGTAGGAAACACGCTGTTCGATATTCAAAGACGTTGGGGAGAACTTTTAAAACAACAACAACATGACTTTTTATTGTCCAAACTGCACTCACTCTGGACACTGGTCGGAGAGCGTCTCAATGCACAACCGCACTGCTCCGTATACGCCGAGTCTTTCTTTGCCTTGATGGGAGCGCTCCTGACGCGCGCCACTCACCGACTACACCACGCAGCACACGCGCACACAGCCGTAACCCGCGGTGAAGAATGCGTGATTCCCGCCCGTGTACGTCAATCCCCCGTTGTCAGTGGGATGGCCCAAATATCGTGCCGTGAAGACCGCAGTAGCGGAGGCGGCCCCAGGAATATTCAACATCCTCCCCGCCGAATGCTCGAGCGCAAGCTCATTAATTTCTGGCTTCCAACGGATGTAAACGTTGATTGGCCGTCTTACTGTAGTGCCACCTGGCAAACGGATCATGCAGGAACGCGTTCTTTCATCTCGACCAGGAAACATCTCCTGGAGCAAACATTTCTGCGCCTATTGGTTTTCGGGTGCGCTGAACGGGGCCTCAAGTCGATCCTCTTTCCGATTACCGTTGTGAACTAAGCGTTGCATCCAAGTTGTGACTCGCTGTAGGCGATTAGGATTGCTGAAGCGCGTAATTTATATCATCGGCAAAGGTGCTTGTTCTGCAAGATGGCTGACCGCTAGCGTTTTACTTTTCCTTTCATTGTCGGCTCTTTCGGTCGAAATATCAGCCGTTGTGTTAAACCAGGATGTTGGGGACCCCTCAAGTCATTTGGACCCTTTCCACCATTCTTCACTCACACTTTGTGGCAGTGGCTCATCCCAATCTAAGCCAAGTACCACTGGGCTCAGGAGACCGAGTGGATCGAAGGTTCTCGCTGAGGCTTGGAGCACGAAGCCTTTAGTGTTCCTGTTGGCAGTAAGCTCCAGCGCCATTTTCAGGGAATATTTCAGCTCGTCGGTTTCTCTGTCCCACTCGAGCCCCAACTGACTTGTCATGGCTGAAGTCGTCGTAGCAGTATCAGCGCAGGCATTTCCAATGCCGTCAGCATCGAACCGTTGTTGTAGAGATCGTTGTTGGAACTCCACTTTCGCAATTTAATTCTTGCTGAGCTCATTATTTGCTTTGCCTCCTCGTAAAATTTCGTCGTCTCTTCCGCGTCGCTGACTCCGGTTATCAAATCGTCGACGTACAGACAGCTGCCTAAGATTTGTGCGGAGTGAGAGAGGTCCTCGGAGACGTTAGCCAGGTGATGTCGTACGGTGGCAGCCAACATAAAGGGACTACTTGTGGCGCCAAAAGGCACTCTTGTCATGCGCCAGACCTCTATATCACCCTCTGATGAGCCCTCACATGACGCAGAATACCAGAGCAATCGCAGTGCGTGATGAAAGGCCTTCTTGATGTCGGCGGTCAATGCAATTTCGTGGCATCGAAAATTCAGAATAAGCCGCAGCAGGTCGGGGTTTAGGCTCGGGCTGGTGCTGAGGGCATCGCTAAGTGACAAGCAGCCTTGTGCTTTCGAAGATGTATCGAACACTATGTGAACTTTGGTGGTAGAGCTCTCTGAACGGAAAACAGCACGATGAGGCATATAATACACTCGAGACGCGGTGCTGTCGATTTCGTCGGCTCGAACCTTTCCAGCAAAGCCTTTATTTAGGTAGTCACGGACTGCTGTATCATGTACCATTAGCCTGCTCTTGTTGGGTTTCAGATGCCGCATCAACCTGGCCAGGCGTTCTCTTAATAATAATAATAATTGGTTCACAGGAAGGGAAAGGCGCAGTATCTGTCACACTTGTTTCTGTGGACACCTGAACCGCGCCGTAAGAGAAGGGAGGAAAGCGAGAGTGAAAGCGGATAGAAAGAAAGGAACCGTAGTGGAGGGCTGCGGAGTAATTTCGACCACCTGGGGATCTTTAATGTGCGCTGACATCGCACAGCACACGGACGCCTCTTCGTTTTGCCTCCATCGAAACGCAGCCGCCGAGGTCGGGATCGAACCCGGGTACTCCGGCACAGTAGTCGGGCATCTTACCACTGCACCGCCCCAGCCGGGCCTGCTACAACTTTGTTGCTTGCTAGCCCTTGGTCAAGTGCCTTCCAAGGGAGGCTCGCCTCATATCGCCCATCGGTCAAAGTCAGGGAACGAGTGAAGTCTTCTCTCACCTGCTGCTCCTCGCTTGGCGTTCTTGTCACAGATGCTGGTGCGCAGAACGACGATGGTGGAACACGACACACCTGAAGCAGACAGTGGTATCGGTCCTTGCAAAGTCCAGCCGAAGTCAGTCTTGAGTGCAACCAAGGCCCCTTGCACTTTCTTTACTTTTGCGTGCACAACCGTCCAGTAATAATCAGAGCCTATTAGAACATCGATGCCTTGTGTGAAGAGGCGAGTTGGTGAGATGGTGACATCCGCTAATTTCCAATCAGCCACCTGACTCATCTCAAGGGCGTTTTCTGGAAGCAGCAGTTGGTCGGAGCAGATTTCTTCCAATTTCGAAGGCTTCGACGCAGTGCTCCTTGCGGTCGTACTGGCTTCATAGCCTGAGCTTCACTCAGCGTCGTTTTTTCTTCATAACGTTGGTCGAGCCACCGAAAGTGTATATGGTCACTTCCTCTTCACCGGTCACCTCAAGATCCAGTATTCGCGAGAGCTTCTCTGTTATAAAAACGATCGTTGACTGCCTCTGTCAAACAGGCAGCGAGCGAGGCGTTTTCTTTTCGGTCCGTCGACCCACACCTGCGCCGTCTGAAGCAGCACGGCGTTTTTATTGCTGTTGCTAAGAGACGCTGCTGAGTGTAACCCAGTAGCGGTCTTGCCCTCGGCGTTCGGTGCCGGTGGATCACAAAGCGAGGTGATGTGTCGTCGGCCACACTTCGCGCAACGTAGTGTCCAGTTCTTACACCATTTCGTCATGTGCCCTCTTTGCGCACATCGGTAGCACCTCCCTTCGTTTCGCAGTTTTCTTTTCATCAATTCATATCGGAACATTGCAATCTGCAATCTCATGCCTTTCTGAAGCGCAGAAAGGGCATCTTTCCTTGCTCGATTTGGCACCCACCTGGAGGCTGGCCGCTGAGCCCTTGCCATAGACACTGTTGGGACGCCGTTCACTGGCGCGGTCAGGTCGCGTTTGCTGAGGAGCGTTCGTGCTTTCTTTGTGCACCTTTTCCCTGCTCTCCACTTCCAAGCGAACTGATTGCAGAATGGCTTGGAGACTCGAGCTGTCGAGCACGTCCTTGTCTGCGCTGTGGGCCTTATGGTACTCAACAGCCCATTCGGCCGGCAATACTCGAAGCAAAGCCGCGCACAGCATCTCACCATAGCTGTCCGATTTGACACCTAAAGTTTCAAGTCCTGCGATGTTTCGCTGAACATGATCGTGGAGGCGTCGCAGCGCGTTCACGTCACTGAGCTCTAACCTGGGGAAGGCTTAACAGCTGCGTAAGGTGTTCTTGCACGAGCACGCCCTGACGCCCGAAACGCTCTTGGAGTGTCTTTACAGCGTAGTCGTAATTGTTCTCCGTCGCTTGGACGCCGGTCAAAGCTGCCGCCGCTTTTCCTGTCAACACTGTCCGCAGGTACAAGAACTTTTCTATGCTAGTCAAGCCGTTATTCTCGTGGACTGCTTGCTGGAATTGTTGCCAGAACGGTTGCCAGTCGAGCTTGTTGCCGCTGAATTTCTGAAGCTCAAGCTTAGGCAATCTCAGTTGTCCCGAACGGGCAGCTGGTAATCTGGACGCAGTTTCTTCTGCATTCAGTGTGCTTGTTGCACCGTTAGAGTTTCTTTCACTGAAACACCGAAGCTGTGTCCGCATTCGTGTCATCAGAGCTTGACAATGCGTACAACGGATGCCCATTGGCAGAAATTCGCGCAGGATTCTTGAAGAAGAAGAGAGAGAGAGAGACAACTTTATTTGCCCCAGATGTTGTGAATTAGGGCAGATGGGTCCTGTGTGGCCCCCAGGTGGGGGCGACATCCTGGGCCCACGAAATGAGTGAAAGTTGTGTGTTCCTGTCTGGCTTGGTAAGGAGTTGGTGCCAGCTTTCCGCAGAGGGAGCTGGCAGGAGGGCCCTTGGGGGCGGGTTATTTACGTATCCCCAGAGGATGTGCGCCTGAGTGGCGGGTTCTCCGTTGTTACAATTTGGACATGCGGGGTCGTATTCCCCGTTAGTAATTAGTGATAGCCTGGAGTGACTAAGAAATGAGTGGGTCTGTAATCTGCGCAGCAGGGTGGCTTGCGCTCGGTCGAGGTCGGGGTGGGGAGGCGGGAAAAGGCGTCGCGTCTCTTTGTGTAAATTGGTAATTTCGGCGAAAGTCTGGGGGGCTTCAGCGAGTGCGTCTAGATGCGTGATACCGACCGCCCGGATTGTTAATCCTCGGGCAAGTTGGTCGGCCCCATCGTTTCCAGAGTTGCCCGCGTGGGCGGGTACCCAGACTAGGTTAATTTTGTGGTCGGGAGTGCAGCCGCGCAGGATGCGTGCAGCAGGAAGGCAGATGTAGCCTGCCGAGAAATTTAGAATTGCTCTTTTTGAGTCACTAAGGACTGTACGCGTACGCGGGTCAGCGATGGCGAGCGCTATAGCTGTTTCTTCCGCTGCGGTGGGGGAGGGGGCACGGACCGTGGCGGCGGAAATCAGTGTAGATTGCGGCGTGGTAGCACAGGCCACATATGTTGTTGCATCTTGCCTTGCCGCGTCCACGTATGTTGCGTGTTGATCGGTATGGTAGGTTTCATCGAGTGCCCTGGCTTTGCGTTGACGGCGCGCGTCGTGTCGGCCAGGGAGCATGTTTTTTGGTAGTGGTTTGACAACGAGGCGGCTGTGTACACATGTCGGGAGGGGGGCTGTGGGATGGGGATCGCCTATTGGGTTGACGTTTAACCGGTCAAGGACGAGACGGCCGTGATTTGTCCTGGAGAGGCGATGAATTTGGGCTGTCTTGTGTGCCTCTATAAGTTCGGAAAGAGTGTTGTAAATCCCCAGTTGGAGGAGGTGTCGTGTGCTAGCATATTGTGGCAACCCTAGGGCAGCTTTGTACACCGAGCGGATGATGCTGTTAACTGCCTCCTCATCTTTTCGGCGAAGGTGATAGTAGGGATAGGAGTATACTATCCTGCTAACGAGGAATGCCTGTGTTAGCCGGCAGAGGTCATCCTCCATCATGCCTCTACGACGTGTGGAGATGCGGCGAATAAGGCCGATTATTTGGTGAGCTGTGGTGCGGAGGCGTTGTATTGCTTCGGAGTTCTGTGTATTGTTCTGTATTAGCATGCCCAGGACACGAATGGTCTGAACGGAAGGTATAGGGTGTGTGTCGATGTGGAGCGCGATGAGCCCAAGCTCTGCGGGAGCCGGTCTGCGCACTCTCCTGTCGCGGATGACAAGCAGCTCCGATTTTGTTGGGGAGCATGTGAGGCCGTTCGCCTGCACATAGGTGTGGACAGTGTCAATGGCTGTCTGGAGGGAACTCTGGATGTCCCCGTCTGAACCAGAGTTGGTCCAGAGGGTGATATCGTCGGCGTATAGGGAGTGTTTTACGTGAGGTATGGCGTTTAAAATTGGGGGAAGGCCCCTCATGGTGACATTAAAGAGGAAAGGGGAGAGGACTGCACCTTGTGGGGTTCCTCTGGTGCCCAGGGTAATCTTGTCACTGATGAGTTCGCCAATGTGGAGTTCTGCGGTGCGGTTGTGTAGGAAGTTCGCGATGTAATTGTAGGTACGGGTTCCTACATTCATCTGAGCGAGATTTGTCAAAATGGAGGCGTGTGATACGTTGTCAAACGCCTTGCTAATATCGAGGCCGAGAATCGTCCGTGTGGCCCGGATGGGACCTGGGTCGAGTATGTCATGTTGTATTTGCCACATGATGTCTTGAGTGGAGAGTCCGGCTCTGAACCCAATCATAGTGGGCGGAAGGAGATCTTCTTTGTCTGCGTGGTTTTTAAGCCTGTTAAGAATAACGTGTTCCATCACCTTACCGAGACAAGATGTAAGGGAAATAGGTCGGAGATTGCCCAGCTCACGTTTTTTGCCCGGTTTAGGTATGAAGATCACTTTGGCATGCTTCCAGGTATCCGGAAGGTGACCATCATGCCAATGGGTGTTGAAAAGTTCCGTGAGTGCTTCGATGGACTGGTCATCGAGGTTACAAGCATTTTGTTAGTTATATGATCGTTACCTGCGGCGGCGGTGGTCTTGATGTGATTGAGGGCTGCATGAACTTCGGCTGTTGTAATGTCCCTGTCCATGTCGGTGTTTGGAAGTCCCGTGTATGCCGCGGGGATGGGGATGTCGGTCGAAGTTTAATGTACTTGTCTTTCAGACTGTCGAGCAGTTCCTCATTTGTGCCCTGAAAAGCGTGTATTACTCGGGCGAGGTTCTTGTGGGATGTGGCCTTAGTGTGGGTCGGATCAAGGAGATGTTTAAGCAGATACCATGAGTTCTTACAGCCTAGCTGTCCGTTTAGGCGGTCGCATGTTTGATGCCATTGTTCCCGGCTAAGCTTGGTGGCGTAAGTTTCGATTTCTCGCTCAAGGCGTGCGAGGCGAAGTTTGAGAGGGCGGTTATGTTTGCGTCGGAGCCAGCGAGCGTGAAGGCTACGCTGTGCTTCCCACATGTGGATGAGTTTGGCATCAGGGTTGGGGCCATCCTCCTCTTGTGTAGTCGTGGAGGTGGCATTTTCGGCATCCTGGAGTAGTGAGGCTGTCCAGGTGTCCAGGTCCTCGATGGGGATCGGTGCACGTTTAGTACGTACGTATCTGAACGCGTCCCAGTTGGTGCGCTTGACTGTGCGGCGAGGGGCTTTGCTGTGTGTGGCTGTGAATGTCGTGCTGAGAACGTAAGGGTCGCTGCCTATGTTCATGCCGAGATTTTCCCATCGCGCATCTGTGATGTTTCGAGCAAAAGTGAGGTCAGGACAGCTGTCCCGTGTGATACTGTTACCTATGCGGGTGGGTCTGTCGGGGTCGGTGAGTAGTGTAAGTCCCATAGTCTGGGCGGTTTCCCATACTTTAGCTCCTTTACGGCCGCATGTTCTGTGGGGATAGCCCCACTGCTCGTGCGGCGCGTTAAAGTCACCAAGTATGAGGAGCATTCCTGTGCTTGCGACCATGCAGGCCTTGCGGATAAGGGTGGCTACTCGTGTGGTCTTGTCGCTGGGGGGGGGGGGGGGGGCTGTAGACGTTTAGGATATGAATAGGGGCTTGTGATCGGGTATTCGGGAGGACCTGTATGAAGGTGTGCGGGACTTCAGCGTAGTTCAAATCCAGTTGATTAGCGGTTAGATTTCTATGGACCAGTATCGCGGTGTTGGGTCTTTGGCTGTGGGTTTTTTGCTGGTTGTATGCGGCGTAACTGACAAGTTTAGTGTCTGTGTATGTTTCTTGGAGTGCTATTATGTGAGGGGTATGCGGCTGAGCCTGCAGGGAGTGCTCCAAGGCCCGCCGCTTTGCCTTGAAGCCCCTGCAGTTCCATTGCCAGACTATGATGGGGGAATTAGCCATCGCGTTTGGCGTATGGTTCGGGGCGCTGCGAGAGCGCCATAGGTGATTTTAAAATACCTCCTGCACGGGTGCTCGAGGCTGCACTTTCCGACGTGGCGACAATAACGGATGGTGGATAGGTAGCGGGATTTGGAGGGGTTGCAGATTTCGGAGGGGTGGTGGGCTGTAGTGGGCTGGTGATGGCATCGAGGCGGGCCGTAAGGGCTTGAATATTTGCTGCCATTGTAGCGTAGCTCTCTGCGAGCCGGTCGATCATGGGAGTGAGTTGCAGTAGGGTGTCCTCAAATTTGGACATACGCGCAGCGGAGGCCTCAAAATTGGCGTCGATGTCTGCTAATGAAGAGGGGGGAGACGCTTTACGTTTTGGGCGCTTAGGTTCGTTGGTATCCATGCTTGGATCACTGACTGCGTCAGAGGTAGGAGCGCGAGCCACCTGCTGCGGTTGCAACGTAGCGTTCATTTGCGCAGATTCTAATGTTTGAATTTTCGCATTCGCTTGAGCTAGTTGAAGTTGTAGTTTCTTTACCATGTCTGCCAGCTCCCTTACCTGCGAGTCGGGAGACGTGGCGGTGAGTTCTGTGAGGGGTTTCCAGGCGACCTGCTTCACTGTCTTGGCCTGTTCAGTCTGGGGTCTGGCCCGAGGGCTTCGTGAGGCGGAGACGGAACGGCTCCGGCTGGAACGGCTGTCACTGCCGAGTGGGGGGAAGGATTGATCTCGAGGAGGCTGGTGGAGGGTACGGTCGCGGGGCCGAGACTGGCGTCCAGGGTTTGTCTCGTCCGCGTCGCTGTCAATGTCGGTGGTTGGTGAAGAGGACTTGGCTGGAGTGGATTGTATGAAGCGGTATTTACAGCTTCTGCTGCCTGTAGGGTGGCCTCCCTTACAGACAATACACGACGCCTGGCATGTCGGTGGTTGGCCGTCCGGGGGAGAATCGTGCGCAGTGCCGCAGCGGCGGCAGGTTGGCTTTCTTGGATGGGGGCATACATCCGCTCTGCGGCCCAGCTTTCAGCAATTAAAGCATGCCTCCGGGCGGCTTTTGTACGGAAAAACTTCGAAAGTAAAGCCAAGGTATCGCATGTATCGGGGTAACTTGGCACCGGCGATTGTGATCACGAAGTGGCGTGTGCGGCCCATGCGGCGCGCGGCTACCACTGTGAGGTCCGGGTTTCTGGCTTTGAGCTCAGCCTGAATCTCTGCGTCGGTCTCGTGGCTGTGGGCTCTGTAGATTATTCCCTTCACCGAGTTGTCGGGGGCTGGGGCGTACGTGGCGACCGGGATGGCGACATTGTCTAGGGTGATTGTTTGGACCTTGGCGTAGAGGAGAGCGCGATCCTTGTCCGGAGTACTGACCGTGACGGTGTTGTTGCTCGGGTGGATTCTAACTTGGTCGGCGGTGATGGCCACGCGGCCGTCGATCTGAGCAGCGTCATAAATAGATATGGCCAGTTTGGCGGGGCCAACGGCGTTCAGGTCGACTGTACCTTGAGGGCGAAGGACGATTTTGTAGTCATCCGTCGGCAGGCGAGGGAGTGGTCGTTTTTTCGCAGGTGGCGGTGGGCGGCTGCGGAGACGCTGGCTTGAGTGAGCTGTAGTGGCATCAGACGCTGGAGCGTTGGCCGGCGGCGTATCTGCTGGTGTCGGTCGGCGGTATAGGCGTTGCATTTCAAGCGCGGTCCATGTGCCGTCGGCTAGATCCGCAGGCGAAGAAGAATGATGGACATTTTGGAT
Organism: Amblyomma maculatum; assembly: GCF_055883805.1. NCBI lineage: Eukaryota > Metazoa > Arthropoda > Arachnida > Ixodida > Ixodidae > Amblyomma > Amblyomma maculatum. Next base: position 94,662,781 of record NC_139346.1, on the reverse strand, counting down.
GCCAGACCTTTGGGCAAGTCAAATGCGATTCAGATCACTTTCGGCGGGAAGCACGTTCCCCGCCAAGTTATTTATTGGAACTGTCTGTACGCTGTGATCCCGTATAGAGAGTTAGTCGAGACCTGCTATAACTGCAGACGAGTGGGACATCGGGCGGACGTTTGCTATCGTCCGAAGACTAATCTGTGTCGCCGTTGCGGGAAGGAACATCCTGCACCACCGGACGGAGAGTCGCTGACCTGCACGCCGGACTGCATTGTGTGCCGTGGGGCGCACAGCACGGGAAGCCGCAACTGCAAGTTTCGCCTAGCCCGTCAGCAGCCAACGGGTCTGCAGCCCAGCAACGAGGACAAGAGCCAAACTGGTAAGGAAGAGCGGCGTTCGAGGCCCAGGAAGCGGTCATCTAGTGGTGCGAGAGGCGATAGCAAGAGAAGGGACCGGTCAGCTTCCTTCCCGTCACTGCCCGGACCCGAGCCTAGCAAAGGAGGAGGGCAAGGTTCCAGTCATGGAAGAAGTCCAAGTGCCACAAGGAAAAGGGTGAGCTGGCCAAACGCGGGCTCCCAAAATGAGACTGCTCGAGAGAAGGAGCTACAAAGGCAAGTGTTGCAGCAAGCCGAAACTATCAAAAAGATGGAAGCTAGGATGGCAGAGATGGAACGCGCGCTTAAAACCGGCAGAGTAGAAAGGGTACAAATGCCGCTGGCCCAGGCCCCACAGAAAGTGGCGCAGGCGAACGAAGCGGCGCAGGCGAACGCTTCTAGCGTGGGCGATAACACAGCTATGGAAGTGGAGAATCGGGGGACGGTCAAAAGGCCGCCGCCGGCCGATGAGGGAGCTCATGCAAAGAGAATAGCAGAAGCTTCGGCGGCGGACACGCCGCAGCCAGTAGTTAAAGTCACTAGTCTTAGGAGGGACATGCTCACCCTTGCGGAGAAAGTAGAAAAACTGGAGGAAAGACAGGATAGGTTGGAAGGTTGGGTCGACAGGACCGAAGCCAGACTAGGCAAGATTGAGGAGCGTCTTGACGCCTTCACCAATGACTTGCGGGGTTTCCAGACCCAAGTAATGGGTATGTTTAAACACCTAAATGCTATGCTAGAGGCTAGATTACCTCCCGTAGTCGGCCAGGAGCCGATGTTAGTGAACCTAGTGCCTCACCATGGCCCGTCGCCAGCAAATTGAGGTTTGGCAGTGGAACTGCAGGGGCTTCCGTCGCAAGCGGGGGAACCTGCAGTTGCACATACAAAATCTAGATAGTAAGCCGGACATTATAGCTTTGCAGGAGGCTAGCGGCTCGGTTAAATTACCGGGATTTAAGACATTTACACCACCAGAGATTGATCGAGGGGGCGTATCGAGCGTCTTTACGGCCATGCTAGTCCATCGTAACACCACAGTGATTCAGCATACCATAGATAGCAGCAGGGAGGACTGCGTCTTGCTGGATATTTTACCCAAAAGAAAAGGCGATAAGAGCCTTTTTGCTCTTAATGTATACTCTTCTCCAAAAGATAAGGGGGTGGGCTTGCCAGACCTCCTGATAAAGACGCAACGGCTAGCGGCTAGGTCTCAACTCATCGTGGTGGGGGATTTCAGTGCGCCTCATCCGGAGTGGGGCTACATCCGAGCCAGCCCGAAGGGAAATAAACTTTGGCAGGTTGCCCAGGACCTGCGATGGACGATCTTGAACAACCCGCTAGATCATACGAGGATAGGCAACAGCGTGAGCATAGACACCTCTCCAGACCTCACATTTGTGATGGTATCAGGGATGCAAAGTGGGTAAACACGGGACAGCCACTGGGAAGTGATCACTATATCCTTTCCACGATATTTAGTGCTGCTAAGCACAAAGACAAGGGGAAAGGAACTCGAGTGACAGGCTGGGACCGATTTCGGAAAGTCAGGAATGACACAGTGAACGGGGAAATCGAGGACTTAGGAGCCTGGGTTAAGGCACTCAAGCAGGCTGTGAAGAGTACCGCAAAAGAGGTTCCAGCGGAGGAGGAGGGCTCTACGGCTGACTCCGGATTGTTACACGTGTGGGAAGCACGTGCGAGTCTCCTTCGGAGGTGGAGGAAACAAAGGCATAATGGTGTCCTCGGTAGAAAGATGGCCAAGTTAGAACGAGAAATCCAAACGTACACATTGGAGTTGCAGTGCAAACAGTGGGGGCATATTTGTGGCCGGATGAATGGGCAATTCGGATGCAAAAAAACATGGCAGTTGTTGAGGCACCTTTTAGACCCGACGGCAACCAAATCTGCGCAGAAGGGGCAAATGGCTAGGTTAGTGCATCGGTATCAAGGCACGACTGGGGAGTTTATACATGAACTCCGAAGACGTTACATAAACGCAGAGGCGGGCGGTTGCTTGCCGGATTACTCGGGAGAGGAAAACCTTGAATTAGATGCAGACTTTACGGTGGCGGAGGTGGAGTTTGCAATGGGTCAGCTCAGTACCACGTCAGCAGCGGGTCCGGGCGGGGTTACTAATAAGACGCTGAGTCAGTAGGGTCACTCACGAATTTGATGAATAAATTTTGGGTGGCCGGGGAGATTCCGCCAGAGTGGAAGCATGCTAGGATTACATTTATCCCTAAAGCAGGGAAGAAGCTCTGCATTGAGAATCTGCGTCCCATCTCGCTAACGTCGTGTTTAGCCAAATTGATGGAGCATGTGGTCCTGAACAGGCTTCAGGGTTATGTAGAGGACAAGGAGTTGATACCTGAAACAATCATTGGTTTCAGGGCTAATTTATCAACGCAAGGCGTCATGATACAGCTCAAAATAGACGTGGTTGATCCTGGGTACGGCACGGGCACCAAAGCCATCTTGGGGCTCGACCTAACTAAGGCCTTTGACAATGTTACCCATGAGGCAATATCGAGGAACCTATCGGACATAAGACCAGGGAGTAGAACCTTCCGGTACGTCAGATCGTTTCTGGAGGGTAGGACTGCAGAGATTATAGTCGGAGCAATGAAATCGGATCCCTTCCCATTGGGTTGCAGGGGGACACCGCAAGAGTCGGTATTATCGCCGTTCCTATTTAATCTCGCCTTGATCAAGATACCACCCAGGCTGCAAGGGACATCGGGACTTAAACATACATTTTATGCGGATGACATTACTTTTTGGGTAACAAGAGGCAGTGATGCACATGTTAAAGAAATTCTACAGCACGCGGTGGATATTGTTGAGGAGCTAGCAGGGGAAGCAGGACTCTCGTGCTCTCAGCCCAAGTCCGAGCTTTTTGTGCTGAGGGACAAACAAAGAGGTATACATGCGAGGCACTATGTGCCGCCACCGCCTTTAGAGGTCAAAGTGGGGGGCGCACCGGTTGCTGAGGGTATGTATCTGCAGACTAACAGGAAGAATAACGAGTCTTTGAAAAGGCTTAAAAATACGGTCAATGCTACCATGAGGCTAATCAGGAGAGTCACCAATCGTAAGAGAGGTGTTAAGGAAAAGGACTTGTGTAAGCTGGTGCAGGCGTTTGTGCTCAATAGAATAGTGTACGCGACGGAAAAAGGCAAGGTGGAGGTTATGATTAGGCAGGCGTATAAAGCGGCCCTTGGGTTGCTTCACAATGCGTCTACCGAAAGGCTGCTGGGATTAGGGGTGCACAACACCCTAGAAGAACTACGGGAGCCGCACTTGGTGATGCGGCTCGGTAGGCTTTCAAAAACAAAAGCAGGAAGGGACATAATGGAAAGTATCGGCATTGTAGTTGACGCTCCAGCTGGTGACACTAAAATTCAGATTAGGCGGGAAATGCACAAGGGCTTGTACATAAAACCTTTGCCCAAGAACATGCATCCAATACATCACGAGTACCGCAGGAAGGCAAGGGCCAAAGCTTTACATGCTAAGTACGGGAAGTACAACGGGGCAGTCTATGTAGATGTCGCCGAGTATAAGGACAAGGACGCATTTGCAATTGCGGTGGTGGACGGGCGGGGACGCTTGACCGCCTCCGGATCAGTCAAAACCCGCTCCCCAGAAACTGCAGAGGAAGCGGCGATAGCACTAGCTATTACTAGTAGTAATGCTGACTTGATCTTCAGCGATTCCAAAACAGCCATCCGAAATTTGGCGAGGGGCAGAATATCTGTCACAGCGGCGCGATTGCTGAATCGGGCCACGGGGCGAGGGACTACGGAGGCGGAAATTGTCTGGGTACCAGCACACTCTGGGAATCCTGGGAACGAAACGGCTCAAATGAATGCTCGAGGTTTCGTCAGCCGAGTATGTGAGCCGGACGTTCCGGATGGGGTGGGATGGCCCAAATGTCGTGCCGTGAAGACCGCAGTAGCGGAGGCGGCCCCAGGAATATTCAACACACGCTACCTCCACTGCCGAAAGGCGATTTCAAAGTCATTATTAGACCAAAGAATGGACTCAACATCAGCCAGCTGAGCATACATCAGATAGCCCGGGCTATCCCTAGCGAAAAATCCGTATGAGTCATAATAACCTCATACAGATTTGTCATACTAAACTCGTACTAAACTCATGCAAATTTCATACAATCTCATATATTTCTCATATATTGAATGACATTTGTATGAGACCATACGAGATTTATACGAGTTTAGTATGAGTTTAGTATGAGAAATTTGTATGAGGTTATTGTGCCTCATAGGGTTTTTTCGCTAGGGATAAGCAAAACATGTGGAAACCCCGACATTTGCAACGAAGGCAACCTACTTTTAGGCTGGACAACGAGTCTAACATCGCCATAATCGGCACGCCAAGCAAGGAAACTGCCAGCGTCGTAGCGAACATACTGAGTCTACGCTTCGGTGCAAAAGACTACGCTGTGACGGCTTACTTTGCCACGCCGGAGAATTCATGCAAATGAGTGATCCGCGGACTGGACGTCGGGACAACACCTCCCCAAATTGCTATCCCGTCTTAGAATACGCACCCAAGGAGTGAAAATCCTTTATGCACGAATGCTCGGAAAATCTCAAAGCGCCATCATAACATTCCAAGGCGAGATCGTCCCCCGCTACATTCATTACTACGGCGGCAAGACGCTTTGCTACCTCTACCGATTATCGCGGCAAGGTTTCTATATATGCTTCTAGTCTAGGCATTAGGGCAGACGTCTGCCCGACAACTGACGCCGTTGTCTGCTCGAACTGCGATGAACCAGTCATCCTACAGGAGCAAACATTGCAAGCAACACCTATGAAAACTGAGGAGTGCACGGACAAGAAACGAAAGAGGAGACCGACAGCACCGCGAAGGGCGATGACTGCACGGGCGGACGCGGCGGGGCTCGGAAGGGCTGGTTCAGCGCAGATTCTACTTCGCCATCAGGGTCCAGATCGGCGTCGCGCTTGAGATGAAGGAGCAGGGAGCCCCCAGAAACAAAAAAGAAGCAGCAGCAGAAGAAGACAAAAAAGGAGCAGCAGAGTAAGTTAAGCTCGGCGGCGCAGCTTTTTTCTACTTCTCCCACTGTTCCAAAAAACACGAACGCGCAGACGCAATTCAGTAAAAACGCTAGTCGCCAACATAACGAAGTGCAAGAACTAAAAGAAACAATTCAGACAATCAGGGCGGAAAATGCTGAACTGAGACAGAAACTTAACGACCTTATAGAATAGCTCAGGGCCCAGAGAACGGGGAAGGTCGGCACCAACGCACGAACAGATGAAACTCAGCCAGCCACCATAGGGCGGCAAGAATTTGCAACTGTCATGGCAGGCATGAACAACTCATTAGCGAATCTTAGTAACCTCATTTCAAACATCCAAACAGAGGCGCTTAGAGATAGAGAACGCTTAGTACAATTCACGAGTATGAAATCCAGAGGCAAACCCTATAATAGGTTATTGGCATAGCATGGCGAAGAACCGTAGGAGCTCGGTCAACTGGAAACCCTTGAAATATCCACAAGGAGCGGTGTCTTCTTAAACAACACATCACAAATTGCACAGTACCACCAGACATAATCGCCCCACAGGAAACCGGATGCTCACCCAGTCGCCCGAGCTACTCAGCATATGAGGGGCAGGGGGAAAGCAAGGTCTCCACACTGGCTGCCAAAACTGTCACCGCAATCAGACATGATATCGACAGAATAGACATTGACCACGTTCTTATCGAAGTCATCGCCCAAAAGAGAAGCCAAGAAAACATCTTCCTGCTTAACGTACACAGCCCGCCCAGCCAATGGAACGCTAGCTTCAGCTACCTTCTGCGCAATGCAGAACAAGCAGCAGGCAAGAGGAGCTTTCTCATCCTGGGGGACTTTGTTGCTTGGCATAAAAGCTGGGGCTATCTCAGGGAAACTCAGAAACGCAAGGATCTAGCCAGAGAAGCTGATCGCAGAATACTCAGCCTAATTACAGATCATCCAAGATCCCAGCCAACGCGAAGGGAAATAGCATCAACCGCGTTTCGTGTCCAGGCAGCGTTCGTCAAAGGAATAAGGTAGGTGAGCGAGATGGGAAAATGACGGGCAGATGCTAGGCAGTGACCACTGCATATTGCGCATACAGATAGAAACCCTCCCGATCAGGAAAAAATATGGCCAGGCTAGACTCACACACTGGGAAGCCTATAGAAACACTAGGGCAGAGTTCGAAGGTACAGAGATCACAGACATTAAGGACTGGGTCGCGGGTATCACTTCGGACTGCGAAAAAGTGACTAGGAAAGTCGCCCTCACCACCTAGACGCCCAACGTGAATAAACATCTCTTACACCTCTGGGATGCCAGACGCGGGTTGGTAAAGAGGTGGAAAAGGATGAAGCACGATAGAAAGCTCACCCTATAAGATCGCCGAGGTCACAAAAAATAGCCAAAGAATATGCGACGGAGCTCTCAAAATGTGACTGGGACCAGAAATGCAACGAGCTACAGGGAACCCTAGGCTTGGAAAAGACGTGGGCCTTGCTAAGGGCTCTCATAGACCCAACTAAGACCAAATGTGAGAACCATAAGACGGTCCAAAGGATCGCGCACCAATTCCAAGGCACAGACCGGGAACTGCTAGAGAACATCAAGCAGTGATACATCGGCGACGAAACGGCCGCCGACTACAGCTCGCCATGCACGGGCAAAGAAAATCCCGCTCTCAATGAACCTATTACCATGGAAGCAGTCAGACACGCTGTGCTGTCTGCCAGAAAAAACACCACCCCAGGCAAGGATGACATTACCGATGCCATGATAAGGAATTTGGACGAGGATTCAATTAACAGATCTGCTGAATTCATCAACACACACTGGCAGCAGGGGACCATCCCGAAAGACTGGCCTCATGCGGAAATAGTAATTATTCGTAAATCCAGAAAAACTCCCAGCCTGGAAAGTCCACGACCCATTTCATTACCGTCATGTCTGGGAAAGGTATACGAAAGAGTTCTGCTTGAGAAGGTGCAGACCCACCTGGAGGACAAATACCTCATGACACACACTATGTTCGGATTTCGAAAACGCCTCTCAGCACAGGACGCCCTCCTGCAGATCAAGGAGGAGGTTCTTAAAAATGTCGCGAAATACGGAGAAAACAACTTCCTCGAGCTCGACCTTAAAGCGGCACCCGACAATGTCAGTGACAGGGCAGTGCTAGACGGGCTCTGCGTCTTAGATTGCGGGCAAAGAATACACAGCTGCGTGAAAGCCTCTCTGAGTAACAGAACAGCCACTATTGGAATAGGAAGCATCAGGACAGACACCTTCCACACGCCCAAAAAGGAAACACTGCAAGGCTCAGTAATATCCTCTATCCTCTTTATCGTTATGATCGGCTTAGTAAAAAAAAACTCGAAGAAATTCAAGGAGTCAGGCCTAATAACTACGCTGATGACATCACAATCTGGATGACCAGGGGATCCTTAGGAGAAAAACAAGACTGTCTAAAGAGAGCAGCAGATACTGTCAACGTATACTCTCGACATTGCGGACTTGAATCTTCCCCGCAGAAATCTGAGGGGCTCAGAGTCCACAGAAAAGGGTACGATCTGCACAATTCCATAGACGTCTACATAAGGCGAAGATCCCGGAAGTGCCGCAAATCAAACTCCTAGGCACGCGGATACAAAGCAACTGCCGTATAGATCAAACAATCAGGCAGCTAGCAAATGCCACAGCAGCGCAAATCACACTAATGATCACAACAATCTCCAACAGAAGACGAGGAATGTCCGAGTACGCATGTAGGCTTGTACCGGCCCTCATCGTAAGTCGCGCTGTATATGTTGTCCCTTACCAAGTTGCGCTCGAACAGGAAAAGGAACAACTGGAGGCAATCCTGATGAAAGCATACAAATGAGCTCTTGGACTGCTGGTCAACACCTCGATGGAAAAAATTCTCTAAACTGGGCATAAACTACACAGCGAAAGAGCACAACGAGACCCACCTTCTCGCGCAGAAAATAAGACCCATGCAGACGCTAACGGGAAGGAACACTGAATATACTGGGCATGAGAGATGTTTGCACACAAATAAAAAGCACTGATAGGATATTGAAGAAGATAAGAGAGATCATTAAGGTCAACCCGATTCTGAAAAACATGCAACCGAAAATACACAAGGCCAGAAGAAAGGCAAGATCGGAGGCACACGAAAGAAGCCTCGCAGGGAAAAAAAAAACATTGTATGTCGACGCGACCACATACAAAGAACAATACGGAGCGGTAGCCAGCGTGGTTGACCACCAGCTTAGGGAAATAAACTGCGCCTCGATCAAGATCAACAACATTCTCGACGCTGAGGAAGCGGCAATCGCTATCGCTATCAACCACCAGGATGAGTAGGCTACTACACAAATAATCATGGACTCGCAAGAGACATGCAGAAGGTATAGCAGCGAACGCATATCCACAGTGGCCATCCACCCACTCAAGGCAAGAAAAATCACCTTTTCGAGATGCTTCATAACGTGGACACCAGGCCTAGAGACTATCAAAGCTAACCAACGTGCTGACGCCAATGCCCGAGCATACGCCAACCCGGAGGCGCACAACGATTGGGAAGTGAACGCAGTCACTAGACGCTATGGAGCCATCCTTGAGCATCAAAGAGCCTTAAGGAGGATCTACCCACCTCCCCACGAAGACCTTAATAGAGAGCTGTCGGCTGCCTAGAGACAGCTGCAGACTAATACATACCCAACTTGAGTCTACTCAGTAAAATCCATCCCACAACATACGAAATAAATGCCGACTAGGCGGGGAATGCCCTACACTCTCCCATGTTACATGGGCGTGTAAAAAAAACACATGTAGCACCAATAAACATCGCACCAGTACGGGAGAAATGGGAGGCTGCGCTGTCCTGCTCGACGCCTGATGACCAGCTCAAACTGATCGACAGAGCACGCAAGACGGCAAAGGCCCTGGACTGAGGGTCCCAATCACGCCGGGAGAATTAATTTCTTTTCATTAATTAATTTGTTTTCTGGTCAATGCTGGTCACAGATCCCTCCTGGTTGCCAGCACAGTTCGAACTACCAGTGCTGCACTACTATTGCAAATATTACGCAAGTAGTCGTGCACAAGTTGTCGCCGGCGGGAACAGGCACCCCGAATAGACGGAATGGACAGGCACCTCCGACTATTCTGGCCCTGGCCTTAATGGTTCTTAATAACTTGGAAAAGCATGCGTGATGCAGAAGCACCTTTGGCGACCCACAAGTCAAGGCCTTGGTCAATTTCGTACCTCAGTTGTTTTTGTGGACGACGCGCCGGTTGAAAACGAACGCCGACTTATCGAGTGAGAGGCCACGCAGGAACGAGATGTCTTGTTGAATTTCGCGAACACATATCGGAATCTGTCGCAGAAGTTCATTGTTCATCCAAAAAGTAAGGTTGGCCAAGGAAAATTGCGTCCTCAAAGCAAACACCACTAGTGTCAAGATAGATGATGAGGCTCTGGTGAACAGAACATGTTCTTCCTTTCGCCGACATGGACAGACAGTTTGGTGTTGCACAGCCGCAGACTTCACTGCTAGATTCAAGGCGCTCCCGGAGAGAAAACGTTATAAGCCTATAAGCTTAAGTTGTATTATAGCGAAGCACAGTATGCGAGTAAGACAAGCATCCGGCGCACTGCGCCAGTGCAACCCATATGGTGTGAACGACAGTTCTGCCTGTGCTTTATCAGGCTTCGAGGCTTGTTCTGTTAGCTCAAGGAGATATGACATATAAAGGCAGTTACTTTAGCTTCATCATCATCATCATCATCATCAGCAGCAGCAGCAGCAGCCTGACTATACCCACTGCAGTGCGAAGGCCTCTCCCATATTTCTCCACTTAACCCGGTTCTGTGCTAGCTGCATTCACTTGACCCTCACTTGACTTCTTAACCTCATCCGCCCACCTAACTTTCTGCCGCCCCCTGCTACGCTTTCCTTCCCTTGGAATCCAGTTTGTTACCCTAAGCGATCATCGGTTATCCTCTCTTCGCACTACATGTCCTGCCCATGCCAATTTCTTCTTCTTAATTTCCACTAGAATGTCGGTAACCTGAGTTATTTCTCTGACCCACCCACGCTTCCTATCTCTTAATGTTACCCCTACCATTTTTCGTTCCATAGCCCTCTGGGTTGTCCTCAACTCAAGTAGAACTCTTTTGGTTAGCCTCCACGTTTCAGCCCCATAGGTGAGTACAGGTAAGATGCAGCTGTTATATACTTTCCTCTTCAGCGATACCGGTAAGCTGCTAGTCATAATCCGTGAGTGCTTGCCAAATGCGCTCCATCCCAATCTTATTCTTCTTGTTATTTCCTTTTCATGGTCCGGATCTGCGGTTACTACCTGTCCTAAGTAGACACATTCGCGCCATGTGTACGATGACATGCCAATATATATACCGGCATAAAGACGGCCTAAGGGGCCTCAGGACTGCGAAAAAAATTGCTCCGCATTATGCTGGAAGCGTGATGCTTGATGAAATTTATTACTGCGGAGCTGGGGTTTAAGGAAAACGCTACGATGTAGCTGTGGAACCGAAAAGTTTGCATCAAATTCCAGCAGGGCTACCGAGGGTGTCTAAATGGTAGTGACGGTGGAGTCAAATCAACACTGGATACAACGGAAACAATTTTTAGCCTCTTGATTTCAGCCTCCAAGATGCAGCAATACAAAACATTGAAGCACGTCTAAGCTGTCGATGAGAACTGTCACAGTATCGCAGTGATCAAGCAGCATGTACGCACTCAAGTGAAAAATAACGGGCGCCCAGCGGCTGTGAAGATGGACTAGAATTCGGTCGTGGAGTGCAGTGCTCCTTTTGTATGATGTGTACATTCATGATGACCGTGCATCATGATGGATAATAAGGCGGGTACATACATCCGCATGCTGGCGACATGTGACCGGACAAAAACAAGAAAACAACTTTGTTGAATTTTTCTTCCTCTGCTATTTGCTTTTTTAAAGGACAGAAGGGAAGTGTGGGGATCTAAAAAAAAGTCCTAATAGGCGGCAGGGCTCTTGCTAACAGTTCGTAATGACCCTAGTGAGGAAAGATTGCGTCAAATGGACAGGCTTGAGGTCAGTTTTCTTCGTGAGGCATCACGCGCTTTTCGTTCCCGCTTCCTGGTTTGCATGCGCCTGAAGTGCCTTGCGAGGACGCCGAATTATGAATTTCAGTCTGCGAAGCGAAGCGACAAAAGAAACTTGATCTCCGACTTTCGTGTGTAGTAAAGATTCAAAGTAGCTTCGATAAAATAATAGAGAAGGAGGCTTCTAGACAGAAAGCAGTTCGTTTAAGTATGCTGGCAGACGCAGCTAGTCGCAATTAAGGTGACCTATATGCGTCATGTTAATTTTAATTCCTTTGCATGTCAGAAGGACAGACATTCACATATTACATACTTGCACTCTAAAATGGTGTTGTAGTTTATGCTGAGTGACATCCGTTAGCGATCCTGATGGGCATTTCATGCTTTTTATACGTTGTCAGTTGATATGGTGAGAGTTCATAAGAGATATATATAACTCATATCGCTGCTAATATCAATCTTTGTATTTGGTGAAATCGAACTGGCTGTAGAGAAGTTGCTAAAGCACCAGTCGAAAAAACTTTCTTCACAGCCTGTTACTCTAGTTCGTGACAATACCTTAAAAAATCAGTTATTTTGAAAGCTGTATACAATATGATCGGTTATATAAAAAACGCTCAGTAAATCTGTGATGACATCCACAACTCCAAAGATATTCAGATTCTTTTTTGCTATATGTCCTAGAGTTACTTTGATTCATATGATTACAAAATCCGTCACAAAATTTGCGCAAGGGTGATAAAATTACAACATACCCAGGCATTTTACGTTAAGGAGTTGATTTTAAAAGGTGGCTTTCAGGATGTTGTTAGATTCTACTATCACAATGAATACAGTCGCAGTTATCCTCTCAAAATTGTTTCTGCCACGGGTGTTCTCTCTGTTGTCAGAGACATTCTCCATTGGATTATATAGGGCTCTTAACAATTCGGAGTAAGCGCAGAATAAAGTTTAAATGAAATATTTGGCTGTGCATAGAATAACACAAATTTACTTCAATAATTCTATAAAATCACGTTTAAATGTGTTACACTTGCTCCGCAGTCATAGGTATGCGCCTTGTCAAGAGTCTTACATATCTGGTCAGTATACTCCGTTCAGATATTTTGCCGTAAGCATCGTCTCCCAATAAAAACAGATACCGTTTTCCGCGCCTATAACTACGAGTTTGAGATATGCTAGAGCAATCATTATTTCAACCTGATTGGAAACATCGATGAACAAATGTTTCAGGGAAGCAAGGCATTAAAATTTCAAATTTATTCTATCAAGAAGAGCGCACACTTCTCATTTTGTACTCAGGCCCACATAATTAAAATTTACGTCAGCAACGAAGAAATATTTATTTCCTAAATTATCAAGCCTTGAGTGCGTACGCTCAGACACTAATTACCAATAGTGCAGGGTATATTTTCTAAAGACGTTTGCCCTATATCAATTATTGCTCAACAGCCTTTGAAGAAGAATTGCGGAATGGTTTCAGCATCATCTTTAATTTCCATGCTTAATGCTCGTTCTCCTGCCTTCTTGCGAAGAAGGATTGTACCATCTGTCTATCACGAAAATCTCTCCACCACGTCTTCTGCTCTTCGACGTGTAATCTAGAAGAACCACAATTTGTAAGGCGTTAAAGTTTATTTAAACAAGCATGGAGTTCTCTTGTGCTGCAGATAAAGAGACAAATGACGTTCGGATAAACCATGCCTATTTTCCGCACGAAACTTATGAATGACAACAGTATATGAGTGAGTTTCAGGAGTGATACCAAAATAATTAGCCGCTCAATTTATATAGGATTATTGTTTAGGTTTTGCTGTCCATGTATTTCGGAGTTCTGCGCCTACTATACTTCATGTGCTGCTGATTTGGTACATCGAGATAGAGGCCTGACCTTCGGGCTCGCTAGTTCGCAAATGATCGACCCGCGCTTAAGTTCCTGAATTTCTGTTCTCTGGAGGTTTTGAACTTCTAGAATTCAGTCATTTAGGCGACATGATCGGCGTGGAAGCCACAATTGCATGAATGCGCACGATCAGTATGGTACCAGTCAAGGGCTCTTTCAGAGCATTAAAACGACTCACTTGCACTTTAATTCTGAACAGAGCGATTAACTTCGAACCGACATCAGCCGATTGAGCTGCATAATCACACACGTCATGAACGTAATTTTTATCACAGGAAATTACACCATCTCATGACTGAAAGTGTGCAGTCGAGGCATTTGTAAAAACTCACTGCTTTGAGGGAGACACACTCTGCGCTTATTTCCGCGCAGATTCCGTCTTGCTGTCATCCGGCTTAGCGTGACACGGCCACACGCTGGACTGCTTTACCGATAAAACACAGCGCCACCGCTGCATCACCCGAGACATGCATCACCGACGGTAGCTACAAAGACAGGCTGCTCGGCGGCGAAACAGGGCTTTTTACTTCCGCTACTGAGATGAGCGTGGGGCGTTGGTATGCTCGTCCGCTGCCACCGCTAGTCGAATAAACAGTTATTACGTTTTTATGTTGGGATTCGTCCTTCGGCGCGAACGGTATCCCACAGCTTCTTTTCGTCTCGTATTTTTCTCGAGATCTCCTGAGCAGTTCTCACAGCGGTAGCCAAGGGAACATTATATTTAGGACAGGCTTCGAACTGTTCGTCACCACTAAGCCTCTGTTTTCGCGGGAGGCAAATGACCCCAGTCATCGCAGAAACCAGCGATAGCACACAGTACGACTGCAGCAGCAGTAGCACGTACGCAAGGATTGAAAGCACTTCACAGCTTCACAGTAATGTGAAACTTTGGACAGGCATACGTGGGCATCGGGAAGATGGCTTAATCAGCCGGCTCGGTGAAAAGAGCAGCTGTGCCGTACTGCTGCTACGAAATTTAGGAATACATCAAAATGGGCGTATTATTTATGGCCGGTAAAGCTGCTGTGACTTGTAGTTTTATGCAAACTAAAATTTAATTTTTCACGGCTCCGTTGCTAATGAAAGTTTTATGAGTTACGGCTGCACCGGCATCCACTGTTTAAGATTGAAGTACATACAGCTGCGACGGGAAACATATTGGCCCACTTACTTGTGACCGGAGCAGAAAAATTGCCCTCCGCGGAACTATTCCTGTCATACTCGCCGATAATGGAGTTCCAGGCATATTCCGACCGAAAGCTAGGATCTGAAATAATAACTTGTGTGTTGCTTATCGAAGGAACCATGTGCCAAAGTTGCTGCGCACGTGAGTCAATTTCTTTTTTTTTTAGATGGTTTTCTTTTTTTTTTGCGAGCAGCGGTATATTAATTTTCGGAGCCTTCCCCAATGAATTCAGTTTTTGGATTTACGTTTTTGGCTGTCTTGTGGCATAGATTTTGACAGTGCGACTCTCTGCAATTTACCTAAAGAAACCTGCGATAAAGGTACCGCTGCTCTCAACGCCAGTATAAAAAAGAGCAGGATAAACACTGTACACCATGTGCTTAACCACGTTGGCGCATTATTGTGGCTGAAAGGAATGCACTAGCATTAATGCAAGATATAGTCTTTCGGATGAGGCATCGTAGGAATGGACTGCTTTCTGCAGGTCACCCCTGCATTAGGAAATGGAGAGTGCTTTACAGTCTCTTTAAATGGGCGAACGGCGTCAATATCGCCGCGGATAACAATTTTGTCTGCCCCAGTGACATTCCACCTGTGCTAATCTTTTTTTCAGCTGCAGCTGTCAGAAATGCTGCAGCTGTCCGAATGCCAGAAACGGAAACATTGATCTTACTCGAAATAGAATAAGAAAGTACACATAGGCTCATTAAAAAATTTAAAAATACACTGCTTGCTACCTGACATAGACAATCAACGTTTTATCCTTTCTCGTGCTGCCTATGGTCGTATGAAGCACGTTCTCAGCGTGAAGATTAATCGCTTATTTTTTAATGACATTTGTCGTGAATTCTCTTAAAGCCTTTCGCCTTGCCACTCCTGTTCACGTGCGTTCACGGATAATGTCGCCTGCTAGAAATGGTACCTCAAAAACAAGGAAGTCAGGACTGTCGGATCATCAAAGCACCAAGGACGCCGACTCTGCAGCACAGCGTCTCTCGGCGTCAACGTGACGGCCTTGTTTTTCAGGAGCGGACGTCTCTGACACCGGGTGAGCACTAGTATGGGTACCGTGGATGCTTCGAGCCGTGCAAATTCTATAGAAGTAGTGGCAATGGACAACGGAAGCAGAGCCAACGACGAACAAGGATTCACAGCGTCTATGCCCGAAGTCGAAAGGTGAGGAATGTCCACTGTCGTTTCGATTTCAGCCACCCTAAAATACCGAGCAAGTGCCCCCCCCCCCCCCCTTTCTTACGCACCGAAATCACCGAAAAAAATGAAGAGGTGGGGGGGGGGGGGGGGGGGGGGAGGGGTTCGTTTTATGAAACAATGCGGAAACGTTAAATAAGGATTGATATCAGAGGGGGAAGGGGTGGCGTATATTTTCGCTATAACGCGTTTATATCATAGACGAACGCTTTTTCTGCACTACTGATAAGTCCAAGGTGCTTGTACATATCACCGACCGTCACGCACTGTGCGAAAAGAAGGGCCTGCATCGGCAGCGCTACGCGTTCTCTTCCTGTCTGCCTCTCTCATTAAAAAACCTTTTTTGTGCTTGTTCTCCTCTTACTATCGGTTGAATAGCAATGACACGCTTAGAAACAAAATCTCTGATAGAAAAAAAAGTAGTTTTCCTTTATTTTTCACGTTGCTTTGGGACATTTCGAATACTACGCAGATAACCATCGCTGGTGTCTATCTGCTCTTAGCAAGAAAGCATCGAAAGTGATTCATTCCTGAACAAATAGCATACCGAGAAAAATTGCGCGGAAAGTGCAAGATAACCGTATACAAACTGAGGAAAACTTGTGATCCACAGCGTACATTAGATATTTTGTACTATGCGCTCGCACAGTGGTTTCCCACCGTCAAGCAGAGGGATAAGAAAATTGTGGTCTTAGTGTCAAGTCTTATATAGAGCATCAGTGATATTAGGTTGACTTTGCCATGAGTATGAGGAGTATGCACTCGATTCAGGACTCCCAATAGTACCCCTTGGTGGTGGTCAAGGCGAAGTAGTCCGACCAACAGGATGTATTGAACTTTATGCTGTTTACTGGGCTAACAGCAGAACATAATGGGGCAGGGGCTATCGGTGTAGTGCTTGGCTGTAACCGAGGAATGAAATCGCTGACTTTCGCTACTTTGTTCAATTTAAAGCTGACTAATAATCGCGTGATAAGGCACCAAAATCGACTAACGATGGCGATCTCGTAAATCCGCTGCGTGCGATTACTCGCATTTAGCCATAGTCAGATTCAAGTGCATTTAAAAAATGTGTTTTCTGTCGTTGGGCTGCGGTCTCCTCGGCTTCATCTGCGCGCTACTTTTTCGCAGTTCAAGCCATAGTTTCAGCTTTCAGTTCTGGAACTGCTGCTCTTAACAAGTCATTGCCGTTCGACATTGCCCCCTCCATCTTTTTGATGGAAAAATAAACACTATTATTATTATTTGTATTTCATTGTATAGTTTATTGTTGTATTTGTATTTTATTGTATTTTCTTGTATTTTTAGCCTGTGTTTTAAGTACCACGCACTTGTTGCGCCGGAAATATGCTTTTATTTTATGTATATTTCTATATTACTCTAATCAACGTCAGTTACTTGTTGTTTTTTCTTTCTATCTATCGTTCTTTTTTTTCTTTCGTGATGTGCTCAACAATTCTCTTACTGTGTAAATAAGACATGCTACTCATTGATTTCGTTCTTTGCGTGACACTTTTCGTCTGTTTCATTTTATGTGTTATTTATTTCATTTGTGTTCTACCTGTGTCTGTAAAACTTGTGTGTGCATTTTATTTTTGTTTTTACATGGTCGTTCCTGCGCACATGAAATATTTATTATTATTATTATTATTATTATTATTATTATTATTATTATTATTATTATTATTATTATTATTATTATTATTATTTTTATTATTATTATTATTATTATTATTATTATTATTATTATTATTATTATTATTATTATTATTATTATTATTATTATTATTATTATTATTATTATTATTATTATTATTATTATTATTATTATTATTATTATTATTATTATAAATGAAGACCGCGCACCGTACGAAGAAATGATGCTCCGTTGTAAGAGGCTTAAACTGCGAATTGCTCCGGCGACGGTAAGGCATTAGAGTCGCCTAGGTCTGCACTTGAGGTACATAGCAGCCAGACAGGTGTCTCTGTGTGCCTTTGACGCCAGATGAGTCCGTCAGACGATCTCTTGGTAGTGCGTAGGGAAGAACATGTTCCACTTAGAAATCTGTTCATTTCCGAAAGCCATGAGAACAACTGAATGATTATGAATTTTGTTACCTTCACTGAGAAAAACATTCCTTGAGAATTCTCCGTGTGCATCACGATGCAACAAGACCGTTAACGAGAACAGGGAAGCGCTTTATTGCCCGAAGTATTAGGCATAGTACTTGCATGTGGCGGGTTATAGCAATTTAATTGGTAAATCTGTTTGGCGCCTATTAATGTTGGAGCACGCTTCTGAAAATTCTGTATTCAAATATCTTGTAAAGTGAACGTTATCGCGACTGTTTATTTTACTTGGATATTTTTGATCCAAGTAACGTCTTTAGATACCCCGTTTTCATTCTCCTCTTCTATATTAAACTATTAACTTAGTCCAGAAACAAAAAGAGTTTTAATCCTTGCATGGCGGCCTGCGTTTTTGTATAATCTATATGCTCATAATTTATTTTTTAGTACATTAGGCAGACAGTAGCACTTAGTGAGGTCAATTGCTTCTGCAAAAAAATTCTGGCTACTGACTTAGGCGCAGTTTTCACTTGAATATTTTCTATGACTATAAGCTAATTATGCTTATTTGCTCTGCACACGTAAATATTTTGCTTTCTTACTGCATTAGCAGTTAGCCCTTCATTTTGTGTTTCATTTGGTCATCATAGCTTAATTCACTATAATGAAAATTCATTCAATATGTTAAAACACAATCGTAATTTCAATTTGAATGTGCAAAACTATTCAAAGCATTACGAGATATTTATGCCTAGTGCGCAAATAGCTTATAACCTGCTGAATGTACACATTTTTTCACTGTAGTGTTCGCACCTTCAGCAACCTCCTGTAGGGCACCTATTTTGTGTCAATCGTGTCGTAGGTTCCAAATATTAATAATAAACGTTTACCAAAACTTTCCTCTGCTAATTCCTATTTGTGAGCCTAACAACAGTGAGCCGAATCTGCCAAAGTCCATCACTCACAAACTTCTGTGCTCGAATATATTGTATGTATTATACGAACATTTAAATAAGCAGCGGGGAAATTCTGCGAAACGCACTGGGTAAGGAAAAAGAAAGATAACAAGATCTGATTATCTAAATTTCTGTTCATTGCCAGAACGAATCCAGTCTTCTTTGTTCTGCCTCACTTGGTCTGTCCTAATAAGTCTAGATGTACTGGAAGATTTTTTACCACCGAAAGGCGTGCTTTGGATGTAAGGTGATATCTTTATATTTTTATTTATTTTGTTTGCTATTGTATCATTGCTTAGCACGCCGCGTCCTTGAAATGCAGTGCTGGCTTCGCACTGTAATTACAATCACTGGAACATTGAAAGCACCACCATCAGCGAGGAACGCACGGCCGGCATTGAGCTGTTATTGCCAGAAATAGTCCCGCGCGGCGACCAGCTAAGCGCCCAGAACCCCGACCAGAGCGTATTGCATTCACTGCAACCTGCTTATCAGCCATTCTCGTGCAGGACAGAAGGGATGAAAGTATTGAGAAATGCAAACTAAAACTGCTTTGGATGAGGCTTTTAGACACCATTCAAAGCGTCGCACGACTACGGCAGAAACTAGTTTTTCCACCGAGTCAGCGTGCTCTCCCAAAAACATTTCTCAACGCATAAAGCTTGCTAGCTCTCATATAGTTCTCCTTCTTGCTTCAATAAGAGAGGCAGAAATTACGTCACGTGACGCTGCCGTAGAGTGCAGTATTGATGGCTCGCAATTGCAGGCTTATAAATGGAATGTGTAGGAAAACGTTCACCCTCTAGACTAACTCTTTCCTTCATTTCTTTCTCTATTCGTGGGAAGAAGGGGAACCATATTAGGGACGCTGGGGTGCAGGGTTACCTCACTAATTACACGATTAAATGCCCTATTTGTCCGATAACACCAGCTCCCGTCAACTAGCAAAGATAGGGGTCCATAATTGTATTTACTTTATTCTCTTTCAGTCATTACTGCTGATTGGCCTTTGGGACGTCGCAAAAAAAAAAAAGTAAATTCAATATGGAGTGAACAGGGAGCGTAAGTAGGCAATTCGTAGTTCAAACTATTTCAAGAGACCAATAATTGGCTTATGCAGGTGTTGATGTGCTGTACAGCGGTTTGGATAAGGACATATAAGTGCGTAAGAGTTCCGGTAGCAAAAGCATGACAGAAACTTGACGAATATTTCAGCGAAGTAGTTCGAGCAGTAAGTAAGACCAATGCCAGGGACTGCACCACACATTCTTAGAAATACGCAAAGAAATACGCAAATACGCGCGTTCGCACGTCTGCAATAAATCCTTTGATATATACCTTGTCACGCTGACTTCAGTGGTATAAAGAAGAAATGCCCTTCCGACAGTACATTCACTCTGCCAGGTTATATTGATTCAGTTTTGTGTGCATCCATTTTTGACATGGTGACGGCCTGGCTAGCATTGCGCATGTACATTCCTTTTGCCATCAACTTCGATATGTTGTCCCTCGCTGCTACACTCATTATGGCCATTTTGTGGAAATCTACAATGTACATTGAGTCTTTAATTCAACGTCTAAAATTGTGTTTTCCCTTTCATCAATGTCATCATTGAAAAACTGTTTAAGAGCGGACATGCAGTTCATAAATTATGGTAAAAGTAATTTGTCATTTTCAATGCAATCCTTTTTGTTTACATTGTCACGCTGATTTATGTTTTTTTGCTTTGTATGTATGTATGTATGTATGTATGTATGTATGTATGTATGTATGTATGTATGTATGTATGTATGTATGTATGTATGTATGTATGTATGTATGTATGTATGTATGTATGTATGTATGTATGTATGTATGTATGTATGTATGTATGTATGTATGTATGTATGTATGTATGTATGTATGTATGTATGTATGTATGTATGTATGTATGTATGTATATGTGGCCTCTCTACCACCTCAACGGCCGGGTACAGCTCGACAAGCCTTTTTTGGCTCGGGCTGCCGACCTGTTATTGTGCGTACTCTTTGGACTAATAAATGCATTACTATTATTAATATTAAACTAAGCAATCAGCGCAAGAAACAGGTATTACAAATTGCCGATATAAGAGCTTCCCCAACCAATGGTACTGAGTAGCTAGGCCAGCAGGGGTCTGAAACTCGCGTTGCTATGCGCGTCGTGTAGAGAAAACTTTGCCCCTCGCTGACCAGAACCCAGAAAATAAAAAAATAATAAAAAAAGAATCACATATAAATGTAACCAGTAAAAATTAATAACAGGAACGAAAAAAAGATAAACGAAAACGTGCCGTCTTCACAACATTCTGACATTCTTCGCAGAAATAAAAAACGATGTGCGTTGCCTTTTGCCTAAATGCGGGCAGTCGCGACTGCGTCGGAAGAAACAACAGAAAGGTATACAACGGTTAAAACCATAGTCAAGTATTGTCAAAATACATATAGGTGAAAGATAGGACGGGTTGAAAGCGGAGGCGGAAAGGTTTTCGCTAAAGACATCGACAACTGTCTTATCAGCCATGACAGCCTGGCATCGGTCTCAAACGTCATGGAGCACTTCAGTACATTTGAGAAGATTTGAAGAATTACCAAGGCGGATGTAAATTACTCCCAATTTTTGTCGCTTGTCTACGGCATGCCTGTATACGATGGCAGCCATATACTCCGCTGTCGCCAGCAGTCATGTCGCTACTATTCATATGGTTGCACGTGACGAGTTAATCCGTCCTGAGAAAGCAAACCGTCCATCCCAATGAGCAGGCAGCTGCGTATACTTCGGCTCAGCCTCAGCCCCGGCCTGTCAAAGCAGCGGCCTATAAGGGGCATATCGGCAGCCTCACCAACCACGAGTCCACCGCATCGCACATTCGCAATACGATGCGCTCGTGTTTTCTAGTGGCCCCACTTAGGTTTGATCCGGGAAACACATGACGCGATGCCTTAACTACTGCTCCGAGACCCCTGATATCCTCCTGAGGGGCAGTTCTGTTCGTGCGCCTTTGATTTGATAACGATGCGGTAATCCTGGCATTATCTGGAGGGTTTACCGTCGCCTTTTGTTCGTCTCACTATGGTTCGAGGACTTGCACAGCCCTAGTAGCCTTTCCCAACCGGCAATATTTCACCTCCACCGCTGCACCGGAACGTTGAACCACCAGCTTAAGGACGTCTCCAACGCCGTCGGATCGCAGCGTGATTTCTCCTCCAGTTCCTCTCGTCTAGCCGGCTCGCCTTATCACCCCATCCAGAAACTCAGCAAACAGCAACTAAAAATGGCGAATATTTAGACATTACGCAAAACCTGACCGAAACTACTTCGTGAGCAACTTGAAGCACCGAGAAAATTGTCTAACCAACCACATAGAGTATGCACAAGACTCATTATCTGCATTTAGGCTGCAGAAAAATTCAGCTGAATGGAGTTTTTTTATGGTTTTCGCACTCATTTATTGTCAGTGTTCCTTTTATATTAAGGTAGTGAAAAAGCGGAGTAATCGTGCAGAATTGAAAATGCAGCAGAGGATTAATTTTGCCGATTCACTAAGTCCACGAGAGTGCGTCTCTGCATAACGATTCGATTTACTTTTTCAACTTTTCCCCCAAGATTCTGAAGCGTGACGCCGCCGCGATTACTTGGCAAACCGCCTTTTTGAGTGCCCTTTGCAGTTTATCATGACTTCCAGAAATTCTACTTTGTTGTACCTAACTGCCATAGCCGACTTTTGTTTTTGCCATACGCCCTGTATGAGCTCTGTGACCTAAAAAAAAAAATCCAGCGTACGCCACTGGAGTAACATCGATCCAGCCGCCAACCCTATGCCGTTGTGGCCAACGATTATGTGGTCGGAAGCCCTGTATTGTGCCGTTGCACACAGATGCCAGGAAGCAAACGTGTGGCAGACGTGAGATGTGTGTATTCGCGACCTTTATCGCATGCGTTTTTTTTTTTTTTGCTATAACGGCGCTGAAGTCGTAGCGTCGCGGCAGACGAAACTGTTGCTGCCAGGTAAAAAGCTGAGTCTAACAATGATGGAACTGGCGTTGCGATACGGATGTGCATATCACGCTGCTTAGAACTTGAAGAGCGCATGGCGGACTTGGCCCATTCTGCAGAGTAGATAGGCGCTTATTCAATGCCATAGATAGCTGCTCCAGCAGAATATGCAGAAAACGACAAGATAAGCAGGAAACCATTTGTTGTGCGCGGGTTTTATCTCTGACATCCCACACTTCTTTGACAAACACGACTATTTCACCAAGGTACTCTTCGCTCAGGCGCTCCGTCACAGCAGTAATAAAGGCGAAAAAAAAAAAAAGACTTGCCTTGCAACCCTCACGAGGAATTGGTGATTATATGCGCCTCCGACTCTTGCCGGTGTGTGGAGGATGAAGAGAGCTTTAGAAAGCTCGCTGAGATAGAAATGCCTTCCTATGCCACCAAACAGCCAACACTCGCGTTTATACATGCGGGCGACAGAGCATGCAGTGGCACAGACGCTGCAAGGCTCGTAAAGCGTGTTGGTTGCTTGATATCTTTTTTTATTTTGAATATCGTCATCAGAATAAGGTTTTCTTTTTGATCATTCATTAATTGACTTTGCTTTATTCACAAAATGTAGCATCCGGGTATTTCTCAGGAGACAGCGGGTGAGGTGCTCCTGGTCAAGCTTTTACGGAACAAAACGTTTTTTGTTCTGGCCTGGACGATATGAACTACGTGGAAATAAGGCGTGAATGCGGCTGGCCGTGATTGGGCTAACCGGGACCCGCAATGTGCAGGTGCTACACCCTGTTGGTAATACATATTCATTGATATAGCACAACGTCGCCGACTAACTGGCAGGACATGCCTCCAGGAACATTAATTCCTGACCAAAGAACAAGATACTCTATTGTGATATTTACAGAAGCAAGTCCAACGACAACCAACATCATTACATGCAATGTGTATCATGCAGTACGCTGACACCGGCCTCACTGCCGATTGTGGGCCATCCTCTAATGGACTTGCCAAGACAATCAAAGCTAATATTGATTCCTCTCCTTGCCTGCAACGGGAACTTGCCCACATAGCTCTGCGGCGCGACAAGAGCTGGTGAGATGCTGAGATGAGGGTAGCACATGCTGTTTAGCATTTTCATTAGAAAAAAATTAGATGGGGGGGGGGGGGGGGTGAGGGAGACATTTAAGTTTCTCTTTGAAGGGTAAAACGGGACAGTGTTCATGACCATTCGCCTGTTCCCCTAGCGGATCCTCGCCCACTGCCACTGATTTTGCTAGTCCCTTAGCAGTATGTGGTTGGTGCCTCAGTTACGCCGCATATGTACATATTGATACAGCCTTACGAAAGCATATTATTGACAGACCACCCGGCACAGAAAACCAACCTGTACTAAGTACCTGCGTTACTGAGGGGCAGGCGTGTCTAACTAAGGGTTCAGGGGAAGGCTGGACATCAATCTAACCTTCGCATCTCAACTCCGAAGGCTAAGTTGACAGCGCCTGTTGACTCGGCTATATCAAGTGGTAGCGTTACTTCACGAAACCGACGACCTGTCAGTGCACGGCCATGTCAGGCGCCAACCATCATTTGTCAGAGTCGCACCCGTGATTCATCGCTCACAAAGGCGACAGCACCAACCCCGGGCTTCCTGGTGTACGGAGGAATAAGTCTGTCTCGTCAATCGTAGGTTACAAACAATTATACTCGATGAGGTGTTTTGTAACTTTGTAACCCTAAACATTGCATTTCTTCTGCCTAGCAGTTGTCTGAACGCCTGTTTTGCCTGTCCGAGACCCATGAAGCCAGCGAACTCTGTTAAGGCAGAGCTCCTATTGCCTTCAGAAGTCGTAATAGGCTACAGTAATTTAGCCAACGCTTTCTCCAAGCCTAGAGAAAAATTCCTTTAGGACAGCTGATGTCTGAACTATATCATATGGATGTATGGGAACTCAGTGTATTGTGCATATCTTATCACGTCTGGCTAATCTAAGTTGAAATAACTGAACTTTATACAGCATGAAACGGAAGCAAACTAATAGGCATTTATTGCGTGGACGATGAAACTGCAAATGTTTTTACGATTCGCCACCGCCATGTGCAACAACCAACGCGGCCACAGCGCAGCATCAGGCAAAGCAGCGAGCCGTTCGGTTGGCCGCCTACGCTTCCTCCCGCGAACATGCTCCGAGCTGTCGAAGTCGCTCGCGTCTAATATGTTTGCGTGTGTTTAGGTGCAAACGCTGACCAAACCCAGCGCTCGAGGGAGAGTGCGTCGTCCTCGCCCGTCTGCAGGAGGTGGAGGGGACTCCTGTCGCGACACCGTGACTGAGTCATCACAGCTTGCTCGGACATGAATTCTCTCCCTTTCCCTCTTAACTGATAAGCATATAAAGAGCAGCGGCAGATTCCGCGGCGAGAGAGACTTGAGAGAGACTACTTGGGAGACGTCGCAGAGACGACGCCAAACACCAGCTGTGTGAGCGTGTCAGTTTTCTCTCCGGGTCAGCGTTTCTGTCCGTTCATACGCGATGTTGAATTAAACGTTTGCTTTGTTAGAAGACGCCTCCTCTTTGCTGGGACCATTGATGCCGTCCGCCAAGTCATGGAGCTGCCAGGCCAACGCTACCGATGGGGCCGCTACCCGCATGTAACAACTGGCGGCAGCGGTATCCAGGCGCAAACCACATCTAACAATGTCTAGACGTACTACGTACGCCTGCGGAAAAAAGTAAACGGAGCACGCGAACATTTTTCACGCATTGCATAATTGAAACTGGCAGTCATGGCATATGTGTAAACCTGTAGCAGACGCCAGTGCCCTTCTATTTGGACAAACATTGTTTTCTTATCTCCAGTGCAGAAAACGTGATTTGAATTTGAACGGAAAAGCGTGCTCCGTTTACTTATGCCCGCACCTGTACGTACTTATCAGGGTAGAGTTCTAAATGCCTCTTTTCAAATCGTCGATATTTATTGTTAATCTCATCCTTACTGCTTTGTCTCTTGTAAATTAATAACAAATTTGTTATTGTAAATTAGTAATCGGGTAACAAGTCCGAACAATAGTAACTAAGCTAGCATTCATCGCATTGAATCATAGAAGTACTATTAGGTACCTGCACCGACAGAGAAGTTCACTGCATGCATGATATGGTATGTATAAAGCCGCCCCCAAAAAAATCACCATGTGAAGATTTGTTGGTTTCAGGCATAACGTCAGCTGTTCTCCCTCAGTGCAGTGTGGACGCAGATATTTCTTAACATATCTCTGCCGTTGTTAATCCCTGGACACCGAGCCTACAACATTCGCGTCATAGTCACAGCCGGAGAGCGGGAAGCTACTGCCATAGCTCAGTTCTTAGAGAACCACAAACAACATGAGGAGGTCGTCGATTCGGATTCGAACGGCATCATGCAGTTGATCAATTTTTTAAGGTAAAAAGAAACCGTTGCACTGATTACCATTGATGAACATACATTTGAAAAAGAAAACAGAAGTTGAAGGATCGCTTCTAGGCTTTCCGTTCCTATGTACTATACTTCACCGTTATCTTTTTTTAATGCTACATATTCTTCTAGATAGCTTACCTTCGCTTATCAATGACACACCGCGTTTCTGCATTGCTAAATTCCAGACACTCTTCAAGTTTATCTGAACATATTTCGTAGGTTCCCATTGTCGTGTTGTGAGTGCCGCTGAATAAGTATTTCGTAACGAGAGGTCAGTGTTCAATACAATCACTTCTGGGCGATATCGCATAGCTTTCGCTCCAAAAGGGGCGTCTCCATGAGTCGCGTATGCAGAATACGAGGCGCGGACATCTGGAAAGATTCAGGAAGGGTGAGCGTATCGGGAATGAACAGCAGCGGCGAAAAAACGGCGACTGCTCCGCCTATCCTTAACGGCAACCGGTGAGCATTTAGGTTGCACCACAAGATTTATGTGATATCTAAGCTCTTGACCAAAGTGACTTTAAGATAAAGGAACAATTTTGAATTTATAGTGGGGTCCCACTAAAATTTTCTTGTTCGAGGTTGTGATCATTTGAAATGATTTTTTTTTTCAACGTGAATGCAGCAATATATCTAATATATTCTATCGAACGATTATATGCTGGTCGATGCACCTCACCTAACTACGATCCGTTCATATTTCATGGGCCTCTCGAACAAATTACCCACCTATCTCTGTCAAATCTTGTAGATGTTCTAAAATGAAGCCTGCACTGACCCCAATCTTTTCTTCGGCCCTCTAAGAATGGAACTCTGCCGTTTTAAACCTTCCACCTTGGTGATACTGGCCGGTGGCAACCGAAAAACCGCCTTTGTTAAGCGAAAAACGTACCATGGTCCCGATAGGTAACTTGCTGTACATTATGTAAGGACGTCTGAGGAACAGGCTTGAAGAGTGGCAAAGTGAGGATTTAAGCTGCTGTAATTAAACGTCTCTTCACATCATAGCAAAGTTGCAGGAATGTCGAAAACTAAACTAGGTGTTGGTATCGTTGCGGAACATGTCTTCAAAGACATTGTAACGCACGAAGGTAATTTGTGGTACTAGCCTGATTATTCATTTTCAGATGCATAAAGAACGGTATTGACGTTAGAGATTTTTTTACGCTCTTCTAACTGCATTTCTAGTGAATCGTTTAGTTTGCTTCCTTTGCGCTTCCTTCTATATCACTGAACGCGCACTGCCAAACTACGAAGTGTATTGTGATCGTTTGCGCGAATGCTTGATGCAGGAATCTCAAATTAACGTTGAATGTTTTTGCGTAGTTAGCACTCTCAGTCAGAGCGTCCTTTTTTCGAAATTGATTTGGCAGCAAAATGCGTCACGCAGTGTCGGGGCCACACAGCGGCCTCTCCGTGTCGTCTTGGTGACCGGGTCGAGTGGCATGCTGGGTCAACACGTGGTGCGCGAGCTGCAGGACCATCCCACTGTGGAAGAAGTGCGCCTCTTGGACGTCTGCCCATTCGAGAATCGATTGGGTATGTTGCCGTGCTGCCGCCCTCTAAATGAGAGTTCATATTATCACAGTGGGCGCCCAGATTATGTAGTTCGTAATAAATAGTTAGGCATAAAGTCTGTTTTCGTATGGTGTTTCAGATTATAGAGCTGAAACTAGTGGTATAACATGATAGAGACTTGAGGCTCACTTCTACAGCGGTGCTAAAACCGAAGGGCGTAAACGGTTGTAACCCTTCATAGTGAAACGTCTCCAGATTAAACTCAGCGCGCCTGCTTTATACACCCTAATCATCGGCCACGAATGTTTTTCTCAGCCTAGGGTACATATTGCCGTGGATGAAGTCTCATGTCCTGTGTGTGAGCGATACGCGTAGGTATTCAAGATCCATTACGCAACTTTGTTTTGGTGCATCATTTACTGTTTAGCGCTGTGAAATCTACAGATTCGTTCTGTTGTTCAGTTAGACTTTTTATTTCATCGCAAATTGAATGAAGGGCTGAGACAGGAAAGAAAGCAGGAGCAAAACACAGACGCTGGCTAGCAGGTGGCGTATCATTTCTGAAAGACAGAAATATATACGGCATCCCTCAAAAAAAAAAAAAAATACAGATTCAAGTTGGTGCACAAGTTGTGTGTCTTCATTTTGTCCCGCCTGAGCGCTGTTTGTAACATTGCCACGAACTAACGCGACTAGCCACACTTCTCAGCTTCGTTTCTTCCTCATCAGATCCTTTCGCTTCTGTCATTATTCGGGCTCTCTTCAATTTTTCCTTGTGTACAACGTTTCTTGTGCCAGTTTCATGCTGTGACCGGCTCTTAGGTTCGTCATAAAGAAGAAATACGTTCCTCCGGCTTTCGTCCTCCTCGTAGGACCTTTGCAGGTCCAATGCGAATTTTGAGTGCGCCTTTCCTGCAATGTGCGCTCTGGAACTTGGCGACAGGCGCGAATGTTTCAAAAATGCCCCTTTACGTATGCAACCAGGTCTACCAATCGGGGCCCTGCCATCGAAGTTAGTTTCCATTAAGAACTTCTAATCGCTAAGAGCATTACTGAGTTCACTTGCCAAACTTTTCTCTTTTGTATCCCCCCCCCCCCCATCCAAATAAAAAAAAAAAGAAAACTTACCCTGCCGACAGCTCGTCCAAAGGTACACCACACAATAAGCGTAATGTTTTCCTCATATATCGCGAACAATTTTGAGCTAGGCCCAAAATTATGCACCCAAACAAAAGCCGAAAAGATGCTATTTCTCACCTTTGCACCTTTATATGAAGCATGGCCTCAAATGCGAGAAGAAAGCCGAAAGCTGACCGATGCATTTTGCAAGGAGTGCATGGAATATCTTTCCTCCTGTGGATCATGCATTGACATTTAGGTGACAGTGCTTCATTAAAAGCCGCAGGCATCAAATTACAGCAGACGAATAAGAAAGTGGAATTTGCAGCTCTCAATTCTGCAGAAGACTACAGCAGTAAGGCAAAGGAAGCGCACTTAGAAACGTTCGTCAAATCGAGGATGTGAGCCCTGAAAAAATGAAAACTGAGACCCTGAGCAAGAGCTAAAAAGCTAATCTACCAAAAATAGCAAATTCCATACATAAAGGCCCAAATCTACAGTTCGACACAGTCTTTACACCCAGGGTCCATAAAGCAGGCTGCCCTTCTCGCTTCGTCGTCTCCGAGCGCTACACCTGGCAAAAACCGCCTTGTGTGTGCCTGAATATTTGTTCAGCCAATCTAGAAGTCGGAGATTCTTATCTCGTTTGGCATTCTATGACAGAATATCACGTTGCTCGAAACCGCAACTGATCCACAGCCTCGACAACCACGATAGTGCACAGTTCCAGAACGCCGTTGGAGCCAACATGAGCCTATTTCAAAAATTAATAAAATTTTATCTTCCCACACGATTGGTAAAGTTGGAAGATTTAAATGTACATGCATATAGTAAAAAAGGTGTCAGCATTGGGCCCTGCCTAGCAACTGACCTAAGTGGCTTGCCCATTACGACAAGAATTTAGCAGCTAGCCACAGCACTTTAACAGGTTCAACAGAGCGCAAGATGTTCAGGTACGTACAGCGCGTTGCATAATTTAAGGCGCGCTGTAAAGTGCTTCTCCTAGCTACACCATGGAATCCTCGCAGCTCAAATTTCTCACAGAAATGGCATTTTGTCATCAATTTTTTTTTTAAATACCTGATTTGTTTACTTCCATCACTGAATCCGAAGAAACAGGCATTCTTATCATATATGGCGGCGAAGCAATGCAAGCTGCTTCCCCAACGCTGCCACCGGAGGCGACGTCTTATGCTGTTGCCTCAACTCTGTCACAGCTGAAGAAGAGGCGATGGAAGGTCGTTGTAAACAGCGCAAGTTGGCGCCACCGATACCAGCGCTCAGGCTGCGGCATCTCTTGCTTCGAGTCACGGAATACGATAAGAACACCTGGCTTCTGATTGAATCAGGAAAGTAGACCAAACAAATGTTTTATTGAAAAGTACTAACGACACAATGCCATTTCTGTATGAAATGTGAGCTGCGATGATTCTGCGGCTTAGCCAGGAGAAACACTCTACAGCGCGCCTGAAATTGTGCAACGCGCAGCAGGTGATAACGTGCACGATGATTCCAGAATTCTACTTCCGACAATATTATAAAGCAAAAAATCCTTAAAGGTGGTCCTTATAGGTATTGAAGACAAATATTTTAAAGGTTTCGTGGATCGTTTATTTACAAATAGCGTTTGAAAAGTGATCCTGGCGGCCGACCGATTGGGGCGACACATCGTCGCGTGCAAACTTTTTATGTGACGTCACATGGGCTTTCCGGGCGCGCCCGCTCATTGGACGCTCTCAAGTTAAACGGGCGGGACAGGCCGCGATGTGGCGCCATCGCGAATAGGTTATTTCGTTTTTTTTTTCCTTCTTCGCCGGCGTCGGCTGAATTGAGCGGGGAAAGAGGAGCATAATTTTCGATCGCACATATCTTCAGTGATAATAAAGGTAGCTTAAGAATTTTTGCGTCGGGTTGACGATTTATGTGATATTGCTCGTGCACGTTTTCTAGTTTTCGTAAATAGCTTTTCATAGGCTCAAGAGCTCCTCGTCCCAAAACGCCTCTAAAGAAACCGACCGCATTCTCGCCGAGCTCTTACTGCACCTGAACGATATTACAATAACAGTACAACATCTCACAAACAATAAGCTATGCTTCCTGGATCTGATGAACACGCAACTCATAGCCGTAACGGCTGGCCGTACGTGGCCCGTTCGTCAAATAGGCTGCAGCCGTTCTACTGCGGGCACTTCAAGCTAGTCGAACGAGCTATCGCTATCGCAGCATTAAAGCATGCCCTCTACAGATCCTGCGAGCCTCAACTTTCCCCGAGCTTGAACAGGCAGGTGAGCCGGCTCAGATCATGGGAATTCCCGGAGGACCTGCGGCTTAACTAAGCGAAAACTTCCCCGACACTCCACATAAATTTTAAGAACTGCAACAACTTCGAACATCGGGCGCCGTCGCGGTCCCCTATGTGTATGGCGTGTCGCACAAGCTCGAGAAGATCGGCGCTAAGGCTGGAGAGCCTGTAACGTTTTCATGCGTCCAACAACCTTTATGCCTGGCCTGTGCAAAAGCTTGAATATTGACGAGGCTAAACGGATAGCATGTGAAAAAACAACAACACAGTTATCCATTTGTTCATTGCAAGGAAATTGTTTTTCCTGAAATGCTGTTTTTCTTTGGCAGATCCTTTAAGTAGGGAACATCGAAAGATGTATTAATGATGGATTACGCGATCAAGGTAATTGTTTAAATGCAGCAACGAGGTCGAACCCAGTCATTCATTGCGCCGAACATGACGGATACGTACTCTCATCTCCTTGATGAATAGAGTGCATATTTTGTCAGCGTAAAATTAAAGACAGGACTAAAGGAGAAAAACACGGGACAAACGCTGAAGTCCTTGATGAAGTCTGCATCATCAGAGATATTTCTGCCAGGCTACTAGATAATTTACCGATGCCTTTTAATCAGCAAAAACAAATGACCACGTCTGTGTTTGTGCGCTGAATGTCACATGTCTTCCAAAAACAATATGAATTTGTTGGACACCAGAGTCATGATATGCCCTAGCCCTACGTCTACCATGTTTTCGACCCTGTTCTGTTGCTTTTTTTGTGCGTTCATCCGTCTTATAACATGATATGTCTTATTTCTTCAGACCACACTGCATTCATTTCACCTGGCTTTTCGTTCATCGCATATCTTTTTCGTTACCTACTTGACGCGCGCCAAGTTGCAAGTTACACATGCTTGTACCTATGCTGTTTTTCTTTTTGTTTTATGCTGTTGTTCCGAATAGAGCCCATGCCTTTCATTTCGCTACATCATATTGGGCAGCAAATTGAATCTGTTTACTTCTTGTTGTTATTTGCTGAGGTGAGTATATATTTTCTCCTCTCTGATATAAATGTTGTGGGAAGACCCTTAAATAGCGATACCGAGAAATCATTTCGGACTAATTCTACGGTAGTGTTTGACAGAACTGTCTTTTTTTAAGACACATTAATTTAACGCCGCTGAACCGGATGTCGATCATAATGTGACGTCCTGAAATGGAGATAAGAGAAGATAAGGTCGATGAAGAAGCGGCTTGTGCTAGGACTCTCAAGTGGACATAGCTGCGTCTTCGACGTGCGTCCTGCGTCAATTAGAACCTCGTTCGTAAAATCTTGGTAGAGGTGCTGGGTAGACGTTCACCAGAAACCCGAAGACGGACTCCCAGTCTGAACCGCGCCGACGTCGCCGTCTTGCCGCTATCTAAGCCTACGATGTATGTTGGCGGCGACGCTGCGAGGCTTGTGCCTAATGGCAGCATCACCGGGAGTCGCGTTCGTTTACACGCTCATCCAGCGAAGACGTGGATCAGTGGCTCACTCACTACCAGTGGGTGAGCCATTACAATAAGTGGGACTCTTCCGCGCAGCTAGCTAACGCTTAACGACACAGCCCTAACATGGTACGACAACCACAAGTACACTTTCACCACCTGGGACCACTTTAAAGAAGAGATAAAGAAGTGCTTTGGAGATTCTGAAGCGAAGAAGAAGCTAGCTGAACAAGCGCTGTCTCAAAGAGCTCAGTTTCCTGGGGAAACGGGCACCAAATACATCGAGGAAGTGTTGAAGCTGTGTAAGCTTGTCGATGCTCGGATGACTGAAGATGAAAAAGTTGGCCGTCTGATTAAGGGTTTGGTGAACATATTTATAATTGCCTCATCGGCAAATCAAGCATTAACTCAGTCGCTGACGTGATGCAGCATTGCCACACGTTCGAGACGCTGAAAATGCGTCGGAAAAAGCCCACGTTCTGACGTTTGGTTGGCGTGACATCGGTGACCGGCCGATCTTGACGCTGCTGACGTAACATCGTCTGGAGATCTGGCCTCCACTATCCGTCAGCTCGTTCGCGACGAATTGAGCTGGTCACTAGACCTAGCTTGGGGATCCTCAGCGCTGCCCCCGTCGCATCCGCCGTGTCCTCTACCTATAACCGTTTTTAATGCAGTGAACTTCGGTAATACAGCGGACTTCGATGAATACCGGGGACCACAGCAGCTGCGGCAGGGAAACATAACGAGGGCACCCCGAAGACAACGGACCCGCTACCACCAGCCGACACATAACCGGTATGACAACAGTCGACGCGACGCTCTCAGTGGTGACTACTTGCCCGCGCCATCTCTTTCTCGACATCCTGTGTGCTATCGCTGGGGCCAACCTGGCCACATCTCAAGATCATGTTCTCGCCGCCAAGCACGCCTCCATGAACTACCGTGAGCAGCAGGATTACAATCCTGGCCCTTCTCGTCGTTCGCACTACACTCCTGATTCCGGGTACCTTTGCGGGATCTTTCACCGGTATCGAGGAGAAGCATGACACAACCTCCAGTTTCCCACGCGCGCTGTTCTCCATCGCCGATTGGGGGGGGGGGGGGGGGTCGCTTGACCTTCGCTGCTAGAAGAGATACCACCACCTGTGCTGATGTTACGAAACAAAGTCCGTGTTTTAGTTGATGATGTACCTGTTATGGCTTTAGCTGATACCAGGGCCAACATATCCGTAAATGAGGGCTGCATTTAAGCGTCGCCTCGGAAGAACAGTATTATATAAGTCTGATAAAAGTGTTCAGTTTTGTGGCTTGAGAGGGAAACCATTGCTTGCTGCTGAAGTTTGCAGTGTTAAAGTTTCTTTTGGTGGTGAAGTGTTCCGTGAGGAAATGGCAGTGCTTGCCCAATCAACGCCCGACGTCATCTTTGGGCTCGGCTTTTTGTTTTAGATGATGTGTGGCGCCAACGTCGACTGCCAAACTGGTGAGCTTAGCGTCGGAAATTGTGTGACCCCTGATCTGATGGAAGGCTGGTGTAGTGCGGGTGTGTTTTGTGTTTCTAAAGATACCGTCGTGCCTTCATCGTCGGCTGTATGTGTACAGGGTTCCTGCCGCGACGCCACCTTCGACATGTCTGAAGCGACTTTAGAACCGCTGCACCTCACTTGTATAAAAAAAAAATGTCTTGATTCTTCATGCCATGGTGTCTGTTGTCAAAGGCCGCACTGCACTCTGGGCAGTGAATCGCTCTACTGAAGCTATCATTCTTCCCACAGGTTTGAAACTTGCATCCTGCAGTAACGACCCGTCGATATCTGTTCACGTGATTACCGACGTCATACACAAATCAGCGACTGAAATCCGAGATGAATCGCGATTTCCTCGTATGACTGACCCCTTGCTTTCAACAAGGGAGCACCGTGCACTGCTGGTCATTCTATGGCGTCACACATATTTCTGCTTCTATAAGACACAGTGCTGTTTCCAATGTTTATTTTACTTATTTGTTTCATCTGTAATGATTATGGGATCGTCAGAAAAGGCGCAGCGTCTCCGCAAAACCGCAAATGCACTCGACCTAACCTAAGAATTATAACAGAATGGCAAAGCGGGCGAGTTGGTGATACATGGTTTAAACATAAAACAGCGCAAAACACACAGACGAAAGAATAGAAACAGACACCACAAGCGCTTGTGGTGTCTGTTTCTATTCTTTCGTCTGTGTGTTTTGCGCTGTTTTATGTTTAAACTAAGAATTATAATCCATACGATGCAGACAATACACCTTGTTATAGTTACGCGCGCAAAATGACATTAATCGCATACCGCGCGCCCATCACGCGATGTCTCTTGAATAGGCGCAGCTGGGGCGGCGGACCACGCATGCGCGGGGTTACCTTATCACCTAACCGCGGTGGCGTGCTCATCACCTGCAATGTTTCCTTGCCTCCTCTCCGCAACGCAATGACGCCGGCGGAGCACGCCTCTGCCACTCTCCGCAATCGCACAGCACAGTGGCGCCCCCTATGTTCGCATAGAGAGAGCAGGGTAAACAATTAAATTAGGATGGGTTTCTACCAAGCCCGGCGTTGAGTAGTGGTTGGTACGCTCGGCTAGGGTAGTGGTTCGGTTCTCGGTAGAGGCGCGTGTTATTATTCTTCAGTGGCAGTTTCACGACACTTCTCATTCCATTTTTTCGCATGAGTGGTAATTCATGAGGGTATCAAACGTTGCGGCCTCCGAACCATTTTGCGCAGGGCACCGTATCAGCAAGAAGACCACTGAGGTGGTGGCCAGCGTGTGCGACACCAAGGCCGTGCGTGAGGCTGTTCGGGGAGCAGACGCGGTGATACACTGCGCTGGATTGCTGCCCACCACCTTCACAGGGGACGACGCCATGTTCGAGCATGTCAATGTGAAAGGTAGGTGCTGATGCGGAACTCTCGGCCGCACAAATTATCTTCATGCCAGTCACTATTATTGCGCGCGAATGTGCTTGTGTGTGCGCATGCGCGCGTCCGAGTGTGGTCTCATTAAATTGATTGCAAAGGCATGTGAAGCTTCTGTTTAGATGCATACTTCGAGGTGTCATGCCGTCGATTCCACTCATTGTGTTTCTCAAAGAAAAGAAATTATGAACAATCTTGCACTTCGAGTTATAATTTGAAGCTAAAGAACTCTGTGTTTATTTATATATTTATTTTTTGCTCTTTACGCCCAGAGTGATATTTGTTCAGAGCATTTTGGGTCCGTTAGAAATGATATACATCTTGCGGTATTCGCTGTTGTACTCTAATGTCTGAGTAATTAAACATAAAATTGCTGACTGTACGGCTGGCTAATAAATGAAAGAAATTAGGGTGAAGAAATGGAACTCATAAGATCGGAAAGATTCTCAAATTATGCGGCCAGTTGCATAGTCGTACGTGAATTATTCCGCGTATCGTCGTACTCCAGTGCAGCATAATCATTCCAGGCAGCTACCGACGTTGACATATATGTGCGTGGGTATGCCATTGTGAAAATTATTGGAAAACATTCCTCCAAAACTAACAGCTATGTGCATGCTCATAGACTAGGCAATGTCCATAAATAAAGAATTAGGAGCGCTTAACTATCTACACGATAAAAATACGTTAGTGTTAGGTCTTGATTTGATAAGTTTATTTTTTGAAACATTCAGAGTTGTTTCTTTTTACCATGTTTCAATGTGAAGCTTGTAAGGCTAATACACAAAAGTGTCATCAAGCTTATTGATTGGATAGAGTATGCGTTAACATTGATGCATGTTAGGACGGAGCAGAAATTGCCGCTGGTGCGTTTACAATGTGCGAGTGCGTCACACGGTCGAATGTTTCAGTCACGAGTTGGCCTCCGTAGTCCGCCGCATTCTCCTTTAACTTATATGTATACTCAGATATTTTGGATAATTTTGAGAAAATACTTTTGACGTAATTTTTCATGCATTCTGTAATGCAACAATACAAGACATTATAATCGCAGACGCTCTCTTAGCGTGTGTTTAGTTCCCGGCTATTAATCGAAAAATTCACCCAACTGCATTTTTTAATACAGTCTCAATTTCTCGCTTTGACCTCAGCACGAAATGTAGAAGCAAAGTTTTCCAACCCAAAAGGAATTTAGAACATCGCTCTCAATATGCTCACAAAACTATTCTTATGAAGCAGTAGCATATTACTATGCTCCCCCTTGTTTGACAATTATTCATAAGCTCGATCACCTCATTGGTTTTATATTTACTCGTGCTGAGCGTCGGACAAACGTAGCGAAAACAATTGGCTACCTTTCGAAAACGTAATCCATTTCCATTGAGGTGTGTATTAAAATATGTTACAATATTAGTCACTTGACATATAGTTTTTTTAAAAGCGCAGCCCATAGATTTTTATTCGCTTCGTGTGCAGAAAAAA
This sequence comes from Amblyomma maculatum, assembly GCF_055883805.1. Lineage (NCBI taxonomy): Eukaryota > Metazoa > Arthropoda > Arachnida > Ixodida > Ixodidae > Amblyomma > Amblyomma maculatum. The sequence goes on along the minus strand of NC_139346.1, from coordinate 94,625,609 downwards.
AAGTTCGAAATGAACTTTTTGCCTGCTGATGTTATGTTCTTTTCTGCTATTTCATTCTTGCTTATACTGATTAGTTTGGTTATTACTTATTTCTCTGATATTTATTAGTCTCAATGCTAATATTTCTAATTTTATGTACTTTTACTCAAAAGGTCCCACTGAAGCTATCCACGTCGGAGGCTCTTTCTGTAATAGATACCTTCTGTAATGTATTATTTTACTGACAATAAACCTGAAACGGAAGCTTAGGCCATTAAAGACAACACATTCACAAGAATATCTGAGAATACCCGAATTTCACCTTACAATTAATAGTGTCTCAGAATCATGGACTTCTTATAACGAGCCCCCCCCCCCCCTATCTTTTTACGTGTCAGCGAAAAGAGTTAAGAGAAGGTCGTTACGTTACACAGATCAAACTAGTTTCCTTCCAAAGACATCTTTCATTTAACTAGACACAACTTATGGAGCTACTCATAAGAGCTGGGGGAGTTTAGTTTGCTGAGGATATTCGATTGAAAGCCCCCGAACAAAACGAGCCCAGGTCCCATAAAATCAGACGGTGAACGAGCGCAAGCTTTGATTTTTTAACTTTTAGCACTTCGGTGCAATAAAGTTAACCGCATAAAACACACATGAGCTGCTGATCGATCGAATGACTGCCGAAATTTGAAAAAAGGCTGTTTGACATAGCGCTTATAACGGGTCAGTAAGAATTTTTCAAATATTGCAGCAGTGAACAGTCTTTGAAGCCGGTGATTTAGCGATGCATTGATTAAAATAACTTATGTCGCAAGCTTTGCGACTCACTAAACGTCACTCCTTTCCTTGCATCGCTGAGCAACACCAACCTAAACACTATCTCTGGAGACAGGCTGACACTCTCATTCGTGACTCATTGTGCAGGTACTGAGAATGTGGTCGACGCTTGCCTCAAAGAGAATGTGGCTTACCTTGTGTACACCAGCACTGTGGCAGTAATTAGGAAAGACCAACCTTCTGGGGACGAAAAGCGTTGGTACAATGGTCCATATCCCGAAACCAAAGCGCGGGCTGAAAAAATCATCTGTGAGGCCCACAAACGATCCTTGAAAGATGGTGAGTCTTTCACGTCAAAAAATGAACTAAGTTGTTCCGAACACCTGTAATAAATCATCTTTTAGCAGACGCTGATGCTGCATCAGGAATCAGCTCTAAATTCCTCTATTTTAAATCTGTTGTCGAAGAAAAAAAATAAAATTTAACTATTTCAGCAAACTGTACAGACACGGTGAAAAGTTACAACTGTCTTAAATTTAAAGATTTTGCCTAGGGTAAGGATCATCGAAGCATGCAGCCTCCATATTGTGATGGGCAATTTTACAACAACTGCTTCTTTTTGTAGGTTCACACAATCTCAAAACATTAGTTCTTCGCTTACCACCGGTTTATGGAGAGTTGGATTACGTCGTCGTACCTGTTCAGATCAAATGGGCGAAGAAAATGTTCAAAACTATCTTCAAACTGGGACCAGGATTTCAGGTAAGCTGAACCCGCCTCGGTTCTTTCTTAGTTGCTCACTGCAAAAGAAAAACAAATAGAAAGGAAAAGATCCAGCCAGCTGCGGCATCTGCTATCGAATTATGAAGCGGCCGAGTTCCGACAGTCGGAAATATACAGAACTGGGAATAGGCATAAGAGGTATCAGGCGAGAGTGATAAGAGGAGAGGACAGGGCAGATATATTGTATAAACTTTACCAAGTGCGGTGATGGCCGCCTGAAGCTGTCTTTGCATCGAAGAGGCTCAGTAGTTTAAGCGAACGTATATAGATCTCATAACATCAGCGCGCTTATATCCAGTAGCTCATGGCACGCGGGGAAATCGCTTATACTAATTACAGACCGCAGGCACAGACGCAGCAGTTTATGATATTCACTAGTGACGCTCACGGCCCGCACACACAGTCGGCTTTACGGCGGCGAACGCCTGCGCACACACGAGACTGCCGTCGTGCGGCGTGAGGAGCGCACACATGGAAAGCATAGTTACAAATGGAGCACTAGGCCTGTCCCCCGCGTACAAAAAAAAAAATGACCCTCACGGCACAATGTATCCGAGAGCAGAGGTGCGGAGACAGGCTGTAATCATCCGGTGCAGCCCTGCATGCAGGCTGTACGCATTTTTGAGGTTTTTTGAGAGCCTTTTTGAGGCTCTTAAAAAGACGGCACTCAGACCGTCTGGTCCCGGTGACTTTCCGGCATTCAATTTATCAATGGCTGTCCCTCCTTCCTCGACAATTATTTCTTTCTCTAGTTCTTCGGTTCCTTCGTTTTCTAATGTTGGCGTAAAAGGCGCAAAACGTTTTTGACAAACTCTCCTTGACTTGGCGGTTTGCTAGAAAACAGCTACTGATAATACTCCGAGAAGGCGCCCTTAATTTCTTTCTCATCCCAGCGCTTTTGTCTTTTGTAATCAATAATGGATATCTAGTTCTAGCACGCATATTAGTTTTCATCAGATAGCGCGCGTTTTGTTAGTGTTTCACCCCCGAGCCATTTTTCTATACGTGCTCTTATGCTTCGCCTCTGTATTTCCGAGAATCCAACGCCTCAAGCCTAACTTTTAGGCTCCTTATATCATGCATGAAAAGGCCTGGCGTCTGTTCTTCCCGCCCTAAAATTGTAAAAGCTCTCGCAGCGGCTTTTCATTTTTTTTCCCTAACGGTAATCGGCATTTATTTTCCCCTCCTGTTTAAAAAGATTCCCAAGATTCCATAACCCCTCTTTCGCTCCTATCAAAGGTTTCCATATTTCTTGAACTTTACTGAAAAATACCTCGTCCACTGCAAACATTGAGTGCATTTTCCACAGATTCCAGTTCATTTTCGCTTTTCAGTTGCACACAATGTCAGCGCCACAAGCACCTTACAGTTGTTCGCGATGGGCTGTTGCCCCCTGTGCCACCTACCAGAGCGCCCTTTAAGCAAGTCGGCATCGATCTGCTGGGTCCATTTCCAAAGTCTTGCTTTGGCAACCGCTGGATTGTCGTTGGCGCCGATTATCTTACTCGGTTCTGTGAAACGACAGCTATCCCATCAGCTACACCTCATCACGTTTCGCTGTGTTTTCTCCGCTCAGTAATTTTACGTCAAGGACCACCGCGGATTCTGAAGTTTTTGAAGAAGGTGTACGAAAAGCCCTGCTTTGAATTTTTTGCTTCCCTATTTGCTGATTCAATTTTATTTCCATCATATATTTGCACTGTACCCTGTTCGTTTTATATTTTTTCTTGCCGATGGTGGCGCTGCAATGCATTTTCTTTTGTCCTGTATTGCCCTCCTGCTTGATCTATATTGACTGCAGTATGTTCTAAATGAATAAATAAAAATAATAAGTGATCGGGGCTGTCAGTTTACGGCGGATGTTGTCGTGGAACTCCTGCTTCTATGTGCAACGAATTTTCGCCACTCCACACCCTATCACCCGCAAACGAACGGCTTGACAGAGCGCATTAACAGGACGTTTACAAATATTATTTCAATGTGCGTGGCTTCGGATCACAAGAACTGGGACACCATCCTGCCTTTTGTCACTTATGCTTATATTAGATCTACTCATGAGACTACGGGTTATAGCCCTTTCTTCTGTACGCCCGGCCATCACGCTACACCCTGGACGCCGTACTACCGTTTTCTCTAAGCGACGAACACTGCATCACTGAGACCCTGTGCCTGGCAGAAGAAGCTTGGTGACTGGCGCGCCTGCGGACCATTGCCTTGCAAGAGCGCTGCAAGAAACGCTGCGATAAGCGCCGTCGGCATGTCACCTACGCCCCGTGCGATGCTGTCTGGATTTGGCAACCGCTACAAAGGCGTGGCCTTCACCAGAAACTGTTGGCTCAATACGATGGACCTTACGTAATTATTAACCGCATCAGTGATGTGGCCTACTATACTGCACGCCTCACTGCGACAAGTCGTCGGTCGAAAAAGACAGGACTGTCCCGTGTTGCGCGCAAGAAGCCCTGGCATCCTCGTGAGACATCGTAACTCGCCCGGCGCGCTTCAACTGTGCAGGGGGAATGTAACGGGCTGCAAGGAAGATGAAGAAGCGCTAGGGAAGAAGAAAGGGGAAGTGGTGCGCGCGCTAGGCCAGAGAAGACGGATTGCTTACACGATGTTCCCGACGTCCTGTCTTCCACGAAGGCTTTCAGCGTAACAATATAACCACATGAGAGACTTCGAATAGACAGAACAGCCTGCATTAAATTCCAAGACATAGAGTCTCCCACATTGGAGCTAGAAACCAGGGGCACACCACAAGGCTCGGCTCTTTCCCCCCTCCTCTTCAACGTGGCAAAGAGGGGTCTCCCAATAGCACTCAGCAATATCGAGGGGCACAAGTTCAGTGTGTACGCGGACGGCATCAATCTCTGGCTAAAGCAGAGGAGTGATGCGAGCATAGAGAGACTGCAGGCAGCGGCAGACACAGTAGTGAACTACGCGGTGTGCAAGGGGCTCTCGTGCTCGCCTCAAAAAAGAGTACTAATCTGCAACCCAATATCGTTCATGTGCAAGCAAATCACAGAATTTGATATCAAAGTGGAATGAATGTATTTTGCCAAAGGTTGACCAAATACGAATTCTAGCACTATACCTTCAAGAGAACGGATACAACGATGGGATAATAAAGAGACTGGTAGGCTACAACACAGTTCCTAGGCATATTCAGGAGAATAACATTGAAGGGCCGAGGCTTGAAAGAAAGAAGTTTGATCAAACGTATGAAGCCATATGACACACGAGTCAGCCTGAGCTCTAAACTTACGGGTCTCTCTGGAGCCACCTGATTGCAGGATCATGGAAGAACCTCTAATAAATGGTACAAAAATGGTCGAAAGATTATAGACAAAGCAGACAACTGGTGCCGCCACCGGATGAGAATCTGAGCAACAAAGAGGCGACCGCATGGCGGCGTCTACAGGCAAGAAATTACATACACCTGGTAAGGACCTATATGACCCAGAAAGATGAGACACAGGACGATAAATGCAATGTGGGGAGAGAGAGACCTTTAACCACGTAATTTGGGAATGCGCTAGCTCCTCAGGGGCTAAAACAAAAATATATCGTACAGAAGCCTGGCAAGCGCTTCTGCGGAGCAAGGCCCAGCTCTGTAGAAGCAAGCCATCTGCCTAGCCGAAGAGGCCACGAGGAGCCAAGACCTATTTGCCTGCCTCTAATCGTGGAGGTCCGGGCCCCCGTCCCCTAGGGCTCCGTGCCGGGGGCGGAGGGTAGGGGGCCTCAATTCTAGTGGAAAAAGTTGTTCACACACACACACACACACACACACACACACACACACACACACACACACACACACACACACACACACACACACACACACACACACACACACACACACACACACACACACACACACACACACACACACACACACACACACACACACACACACACACACACACACACACACACACACACACACACACACACACACACGCACACGCACACGCACACGCACACACACACACACACACACACACACACACACACGCACGCACGCACGCACACACGTACGCACACACACACGATGGTGGAGCGGGCGCACGCCACACATTCTGCGCGTCCCCGGTTGCCGTGGTAACGGCGCATACGCACAACTGGCCTCTCCTGGCCACCGCGAAATGCTCTACTGGTACCCAAGTGTAGCTCTCGCTACAAAAACTGGTCACTTTCTCGACCATCAAGAACCAATGTGCTGCAAGTATCTCCTTAATTAGACAACAGAACAAGATGGCAAACCGAAGGCCAAAAGGGCACTATATACACAAATACCCATGTTCCAGAAAATCGAAGGTCCTCCATTCACCGAAACATGTTTTATGTTTTTAGAAAAAGTTTTATTAGACATTATACATTGACGCGTGCGATGAAAAATGACCAAAACTGATCAGCGCACGTTAAAGATCCCCTGGTGGTCGAAATTACTCCGTAGCCCTCCACTACGGCCCCCCTTTCTCTCTATCCACTTTCACTCCCACCTTCATCCCTTCCCTTACGGCGCGGTTCAGGTGTCCACAGAGCAAGTGTGACAGATACTGCGCCTTGCCCTTCCTATGAACCAACCAACCAACGGTTAAGAACTGGAGACATTGCACATAACATACCTCATGTCGAGAAAATACATGAAATTCACTATTTACTTTCCGGAAAAAAATTAATTTTGCTGCTTGTGATGGTAATATATACAAATTTGAATGAGAATGTAAATGAATTTATACGCCGTGTGCAATTATTTCAGAAATAAATATAGGTACAAACATAAACAGCAATCACATGCACAGTGTATATTGTACGTGTTTTGGAATGTGTACAGCTGCGGATTGACATAGATATTTACATTCTTTGACAAGTACCGAGATGGACCGAAAACCACTCGGACACATCCGTCCGACGCGGGCACAAAAGGGCAAGACCATTGGTGAAGGAACTTTCGCTGCCCAAGGTAGAAATGTTCCTCAGCCGGAAAGCTTACGATCTCCTGTCGCAGACGCGCCAGGACCGGGAAAAGCGCACGTCGACGCCAGCTTGAGGCGACAGCCTCACAACAATTGCGCCATAACGCGAAAGCGCCAGCTACAATCAGCAATCGTGCAAAGCGCCCGCGAGGACATCTACTATTTATCTGAAACTGATTGATGGCGAGACTTTTTAAACCGGCATGAACTGCCCTCGAAAAGAGACGAGCAACGACGCATTGCTCGGTCATGGGACGACTAGATTCTTGAAGTGGGAAGTTGGGTCAGTGCGTTGTCCGCACAATGCTCTATCGTTGCAGCCGGTCTCGTGAATGCAAAACACCCCATTCCAAGAGCCACATAAAGCCACGTAAATAGCCTGGAAGAAACGATGCTGTGATTGGTAATCAAGAAATGGAATCCATCCTTCGCCTGCTTTCTACAGGTACTAGCGGAAGAGGTAAATTTCCCATGGACCCTACTACTCTGTTCGCGGCGATGTCTAAATGCGGGCAGACATGACGGGCGTGGCACCGAAATTCCACTATACACGAATAAAAAAACAGCGCGCGGAAAGCCTGTGAACCCTTGTTAAGCGGTATATAAGATAAAGCTCCTTAACATTTGTGCCTAAAAATTGTAGGCGAGCACATGCGCTGGGCACTCATCTCCTTGCAGCAAACGAAGCAGGTAGCGCGGAGCCAGCAGCCAGCAACAGACAAAGAAGAGAAGGCGAACCCACCGTTCGCACGCGGCTGGCCGATTGCCGCATGGCATACCAGTTCCGTGCTCTCTGTGCAAAAACAAATGAGCTCACAAGAAACTGAAGGGAAATTCCCTGAGAGGAGGATACGTTGAATCTGTGAGGTACCATTTTCGGCCGCAGGAAACAGTGTGGACAAGGTTGTGTTTGTACAGCATGGGTAGTTCAAAAGCACTAGACTTAGCCACCGTGCTGCACGCGTCGTTTAAGACGGAACTCCATACCAAAGATGCTATTCCACGTGCCTCATAATCAACACCAAGGATGCAGATTATGTAGCTATGTGCAATTTGCAGGGCACCATTGAGGCATGCTTCTGGCCTGCCAATTAAAAGATATTTACTTTTGCCAAAATTGAGAGCAGCCCCAGACATCTTGCCGTATCTGTCAAAAAGATGAAGGCAGCGCTGCAGGTTCGTTTCATCACACAGATACAACGTAATGTCATCTGCGTAAACAGTTACTCGAACCGTCTAACACACTGGGAGAGAGAGGCCACGGATACTCTGGTTTGTAATGATGACCCTCAAACAAGGCTCTAAGCTAAGAGAAAACAAGAGGCGAGAAGGGACATTCTTTTCGGACACCGCGGGTCACAGGGAAAGGGGTACGTTGTCACCCATTCATCGTCAGTGTACTTTGAATGCCATCATAGATGCTTTTAATTAAACATATGAAGTTTTGCGGAGACTGAAAAATATCCAGCATGCCGAATATGCAGCCATGTTCTAGCCGATCAAAAACTTTTTCTTGATCTAAATAAACAAGGATACCTAGCTAAGCGTCTCTCTGTATAATCAATAATGTCACGAGTGGTATGCGAAAACCTATATATGTCCCTGCCACGAACAGAGCACACCTCATCGCAACCAATGGGGGAGGCCATCACACCCTCAAACGTCGAACCACGATGGTTGCGAGTGCCTTGTAGTCCACGTTTAGAAGCGTGATAGGCCTCTACTCCTCTGGACGAAATGACCCAGGATCACGTTTGGGATCAAAATTATTCGCCTTATCCGAAAACTGGCCGGAAAATCTAAATGTTCAAAACATTGGCCAAGAACACTGTTTAGTAATGGACCGACAACGTCCCATAAACCTAAATAAACTTCTGCAGGGAACCCATCAGGCCCAGGCGCTGAACCGCGTTTCATCGAGTCTAAAGCTGTATTGACCTCTTCTAAAGTGGGAAGTGCGCAAAGTACATCATGCATCTCAGGGCTCACCAGTGGCAGCCCTGCTAACATTGGAATGCCTCTCTATAGCCCCTATATCAGTCGTGATATCCGAAGACTCCATGTCTTTAAAGTGCGCCAAAAACGCATGCAGTCACGAGTCTGATGGGACGCAGAGGGAGCGCTCCGTTCAATGGTAAGTTCTCCGCGCTAATCGAAGCACCTCGGGATGGGCAGATAGACTACGCTTCCCACGGCAGGCAGCCGCCGAAAGAGACGATGCTCCAATAAGGCACTGATACCGGCTTTGTAACTCGTTACACCAGGCACGCATCAGGGTGGAATGCCAACCCGCCCTGTACGCAGGGCGGAGCTTCGCAGCCGTATCTGGCAGCTCAGACACGCGACGCCTTAGTGAGCACCCCGCCGGGGTGGCGCAGTGGTTACGGCGCTCGACTACTGTTCCCAAGGACGCGGGATCGAATCCCGGCTTTGGCGGCCCTTTTCGATGGAGGCGAAAAGCAAGGCGCCCGTGTGCTGTGCGATGTCAGTGCACGTTAAAGAACCCCAGGTGGTCTAAATTTCCGGAGTCCTCCACTACGGCGTCTCTCATAGCCTGAGTCGCTTTGGGACGTTAAACCCCACCAACCAGCCAACCAAGCAGCCTTAGTGAGCGACCCTGTACAGAATTGTGCTCGCGCCAAATTGATTTGAGTGTATCCCACTCATTTTCAGCACTTTCACCAAGCGAGGCGCGCAAAGCTCGTGAAAAGCTCTCACGCTAACGCGAATCATGAAGTACGTGCACATCAAAACGCCACGGACGAAATGAGCCAGCTATACAAATGGAAAGAGTGAGCAATACTGGCCAGGGTTCAGAAATATAAATCGGCGTCTGAGGCAATGCCAGAACATCCATATCAGTCACACATGTAGGGGATGACTACGGCACATATTCGCGATCTCGCCTGCTCGTCGATGAGCAACGACATGTCCAGCAGAAACGCGGCTTATGTATGAGTTCGTGCGCATCGAATAGAGAAACGTTCTGAACCAGACATTGTAGTTCACATGCTTTCCAAGTCGGTCGCCCTCCACCAGCGCCTTGAACATCTATGTGTGAGTCACTGACGCAAATAAAATCGCCCACTGGTATATATGGCGGCCATCCAGAAAGTAAACAACCAACCCTTTCAAGTTATTTGTAAGGCTTGCGTCCGCCGGCGCATAAATGCACAAGACGCGCAAACTCACAGCCGAAAATGAACAATGAAATGCTTACACACGCCCTAACCCGCCTTATGCGAAGTGGTGGTCGCGAAAAAGGGATCTGTTTAGCACCACAATTCCTGCGCCACTCTAGCGCAAAGTGGCGAATGAAAAGAAACACTCCAAATGAAACCGACGCTTGAAAGCCAGTACATCAAAAAGAGTAGTATTATTTGGTTCCTGAAGACACAAGATGTCGCACTGTGTTCTTAAAGCCAAATCTGCTATTTCTGTCTGCTTCCGTTTGCTCTGAAACCCCTGGGCATTTCAAGAAATAATTTTGAGTCCTAATGCCATATTAGGCATTGACTTCAGGAAGCCCCCAAAAATCAAAAAGCAGTACAGAATCTACACTGGAGCAACGCGAAAGCACGGATGCTACTGTTGGTTGCTTCTGGTTGCTTAATCCACTTCTTGTTTACCCCTTTTAGTCTTTTGGTACTTTTAAATTACGCGCGAATTTCTTCTTATGCCATTTGTCGGCTCTACTTCCGGTTGCGTGGTGTCACATCCTCTTCGTTACATTAATTCAGTTCTTGTTTATTCATTTTACTCTTTAGTACTTTGAAATTGTGCACCAATCCCTTCCTATGTCCTTTTTCGGGTCTACTTCCGGTTGCATGATGTCACATCCTTGACATCACCCTAATTGGCTTCCTTAATTAACTACTTTAGTGTTTGGGTTTTCGAAATTGCGCGCCAATCCCTTCCTATGCCCTTTATCGGCTCTACTTCAGGTTGCGTGACGTCACATCTTTGACGTCCCCCTAATTGATTTATTTAAATAGCTATTTTAGTATTTAGTACATTAAAATGTGGCGCCAAGCCATTCGCTAATGAGACCATGTTTGCCTTCACTGTTAAATGTTTTGCTTCTAATTACTACCTAATTAAATTATTGACCTTCTAGTGTTTTTCGCACACATTACGTCACCCTCTATCGATTGACACCACTCATTAACCTCTACGATTTCTCAATTACAACTGCTGCAAACACGACTTTGCGTGTTTTGCCTCTACATAATTACCTAATTATCTTATTGGACTAAATATTATTTTGGACCCAACATTACGTCGCCCTCTATCGATTTACACCACTCATCAACCCCTACCACTTGTAAATTACAACTGCTGCAAACAACTTTTACATTTTTTTGCCTGTAATAATACCCTAATTAACGTATCGGCCTGTCAGCCCCTATCGATTGACATCACTCAATAACCTCTACTACTTCTCAATTACTCACAACTGATGCGGACACAAGTTTGCGGACAAGGTCTGCGGACACGGTTTGCGGACACGGTCTGAGGACAGAAATCTGTGGCGAAATAATGCCTTCGCGTTAAGGCAGATGATGCGCGAGCCCCGCCGGTGTGGTGCAGTGGTAAGACGCCCGACTACTGTGCCGGAGTACCCGGGTTCGATCCCGACCTCGGGGGCTGCGTTTCGATGGAGTCGAAACGAAGAGGCGTCCATGTGCTGTGCGATGTCAGTGATGTTGTTGGGGCTGTGGGAAGAAGGCAAAGAAAATGCATGAGCCTGCTACTGGCACTGTGGCTGGTTGATTGCTTTATGGGAAGGGAAAGGCGCGATAACTGTCCCACTTGTTTTTCTGTGGACACCTCAACCCAACACCACCTAGACGAACTTAAGGCCTCAGTGCTCTTACAGTGACGCCACAGGGATGGGGCCTCACCGTTTTTCCGAGGAGCATGCATGCTTCTTTTTTACTGCGCGAAGATATGAGGCAGCAGGACAGTTGGCTGCAAAAGATTGTTTTTACTCAAGTTGAGACATCAGTGGAGAGATTTACACATACAAAATATTTATTTACATTTCGATTATTGTAGCACTGTTCTTGACGCAGAATAATATATACATTTAAAAGTCACCAGCAACATTATTGATATAAATAGCGCGAACACGAAAACAAGGGACAAGAAACAAGAAAGCCACAGTACATGCGCTGACTCACAACTAAGCCTAAGCCGTTTACTCCAAGGCCCAGAAAAACAAACATGAAGAAAACGAAACAGTCACGTGACTGTTTCGTTTTCTTCATGTTTGTTTTTCTGGGCCTTGGAGTAAACGGCTTAGGCTTAGTTGTGAGTCAGCGCATGTACTGTGGCTTTCTTGTTTCTTGTCCCTTGTTTTCGTGTTCGCGCTGTTTATATCAATAATGAATAAGTACCAACTCGCCCAACAAAGTATCTTGGTCACCAGCAACAAACAAACAACTTTTCACTTCCTTGAAAGCGTTGCAGCTTTTCTTTCCTTAGCCTTAGCATTTGCATCGGCTACATCATCGTTGAGCTTGCGGCAGAAGTTTTTGAGCAGAATGTTTGTACTGCTCCACAACACATGCTTCAACAGAAGCTCAACTGCGTGCCCATCTTCGCAAGTGTCAAAATCTGATGACTCTTGATCTGCAAGCAGCTGTAATGTGAGTTCGGTGACTAGACGGTGCTGGTTCGGGCTCCTCAAGAACTCCGCTTTCTCGGACACTTGTTCAACAACAACATAGTTGTGGGTAACAGCATTTACAGCAAACAACGCTGGGAAAATGAGGCCACCTCGGTCTATATCTTTCACCAAGTGATAGTATTTTTGAGCTGCAGAGACAGTGATAGTCTTGTCGACTGTCAATGCTGCCCGACATTTCGTGCAGTTTAATTTCTTGAGAGTCGCGTAGACTGCATATCCTGCCACGTATACCAGGACGGGGATAATGTCTTCTATTTTTGACAAGACATCTCTCGTAACTACAACGTTGCAGTTAAGATGCGGTGTTTCTATCAGCTTTCGCAGATCTTCCCATTGCTCATCGAAGGAGCTATTCGTTCCGCAAGCACTTGCGATTGTGGGCAAAGTATTTTGCAGCCGTAATTTAGTTTCGCTCTCGTAAACTTGCCTAATAGAAACATGATATTGGGAGCCAGCAAGTTGCCTGTATTTCCCGAAGCGGTCTTCTAAGCTGTCCGTCTTGAATTTGCCGAGCAGGACGTATGAAAACTGCAGTTCATCGAAGCAATACCTGCTCACTTCCACCAGTGCATGGGTTTTTTGATGCAGAGAAGCATGAGTTTCCTTTGTGAGCACCCCGCTGTCCAGATTCTTCTCTTTCCAAGAATCAAGCCAGTCCAAAATTTTGTAGAGAAAAGCCACCTTTATGTCATCCTCCGAAGGAAAAACTGGCTCTTGAAATCGGTCATTCAGTCGTTTTCCTTTCCATGGGGTTTTAACATTTACAACCTTCCACCATTTCGCTATAACTTCAATGAAACTCGCTGTATCTTCAGGAAAGAGTAAGTTGTGTCTTTCTCCAAGAGCACGAAGCGCTGGTGGCAGGGAGTCATTAAAAATCGGCAAGGCGAACTTTAAATTCTGCCGCTCAAGGCTAGACGGGTACAAGGCTTTTCTAGAGAGCGAGTAACCGTACCTCAAAAGCTGATCACTCTCCAGCTTGTAAGCTTCTCTGATTGTAGCAAACGATGCTGTGCGCATGAGTGGAGGCTGGTTGGAATTTTCATTGAAGTCAGGAAAATAAAAGCATAGTTGGTCGTTTTTTTTTTGGTTGAGCCAATTATTTCGGACGCATTTGAGTATATGCACTGGATCAATTACAAAAAAGAGAGACATTGATGGGTCAGAGGGGTGCGGATATAAAATTGCATTTGTTGATGGCGTTGCAAACTGAGACATTGCCTTTCTGATCACTGAATGATTGTCACTGACTACACATAAAACTCTGTAGCCAATGTTTTCTAGCCCACATATCACATATTTCAGTAAATTGTGCAGAAACTCCCCATCGGCTTTGTGCACTGGGACGATGTGGGCCACTTCCTTGAAAGGGCATGCGATGCTCTGTACCATGAAGACGAAAGCACTGGTAGCGACTTCCGATGAATTCAGTGCTGCACCAGTTATATTGCCCCCTTTGTAATCAAAATATGGTTTAATATGGACTTCATCGACCATCAAGGTAATGAAGCGCTGGCGATCATCGAGTTCCGAGATCCTCTTTGTAACATAATTCAGGAATGTAGGACCATGATGTTCCAGCCTTGGGTTCATACAGAATGACGAACATATCGACCGAATGGTCATAGGGTGGGGCAGGGTGACATATCCATAGCTGCGGATGTACTTATATGCGTGCGGTGATACTGTAAAAAGAATTCAGCAATAAACCATGAATTCAACGGAGTATCGTCTCCGCTCCTTCTTCAAAAAAAGCAGGTTCAGCTGCTCGCTCAGGAATTCTATCACTTTGGCTTTGTCGTCGGCTGGTGTCGTGGAAAACTTGCTCAGCAGCAGACGAATAGTGTGCCCGATGTCTTCGTTTGCATCGGCAGAATTTGAATTTAAACTGTTGTCCCAATTCTCAACGTTTTGGAGGAGTTCTATTATTTCTCTTTTGCTTCTGGCTGCACTCGGAATGCGCAAGTTAGGGCCCAGTCTTGTGAGCGGCTTCTTCACAAAGAACAGTGTGATACTGAGGTCTGATTTTATTACAATTGAATATTTAATCCACGGAGCTTCGTCCTCTACAATGTGCACCAACATGAGACGCTCACTGGCCTCAATTATATGCCAGAGCTGTGACTTATGGCTTCTGACTTCGCTAGCAAGATCCCTTAAAGTTGATTTTGTCCGCTTCCTCGGTATTGCGAAATGTCTGAATTGACTCAGAAATTGCTATTTGCATTGAAGCAGCTTCCAGGCGAGTTCGCTTCGCCTCTGGCTCCTCTCTTACAGTCTTTGTGCTTGATAGGTAACTAGGGCAGCCTGGAAATAATGATGGAATTGCATCTGACCGAAGGCGCAGATGCGACAACTCTGCTGTCGTCACTCGACTGTAGCATCGTCGACATATGACGCCTCTGTACGATGTCGTCGTCTGTGAAGTGATGCTCACAGACCTAAAAAAGAAATATTTGTCTAATATAAGTAACAGCCTGCTACAAATAAGAACACGTGATCAAATATTAAATACACATATAGAAGGTACCCAAAACGTTTTGAAAGTTTGGTGGTGCTACAGTTTCAAGCTACAAAAGAGAACGAGTGGAAAAATTATTCATCTCTTACCCTGGAATGCTCAGAAGGGACGAATTTTTTCCGTGGAATGGCACGTATCCACGATTGCTGCAGCACTTTACCTTGCGGGAACTTAAACACACCAACCTTTGGTCCCGTTTTATAGTTACCTCGGCACTGAGGCACACAACATTTGTTCGGCATTTTTGCGTTAATGTCGAAGCGTCATCACAGCACTCGCGCACAGAAGAAATAGACGGCAGCCAAATAAGCCGTGAGCACACCATCGGACACGAAGGGCGGCTAACCGCTCCTGCCGGAGCCACGTGCAGTGGCTTCCCGGATTCCCCTCTAGGAATTCAAGGAAGGCATGCTTGGAGCAGACCGGTTTCTCGCGCCCTGTCGCGACTTCCACGGCAGAGGAGCAGAGCAACACCTTCTCGACTTTTACAAGGCCTGCTCCAACACCACCTACACGAACTTCTCCCAGCCGTCTACATCACGCTAGTTGTCCTGTTCTCCCAACAGCATTGGCGTTTGGACGCAACATCGCTCCTGTCGCGTGGCGTTCCTTGGCGAGCGTTCCAGTGTGTAATTGCAGGTGGCAGGAACGCTCCTGTCGCGTGGCGTTCCTTGGCGAGCGTTCCAGTGTGTAATTGCAGATGGCAGGAACGATCCTGTCGCGTGGCGTTTTTTGGCGCGCGGTGGTGTTGGTTGAGCCAACACCACCTAGACTACTAGTCTAGGCGGTGTTGGTTGAGCAGAGCCGCGTCGTGACACCAGCATCATCCTTGTGACGTTGCTGTGACGTCAGCTCTCAGCGCCTCAACCATGCTGTAAAGGAAGGAAGAAAGGTGGAAGTGAAAGTGAGAAGAGAGAAAGAGGAGCTGTAGTGGAGGGCTACAGAGTAATTTCGAGCACCTGGGGATTTTTGACGTGCGCTGACATCGCACAGCACACGGACGCTACTTCGTTTCGCCTCCATCGAAATGCAGCCGCCGAAGTCGGGTTCGAACCCGGGAACCTGGGCACAGTAGACGAGCGTCTTACCCCTGCACCACTCCGGCGGAGCTCTGTAGCTGAGCCCCGTGCGGACAGAGAGAATGTAAAGAAAGAAAAAGAGGAGGGAGAGAAAGGCGCACGCCGCAACAGCCATCGTACACCACATAAGTGGTGGTAGGCACAATGACGGCCTACAACAGATAAAAAAAAATTACCGACAATTACTTTACTTCCTAATGCGAAACTTGAGCGCAGCAAATAAGCTTTTTCACCTTTTCGATAGATTGAGGCAAAGCAATCGAGCAACACATGTATGCGCTATCACAGATTTTTTTTTTTTCACACGTATTCCTTTAACAAAGACTCCCTTCTCGGCGGCGGCGATGAGCTTCTGCTTCAGCCTCGCTTACACCTGGTTGCTCTCGACGGTGGCGATGAGCCTTCGCTTCGGCGGTGCGAATGGCAGGGTCTTCTCGACGGCGGCGATGAGCTTCTGCATCAGCCTCGCTTACTGCTCTGGATTCTGGCGGCGACGGCGCTGGGCCTCTGCTCTGGCAGCTCGTTTAGCAGCAGCAGCAGCAGCAGCAGCAGCAGCAGCAGCAGCAGCAGCAGCAGCAGCAGCAGCAGCAGCAGCAGCAGCAGCAGCAGCAGCAGCAGCAGCAGCAGCAGCAGCAGCAGCAGCAGCAGCAGCAGCAGCAGCAGCAGCAGCAGCAGCAGCAGCAGCAGCAGCAGCAGCAGCAGCAGCAGCAGCAGCAGCAGCAGCAGCAGCAGCAGCAGCAGCAGCAGCAGCAGCAGCAGCAGCAGCAGCAGCAGCAGCAGCAGCAGCAGCAGCAGCAGCAGCAGCAGCAGCAGCAGCAGCAGCAGCAGCAGCAGCAGCAGCAGCAGCAGCAGCAGCAGCAGCAGCAGCAGCAGCAGCAGCAGCAGCAGCAGCAGCAGCAGCAGCAGCAGCAGCAGCAGCAGCAGCAGCAGCAGCAGCAGCAGCAGCAGCAGCAGCAGCAGCAGCAGCAGCAGCAGCAGCAGCAGCAGCAGCAGCAGCAGCAGCAGCAGCAGCAGCAGCAGCAGCAGCAGCAGCAGCAGCAGCAGCAGCAGCAGCAGCAGCAGCAGCAGCAGCAGCAGCAGCAGCAGCAGCAGCAGCAGCAGCAGCAGCAGCAGCAGCAGCAGCAGCAGCAGCAGCAGCAGCAGCAGCAGCAGCAGCAGCAGCAGCAGCAGCAGCAGCAGCAGCAGCAGCAGCAGCAGCAGCAGCAGCAGCAGCAGCAGCAGCAGCAGCAGCAGCAGCAGCAGCAGCAGCAGCAGCAGCAGCAGCAGCAGCAGCAGCAGCAGCAGCAGCAGCAGCAGCAGCAGCAGCAGCAGCAGCAGCAGCAGCAGCAGCAGCAGCAGCAGCAGCAGCAGCAGCAGCAGCAGCAGCAGCAGCAGCAGCAGCAGCAGCAGCAGCAGCAGCAGCAGCAGCAGCAGCAGCAGCAGCAGCAGCAGCAGCAGCAGCAGCAGCAGCAGCAGCAGCAGCAGCAGCAGCAGCAGCAGCAGCAGCAGCAGCAGCAGCAGCAGCAGCAGCAGCAGCAGCAGCAGCAGCAGCAGCAGCAGCAGCAGCAGCAGCAGCAGCAGCAGCAGCAGCAGCAGCAGCAGCAGCAGCAGCAGCAGCAGCAGCAGCAGCAGCAGCAGCAGCAGCAGCAGCAGCAGCAGCAGCAGCAGCAGCAGCAGCAGCAGCAGCAGCAGCAGCAGCAGCAGCAGCAGCAGCAGCAGCAGCAGCAGCAGCAGCAGCAGCAGCAGCAGCAGCAGCAGCAGCAGCAGCAGCAGCAGCAGCAGCAGCAGCAGCAGCAGCAGCAGCAGCAGCAGCAGCAGCAGCAGCAGCAGCAGCAGCAGCAGCAGCAGCAGCAGCAGCAGCAGCAGCAGCAGCAGCAGCAGCAGCAGCAGCAGCAGCAGCAGCAGCAGCAGCAGCAGCAGCAGCAGCAGCAGCAGCAGCAGCAGCAGCAGCAGCAGCAGCAGCAGCAGCAGCAGCAGCAGCAGCAGCAGCAGCAGCAGCAGCAGCAGCAGCAGCAGCAGCAGCAGCAGCAGCAGCAGCAGCAGCAGCAGCAGCAGCAGCAGCAGCAGCAGCAGCAGCAGCAGCAGCAGCAGCAGCAGCAGCAGCAGCAGCAGCAGCAGCAGCAGCAGCAGCAGCAGCAGCAGCAGCAGCAGCAGCAGCAGCAGCAGCAGCAGCAGCAGCAGCAGCAGCAGCAGCAGCAGCAGCAGCAGCAGCAGCAGCAGCAGCAGCAGCAGCAGCAGCAGCAGCAGCAGCAGCAGCAGCAGCAGCAGCAGCAGCAGCAGCAGCAGCAGCAGCAGCAGCAGCAGCAGCAGCAGCAGCAGCAGCAGCAGCAGCAGCAGCAGCAGCAGCAGCAGCAGCAGCAGCAGCAGCAGCAGCAGCAGCAGCAGCAGCAGCAGCAGCAGCAGCAGCAGCAGCAGCAGCAGCAGCAGCAGCAGCAGCAGCAGCAGCAGCAGCAGCAGCAGCAGCAGCAGCAGCAGCAGCAGCAGCAGCCGCCGCCGCCGCCGCCGCCGCCGCCGCCGCCGCCGCCGCCGCCGCCGCCGCCGCCGCCGCCGCCGCCGGAGGACTTCCACCGGTCGTCTCGCTCATGGCTCAGAAAGAACTGGCAGATAATTTCGCAGTGGCGAATGGCAGCGGCAATTTCGGCTCGGGCGGTGCACATATACAGATCCGCCGCCACCGATCTGGCTCTCTGATTGCCACCGCACAGGGGTTGCATTGGAGGAGGAGCGAAGAGAGGAATTAAGTTCGAGCCGGCGCTTTGACAACCGGAGACTCGCAGGAAGAGGGGGGAGGGGGCGGCGTGTACACCCAGCGGCAAACGATGGGGGCAGAAGCGCGCGCAGCAAGCGGACAACGCGATAAAGGGAGGAGGGAAGAGATAGCAGCGACTGACTGATGCTGCTGACGCCGATAATGAGTCAACCCCAGCTGCGGAGCTGGTTTCAGGGACAACGCCGCCGATGCCGACGCAAACAATATGATACCCTCGCTTCCGCAGCGCCAAGAACCAGGTCTAGCCGTGGGAAGGTGGTCACGTATTCGTCGACGTGCCGGGGCCTACATGAAATAACCGGCGCGTCGGCAACTGAAGAGCGCCCTATCCGCCACACAGGAACAGAGGGGGGGGACCCTCCCCTCCTCTTTCTGCATGGCGGCGACGGTGTTCTATGCAGTCACGTTATCTTGACTCTCTAGCGGCGTCAGCGGCATCCAGCGGTATCAGTCGGTCGCTGCTAGCGCTGGGGGGATGAAAGGGGGGCGGAGCTGGTTACGAGGCCGACGACGACGCCGACGCGAAACCCAGGAACGGACGCCAAAGAGCTGCGCTCTAAAATTCGGTGTCTGGCCAGCCCCCGCCGCAAGCGGCGTTGACCTACCGTCCTAGTCCCGTTAAGGCCAGGAACAGCCACGATGTCAGCGCTGTTGTTGTGGCTGTAGGAAGAAGGAAAAGAAAATGCATGGGCCTGCTAGTGGCTGTGTAGCTGAGCCACCTCCGCTGTCTTGTGCGGACAGAGGAGAAATTAGAGAAGAAAGGAAAAGGAAGAGGGACAGAAAGACGCGCCCAGTAGGACCAGGAGCTGCCACCCCTCAACCTCTCGTCCTGTCAGGGCACGTTAAAGATCCCCTGGTGGTCGAAATTACTCTAGCTCTCCAACACGGCTCCTCTTTCTCTTTCCATTTGCACTTCCACCTTCCTCCCTTCTCTTACGGTACGGTTCAGGTGTCCACAGCAATAACTGTGACAGGTACTGCGCCTTTCCCTTCCTCTCAACCAATTATTATTATTATGCGTGACCTGAGGTGGCACCGCAAAGGTGCTTTGCACTCATATTAAGCGGGGCTTCCCGGTACTCCAGACGAAGGACGGGACTTCTTGCGAGGATGTTCCTTCGGGCGACCTTCTCGTGCCATGTCCGACCATGAGGGCGACGAAACACATAGCTTATTCCCGTCTTGCTGAAGCTCCATGTCGATGACATATTCGCTGAGTGGAGAAAGCGTTGAGGAGGACCCGACTCCAAGGTTGAAAGAGCCACCGGAATCGCCCATACACCTTTCTCGATCAAAACCACGGATGCTTCCTTGCATTGTCAGATGGAGGGGAGGGTGTACAGGGTGCAGCCCTTCTGTGAGGGTGTAGACCTCAATCAACAACCATCATCAAACTACGGTAACCCCGGACAGGGCCCCTCACACCACAGCGGTGGAGAGGTTTTTGTTTCGGGGAGCGGGCGTTATCCAAGCCAAGAGGCTCATGCAATCTGGATTCGCTCCGCCGGGCGGGTTCGCAAGTGCCAATGCGCTGCCCCCGCAACGCCCAGGCGGAGCGAAGACTGACGCGAGCAAGACCCCTAATAGCAGACTTAATTTTATTCAATTTTCCTCTTTGAATATCATCATTGGGTGTCCCCATTCTTCATAAAATTTCTTTCCGCCAAGGTGCCATACTTCTCGCTGAAGGTAGAATCAAAACTCCTTTCTGAGCTTATTCTTCACTTCGAGAAGACCTTGGGTATGAAGGCCCTAAGGTCTGAAGTTTCTTGGGGCTCAAGGCCCCAAGTCCTTTCTCAATGCCGGTAGCTCCTTCGCGCGTCCCGTTTGCTCCTCTAAGGCTCCATGAATCGAGACGCCAGCAGTTGCGCGCGTCGCCGGGAGCTTCATGACACGAATAGCCGGCGTTCCGAGGGCACCGCGGGTTTTCGGTGGTGCCAAAGCCTTAGACGCCGACTGCAGCTTCTTTCACCGGAACTCCATGCTTGACCTGGACGTCGCGAACTTCAGACATGCACAGCGTTTCCGGCGACGATGTGGAAGGAGCTACTCAATAGCAGAAGGCTCACCCGACGATCTGGGTGCCACTGCGGCGTCAGCCGTTGTCGCGCATGTAACCACAATCTCGGTTGGACCAATCGTATGCTTGTGAAACGCCACGTCACCACTGCTAGCCATTTATTCCTCCGGTGTACAAGGAGCAGAACTCTGCAATGTTTGTGATGTGGCACCCTCCACACAATCTACTTGTACCTCCTTCTGGCCTTTAGCCGACTCAGCGGGCGGGACTGGTGATGTGGTAGACATCTCCATCCGCACATAGCGCTTCCCAGTCAGAACACGCTTACGAGAGCCCATCTGTGCCCCAGTGACGGACATGTTGGCTGAGGATCTGGACGAGAGTTTCATTTGAAACGCAGGACGGCAGGAACAGACACTGGAAATGTTTGCATACGCCCGCTGCCGATGACGAGGCAGCCGGTGTCGACGATTGAGTCATGGAAGGCATACTGTTCAATTATACCGAAGAAGTTTTCGATGGACTGCATGGCGTTGGAGTTGCCACGGCGACAAAGTCAAGGGCCGGCCCTAACGTAAAGCACACAGAGACGCCCGCTCAATACCACTATACCGAAAGAGCGTATTGCTGCGGCAATCCTTAGCCAAATTAACAGGTACCACAGTAACTGCCTATCAGGCCAGACAGCGCCAATAGATCTGGCATATGAAGCTGGAAAACACGCAGAACCGTAAAACGGAGGTCTGCGATTCATCTCAGTGTCTTCGCAGAAATAGACTTCTCTATGTCACGCTTAGCGCATTCGCATTTCTTTCCTTGTTGCAATCCGGACTGTTATTCCGTAATTGTTACGAGTTACATCATTACAAGGGGCGGAATATGCTCCACTGTAGCACATTGACAGAAAAGCCTGGTAGGGTAATCGAAGCGAAGCGACATGCTGTACTCGATAATTGTTGGAACTGCAGGAAGAAGGTAACTCCGACGGGCACTTAGGGCCACTTAAGTGCGATGAGGCAAAAGAGTTTATCTTTTGCGCCATCTTTACTGAACGTTGGCTGCCTGCTTACTAACTCTTTAGTACCTGTTAACTGATTTGACAGTTTCACATTAGAGGCATATAACGTTTATTCGTGTAATATATAATTCGCCCACAGGAAGGGAAAGGCACAGTATCTGTCACACGTGTTTTTGTGCACACCTGACCCGGACGCGTATTGGGGTTTGCTCGGTACGGTGGCTTGGCAAGGGACAAAACGACAGAAGAGACGAAGAAAGCGGGCTGTTCCGACTAGCATCTACCGCCCCCAGGAGCCAAGCAGCCTAGCGATTAGCGGCGAATGCTTTTTCAATGGGCTTCATGTTGGACGCGGCACTAGCTTGAGAAAGCTTATAATACTACTACTACTATTACTACTACTATTATTATTATTATTATTAGTAGTAGTAGTAGTAGTAGTAGTAGTATAGAGGAAGACTCGTTTCACTAAGTTGGCACCTAATTGTCTGTAGGTAACCGCCGAATTAACTGGCTAACTATTATCTTCACAGTTTTAATTATTAATAATAATAATAATTGGTTCAAAGGAAGGGAAAGGCGCAGTATCTGTCACACTTGTGTCTGTGGACACCAAGGGATGAAGGTGTCCACACACACAAGGGAGGGAAAAAAGAAAGAGGAGCCGCAGCGGAGGGCTGTGGAGTAGTTCAGGTGTCCACAGACACAAGTGTGACAGATACTGCTTCTTTCCCTTCCTGTGAACCAATTATTATTATTATTATTATTAATAATTAAAACTGTGAAGATAATGTTTAGCCAGTTAATTCGGCCGTTACCTACAGACAATTCAGTGCCAACTTCATGAAACGAGTCTTCCTCTATACTACTACTACTACTAATAATAATAATATTAATAAAAATATTTAGCAGAGAAATATTACTGTGCATTATTATTATTATTATTTAGTAGTAGTAGTAGTAGTAGTAGTAATAGTAGTAATACTATTATAGGCTCTCTCAAGCCAGTGCCGCGTCCAACGTGACGCCCATTGAAAACGCATGCGTCGCTAATCGCTAGGCTTCTCGGCTTCTGGGGGCGGTATATGCTAGTCGGAACAGCCCGCTTTCTTCGTCTCTTCTGTCGTTTTGTCCCTTGCGGAGCCACCGTACAGAGCAAACCCAAATACGCGACCCGGACCGCATGGGAATTTGATTTATTTATAGGAAGGGAAAGGAGCAGTAACTGTCTCACTTATTTTCTGTGGACACCTCAACCGCGCGCTAAGAGAAAGAAGGAAGGTGGGATTGAAAGTAGAAAAAGAAAGAGGAGCCGTAGTGGAGGGCTACGGAGTAATTTCGACCACCTGGGGATCTTTAACGTGCGCTGACATCGCACAACACACGGACGCCTCTTCGTTTTGCCCTAGGCTCTATAGTTTCGCCTCCATCGTTGTTGTTTGTTGTTGTTGAACGCAGCCGCCGAGGTCGGGTTGGAACACGTGTACTCCGGCACAGTGGGCCGCATGGGAAGGGAGGCAAATTGGAGTGAAAATGGATAGAAATATTTGTCGTGTTAAAGGGCTACGGAGTAATTTCGACCACCAGGTGGTCTTTAACGTGCTGCATTTTCTCTTCCTTCTTTCTACAGGCACACCAACAGCAACAATGCCTAAGCAACGCAGCGGGGAAGGTTTCTGACTTTTTTATTTGAAAGTGAATAAGAGAATGTAACAAGGAAAATATGGGCGTGCTTTAATGAGAGCTCGGATGCCAAACAAAGATATTTTTTCAGATGAGTGATAGGGGGGGGGGGGGGGGGGGGCTGAGAATTTAAGTGCAGAATCAAGAATAACGCTCAGAACGCTAGTGTTATCGGAAGCTGGAATAGTGTAACAACAGAGGGTTAACGTAGGAGTGCAACGAATGATTTTCTGGCTACTTCCGCAGAGGAAAAACTTTGTTTTAGTGGGGTTAATAACCAGGTGGTTATTAAGACATCATTTTGTTATGTTACTCAAAACGGTATTCAAATCAACTGTAAGATCATTAATGAACCTGTTAGATAATGACAGGCTAGTATCGTCCGCGTGTAAAACACAGTGAGTTGGACTAATAGAAGTAGGAAGGTCGTTAATATATAATATGAACAGTTAAGGTCCTAAAGTAGATCCCTGAGGAACACCTTGGTTAATAGTTTTATCTAGAGAGGTAGTTCTATTAATAATGATTATTTGTTTACGATCTTGTAAGTAGCTTTTCAGAAGGAGAGATACAGGGCCTACTTTCCATAACATTCTAGTTTCTGTTGCAAAATCAAATGGCTAATCGTATCAAAACCTTTTGTGAAATCTAAAAACACAAGATCCTTCATCTAAAAACACAAGATCTAAAAACACTAACACTGAAGCACATTAGTGAGCCAAAGGGCCCCTCAATTTTTTATTTTAGCCCTACCTGGTGGCTTCCCATATTCACATATTACGTGATCTTGTGATCCCCTTTCTTTAAATGAACATGTCTGAACACGCTTCCGGCCATATTTGGTTGACCAGAAGTGGGTTTGCATAAGTATTTGTCTGAAGCTTTCTCCATGCTATTGCTTTTTCTTTGCCTGAGATGGGGTCTGGTGGTGGCAGGACACTCTTACTTGTCTATAGTGCGTTGTTATGTTGCCATAATTAGTCCGGTACGTTTTTATTTCTTGCTCCGGTGGCACTCCTCCTGTCCGGTGTGTGAGATCTAGAGCTTGTTGTGTGCCGCCTCGTTTCCGGGCACGCCCTTAAGTGTTAGTATGCAAACATGGGTGACGTTTCTTTTTACTGGCCTTTGATCAAGGAGTCTACCAGCGGTCTCCCCTATGACTACTGCGGTGCAGCTCCTGCATTCACTTTTGCTGTCACTCTGTATATTGTCTCGGTCTGAGTAAGAGCGAGTGTTATTGCAGCCTCTTCCGCTGTCGTTGTGGTACGGCAAAGGCATATCATTTTCTATCACTTTTGGACAGCCTCACCATTATATATGTCTGTCTTTGTGACATTTTATCTCTGCCTGGTGACTTCGCACATTCGCATATTATGTGATCTAGGCACCCCTTTCCTTAAATGAACATAGGTCTGAATGCATTGCCGGCCACACTAGTTGACTGGTCGCACACGTACCAGTCTTGTCTTGTGTTAATGAATTGTCTCGAATTAAAGTTCAGCGCGCGTTCATGATGATGGAAAACCAACTAGCCGCCATTACAGCATTGCTTGGTTGACTAGAACTAGGTTCGGGCATGTATTTGTCGGTATCGTTCTCCATGCTATTGCTTCTGCTTTGCCTAACGTGGGGTCTGGGGGGGGGGGGGGGGGGGGGTAGGACCCTCCTGCCTAGTCTATAGTGCGTTGTTATTTTCCTATAGTTCGTCCCGTCCTCTTGTATGTCTTCCTCCGGTGGCATTCCCCCTGTCCAGTGTGTGAGACCTCTGGCTAGTTTGTGTGCCACCTTGTTACCGGACACGCTGCATAGGCTGGCTTGCAAACAAGGATGACGACTCTTCCATTTTGACAAATCTCGCTCAGGTGAATGTAGGCACCCGTACATACAATTACATCGCAAACTTCCTACACAACCGCACCGCAGAACTCCACATTGGCGGACTCATCAGTGACAAGATTACCCTGGGCACCAGAGGAACCCCCCAAGGTGCAGTCCTTTCCCCTTTCCTCTTTAATGTCACCATGAGGGGCCTTCCCCCACTTTTAAATGCCATACCTTATGTAAACCACTCCCTATACGCCGACGATGTCACCCTCTGCACCAACTCTGGTTCAGACGGGGACATCCAGAGTTCCCTCCAGAGAGCCATTCACACCGTCCACACCTATGCACAGGCGAACGGCCTCAAATGCTCCCCGACAAAATCGGAGCTGCTTGTCATCCGCGACAGGAGAGTGCGCCAACCCGCTCCCGCAGCGCTTGAACTCCTCACGCTCCACATCGACACACACACTATACCTTCCGTCCAGACAATTCATGTCCTGGGCATGCTAATACAGAACAATACACAGAACTAGGAAGCAATACAACGCCTCTGCACCACAGCTCACCAAATAATCGGCCTTATACGCCGCATCTCCACACGTCATAGAGGCATGATGGAGAATGACCTCTGCTGGCTAATACAGGCATTCCTCGTTATCAGAATAATATACTTTTATCCCTGCTATCACCTTCACCGAAAAGATGAGGAAGCAGTTAACAACATCATCCGCTCGGTGTACAAAGCTGCCCTAGGGTTGCCACAATACGCTAGCACACGATATCTCCTCCAACTGCGCATTTACAACACTCTTTCCGAAATTATAGATGCACACAAGGCAGCCCAAATTCATCGCCTTTTCAGGACAAATCATGGCCGTCTCATCCTTGACCGGCTAAACTTCAACCCAATCGGCGATCCCCATCCTACAGCCCCCCTCCCGACATGTGTACGCAGCCGCCTCGTTGTCAAACTGCTACAAAAAAAAAAAAAACATGCTCCCTGGCCGACACGACGCGCGCCGTCAACACAAAGCCAGGGCACTCGATGAAACCTACCATACCGACGAACACGCAACATATGTGGACACGGCAAGGAAGATGCAACAGCCTATGTGGCCTGTGCTACCACACTGCAATCTATCCTTATCTCCGTCGCTACGGTTCGCGCCTTCTCCCCCATCGCAGCGAAAGAAAACGCGATAGCGCTGGAAATCGCTGACCCGCGTACGCGTACTGCCCTCAGTGACTCAAAAAGAGCAATTCTAAATTTTTCGACAGGCTACATCTGCCTTCCTGCGGCACGCATCCTGCGCGGCTGCACTC
The DNA here is from genome assembly GCF_055883805.1 of Amblyomma maculatum. NCBI lineage: Eukaryota > Metazoa > Arthropoda > Arachnida > Ixodida > Ixodidae > Amblyomma > Amblyomma maculatum. Next base: position 94,599,179 of record NC_139346.1, on the reverse strand, counting down.
CCGACCACAAAATTTACCTAGTCTGGGTACCCGCCCACGCGGGCAACTCTGGAAACGATGGGGCCGACCACCTTTCCCGAGGATTAAGAATCGGGGCGGTCAATCTCACGCACCAGACGCACTCGCTGAAGCCCCCCAGACTTTCGTTGAAATTCCCAATTTTCACAATTAGACGCGACGCCTTTTCCAGCCTCCAGATCCCAACCTCGATCGAGCACAAGCCACCGTGCTCCGCAGATTACAGACACAATTCCTAGTCACTCCAAGCTATCACTAATTACTAACGGGGAATAATGACTCCGTATGTCCAAATTGCAACAACGGAGAACCCGCCACTCAGGCGCACATTCTCTGGGGATGCGAAAATCACCCGCCCCCCAGGGCCCTCCTGCCAGCTCCCTCAGCGGAAAGTTGGCACCTACTCCTTACCAAGCCGGACAAGAACACACAACTTGCACTTATTTCGTGGGCCCAGGATATAGCTCCCACCTGGGGGACACACAGAACCCACCTGCCCTAATTCTCGACATCTCGGGCAAATAAAGTTGTTTCTTTATCTCCCTCTTTCTTTCTATTGGCTTTTGATCGAAGATTCTACCCGCGATCGTCGCGATGACTCCTGTAATGCAGATCCTGATTGCGCTTTTGCTGTCACCGTATATGTATATTACCTCGATCTGGGCAAGAGCCAGTGCTGTTGCAGCCTTTTCCGCAGTCTGTATCGATCTTGTTTTGAATCGAAAGCTTCACTGACAGCAATGCAGCCATTTCGCCGTGGCACCAACTTCCACTGCGGTTGCACCGCTCTTAACGCAGCTGCCTAGCAACTATCACCTAGGCATCTATAGCGCGTATACTACCAGAGCCGTTGCCTAGCTCCCGCCGCAGCTGGCGAATGCGGCGCTCGCAGCTCCATATGTTATGACGTCACACCGCTGAGCGTTCCTAAAGTAGAAGAAATCAGAATGAGGGATTCTTTATCCAGGAAAATGGATACAATGACGGCGTCATACAAAAGCTAGACGACTACGCATCGCAGGTTCTAGGCATCTTTAGGAGAATCTCCCTACGGGCAGAGGCCTTAGAAGCCTATTGAAGCTAGTACAGGCTTAAATCTTTAGCCGAGTGTGCTACGCTACGCCCTTCCTAAATCTTAGAGCGGATGAAAAGAGGAAATTACTCTCTCAACCGAAGATCTATCAAGAGAGCCCTAGGACTACTGATGTGCACATCTATGGAGAAACTCCTCTCCATGGGGTGCATAATAACTGGGATAGATAGACTAAACTTTAATATCCAACGGATAAGGTGATCTACCCATCCCCCAACACGCAGGGTAGGGGGCGGGTGCCGCCGCCTCAGATGCAGGCTGGGAGGTCCTGGTTCCCAGCAGCCTCTTCAGCCAGTTGGACGAGCAGGAACTGGAGCTCAGGGTCGGAGCTGCGCCGCAGGCTCTCCCAGCTGTCTCTGCTGCCTATATTGGTCGCCCCCTGGGAGAATACTGGCATTCCCATATTATCTGGTCGAGAGTCTCTATCGCCCCCACAAAGATTACACTTATCCCACCTTGCCTCAGGGAACATGTGATTCGCCGTAACTGGGTTCGGATATGTGTAGGTTCGCAGTCGCCTCCACGTGACTGCTTGTCTGCAGTTTAATTTCGGGTCTGGCGGACCATTCTACGATCCAATCTATAGTGCTGCGTGACCTCCCCATATTTTAGCAAGCGCTCTCCGCTTCCTCGGTCATCAAGAGGCCCTTTAGCGACTCGGCGGTAGAGGTCTAGAGCCACCTTGTGGGCCGCCTCGTTGCCGGGGACGGCTTCGTGCGCAGTAGTCTAAATTATTTGAATTTTTCTATCCAACTTTTTCTGGTCTAGGATTCTGGCTGCTAAGTGCGAGCTCCTGCCCTTGCTAAAATTTTGTATGGCAGTTTTGCTGTCACTGATGACATACTTCGCTTCCGTTCCGACGCAAGCTAACGCGATCGCAGTTTCTCTCGCCTATTTCTATGCTCCGCCTGCGCAAAGGGGCAGCTGTCACGAGATTGCCCCGGCCGCTGACGATCGTTGCCACCGTGAAATTGCCACCGCCTCCCGCCGCGTCTACATAGGCCACCTCATGTTAGGAAATTTCTCCGAATATGAATTCTAATGCTTCGGCTCGTTTTTTCCTCCTCTCTTTGTTATATTCCGGTTGCATGTTTTTTGCAGGGGGGAATCGTCAGATTTTGTCTGATTTCCTTATCTACCTCCACCTTGTTCGTGGGACCCCTCTCCGGATTTATTCCAACTTTCGTCAGAATGGCTCTTCTTGTCTTCGTGGTGCTAAGTCTCTCAATTTGGGAGGTTCGCACCACTTCCTCTAGTTCTGCCAATCTGTTGTGTACCCCTAGAGCCATCAGTCTCTCTGTGGATGTGCACGTGGTCAGTCCCAGCGCTCTTTTGCGCATTTTCTCATTAGAGACTTAATATTTTTTCCACGGCTTTCAAATCTAGATACGGCATTGCGTAGCTCACTCGGCTGAGGATGTACACCTGTATCCGTTTCCTCAAACTTTTTTCTTTTAACCCTCGGCCTCTGCTGGCCACCCGCCTAATTAGGCTCAGGGTCTGCATCGCGTGATTCTCCAGCCTCTTGATGGTCTCGCCATTTCTCTGTGTGACTGGAGAATCAAGCCCAAGATTCTGATTTGCTCGACTATTAATACCTCGTTACCCACCACTTTAATTTTGATCTCCGACGGTGCCTCGCACCTTAAGTGCTTCTGATTGTATATAAAAAATTCTGATTTCTGCGACGAGCACTTTAGGCCTCTTTGTGCCGCGTAATCGACTGTGATGTCGGTGGCGGCTTGGAGCAGGTTTTTGACGGCCGAATCACTTTCCCGGTTGACCCAAAGGGTGATATTGTCCGTATATATACTAAATTTTATTCCTTCGAGCTTTGCCAATTGCTCGGGGAGTTCACTCATGGCTACGTTGAAGAGTATGGGCGACAGCACCGACCCCTGCGGCATATCCTCACGCCCTCGCTTTATTATGGGGGATTCCAGCGTTTGGAACTTCATGCAGGCCGTTCTACACCGTCAGAAAGTCCCTGATGTACCGATATGTCCTGGTACCTACATTAATCTTGTGCAGCCCTTCCACGACCGCCTCATGTTTTACGTGTCGAAGGCCTTCGTGAGGTCCAGCCCCTAAATTGCTTTTACATCTTTAGACTTTGAGTATATTATACCATGTTAGATTTGGAGCATGACGTCCTGTGTACACAAGCGAGGTCGGAACCCGAACATCTCATGTGGCCACAGGTCACCCTGCTCCATGAAGCTCATCAGTCTGGTCTGGAAGACGTACTCCATCCATTTCCCCACCCATGAATTTAAGGAAATTGGTCGTAAATTTGCCAGTTGAGGAGGCTTTCCTGGTTTCGGTAGTAAAATAATGCTTGCAGTCTTCCACTCTTGTGGGAGCTCGTCTTTTCCCCAACATTCCTGCATATATTCCGTTAGATTCCTAATGGAGTCATCGTCTAGGTTTCTGAGCATTTTGTTCGTTACTCCGTCAGGGCCTGCAGCCGACTTTGTTTTAAGTCTTACAATCTCCGCCCTCACGTCCGCTTCTGTGGTGGGGGCGTCCAGCGCCTCGTTAGGCGCTCCGCCATAGTCAGGAAGTGGGGTTCGTGAAGTTTCCCCCACATACGTCTCAATTAATTTGCTCATGAAATCACTATCGTTCCTTTCGAACGCGTGCCTCGCTTTTGCCAATCTTATACCAGACTGCGTCTTCAAGTTGTCTGGGTCCAGCAAGTGCAGGAGGAAGCCACACGGCTTGGAGAGCTCCATGCTTCCCTCCATTTCGTCACCCTTCTTGACCCAATTTTGTTCGCATAATTTGAAAGCATAATCTTCGATTTCCTCGTTATGTCTCGCAATCCTCCTTCTGAGGTTGCGGTTCCATTTTTGACTTTTGAGACGACGCTCCATGGTCTGCTTAGCTTCCCACATATGCAGAAGACGGCTGTGCAATCTCCGGGGCGTTATTCCCTTCGATCAATTTTGTTGCCTCTCTAACGTCAGATTTCAGCGCCGTCGTCCATTCCTCGATGCTTCTGATCGGTTCTAGTTACTGAGCTCTCCTGATATCTATAAATTCATTCTACTCAAAGACGACCGGCGCGCGAGCCTGGCGTGTTTCAAGGCCTTCTTTAAGTGTGGAGACAATTATGTAGTGGTCGCTGCCACAATTTTGATCCGAATTGTGCCATTCTAGACATTTTTACGTTTTTCGAGAATGTCAGGTTTGGAGATGTATCCTTACTGACGCTATTGCCCGCTCTCGTTGGATTCTCGGGATCCGTGGGCAGATTGAGCCCTAGGTCATGCGTGTCCTTCTTTTTCCACATTCCGAAAAGTACCTATCAAACCATAGAAAGTGACAAAAACCTGAGAAGTAGTCCTTTAGCATTAATGCACAGTTCTCATCTCAAATGTAAGACATTCCTACCATACATTAGACGAAACTACAGTGACGGAAACAGTTATGCAAGTGTTTATAGATATTTGATAATTCGAATATTTTAGCTAGCGCCATGGAGGCTGATTTAACAAGGCGGTTTAGTAGTCTGGAGGAAAGGACTAAGCCCAGGCGAGTAAGGCAACCTTCTGCTAGAGCAAGATTTGGCAGTAGATTACGTCCTAGAGCGACATGCCAGCTCCCAACCTGGCGGTCGTGCTAAACAAACGCGTGATGAATATTATACCCGCTTCTAATAGGCACCTCTCTGACATTTTTAAGCAGCTTTTACTATGAAATATTGCATCTGGCTTATTCAGAGCTACTTCAGCTTCACGATGTATATCGCATGGAAGCTTGTCTATATACGCAGGGGTACATGCCGAATGCGACTGAAGCCCGAAAATTCACTGTGCCGCAACAATATCTGCTTAATGAGGCATATCCGAAAAATCAGTGATGCGAAGTTTCGTTTGATGGCTATAAAACCGCGAAACCCAAGCGCGTGGACGTACCAGCAGGTGCCGTCACGCAAAGCAAGTTGTCGCGAAACGCACATCGCAGTCCGAAGGCTCCACTTCATCGGCAGCAGACTTTCGCGCGTCACACTACAAGCAAATCGATGGCGTAGCCATATCGATGAGCGGCGGGCGACAAAAGCAGCACTATGGCTTGACACAGGCTCGCAAAACTAAGAGCAGCGCGCAACACAAGAAATCAAGGAAGGACCTCCAACTTTCGGAACTACAGTTTCGGATGAAGATTGTAACCATAGGAAGCGTCGGCGTCACGCAGCCGCCAGCGGTCTCCAAGCCACTCACTTAAGCTGACCGTCGCCTAATTTAGCAACTTTTGTTTTCCAAAAAAGTGTGGCCTGCTTTCAAATTCTAACGCTGCACTTATCCGTTTTGTTGCAAAGTACTTAAGCTATAACAAATGCTAAATTTGGTGAAATTGTTGCAGCATGGGTTTACCTGTAACGGAAAGCTAGTAAGAGGCAAATATTGTTTTTGCCGGAGTCTTTGAGTGATTCGTGCTACAAACGGTGCTAGCTTAGTGCCGTATCGCAAGACCTTGTGACCTCAAAACTTTTGTCTTGTGTCGCACCATTTTTAATTCCTACCTTATACGTAAGGCGTTTCTGTCACAAAAACTGTAAATGCAATCTATAGATCACGTGTGAAAGATACTACGCCTTTCCCTTCCTGTAAACCAATTATTATTATTATTACACTGTGCGGCTCATTGAGTGTGCATCTCTCGTTTCCTTCCTTTGTCTTCCGTGCAGGTCATCTACGCAGGCAATGCTGCCTCTGTTCACGTAAGCGCACTGGATGCACTGTCCAAGAATGAAACTCTGTCCGGCCGCTGCCTCGTGGCCTGCGATGACACGCCCGTGGACTTCGATGCTTCATTCGGGCCCCTGGTCGAAGGACATGACATCCAGATATTTCCACTACCGGTGCCTTATTGGCTGATGCTGGTGCTCGCGGCGTGTACCCAATGTATTGTCGGGGTGCTTGGTCGACCGTTTCCGAGCGTGCGACGAGCTCAGGTGCTGACACCATCGACCATTCGCTACGTGTATGGCGGCGCGTTGTTCGACGACTCTGAGACCAGGAAAGAGCTCGCATGGCAGCCAAAATATTCCCCTCAAGAGGCTGTTCGCCTGTCTCGCAAGTTCTACGATACACTTTAACAGTTGGATGACTGCGGCAGCCACAAATGCGAGGGAGTGTTTTTGTGAGCACAACCGACAAACATCGCTGCATGTCGTGTAAATTTCGTCTCAACTGCTCATACTGTGCGTACGAAGGGCGTCAGAAGAAATATAAAAAAAATGAGAAATGAATGAATGAATGAACAGCGGAAAATGAATGAGTTGATGAGAAGGCAATTTCGCTTGACGTATATATATATATATATATATATATATATATATATATATATATATATATATATATATATATATATATTTGTACGCAAGCTTGCCATAAGACATATTATAGAAACTCATGTAAATGGTTTTTCGTGAGAAGCCGAGCAGGCTCCCGCTCTTAGCGTTGTCGGTGAGCCATCTAGAAAAGTCCTCTTCCCTTGTTGTGGTTAGTCCCACTTCGCGCAGACTCTGTGTTTGTGATGCCCTTGTCCCTGCACGAGTCCATAGCAGGTGGCGAACATCCACTTCTGCAGCTGGTGTGGAACACTTCGGGCATGTCGTTGGTCCGATGTCTGCTTGCGATTCCCATCGGCATTTTACCGACGGGGTAAGGGCCGCACCAGCTCTTATCCTTCTAAGGGAAACCTCCTCCAATCTCGTTAAGTTACGATGGAGTGGGAATGTACACGGGGGAATGAGGGCACGTGTACTTTTCCTTAAAGAGGATGCTAAGATGGGAACAGCGGAGCGGGCATCGAAAGGGAGCCTGGTGGGGGCCGCATTAGTGTTTTGAACTTCGTGTGTAAGGTGGTCAACTTTTCTCTGCTCAGCGTTCTCAGCATCGTCTTGTGTCCAATGTATCTGGATGCTTATCTTTGTTTTTTTATTGAGTGCGTGGATTTCCTGGGTAACACATAGCGTCTTCGTCACTTTCTTCAGTTGTTTTATGGCGGCTAAGGAGTCTGTATAGATGTGGGCTTCTGCTTTGGAATCTATTTTATTTATGGCCTCCATAGCATTGCGGATTGCACTGAGTTCCATCACAAGCGGGTCCGGGCATTCTGAAACATATTCTTTATGTAGCTTTAGTTCGCTGTGTGTTGGGCAAGTAGCTGCTGTTCTACCTCCATTTTCTATAATTGATGCGTCCGCATACGCAATGCAGGTGCCTGGAAGTGCATCAACCAGAGGTCGAGATGCCAGCTTTTCTTTGCGACGAAGCCGAGTGGTCTTGTTTGTCATAATATTCGTGAATTCCCACGGAGGGGGATCAGCCATTGGTGGTGTTTTAACTGCCACTTCCTTGTACAAGGATGCTATGGGCGTAATGTACTTTCGCTTCATATCCCTTGTTGCCTCTCGTTGTTCAATTAATTCTGTCCATGTATTTATCTGTGCAAACTCTTGGAGAATAAGGATAGGGGTAAGGTTTGGTAAGGCCGTGATAGTGCGCATTGCGTTTCTATTTATTGTTTCCAATTTCGCCCACTGCCGCCTCGTGAGTCTTTGGAATTGGGCCTGGTATAGTATCCTCGGCTCTAACACCGATTGTACAAGACGTCTTGCCATGTCTGCTAGAACTCCTCCTCCCCTAGACGAAATGCGTTTTATAAAATTTAAGGAAGTCGCAGCTACTTTTTTCACCTTATGAAGCCAATATGTTCCTTTGCCGGATTTGTGAATTTCTAGGCCAAGAGCTCTCAACTCGTCCACCTCTTCCAATGCCTGATTTCCAATCTTTAGGGTGACTCTTTGCGTTGCCAATTGTTTTCTTCCATTCTTGTTGGCGACATGAATGCAACTGGACTTTTGAGGTGATAATTCCAGACCTGCATCTTGGACGTACTCATCTATGGTATTTAAAGCCTCTTGCAGATACCGATTCTGTCTCTCCATTTTGTTTATGAACAGACCAAATCGTGACATCATCAGCGTATATCATGAACCGCACTTCTGGTATTTTAGCTAATATCTACGCCAATGGGATCAGTGCAATATTAAATAGTAAAGGTGCTAACACTGACCCTTGTGGCACGCCTCTGTTCGAGGTGTAATTGCCAATTTGTTTTCCGTTTATCCGAATAGAAATCGTCCTGTCCTTAAGCAGATTATGTACTGCTTTTATGACCTGCAAGGGAATGCCCATACATTCCACGTTGCTAAGAATCTTGGCATGTAACACGTTGTCGTATGCCTTCGCCCCGTCGGTAGCCACTACATTACGCACTAGGTGGCTATAAGGTGACACGTGTATGACCTCTTCAGAGAGCATAGCCAGTCCATTTTCTGGGCAAGATTTGTTCGGAGCCCAATTTGTCGAGCATGGTATTTTTTATTACTTTCCAACCACCATGACAGGCGGGTGGCTATCATCTTTTCATAGATCTTGCAAATTGTGGGTGTTAGCGAGATAGGCCGCAAATATTCTAGGCTTGTGGGAGGTTTCCTAGCCTTTGGTATTGTTACCACCACCAAGTGTTTCCAGCCGAGTGGAATGTCTCCTCCTTGCCATACCTCATTTACCACATCCAACAAGCTGTCAACTGCGGCTCCTTCTAAATTCTTGAAGACTTCGTAAGGAACATCGTCATGTCCAGGCGCAGTTTTACCATTCGCTTTTTCTATAGCAGCCAATAACTCCAATTTCGGAAATGGTAATGTTATTCCTGTTTTATCAACCGCATCCACTGTCGGTGAAGGTGCCGGATAATGTGCGCGGTTCGGGAAGAAAAGGGCAGCAGCCTGATCTGCAAACTCCTCTGGTGTAAGCTGTAATGCAAGTCTAATATTTTCTGCATAATCTTTAACTTGCCGCCTCTTTTTCCATGCCATGGAAAGTCCTCCAGAGGGCCTTGTTAGTCGTTCCTGAGCCCAAACGACTGCACCACTCATCCCATCTCCTATGAGCCAGCTGTTTTTCATATCGGCGTGCCTGTGTCGTCACTCTGTTTACCTCAATTTTTCTTTGTACGTCTTCAGGATGGCGACCAGCCTGTATCTCGGCCCGTTTTCGGTGTGCTCAAAGTTTTAGTAGGTGCAGGTCGGAAGTTGGCTGATCTGCGTTCATTGTAGTTGTAATGGTGTGATCATTGACTACCGTTTGAAGGGTGGTAACGAGAGTATTCGGGCTAACTGAATGCGTTCGAGTATCCTGCCGTACACCATCCTAATGTGTAACAGGAGCTTTCTTTCGAATTGACTTCATATGTCCCAAATTAAGACCGATACTAATGGGGACATGGTCACTACCCCACGCATCTAATTTTCCTGCCATTGTGGTGCACTAGGGCCCTTCCACCACGTCAAGTCTGGCGATCGTGTTTGTGTTGCATGTAGTGTTGCGACTCCTGGATGATTTAACAGTGCAAATTCCATTTCTGTGAAGGCAGTATGAACTTCATCACCCCTTTTAGAAACATAATCATGTCCCCATACGGTGTGCGGAGCGTTAAAATCTCCACCGATTAGTATCGCAATTCCAGGGTATGAATGGCGAATATGCTTAACCCATCCAAGATTAAGTACTGTGTTGTTTGGCCGAGCGTACACGGATACTAATATAAGGGGCGTTTTGTTCGGACGCGTGAGTACAGCAACTACTTCCTGCTGAGTGTTGCACCACTTGCTTAAGTCAAGTGGTGTTTGGGGAATGTTGGCCCTAATATAGTCGGCAGCTTTTCTTGGTGTTTCGGCCTCTGCTCTTGCTCGTTTATCAGGGATAGGACACTGGTACCCTATATATCCTGTTATTGAATATAACCTATTGTGCTCCTGTATCAAGAACACCCATGAATGCAGCTTGCCGTACAATAATTTTGTCTTCATTTCCCCAACTTTATTAGAGAGCCCTCTGCAGTTCCATTGTGTAATCTGTTGCCACTTGTTTCGGCTACTTCTATCCATGATGTAAGCTGCTCTGAATGAAGTGTGTCAGTTGCGTAAGTTTGTCCAGTCCCGCCTTCCAAATAGGTGTGTTATCGGCAGGTTTACAATTCGGCGCATCCACTAACATTGACGTATCTAGACTTCAAAATAAGCGCTAACAATTGTTCCGGCCACGGGCCGCTAAACTTCTATCACCTGCGTCGAGGGCTGCAATAGCAGGACTTCATTCGCACCAGGTAAACCTTCAGGAGGACGTACAAGGACGGAACGATGAAAACCCGTCATGCAGAACTAAGCTGGCGTACGTTGAGTTCTTCTTCTTGCCCATAGCGCCTATATATCTTCTGATCCAATCTATACCTTCAACCAACGATGCCGAAAGATACCAGAGTATATGTTCATGCTGGGAAAGCTGAGAATTGGGGTTTTCTTCATAAATACGAGCTTCCTGCATTCCGCTTGCGCTCGTGAAAGCAATACTTAAAACAAAGAAAATTAGATAGGTGGCTGATTAAGCATTCGCAAAGTATCGGAAGGCTGTAGCTATCACTATAACAGAACACAACCAAAGTGCGCAAGATTGAACTATTTTTGGCGCTATGTATTTTTGTATACGGAACTGTCAAAACTAAAATAAAAAATGCATAACAAATATATGTTACTGATGACGAACTGAAGTATCTCGATCGTTTCTCATTTTGTCTTGTCGGCAACTATCTACTTCATCTCACTTGAAGCGATTAGCAGATAAAGATGACGCCAGATGTAGGCACATTGCAGATACAAATAAGGACGACGAGAAGGCAAAAACGAGCTTTTGATCTTTCCCAATTCAAGTGAAACAATATTTCCCAGTTATGGTTGATGAAATGATATCACTGACAATGTAATAATTTGCATTCGAGCACTGTAAACGTCATCAACCACAATTTGGGATATTTTTTTTAAAGACAAAATATTCACACAGAAATAACCATGGTGCAGAGATTTGGAGCATAGGGTTGTGAAGAAAAGGGAGCTTGGAAGTGAGTTTACGTCATTTTACAACGAGTGCATGCAATCTTGCCGTAAAATTACACATTTGTTAGAGGAAATCGGTACTTACATGACAATTCGATAAACAACACTGGCTCTCCGTGGTGGTGCCTCAATGGATAGCGCCACGGCTGCCGAGCCCGTGAACGCGAATAATAACTCGGCTGCGGAGACCTCGCTTTGATGGAGGTCAAACGCAAGGCGCTCGAGTAGTATGCTTTTATCAGTGCACGCATAGACCCCTAGGTTGCTGTTTCCACAAGAGAAACTGCGTACACGGCAATGGGTCGAGTGGCTAGGGGGCACCTCGTGACCCGACTAATACCCACAAGCGCAAGTTCATTTGCTGGCCCTTCACTATTCATTCCGTAGTCATGACGCAGGGTGCTGAAGTACGCTGCTCTCGGTGGTGACGCCCAGTCCTCGGTACCACTGGGTCGGAAGAAGTCTTATGACATTGACAGTACTCTACTCGGAATTGCCGAGATATTTTTTCCTTTCTCATTTGTGTCTCTGTTCTCTGTATTTAAGTTAAACGAGTTCTGATGGATTGATTCTATTGTGCAGCTGTTTTTGCTTCCTGGTTATCAGTGGTAATGAGAATAAACATGTTAAAAAATAAATGACTATATAACACCGTGCCGGTAAAGTAGGGATTAAAAACATTTGATTTTTTTACATGCGCATTCCATGGCATATTACTGTGTGAAATAGGGTACCATGACAAAGTGAAACATGCGCAAAACAAGTAGAGCGCACCTTGTCTCTCCGGGAGGCTTCTTTCCTCGACGTCGTCTTTTTTTTTTTTTTTTTTTGTCTGTTTATGTTGAATCTTTTGTTAGGCTTGGACAATGTAGCGCATACATAATGGCATGAAAATGCCACGAAATAGATGGACTTCGTTTACCAATAGCTTAAGGTTGACCCTCTACAACCACCGCTATCCCCAACCAGCCCAATCTTGACGAGGCGTTTTTGTCATACCTGGACGTTCTCCAATGAAGAATGCATTCTTCTACAAGTGAACCACATTAACTGTTTTGTGTAGCGCCTCACTGAGTTTCTCTTCCACGCCGCTACAGGCTTTTTACGGCCACCGAACAAATCAATTGGGGGCACAGCTTCATGTCACTTACTATACATGCGTTATTGCGTCCAATCCGAACTAAATCCTGTATGAGTGCAAACCATTGTATCTACGTGGGCAAAATGGTTTCGAGTGACGTTTTCAATATGCATTATAAACTTTATTTATTTTATATCGAATGCGATGCTGCGCATTATGCGCATAGCGGCGGTAGCTCAACTACAGAGCAAGTAGCAGGCCTGTGCATTTTCGTTTCCTTCTTCCTACAGCCACAACAATGTTAAGGAATAGTAGTCCCCGAAGCCGCAGTCTGAAGGCACACATTTAGAGGTACTGTCTTTTCCAAAAGTAACCAGGCTGCATGGTTTGCTTCTCTCTTGAATTCTAAGCCAACAATGATTCCCAGATAAGAACGTTTTAACAAATGAGGACAGGGGCTCGCCTTTATTTTGCATAGATTTACTGCTTCAGAAGTGGCACGAATTCTTTGCTACCCGACTGAGAAGCGAAACACGCAGCCTGGTTACTTTAGGCAAAGGCGGTGCATATGCGGCCGGTTCAAATCCGTGTTTGAAGCTGGCGTCCAAAATGACTAGAAGGTGCATGCTACGTTCAACAGGAATTGTTATGGCACAATGCGAAACGCTCTATGAAGAAGGGTTACGACACAACTTGGAAACGAATGTCAGAACAACTGGTTTCGTTTGGTCTGTGGGGTGTAACATCCCAAAGCGACTCAGGCTATGAGAGACGCCATAGTGGCTGGGCGTTTCCACTGAGTGACTCAGCCACTATGGAGTCTCTCATAGCCTGAGTCGCTTTGGGACGTTACACACTCTCGTTCGAGATCTCAGCTGCCGGGCCGAGAGTATGATCAGCCACACTGCTTCCGCTGACACTAATATCTCACGCGCTTCTCTACTCACCACTTACACGGACATACTCCAGCACTACCGACTCCAAAGGTGCACATATCCTCCCGCACACCGCGATCTAACAAGACGCGAGGCCGTCCAATGGCGCAAATTACAAACTGGCAGCTTCCCACACCCCCTCTTATATAGCAGGATCTTTCCGGATCAGATAGCCCCCATGTGTAAACACTGCTCAACTCCGGCCACAGTCATACACATGGTGTGGACTTGTACACATTACAACACAGACAACACAAACACCCCAGAAACGTGGGAGTCTCTCCTGTGTACTTCCGAGCCAGCAGACCAACGCTGGCTTATCCAGCGCGCGGTGGAGGCCGCGGCATCCCAAAGGATCCCCGCCGACCTCCTCTAAGTCAGCGCAACCGGTCATTTGGCTGGTCCCCTGTTTTTGGGCGCAATAAAAGAGTTCACCATCACCACCACGCCATAGTGGAGGGATCCTGAAATTTCGACCACCTGGGTTCCTTTAACGTGTTCTGATATCGCACAGCACATGGGCGCCCTGCTGTTCGCCTCCATCGAAAAGCGGGAGCTGTGGCCGGGATCCGATCCCGTATTCTTGGGCACAGTACTCGGACGACCTAACCGCTGCAACACCGCGGCGAGAGTAACAGCAACTGTACAACGACGTACAGTTGCTGATGGGTCTGTATCGCAACGATATATTTTACGTTTTCTGTCACACGACCACTTGATACCCTATTTTATGACCATTTCTCCGGCACAAATAGAGCCTACTTTTCTCATAATGAGAGAGATTATAACATGAGACGTTACAAAAACTCCGACGAAGCTCCGATCCAATGGCAAGAAATTTCGCCCTATAATGTCGACATGCCTAGGGAATAACTGATAAAAGTATTAATATTTTATTAGCGGTAATAGCGTGTACCGCTACCTATTCGTTGCCAAAAATATGTCACGCATGCTTATATTGTATTTTCATAACTCAGTTTCACAGTTTTTTGTTCGAAAGCGGGCTTTTATTTTGCAAATCATGCTTTTATTTGTATATACAATTATTTGGGTAATGTATACATAGTTTTGATTCTTTTCGGTATGCACAGCACTCTTTATCTTAAACCATGTGCCTCGGGCAGGCGGCATGGCTATCTATGTGAAAAGACATGATAAAGCTGATTTGGTGGCTATTTTTTCTGTCCTGTCTTCGGATTAGGAAGAGCTAACAGTGAGTGTTTCAGATAGGACTGTTTCTGTGGTGTACAGACCGGTGTCTAGAAGTAAATTTCTCAAATGTTTAGTTATTCACCTTGAACTTTGCAGTGATGAAAGGTACGCCGTTGTTATAGCTGGTGATTTCACCATCAACGTTATGGAGATCTCAAGTGTTAATACGGATTTTCAACAAACAATGTCTTCAAACACATTTTTAAACGTAATCCAAACACCTACTAGAATTGCGTCGAAAACGCCTTCTTGATCTATTTATTGTACACATTTCTTCCCTTTTGGCTTGCGCTCGTACAATTCCTTCTGATATCTCTGTGCAGTATTCGCTTCTATGCCGCTTCTCCAGCTGCTCACAACATGTGTGAAATGTTTTGTGTTACTAACGAAAGTTTTTCCCGTTTTCGAACATTATTAGAAGCGACTGACTAAAGACCAATATTTATTTGCCTTACACCTGGTGGGCGCTTTACCCTTTTTATAAAAATGTGAAAACTTATTTGTTTCTCTGTTTCCAAAACTTCTCTATGTTTTCCTTTGAGGGTAAAAGTTAAATACCTCAAATTTCGAAAGCCATGGGTTAAACCTCCATCTCAAGATAATGAACTGTAAAACCGAGCTTTTATAACGTTTTGTGGTTCACCTATAAGCCCACAGGCATAGCTCGATCTAATTAGCTGAGAATAGCAAAACACGGATATCAGAAACGCTTACTTGACAACAATAAAAACCATCCTATGAAATTTTGGAGAATGTTGAATAACGAACGTCTTTAAACATGGGGAGCGACAAGTTTGAGAGCTTATAATCGATAGTAAGTTATCTGGCTCTTGTGTAGCGGCGGACGAATTGAATAACTTTTTCATAGATTTTATTTCAAATGGAAAATCCAATGCAGCCTTTAATTCTTTTACCAACCCCACCATCGAATCGATGATCCTCTATTCTACAAACTCCGAGGAAGTGCTTTCCATCTTGATGAACCTTAAATTAACTTTTTTGTTGATCATGACGGCCTTCAAATATTACCGGTACATTTTTATAGACGACTTCATTGCGCCGTAATAGGCCCATTATTTCAACTTCTTATCTTCTGCCACATTTCCCTCAAGAATGGTTGATTGGTTGGTTGGTTCACAGGAAGGGAAATGCGCAGTATCTGTCACACTTGATCTGTGGACACCTGAACCGCGCCGTAAGGAAAGAGATGAAGGTGGGAGTGGAAGTGGAAAGAGAGAAAGGGGAGCCGTAGTGGAGGGCTACGGAGTAATTTCGACCAACTGGGGATCTTTAACGTGCGCTGACATCGCACAGCACACGGACGCCTCTTCGTTTCGCCTCCATCGAAACGCAGCCGCCGTGGTCGGGTTCGAACCCTGGTACTCCGGCACAGTAGTCGGGCGTCTTACCACTGCACCACCCCGGCGGGGCACCTCAAGAATGAAAATGCACATATATGAGTTCATCTTTATTGGAGGCGATAAGAATGAAATATCTAGCTACAAACCAATTCTCGTTTTGTCTGTTTTTGTCAAAAGCTCAAGAAAAAGGTATAATTAAAAAACTGCGAACTTCTTCAATAAACATTACTGACAATCAGTTAGGCTTCGCAAAGGACGGTCTGCTGAATCTTCTCTGCTGTAGCAAAAAGAAATTATTTTACAGGGTATTTAATGTATTAGCATAACACTAGGTATAATTGTAGACTTATTAAAGCGTTTGATGTCCTAATCATAAAATATTACTTCATAAACTAGAAAGGTTGGCGGCCGCAACTCTCCTCTTAATCTGTTTCGCTCGTATCTAAGTCAACGTAAAGAGGTTGTCTGTACTTATGATAATCTGGTTTACAATCATACTATGCGGAGTTCTGCAGGGTAGCCTTCTAGATCCGTTTCTTTTTATTCGTTATATTAATGATTTTTTTGCACTGTGGAGTCTCCATATGCAAGAATATGCTAACTCCGGACATAAACATGAAGATACTAACACACTGTTTCGGACGACGACCACCATTTTCTTAGCACCTTCAGTTCTCCTGATTTAATGGCCCGTCAGCGGACTGAAGGATACCTCAAAACTGTGATCCATTGTCTGAAGGGTCGCCATTATACAGTACCCCGACTGTTCGCTAAAACTTGTCAGCCTTCTGTGCGTTCGACAGAATCATCTACAAGAAAAGCGCCGGCAATAGTGCCTAATCCTATCTTCTGTTCATCCCAGTAGATCTCTGCAACGAAATCATTCATGCTTGTCACGATGAGCCAACTGCTGGACACTTGAGCTTCGCCTACACTCTTTCCACAGTGCGTCAGGCGTACTACTGGCCCAAACGTGCTGCCACCGTTCATCGATATTTTAGAAATTGCCGCGAGTGCCAGTTACGCAAGACACCGCCATTGAAACCAGCCTGTTTCCTGCAGACTATCCTACAAGCGCTAGTACCAATCGACTGATCGAAATGAACTTATTGGGCCCACTTCTCTATTGCCAGCCAGCAATAAGTGGTTTAGCGTGGCTACTATCCGACACGTTACGCAGAAACTATGGCTGTGCCGCCTTCGACATCCTCCGAAGTTGCCCAATTCTTCATGACGCAGATTGTCCTACGGCACGGGGCCTCTTCATACGAAATCACTGACCTTGGCAAGAAGTTCACCGCGTGACTTCTTGAAGTTTTCCAACTAAGTCAGGCACATCACCGAGAGACTACTTCCTACCATCCCCAGCCTGATGGCCTTAGCGAGCGACTAAGCAAAACAATAGAGGACATGCTAGCCGTGTATTAGATGTGCGGCATAATCGTGGCACGAGATTCTGCCCTATGTCACATTCGCATACACCACGGCCGTCCAAGAAACAACTCAATTCACCCCGTTTCGCCTAGTATACGGATGCGATGTGCAGACCGTGGTCGACGCCACAGTGCCGTGTGCAGCTGACTACCAGCTGCTTACACCTGATGAAGAAGGATTTGCCAACTACGCTGAAGAAGGTCGCCAACTCGCCCGTACTCACACTACAGAACAGCAAGCCACAAATATACAGGTCGATACAATGACTGACACAGGTACGCCGTGTTCCAGCCCGGTGGCAAAGTCCGCATGTGGACACCTGTCTGCCGTACAGGCCTGTCAGAAAATAATGTTAGCTGTGGTTTAGCTTGTGGGTAAACCTGGAGTTATGCGAGAGCTATCTGCATGGCTACGCTTAGGTTCGTCTTGTAAGTAGAGACGCGGGTTTTGCACATAGTAGTGTACTTTTTGGTGCCAGCTTTATTTATGCCATACGAGGCACTTTTGGCCGCTAAACTGCAATGAGGTGAAAGTCTCTGTCACGCGATGGTCCGAAGCCCTCCACTACAGCACCTCTTTCTTTCTGCTTTCACTCCCACCTTCGGGATGACGCGATAGCGTAAGCTACCAGCCAGAATATGAAGCCCCGCTTTAACCGAACCGTGTGACTGATTTTATTTGTAGGAAGGGAAAGGCGCAGTATGGCCTAGGAATGGCGTGAGTGCGAGGGTTTTGGCAGCCTGGTTGTAATATCAAACGTACATATGAAAGGAGGAACCCGAGTTGGCAGCTCCTGCCAGATGTATTGCCAGGAAGCCCTACGTTCAGTTAGTGTTCGGCCGTGTTAGCTGCCAGCTACCGCCACCCACGACTTCTTTCTTCGCTCTTCGGACAGGCACGGATAGGCACCAGACAGGCATGGCAAAAGGGCAAGAATGTGGTCAATGTAGCACTCGCTACAAAAACTTAACTTTAACATGGTGATCATTTGGGCTAGTTGGTGCGAATCTAACATACTGAACCAGCGAAAGAAACAGAAACACAAGAGAAGTACACGGGACAGCGCTGTCTCGTGTACGTTTTCTTTCTTTGTGTTTCTTTGTCTTTCACTATCAGAGAAACTTGCTAATGTAGACCCAACAGAGGGTTATACCGCATACGAGATTTACTTACGAGGTTCTTTCAGACGAAAATATACCAAGCTCCAGTCTTCAGCGCTCGTCTGAAGTAGGGCATGTACTTCGCATGAAGCCATATTTCACTGCCCATCAGAAAAATTTCTGTCTGCGAGCATGCGCTCTTTTTGTTTCATGAGGGGGAGTAATGCCACCTGGTAATTTCAGGTGACGCCTGATAGACAACGTTAGACTATTGTGCGCTTCGTCTCCTCAGACTTGCGATGGATCAGCCGTTGACTCTGTGTCCTGCCCTCTTACCTTTTCACTTAAATTCCTTTCTTCGTGTCAATATTGTTACAGTGCGGCAAGACGATGCACAAAGAAAAACAGAGAGAAGAATGCTGATTACTGTAAGAGGATTTAATGCGCTCCTGCCCGCACCACTGCCCGCTTCTTTCTCGTGCGTAAAAATATAGCCGATATTGTTTTCGGTGCTAAATATGCTCCCTGTGCTGAAGACACAGTTTTTTTTTATTATTGAATCATCAACAGATAATATTCTAAAAAGAGGAAACATTGCTCTTCAGTCTTTAAACCGATGGTCAAGATCAGTAGGATTTATCAAGCTAAATAAATCTAAATCAGTTTTCTTTCGACCTTTAAAATTTAAAGCAACGTTATCAGCGCCTCTTTTACTTAATAGTAACACAATAAAAATTGTCGAGAGCTTTAAATTATACGGCATCATTTTTGATGCAGATATGAAATGAACGGAACACCGATAAACGAATTCTGACACGACTAACAACAAATTGTGAAAGACAGACAGTACAGTTCACATCGCCTCTTTTGTTAAATAAATATACAGCCAAGATAAATGGGTAAATGACGTCTTTTCCCTATCTCTGAGTGCAATAAATTTGCATTTTGTTAGCCCAACTGAGTAGCTTCATGTGTCAGCCGGCCTCTTCTGACGAAGCGACCGACGAAAAAAAAAGAGTCGGTAGAGCAGCGGATTGTGTGTGTATATATATATATATATATATATATATATATATATATATATATATATATATATATATATATATATATATATATATAGTGTTACTTTTTAATTTGTTAGCTTTGTTTGCGAGCTGCCCTGGTATGCCACTCCATTACTTATGTTGCTCTGGTACTGGGTAAAAGGCACTTTCAAGCTAGAGTTGTAACTTTTCTTCTGCGGTCCATCCCCTTTCAAGTAGAAAAATAAAGTTCGTTCATTCAATATATATGTTACAGTTCTTAGGGGTATTTTCTGTCTACTGTATTTGTATCTGGTGATTATTTACAGCTGCTCTGCAGTTTTTAGGAACGAAGTAAAATCAGAAAAGCAGAAGACAGCATTATTTAATGTACGATACTACACTTAAGAATACCACTGCAGTAAACTTCACGATTGCCTGGTAACCGAACCCGCATTGGCTTTCACAAAATCTTAATGCGATAACATGTCAGCATCAAGGTAAAGTAACAAAGGCTGAAAGCTCACTGAAATACTCGTATTAGCTCTTTCAGTTATACACCCGTGGCATTTTGAAGTACTATGAAATAACCTTAGAACGTATACAATCGTCCGCTTCGGCCGCGCTTGTTAAGCTAGTCGTACAAAACGCCTTCCGCCCACTGCCCGCGAGCGCACGTGTGGAGAGTCACAAAGCAGGATGAAGAAGCGTCTCATAAGCGATTGTGCTGCGGCCTTTAGTGTACGACCACACCCGTCCCCTTAACGACGTATATGAAGGAAAGAAAGAGAGAGTTATGAAAGTACTTTCGCACGTGCGTCCGGAGCTGCTGTGGTGGCCGGATGACGGTCAGGGTGACATATGATCGATGTTTACAACCTTCGCTTTCGAATTGTTTCCTCCTTTGGACGGGAAGACGAAAAAATACCAGCGTTGTGCGCCCGTAGGGTAAGCGGAACAAGATTAAGGATAACCCGTAGCTTGTAAGCAGCAAAAGGATGGGGTAAGGAAAGGACGGGATGTCCGCCACGCGCTGTTGATTTCACCGTTCTCATTTTTTAAGCTGCATGGACCAGAACCAAATAGAAGGAGCAGATATTGTTGCGTCTCCAAAGAATTGAGTGAAGGTTTGAATTCTGTGATCCTGAAAGCTGCCTGAGTAACCAGCTGTTTGCCGTCGGGGGAAATCAATTGGAACCTTCGTCTTGAGCGTTTCCAATGTTGTTGGCTAAAATTAACCTAGGGAAGTCAACAAAATAAACAAAATTAGTGGAGAACTTGTAAATCTCGGAAATAATATTTCGTAGTTCAACAAGGCGACCTTTCGGGCTAGTTTGTGCGAATCTAACATGTTTAAAAAGCGAAAGGTACCGCAACACAAGTACAGTTGATTTATACTAATGTTTTTTGGCCTACTTTAAATTGAGGCCAGCCTAATTCAACGCGCATTCGTTGTTCGACGACCAGCGAGCACGTTTGCTGCTCTCAACACCACCGATTTGCTGATTACAGTACTGCTGCGCCTGTTTGCTCCTTTGGGCCGGTGGAATTGTCACCCCCACGCGACAATATCTGCAAAAAGCTAGCATTCCTGTTCGGGCGTAAATGAATAGTAAATGGAAAAAGCCCCTAACAAGAATTTTCTAATCCTGACTGTTTATACGGCATAGTTTTTAGCGGTACTAAAATTAATTAGACGCGTCGACATCGTTTGTATGAATTTCCCCAGTGTGCTGCGGCTGCAAAAAAATATTTGCAATGGAAATTGTAGTTACCTGATTTTAATATTTGTGTACGTTAAGCTAACGGGTACACGGGTGCAAGAAAAGGGTTGCGGCAAGAAGAAATTGTGCATGGAGAAATAAACTTCGTTTTTAAACGATCGATTCGATAGTGTTATTTGTACAAGTTTCCGACAGGAGATCCTCGTTCTTTTCTTATTCATAATGTCGACGAAGCCTTAACTATTGTGCCGGAATTGTGGCCGACATTGCCTTTAACGCCGTCTCGTTATTATTGAGCATATCAGATGTTTGGTCTTGCACTAGAGTCTCCAATTCAGGTGCTGCAGGTTTTGGGCCAAACATTAGAACGTAATTAAATTATGTCAACGCGGTGAAGTCGGTAATTGTGGTGTCGACAGTATTACGGGAACCACTGGCCTCCACTGAAAGCGCTGAGCACGACTTTAGCTATGTTATCTTGTTAAACCGGCATTCTTAAATAGACCCAGAAAATTATAACTTATTTATTTGAGAGGTCTCCTGTGATTAGAGGGACTCTACCAGGCATCATTCATACGATGGTACCGTTTTCGCGTTCATAAATGTGTACCACCGTGAGGATGTTAATTTACTGACTAGTTATTGCACGCAGAACAAGGAACACTCAGTGGCGTTTGAAAAACAAAATACGCAGAGCTTGATACGCTAACAATATTAGCTTTCAGATGAAGCAGGAGAGGACAAAGAGGAATCCACAAATCTCTTCTTTCTTTAGTATTACGTACTTCTTTGTTAGATATTCGTTCCACTGTAGTGAATGTTATTGGAAAGTAGCCGCCGCACCTCCCACAGATCACAGTCCAACGTTCGTGTTTTGTAACAGCGGGGCATGTATATTGTAGAAGTATCTTTCAGCCTTATGCATATCTACACCCCCCCCCCCCCCCTTCCCATCTCTGCATTTTAGCATTGTTCGACTATGCGCTCAACTCCAGCTAATCTCCATGCAGCCACTTGACTGAAATTGTTTGTCACCACAAGCCCCTTCATAAACATCTCTATCTCTCAATGTCGACGTCCCCAGCCGCATATACCAGCCTTCCACGGAAAGCCCTCACTACTGCAGATTCTACGCGGCCACCAAGTGCAACTCAGCCCGCTCCAAATATTGCGCACGGGAAGAGTGTGTTGGATGAACTCCCTACAAGACGTAGACATGGCGATGAATGGCCCCAAAACCTCAGCGATCACATGCGCTCTCCAAAACGGCAACTGGTGAGGGAGTGATAATATTTTGTCGAAAATAATTATTTTTCTGACTATCCTCCTCTTCCCCTGCCCCTATATTGTTAACTATAAATAACAGGCGCTTGAGAAAGCCAAAATGTTTCAAATGTGCATATCAACTACGAGAAGCAGAATTAACTATAAAAGAACAATTAATATTTTGCAAATAGTACCGTGGTTATCCCTACCAGATTCCGCGAAAGTTTCATATCAAGTTTCGTATTTCAGGTATATATAGAGGCTAAAGTGGCTTATCGGCAGCATATTCCTTAAATGCCTTGACGCCAATTAAAGTAGAAGAAGTTTGCTTCAATTTCATAACGAGTACCTCAGGTTACCGTGTCTGAGCGCTTGTTTGCGTGGTGTTAATAAAGAAACTTACAGGTCACTTATTCCTGAGTGCAGAGCTGTTTTCCTACAGAAGAGTGTTTAAAATCCGGTTACCTGTCTGGAGCCCCTCACTGATTTAGCCTAAAACACCATTTTAATGTCTATGGTGTATATACCAACCTGCATATGATTATGAACGTTTCCAACGCGTGCACATTGTCATCGCAAAGGAGAAAAAAATCCTGTAAGTTTTCTTTTTCTGTTTATGGTACACTCTTTAAAAATGTCCACAATGAATAGTATCTCGGAGTAAAACGGTTGTTTCGAAGCTGACCTCACTGGCTAAATACATGACTTCGAAACCCTCAAGGCAGTTAGTGTCAGAGAAGAAAACATGATGAAAGAAAATATGGAAACGTCGGCCGTTGATAAGGGGACCCTGTGCTGTTATTCCCCACAGAGGAAGGGACGAAAGGAAGTAACATGAGTGTTACTGTACTAATGCCAGCAGATAGCGTCATATCGCAATGAATGATATGTGAGTTTCTAGTTATATAGATGACAATCCACACAGTGGGTCGCGCTAGTCTCGCGTGGAGTCAACGTGTAGCACATGCAGTGCATTTCGATCTTCGCACACCAGTTGTCATTGCACACGTGCGCAGCACACATCCCTCACATTTGCTGAGACCACTGTACAGTTTCATACTCCGGTACAAACGCGTATGCACGCCAACCACGCACTGTTTCTGAAATCGCTTTAAGTACAGAAAACCATATTTTAGCACAAACACATTTACACATGTGTGGTTCGCACTGTACTCCCTGTAGTCGCGCACAAGTGTCACGGATGGAAAAAAAGTTTTTCACGTGAAAACCTGAAAAATGCTTTTATCCCACATAAGCCAATAGTCAACGAGGCCAAGGAAATTACTGTAGATTGTTTTTTATTCATCTGTGCTGTTTTAATGTAGTCATTTTATGGGTAAAATATAATTATATAAATTTAAAGTAGAAAACACAGCACGCTACTGGTGAGATTTGAACCCACGACCTCCGAATTTCATCGAACTGAAAGCAGTCGACAATCAGCGAGCTCATGAGTTCGCATGCCACCAGCAGCATGTTGTGTTTTGTACTATTTTGAATGTCATTTTACCCATAATGACATTTACATAATGACATTTACCCATTGGTGGTATATGTCAAAAGATAAAATGAAAGAATCTTCCCCTGCACCGAAATAAGAAGCTCTAATAGGCTAGTTGGTAAATTTAAGACGAAAGAGAAAAACAGCACGAAAACGACGGGACTAAAAGACATGCACAAGTCTTATATGGGCTTGTGTGTCTTTCAGTCTCGTCTTTTTTGCGCAGTTTTACTCTATCGCTTCCTTTATGCTTGCCTTCGCCTCACTGTCTATTAACTTTTTTTGATTGTGCATCTTAACGAGCTTCTCGTTTTTCCTACATTTATCTGCTTACAAGCTATCAGTGTGTTTTGTCCTGGCGCCCAGAGCACAGAGAGCAGTTTCTTCGGAAAGATGCTGATTGCCCAACTTTCTGAGAGCAATCTTCAAAGCCCTATTCTCACCACTATGAAGAGAGCACTCGTCTATAATATAATTAATTATTCATGGTATATTGCAGTTAAAGCAATCCATGCTAGCTTCAACTCCAATCTTGTAGAGGTAGATTTTGGGGTACGCGGCTCCAAGCTTTAAACGATGGAACAGGTTTCCCTGATATCTCATGCCATTCGATGTTAAGTAAACTGGCGAAGAAGCACGAAGCCAAGAGATGTCTTGGTCATGGCACACATCTCCCGAGTGCCGCTACATGACTGCCTGCACTGAAAAGGAATGTTGTGGTTCGTGAGCAGGATTGTGCATCTTCGCATACCAGCAAATGAACTGACAGCTGACACGTATTTGATTAGAACCATATTTACGCATCGTGATCACAGTCAAATAGAGCCGCTCCCCAAACCGTTCAGAGAACTACGATTCATTTACAACCTGTGCAGGTGAGTTCCTTCGAAGACTAGTAGGGACAATATGTGCGACATGTCAAAATTAAGCCCGAAAGTAACACTGTTCAAATCAATATTCTCTATAAGCGAGCTCGGAGAGCAGCTGTTGTCAATTTTGTTGACACTTTAACAGCCGACTTTGACCACCTTACACATAAACGTCACGAAAGCATGTTTCGCGAGTTATTATAGCTTAGCGCTACTGCTCCCCGCTACTTTCTACAACTATACCGCGCGCCGTCACCAGCGCACGGGAACGTGCTTTATCTATTGCCATCATGGTGATCTGCGCATTCGTACTGACAATGGCGGTGTAGCGGTAGATGATTGCGGTAAGCGGTAGCACTAAACTAAAGTCTCTATTCGTTCCAACACGGTATATGTCCTTGAAATTCTTAACACCGGGTCGAGCATATCAGATAGAAAATCAATAGCGTCATATCACACACCCAAGCAATGGGCACCGGCCCTAACCAGAGAAATGATTTCGAAGATCTTTGAGACGGGCTAGATGGTTTTCAGCTTCAGACGGCATTCTCAGCGCTAAAGAACACACACGCACACGAAAGAAAAGGAAGGACACGGGACAGGCGCTACTACATCTGGTTTATTGCACTGAAGAGACCTACAATATATGGCAATGGCCACACATGTGTAGACCACCAAACACGCCCCCTTCACTGAAATGCTCAAGATATCGCATTTCTGCCCCCAACATAGCGACAGAAGTGTCACTAACCCACCCCTCCCCCCTCTTTCATATATTAAATGCTTCAGGCCGTTCACGCGCCTTCTTATTAACGCTTATGCCCAGAATCCGTATCTCGTTCAAAAGGTGGCGAATAGACATGGTGTTCATGTCGTGCTCTCTGCTCCCCAGAAGCTTTCGCGACTCTGCTCACATGTCATGCGTGACGACAGAAGGCCCGCTTGTGGTGTTAGGCACGAAACATGATTTGTGGTGTGCCGCACCGGGGTAGCGTATGAGATCCCGTTGACTTGCGGGAAGGCTTACATAGGCCAGATAGGCAAATGTGTTTGCGACAGCGCGGCTCAACATATCCGTTTCTTGGTCTCCGAAAAGGGCGCTAGGTTCCCTGAGCATTGTGCTCGGTGCAGTGGGTGTGAGCCGCGGCTGAACGAGATACGCATTCTAGGCAGAAGCGTTGATAAGAAGGCACGGGAAGTGCTTGAAGCATCTCATATAAGAAAGAGGGGGAAGGGTTGTGTTAGTGACACGTATGTCGCTCTGTTCGGGGCAGAAATGCGATATCGAGCGGTTTCGGTGAAGGGGGCGTGTTTGGTGGTCTACGCATGTGTGGCCATTGCCATATATTGTAGGTCTTTTCAGTGCAATAAACCAGGGCCCGCTTGCACAAAACAATCTTAAGACTGTCTTAGCTAAGTCCAGACTTAACAGCAGTCTAAAGAATAGGTCACTAGCATGGACGCTTAAGACTGGAGTCAAGACTGTGCTTCAGTCCTGACTTGAATAAGTCGCTTGTATGATTACGACTCTAGTGCTGTCTTGGTTAAGACACAAGGACGCCAGGTGTCTAAGTAGAGAAATTAGGGAAATACAGGGATGCGCTGGCACTGTCCCTGCTGTAAGATGTACTACACATTCCGTCAATTTTGCGTTGTGTAAAATCCGTGCCATTGCTTTTTGCGGCTTAAGATTGTGTTACGAGGAGAAATGCCCTAAGTGGTTGCTGAGGCCGTTCTGGGAAGCCACTCTGGTGAACATGAACCAGAAGCGTTCGACGTTCGGAACACGAGCCGTCTTAAATAAGCTTGGTCTTTCTAAAGACACCATTTAAGTCTGGACTTAGCTCGGGCTTTGTCGTGCAAGCCGGCCCAGATGTAGTAGCGTCTGTCCCGGTGTCCTTCCTTTTCTTTCGTGTGCGTGTGTATTATTTAGCACCAAGAATGCCGTCTGTAGCCAGAATCATCCAGGTAGTCCGCAAGTTAGCTGTCGCAGCGCAGCCCTTGTCTAGGGCAACTGAGCATCCAGTACAAGCAAAATATTTTCTTCCATAAATGTTTTATCTCTCTATCTCGACGATAGATGTTTTCTTTCTTTTTTTTTCAAATGCGCTAAACAGTGAAACAAGACATCTTCGACTATGCAAAACAGCAGATTTAGAAGGGATTCGGGAGAGCCTCAGCTCGCTAGCTAACGTTTCGACAAGAGTATTCGTCTGCATAGTTTGTAAGCCGTTACTAGTAGTTATC
Organism: Amblyomma maculatum; assembly: GCF_055883805.1. Taxonomy (NCBI): domain Eukaryota; kingdom Metazoa; phylum Arthropoda; class Arachnida; order Ixodida; family Ixodidae; genus Amblyomma; species Amblyomma maculatum. The sequence continues at coordinate 94,572,346 of NC_139346.1, read as the reverse complement.
TCGAGACGAATAGCCTTCCCAGCCCCTGTCCCGCCATGGATGGCTTCCAAAGAGTGTGAACGCGCATTGCTTCGTGGGTTAAAATCGCTCGAAGGCAAGACAGAGGAAGAAACCAATACATGTTCTCTGCCGTGTTCTTGCTTTTGCCTTGTCTTACTACGGTTTTAGGCTATGAAATTAACTAGTGCCACATTTCCCAAATCGCCGCCTCAGGATTTAACATTTTGGTTCTGTTTCCCTCATCTACATCCTTTCATCTGTTGCTTACATTTAAAACAACGACCCGGTGGGCATCGCTGCGCTACTCCCTGGAATGTTGTATGAACTTGGTCCTAGCATGGTGGAAGCAATAGCGGAACTTGTTTGCAAGAGCCCAGAGAGAATTTGTTTAGACGGCTGCCTCGCCAGATGGAAAGAAGTCACACCGTGACATCAGATCCGACGTGACACTATACTAGTTTCACTTGTTTATTAGGCTGTTTCATGTGCAGGCACGCCCATTTTATATTTTATGATGTGACACACTGACGTCACATCCACCTTCCTCATAGGTCACGTGGTGGAAATTTAGATACCACGTGATACTTTAGACGTCGATATGATGCCGTATGACAATTTCGACGTGTAATTGACTTAATGCACTGTAATCAAATAACTAATGACTCCACATGCACCAGATGTTTGCCTGGCGAGATATTTTCGTCCTCTATTGACTAAAATCATTAGCTTATTTCCTACCTCCCCTCACTTTAACGCGATCCTTCCGGAAAGTTCGAATGGCAGACTCGTCAAACATAGCCATTTTATGCTCACGCATTAATAAGCATGCTACTTCCGATAATAAAGCGATAGCTTTAAGGCTTCTTTCAATGGAAAACCTGCGGCTTTCCTTTCGGCATTTCATGTCATGTAGAGATTAGTGCCTCCGAATGATTTTTACCGAAAACGTCAAGGTGAAATTTTCAGGTCGGATCAAATAAAAAATTGTATTTAAACATGATTTCAATTAGCTGAGTGTGCATTGAGATGCTGAACGCCCTGATGCTGGGGTTGTTTGCAACAAGCAAGTCTGCTGCTGTCATTCAGTGTTACTCCAGATGTCACCGTGACGCAAAAACAGCACTACGAACAGCGCTACGCACACCGGGTCGAGGCTTCGGTCTCTCAACGGTTGGGTCCTCTCAGCAGCGTCACCTGGCGACAGGTAGCGGAAATATTGTGAAAATGAATAAGAGCGCATTTAAAGCTCCCCGACCTTCTTGATTCAATGGCGCAATTTATTGACACTGCTTGCCTTAGCGCTGAGCGAATAAAACGTGTGTTCAAATCCTCTTTTTTTTAAATGCAAAGTTAAAATAAGCTATCAAGACCTTTCTGGGGGCCTATTCCCCTTTAGATTGCGTTATCTGATGCTGTTAATTCTTAATAGCCGCAAGAACCAGCCCCGACTACAACAACGAGGTGACGGCATGACAACGGTAACACTATTCAGTTAGCTTCACCGTAATCATTTCCTACCTTGAGTGAGTGTATTTTACCTTTAGGTTGCGTTCAGAGACACCTCTCGGTAACAATCGCCGTTTAGCCCGCTCAGAGGCAACCGGTGAGGAGAAAGAAGTTGTGGGACCTACCTTTGGGGAGACGGAATTACGCCACTCGGGGTCCAATTCTCAGTTGAGCTTTGTTCGAATTCTCTGAACTTTTCATGAAGAAGCATCACTGTCATCTGTTGGATTCACGACTGGGAAGCCTGCTTCGAGCAACCGCTCTAAAAAACAAAAAAAAAAAAAATCCCTCGCAGACAGGGGGTTGCGAGCCCAGTCCTCTGCAGCGATAATTTCACTGACCAGTGCGTTAAAGCGCTACGACGTATTTTTCCTTTTATTGTCCGCTTTAACATAAATTCAGAAAAGCCATAAACGAACGCAAGGACGTGCCGCTGTGCCGTCTTGTTCTTTTCTTATTGAAATCGCTCCACTATAGCAGTTTTTTTTTTCTTTCACGTGCCAAGCTGCTATTCTTCTTCTTCTTCTGAATCCACAGCGACATAATCCACAGCGACATAATTCGTGAATCCACAGCGACATAAATAAAGATTGAGGGAAGGAATTCTACAACGCATGAGCGTCATGGAGAACTCACATTGCCTCGAGGTACAACATCGGACATTCGGACATTCCAATGGAAATTTAAATGGTTAAAATCCGTAGTCGCGAGGAGTGGCTCATGGCTCAAGGAGTTTAACATTTGAAACCGTTCAGAACAGGATATATTCTTTCTCGCTACGCTTCGTATTATCGCCTTCATCGTCTGCCTCTGTTTTGACAAAGTTGCGCTAAACACACTAAAAAGGCCGCCTTTATATTAAGCAAAAACTGAAGCACCCATTAAATACTTAGCTATAAGCATGGCAAGAGGCGGTAAAGTTAAGGATAATGAAGAAATAAGGACCACTTTCGATTTCCCGCCTAGCCAGTCACTTCGTCTTCGCTGTGCTGGTGGTTATATTCACGACGGTACTGTAGGAAAGCAGATGTTAAAGAAAGCGAAACTTTGCTAATCATGGTAAGGCGTGACAAAGCACGGCTAAACAAAGCAAAAATAATAAACAAGTGTTAAGCATTGCTTTAACATGCAAACGCCGCTATCGCGCGCGCTTTTGTGTGTGTGTGTGTGTGTGTGTGTGTGTGTGTGTGTGAGTGTGTGTGTGTGTGTGTGTGTGTGTGTGTGTGTGTGTGTGTGTGTGTGTGTGTGTGTGTGTGTGTGTGTGTGTGTGTGTGTGTGTGTGTGTGTGTGTGTGTGTGTGTGTGTGTGTGTGTGTGTGTGTGTGTGTGTGTGTGTGTGTGTGTGTGTGTGTGTGTGTGTGTGTGTGTGTGTGTGTGTGTGTGTGTGTGTGTGTGTGTGTGTGTGTGTGTGTGTGTGTGTGTGTGTGTGTGTGTGTGTGTGTGTGTGTGTGTGTGTGTGTGTGTGTGTGTGTGTGTGTGTGTGTGTGTGTGTGTGTGTGTGTGTGTGTGTGTGTGTGTGTGTGTGTGTGTGTGTGTGTGTGTGTGTGTGTGTGTGTGTGTGTGTGTGTGTGTGTGTGTGTGTGTGTGTGTGTGTGTGTGTGTGTGTGTGTGTGTGTGTGTGTGTGTGTGTGTGTGTGTGTGTGTGTGTGTGTGTGTGTGTGCGCGTGCGCGCGCGCGCGCGCGCAAATAAGGGACTATCCGATCACCGCCTGTTGAACAGTGCCCTGCCATTTCGAAATGTTACGCTGAGGTTCTGTTTCGTTATATGTGGTTTAGCGTGCAAAGCGACCCAGGGTATGAGAGATGCCGTAGTAGAGGGTTACGGACAATTTTGCCTCTCGGGGTTTTTGAACCTGCACTGACATCACAGACCGCATGAGAACATTACGCATTGTCTGCGGTAATGCGGCCGACCGGGTCTCCCGGCTGAATAGCTATAGGGCCGTAACTATTAATCAGCCATGTGGTGTCCTAAATAGTCCTTAGCACAGATGGGCAACCTCATGAGGTTCCTCACTTCTGTGAATCGCTATATGAGTTCCTAACAGTGTGTAGCTCTAAAGGTAGCTCTTAAGAACCCTTTTCTTAGTCGCCATTGAATGCTACAACTGCACAGGAGATTGAAGAAAGTCCAAAGTAATTATAGTTCTGTAGTGTCGAAATGCAGTGTCGTGAGGTTATGCTAAAGCATCATGAGGTTGACACCTGCGATACTTAGGGCTTTTTCGTTTTTAACTGTGAAGGTGATAGGGAAGATGTATTTCGGTACAAAATTTGTTGGAGGCTCTTAGATCGCCCATAAGCGCGGTAAGGCAAATGCCTTCCCGCGACTTTGTGCCTCGTTTTCCGCTTTCCACTCATTTGCTTCTTTTCTTTCGTTTTCATTTTTGCTCTTGCTTTCTCTTTTACTTTTTCTGCTTTATTTCTCTTTTGGTTGTTTTTGCCTTTTTTAATTTTTTTTCTTTTTTTTTATCTTGACTGGCTATTTTCGATGTTGCAACGCAATGACGTGGCCTGACATCAAAGCTTTGCAACGTTATTGCACTTTCTTTTTTTGCACATTTTCGACATCTGTGGCTGTTTGGAAGTCTGAACACTACATCGACCACCTTGGCTATTTTGACAATGAAATGACTTCTTTGGCTCTAATTAAATAACTAGCCATTCCACAAATGCAATTTGGTGCGCAAATACATTTTTTCGCACTCCTCATGCAACCGTTCGTTTACTGATTAATCGGTTCATTTATCGATATAGATGGAGTGACATATTCCACGAACGCACAGATGCTGTCCACACTATTGAACCTATAAAGGCTTTCGTCGTAAAAGGAATGAAGTGGGCTTGTTGGGAAAGTTTTAACTTAAAGAGCACAAAGTATGAGGGAAACCGAAGCAGGTACCACAAGCACTGACTGTCAACTGGCGATTTGTGTTCCAGGAAGCGCAAAAGCGCTGAACAGAACGGAAACAGAAATATCGGCTTGACAGGCATGCAAAAAGCTACAAGCTAAAGGGTGCACAACGCGGCGAGAGAAAAATGGCATCGGTCCAGGTCCGCTGCTTGGGTGATCTCAAAGCGCAAAGAGGAAATAACAACAGCACAAGGACACATATGTTTCTGCATTACCGTAAACTAAAAAGACAGCTGATACCACTAGGAACGTTTGCTTCATTGTGTTTGTGTCCAGTACTTGGTGCTGCTTTAAAAAATCTATATCTTGTTTGTTTTGATCGCACTGATGTCCGCTTCCTAAATGCTCGGTGACAATTATATGGTCAATACTGCATATACAAACTAACGCGGGAAACGCAAATATAGTTCACATGCTTTCACCTTGAGGGCAACTTGATGTTATTTGATGAAACTACAGACGGGTAAATAAGAGCAAGACGGGCCTATTACGAAATTGAGGGGACGCTCAACATACAGCCCCTTAAATAACGACTGTTCAATGAGCGAATTTTTTTGCATTTTTGTACAAGTTGGTTTTTGGAGACAAAAAAGGCGTAACTTCTGACTTCTCAGTGAGCACCTTTCTCAAAGGAGCATATGTCATGGATTCGAATCCCTAAAAGATCTTAGCTTAAAATTTGCCTAGATCATGGATAATGAATGGGAGGCGAAATGTTAACACACCACCCTCAATGCTGCAAAAAGTACAGTTCCGTCGAATTTCGGATATCATATCGCGTTCGTATTTTTACCGACATTGTTTCCTTCAGTTTAAGTCACAACAACGATGATAGCTTTTCGGTAATGAACTGTATACGCATCGCGTAACATAAAATTAAGCGCACGATTGTCTGAAACAGAAGGGGAACCAGCAAAACATTACTATTACAGAACTATACTACCGACCATTATAAAATTGACGCTGAAATCTTTTTGAAGTCTATATGCTCAAAACGAAAATTTGATTTCGCAAACCTTAATTGAAGGCGCGCTGATAAATAATGACGAAAACAAAGCAAAAAATTCTACTGCTTTTTTTTATAATGCTGCGTGTAAACTTCCGCCGTTACTAAGCTTTATTAGTTTGTTGGAATTTTAAACACGCTGTAAAATATGCGAACTAAACATTCTTGGGCCTTAAAACGATATCCGGAACTTATTATCAGATTTCTTTTAAAGAACTGCTTCCTGCTTCACGTTTGTCAGGGAATTTTCCGAATGGATTGAGGTGCGTACCGAAGTGGTATCTATATTAAAAGAAATTGCGACCACCCAATTCAGCAAAAATATTGCCCGATCGCACAGCAAGCAGAATGTTGAAAAACTCCTGAAGCAAATTGCGGCGAACTGTATCAAATAATTGTGAGCTGAAAATTACGTGTCTATTCAGTTCGCATTGGTTTCGAAAACGGCTGCGTGATTGTATTGCAACTCTTATCAATGGTCCACCTTATTCCATTACCTCTTGACATTTATGCTAAACCTGATAAAATACGTTTGGATTGGATAAAAAGTTAGGCAAGGTTTCCCGCGAATGCAAGCATGTGATTTGGCTAGTTGGCACTACCCATCTTGTAATACCCCTTGTGGGCATCTGAGGTGGCAATAAATAAAATAAACAAGTAAAAATAAATAAAAATTTTAGACGTAAGAAGCCAAATAGGGTTCTTACGACAAATTTGTAGGCAAAGATCAGCCCCTCTTCCGGGCACGTCAGGAGTACCTTAGGATAAATATCTTGGGTGCCGTAGTTATGTGGTTGTACGCAGATAGCATCGTTAATGATGTGACGCCAGTTGTCTAACTTAGAATAAATTATTGATTTGTTCGAGTATTCTCCAATTTTGAATAGAGAATTGATTATCTTCCTCGTCCCTCACACGTAGAAAGCAGACAGTTTATGTTGATAAATATTCAAAATCAATGAAATGCAATAACATTTTTGTGAATTTTTTCGCCGAGAGTTCCGAATAGTTTCCACCGACGACGCGCATCATCCTTTCGTGATAAGTGCGCACTCGTTGAAGGGTTCACCGCCTCTGTGGTCCATTTCTGTAGCTGCGTTCAGAATGCTCATACACGACCTCTAAGCCTGGACGACGCGGCAAGGCTCAGGTAAGTTCAGCAACCCCACCTTGAGGCCCGAACTCAGGGGCCATGCCTAATAGGTAGCGGTCCGCCGTTTATTGTCCCGAGGTAGGGCTGTTTCTGTTTCGTCATCTAAAACAAAAGCCAATTTTTGTATACGTTTAATTTTACAGCTACAGAGGTAGCATGTTAAATTGACGTGGCGACACCTGTATGTATAGATTAGTACCTAGTCTCTGAACAGCTAGTTTTAACTCTATAAGTTAAACACCATATAGCAACGCCACCGGCCTCGTTCATCATTTTGCAGGATTTCTCGCTTTGTACCAATATAACCTTTCTTTCTAACACATTCATTACGAATATCAACGTTTCCCAACATTTCTATTTTCACATCAAATGTTGTAACCATTGAAGACCTGACTAAATTCAATGGCAGGCTCAAATCTCTTCCAAAGCTATTCGCATATTTGAGTCAGTGGAAATTTCTCTTCAGCGCCACATCAGTTGAATCTACTATTGCATGTACACAAGAGTTATCCGCTCGCAACTTGAGTAGGCAACTTGAATTTGGGACTCGCGCATTACCACATCAATAAAAGAAGTTGAGTCCCGCCGCGCTGGAGCAGTATAGCAACAGACAAGCTATAGGGAGCTCGTCTGTTGTGCATAAGGATACGGGATCCAATAGAGGCCACTGCGGCCGCTTTTTTATGGGGCGAAAATTAAGGTACCCGAGAACTGTGCGATTCACGTGCACGTTAGAGAACAACAGGGGGTCAAAAATGCCAGAGCCCATTGCGTTACTCATATCCTGAGTCGCTTTGAGAAGCTAAGCCCCACAAATTGGACCGATAAATTACCTACAGGCTGCGTATATCGAATGGAAAGCCCGTTTAATTGTACCAGATTTGATCGGACAGCAGTGTAGTATACATCTACCGCTGATCTTTAATTGCACTGTCCTCGCCTTATACTGGAATGTATTTGTCTTTATCACAAAATATACTGAATCCTCACTTCAAGGCTACCTATATTACAGAAGTATATCCCCGGATCAGGACGAATTTTTTTTTAACCAGGAAGTTTCTGAGGCAGCTGTATAGTTTTCCTTTGTAGCCGTATGGCGGTGCTCGGGTGGATGACAATGAGTATGTACTCCCTGATTAGAAATCTTCTCCACCTTGGGTGTTTCCACTAAATATTTGACCATTACAGGAGCGTCTTTCAGCACACATTGCGTAGACCACGATCAAAGAGTCACTGTACCACTGCCGAACCGTGACCTGCTTTAATTCGCTCCTTCCTAAAATATATAATCGGAACCGTCTTTCTAGGACAGCTACTTGTATCACCGAAGCTGTTCCGTTTAACGCTATATTGAGTGCGCTGGTATAATCAGTCTAATCACTGTCGTCTTGCACATTCTGTTTAATTCCTGTTTTTATTGTATCCTTTAAAGGGCTTCTGCATACCTCTTTTCATTCTGTATTGCATTTTCGTGGCCAGCTACGTTTACCACTATTGTTTTAACACGACTCTCTATCGCTGCCCCTTATCTCCCCTCTGTAATGCGATACCTTGATGGTAAAATAAATTATATGAAACAAACCCCCAAGGAGTAGTGAGGATTATTAGTCGATTCATTTCGGTTACCCAGTTTGTATTCCTTTTTCAGTAATCTTATTCAGTTGCATTGTCAAGTACTATTCGCACGTTGTTGCTATTTTCGATAATTTGTTGTGTTTAATAATGTAAATGGTTCGAATAAACAGAAGCTCTCTTTACAGGCATTTAAACAATGTCCTGAGAATGTGATGTTGATGAGGGATCCTCATTAGAGCTGAGAAATTAGTATTTCGCCGCATCAATACTCTGAAATCCTACATTCTTTTCGCTTGCACGGCAGGGTCTTTACTACTCTGCCAAGCTAACTGAAAGTACTTCGGTGCTGTTAACTCGAGTTTGTCATTATAAAATATGCATATTTTTATAGAATCTTCCTTCTGCAAGCTTTGCTTTCTAAGACAGTAGATTAAAACGCCCCATTGATGTGAAATTACTGTGTGACATTGCACGTAATATACCAAGACTGGATTATTTATTTATACTCTAGATTCCACGTTAAGTCAAATATCAAGCACAACGAAACAGTTCGAAGAATAGGCGTTACGTTTATATCTGTGCAAACTTCTCCGTGTAGGACTTTTCGAAATTATGGAACAAATATCTTTATATACGTTTAAATCATGTCGAGAGTCGCTGACAGTAGAATCATTTTCACTTTTTCTTAACAAGCTTAAAGTGAACAGTTCACCTTAACGATGGGACATAGCACATAACGGCGCATTGGTTATCACGCTGACGCACTATCATTCGTTCGCACTGATGTGTTATATAATTCCTTCTTTTTCTTGGAAACACCTGACGGCCGGGAACAACGGTTCAAAAATTGCTAAATAGAGTCATTAAACGTTGTATAAATTGGTATTTGCTCTATCCGTGCGTTTCCCTTAATATATATAGATATATATATATATATATATATAGATATATATATATATATATATATATATATATATATATATATATATATATATATATATATATATATATATATATATATATATATATATATATATATATATATATATATAAACCAAACCAAACCAAATCATAAAATCATGTGTGTGTGTGTGTGTGTGTGTGTGTGTGTGTGTGTGTGTGTGTGTGTGTGTGTGTGTGTGTGTGTGTGTGTGTGTGTGTGTGTGTGTGTGTGTGTGTGTGTGTGTGTGTGTGTGTGTGTGTGTGTGTGTGTGTGTGTGTGTGTGTGTGTGTGTGTGTGTGTGTGTGTGTGTGTGTGTGTGTGCGTGCGCGCGCGCGCGCGCGCGCGCTCCTCATAGCTTATACCGTAGGGTGCACAGTATGTAATGCGCACGTATAGCAAACGCCGCCATCTCAACCTTTTAAGGCGCTTTGCATATATATATATATATATATATATATATATATATATATATATATAGTTTCCTTACTTCGTCATGGTTTGATGCGATATTTCATTGTGGAAGCTTGGACAGGTATCTTGAGCAAACAGCGACAGAATGTTCTCTGCAGTTTGCCCACCTTCGATAACGATAGCACCAGCGAACCAAAACTTCTACTACGCAATAAGAGTTTCGAGTTTGCTTCAAGAAAGCATGGGTAACCTTCCCGGCAAACTAAACTTTGCTATCATTAGGCAGGTCGCTGAGATTAGAGGGTACCTTATTGTTCAGATATTATTACTGCTTAATTTTCCCCTCAGTTTTCAGGAATCCCAGCGACCCATCAAGGTCGTCCTGGTGACCGGATCTAGCGGTATGCTGGGTCACCATGTGGTGCGAGAGCTGCAAGAACATCCGAGTGTGGAAGAAGTGCGCCTCTTCGACATCAGGCCGTTCGAGAACACATTAGGTAAGCTGCATTACCACTTGGCGACCGACTGAGTTTCCACTCATAAATACGTTTATCCACGCATTTCGCTTGGAAAGTCGGCCCTCCTCCCCCAATTTGACGTCACCATGGAAGCTCTCTGCCAGCGTAATATTATCGCACACTGTAAGGTTTTGGTAACGAGAGCAGGGAAATGCTAACCAGTTTCATCATCATCATCAGCCTGACTATACCCACTGCAGGGCGAAGGCCTCTCCCATATTTCTCCACTTCACCCGGTTTTGTGCTGGCTGCATCCACTTGACCCCTGCGAACTTCTTTACCTCATCCGCCCACCTAATTTTCTGCCGCCCCCTGCTATACTTTCCTTCCCTTGGAATACACTTTGTTACCCTAAGTGACCATCGGTTATCCTCTCTTCGCACTACATGTCTTGCCCATGCCCATTTCTTCTTCTTAATTTCTACTAGAATGTCGGTAACTTGAGTTATTTCTCTGACCCACTCTGCACGCTTCCTATCTCTTAATATTACCCCTAACATGTTCCCTTCCATAGCCCTCTGAGTTGTCTTCAACTTAAGCAGAACCCTCTTGGTTGGCCTCCACGTTTCAGCCCCATAGATGAGTACAGGTAAGACGCAACTGTGCAAGATGCAACCCTATACCACCCCCGAATAGATCATTTCAGAAAATTGGAATGGATCTACTCGGCCCCTTCCCAACTTCATCTGCGGGTAGCAAGTGGGCCATCATGGCAACCGATTACCTTACCCGCTAACGCCAAAGCTAAACAACAGCCTAATGATGCTGCAGGGCGAAGTCGCCAAGTTTTTTGTCGAGCACATACTCCTGCGACACGGCTCCATCGCGAGTGCTCACCACAGAGAGGGGATACAGAATTTACGGCGGAGCTCCCTCAAGCCATCTTTAAGTACACCCAGGTAAGCCACCGGAGGATGGCCGCCTACCACCCGCAGACACACATGCTTACAAAGCGCCTGAATAAAACTATCGCGGACATGGTCGCAATGTATGTATGTCGAACACAAGACATGGGACTCCATCCTGTCTGACGGGATGTTTACATATAACTCAGCCGTCCAGGAGACACCCAGAGCGACCTTATTCAGCCTTGTGTACGGCAGGGAGTCTACGACAATGCATGATTCAATGCTGCAACACGAGACCGACGAAGACAACGTCGACGCTGCCGCCTATCTTCAGCAGGCAGAAGAAGCCCGACGACTCGCCCGGCGGCGCATCAAAAACCAGCAACGCACCGACACCCGTCAATACAACTTGCGACGACGTACTTCGGACCATACAGAGCCCTTCGATGCGGCGGACAGCTTGACTACGAGGTCAACCCCAACGGCACGACGACATCCCAACGGCACCGGACGCGCTCAGAAATCGTCCATGTAGTTCGCCGGAAACCTTATTACAAGTGCTAGAGGCCATAGTTATTTTATTTTGTTTACCTTTCTCTTTTTAGTTTGTAAGCATCGAGGTGATGCATTTCTAACGGGAAGTAATGCCGGGAACTGTTCTGATCTTTGTTGTTTTTAGTCAGCCACCGGCAGGAGGTCTTCATCATCGTCATCAGCCTGACTATACCCACCGCAGGGCGAAAGACTCCCATATTCCTCCACATAACCCGGTTTTGTGCTAGCTGCATTCACTATACCCCTGCGAACGTATTAACCTCATCCGCCCACCTAATTTTCTGCCGTCCCCTGCTACGCTTTATTTCCTTTGGAATCCAGTTTGTTACTTTAAGTGACCATCAGTTATCGTCTCTTCGCACTACATGTCCTGCCCATTTCTTCTTCTTTATTTCCATTAGAATGTCAGTAACCTGAGTTGTTTTTCTGACCCACTCTGCACTCTTCCTATCTCTTAACGTAAATTCTAGCATGCGGATCGATTGTATTCTTTGTTCGTTAATGCTCATTGTCACTAGACGTGGCTTTATCATTCCCTTTGTCACTGAAGATGCTTCGAGATGTATCTCGAAAGACTATAGCCGCATGCGCAAGTGCTTCTACGATGTTCCAGGGTATGCTTGTCGCCTTTTGCCGTTTCATCACGATCTGTCTCCGCTGCTTTTAAATCGAGCGCTGACGGGTGAAACGGGCATGCTTAGCTCGGCGCCCAACGAGCAAGTTTGCTATTATCATCGCCGCCGATTCGCTTTGTTTATTTGCGGGCGTAAGTCAGTCCAATTAAGAGTTTCTTTCAAGTGCAAAGCGTGTCTTCATTTGTGACTACCGGGCTTGTCACCGCATCGTGACAATATTGCTACATGTACCTTGTTAATTATTCTTTTGTGTTCCTGTTAGCACCTAGGAGCTTTGAAGTGCTTGAAAAGTATATCCGTTCGTTCTTTTTTCAGTTTTAGTGTGTGGAAAGTATTTAATGCTTCTGTGTGTCATATTTAGTCTAATGTACAGTTCTTGTTGTTTATAATTTCCACTTTTCAGTTTGACATGACCATAGGTTATATACATTATAAAATAAGCTAACTGCCTATAATAGGCCTTCCTGAAACAACCGACATTGGAATATCATGCCGAGCTTCTCTTAACGCGTGCTCCTCCTGACGGTCTAAGGTATCGCATATACCGATGAGTTATCCGCAACGCACAGGCCACCCGATGCTCAAGGAGTGCAAGCAGATTGTGGCCAGCGTGTGCGACGCCCAAGCAGTGAAAAAGGCGGTTCGCGGCGTCGACGCCGTGTTCCACTGTGCGGCGCTGGTACCCGCATCTGTCATCGAGGACGATGCTGCGTTCGAAAAAGTCAACGTGCAGGGTAGGTGGCCAATAAAGAGGCCGATCAATGCCAACGAAAGCTCAGCAATCAGCTGATATTCCGTATGTTTATTCACTAAATAACTGCACAATGAACATGTCGATGGTAACGGTTCGACAAAAATGCTGTAATTTCCAATTGTTGGCATTATCTAAGACCAATCTTCTGTTTTGTAAATGTTGTAAGAAAGCTTCAGAGATATGGAAGGTTTATATGACATTGGCATTTTGTTTCCACCACGCATTTTCATATGCATACGACGGTAAAGCAATTTTCCTCTCGCTACGAAGATAAATGCAAATATTAATTTTTTCTTCTTTTTTTAATGCTTAATTTTTTATCTGACTGGCTATTTGCTACACGATGCAATTTGTCTCATAGAAATGCAATATTATTTCTTAACGTGGTTAATATTCAGGAGTGTACTACTGTGCCATTTCCTAGGACCATCAGAGCACGTTCAGTCTACAGTCAATAAATTACCTGCTGGAGATACCCTTTTGCGGCGAATTTGGCACACAGGTGTTTGAAGCATGTGTACATGCCTTTAAGACAGTGGCTTCACTCTGCTGACGGCATTTTACGCCTGAGCGATGTAGGCTGTGTCAGTCTGAGCGAACATAACATCCTTTCTAACAGACCGATTTCACAAGGTCCACTGCGCATGCCCGTGCTCACCGGAAGCAACCAAACAGCCATCTTACTTGCAGTCCTTAGGCGCCACCGTCTGTGTGGCAACCACTATACTTTGCACTTTTACTTGCTGTACATTCGCCCGAAGGATCTTTTTTTTCCGTGGCACATTTATTGCCTTTAACAGAAGAACCCGGTGGCTTGACTCTGGTTCGGTGTACGATGCGGGCCAGCGGGCCACGCCAGGTGCACCTTTGAGATAGAGGCAGTTGGGGCAGCAGGGGAAGGAGGTGAGCGTCGAGGATGCGTTGACTGCGTACCAATCGATCCTTGAAATTTTGGAAGTGACCAAAACACGCTCGTCTTCTTGCTTTATTTCACGTATGTTTGAACTTGTCCCTGAAAAAAAAAAACATTCCCATGCAGGATGAATCACTCATTTTCACATTTTCAGACGGCGTTTGGAGATCTAGATGCTTTTTTTTAAATGCGAAAGCCTTACTTCGCTATGTTCACAGATTTCTGTCTGCTGACCGCGTCCACAGAACATGTCCGCAAAATCGTATCCGCAGCACTTGTATTTGAGAAGCGGTACAGGTTAATGAGTGGTGTCAATCGATAGAGGTTTACGTAATGTTATGTCCGAAAAATTAATTAAGCGAAAGAGTTAGTTAGGTAATTAATTAGAGGCAACAGATGTAAAAGTAAAGGCGAAAATGGTCTCATGGCCAATCTCTCGGCGCCACATTTGAATGTATTATATACTAAAATAGTTAATCAAATCAGTAAATTAGGGTGGCGTCAACATGTATTATATACTAAATAGTTAATTAAATCAGTCAATTAGGGTGACTTCATTGATGTGACGTCACGCACCCTGAAGTAGAGCCAATAAAGGGCATAGGAAGGGATTGGCGCGCAATTTCAAAGTACCAAGCACTACAATAGTTACTTAAATCAATCAATTATGGTGACATCAAGGATGTGACGTCACGCAACCGGAAGTAGAGCTGAAAAAAGGGCATAGAAAGGGATTGGCGCGCAATTGCTCAGTGCAAAAGAGTAAATTGGGTAAACAAGAAGTGGATTATTGTGACGTCAAAGATTTGCCGTCACACAACCGGAAGTAGAGGCGAAAAAAGGTCATAGGAAGGGATTGGCGCAGTTTAATAGTACCAAAAACTCAAATGGCTAAACAAGGACTGAATTAGGCAACTAGAAGCAACCAGAAGCAACCGACAGCAGCATCCGTACTTTCGCATTACTCCAATGCAGATTCTGCAGTGCTCTTTAATATTTATTCACAGATAATGTAAAAAGAAGTTCCATTTAAGCGGACAGATCGCCGAGAAAGAGGAAGTGCTCTTGCTGACTAGCTGTCTACAAGCTGAGCCACCACCGCTCGCTCCGGTCTTGCTCGCTACCAGTGCCCACTACCAATGCCTGGATCCCCGCTTATCACTTCCTCTTTCTCGGCGATCTGTCCGCTTAATAGGAACTTCTTATTTACAATAAGAACGTTATTGTTTTCGTTTCTTCCAGCTTCCTTTTATAAAACAAGTATCAGGCACCTATTTTTCAGCCATTTCTAATAGGAACAGTTATAAGCATACTTATTAGGTCGTTTTCTCGCGCAATGTTTTGCTGAATTAGGCTCACGTTCACAGGACACGCCCTGCATCATACATCATTTCAGTTCTTCTTTGCAGCTAAAGCCGAGCGTGGATATCTTTGTATTATTTCTGCGGCGCATGCGTCGCACACATCGTCACTATTCGGCAAATATTTGTTCAAGAAGCACGTGCTACATGCCGCGTGCGTTTCAGCTGCATTTATGTAATGACGATGCACCATGGTTCCTTTTACACTTAGTGTAGACTACGTAACGCTTGCCCCATCTGTCTTCTTATGATTCGCTCTACTGATAGCAAACGTTTGCGGTATGCGAGCGTGCCGAAAAGAAAAATGATTTCGGTGCGGTGACGCATTCCACTGGCCAGATTGAGGCTAAGATACGAGGAAATGTGCAAGCGTTTGCATTTGCCACTACTAACAATTGCACGAGACTAGGCTGCCACGTAGAGCTAGAATGCTTTCTCCTTTCAACTACAAGAGTCCGATAAACGTCTGTGTTCGATAGAATGCATGAACGAAAGCCTTAAGAAGGCATTTAGAAGTCCGCGTCGCTATTTAGCAACATAAAATATTAGACTTCGGAAGTACGAGCTAGTTACGCCACTGGTATAAAACTGAAACCTGTGGGAGGGACGTGTGTCCTGTGTGAGATCAGTACGGAAGAGGAAATATGAGAGTTTAGTTGCGCTATATATGTTTGGGCTCAATGGCACTAATTCTGTGGTATTCAAGTCCGGAGTCGCCTATTACAGCACTGTATTTTTAATTTTAGGAGACTTTCATTTTATCTTTAGAGCTACCACGCGTACCGAAACTGTATTAGTGCTGGCTTGTCAATTCTTCGCAGAACAGCATTCATGTAATATGTTGGGCATGGTGTAGTCTGGCTTAGTGGGAAATATCGAGTAAGATGCTAAAGATGTTGAGAAATACACGTGCAACAAAGTTGGTGTAATTACGGTGGATGGGCCAGATAATCGACTATGTACCCTCGCTTTCCATAAGAACAAACATCTTCACTAAAGTTGCAGAATTAGTAACGATCGAGCAATGAATGTACTGAGAGACTTCCCACTCCTCGCGGAAGCCAGGATATGGCATAAATATTCGCTTACTTCCTCCCTCGCTGTCTCAAACCAGGCAGAAAGCTTCATTTATTTAAAAAAATACCGAAATGGTAATGACGGTTAATGAGAATAAAACACAATACAAGCGCGCTCTCAGAATGAATGTCTATTTCAAAAGAAAGCACTACACAAGTGTGAACAGCTAACGACACAGTTAAAGTCGTTGTCGTTTAGAGCTCGTTAACAATGAACATGCATTAACTAGCCCAGTTTTTTAGAGAATACTGCAAATATGGCTTCAAGAAGTAGAGTGATGTTGACACCGACTTTAGTATTTGCAAAAGTTTAAGCACCTTTACCACAGGTCCACGGTGCCTAAAACCCACATCTGTACATAGCGCTACGATTGTTGCTTTGAAAGTTTACGCTTTACCAATTTGCGCCGATCGACAGGGATAAGGATCCAAACACGCTTAACAGAGCCTCGCGGTGTGCCTCTCCGACCAGCTTCAACGTGCTCCTTCACCATTCGCCTTTTGGAGGCTAAGCGAAATCCCGCGCCATCTACTCAGCGCACTTGTCACAGCATATGACGGCGATCAGATGAACCTGATCATCTGCAGCGAACAACTTAGTTCCGATGCAAACAGCGCTGCTATCCACGCACATCACATGTCGCGCCAGCGCTGCCTCGTGCCGGAACGGCCGCGGAAATATAGCTCGCAGGCTGCACCGTGGCGGCGATGCACAACTGCTGGCAAATTTGTATATTGCCGATATTTCAGAGCCCAGACTTAATGAGAAATGTTTCATTTGTTGTTCATATCTCATATCAACCTACTACGAAATGGTCTGCGAAATTATTTATATTAATGAGGTTGCTCTTTGTAACACGTGACAGAACCTCACATACAAAGCAACATGCAAAGAAGGCCTCGTAGCTGTAACTAGATTACCCTGCTCTCTCTCTCTCTCTCTCTCTCTCCGTAAATGGTGCCGTAAGCTTGGTGAGAGGTATTTGGAATACCGTTCCGCAGGTTGAACACTCAGAAAGGCTGTCGTCAAGGTGCGCTCAAGAACGTTGTGCTCACAGAGCTTGAAATCGCTTGTTGGCAGAGGAATAACTAAAGAAATACATCAGAAAAATAATTATTATAGAAATAAATTATCGTGAAACATATCAAAGAACAAATAGTAATCAATAGCCCAAGTAAGGGAATGCAGGTACACAAGAAGACGGGCAACGGCGAGCAGTCAATTTCGGTCAAATGGTTTAACAGCGCTAACAGATGGGTTGGGAGAAACGTACAGACTGCTGCGATGACCGGAGGTCAACTGATTTATTGCGACATGAAGTCCAGCAGTTATAGAAAAGACAGCTCATTATTAGGGAGGTGTCAGCATTCTACGAGTATCACATAGAGTCACTGATCAAAGCCAGCGATGGTTGGCTGACGCACGTGTCGCCGTAACTTCATATGCTATATATTTCCAGAATCATCTTTGAAGTTAGTTTTTTTAGACTTGGCGGCAATAGTCGTCATATTTGTAAAAGCGTTAGAACCTTTGAATTTCACACATTATACTACTGCATTGTTCATGCATGAATGTTCTACATCTCATGTCCGCGTATTCGGTCGTGCAGTGGCATAGCGTCATAACCTCCGACCTCCACGACATAAAACTGGCCAATCGTAAAGATGACGCCACAGGAGCAGTTGACAAATTTCTTTTAGCGCTTTTTTCGCACGCTGCCATCGGTCGTGGCATTCACATCTATTTCTGCACGAGTGCGTGTAACTTTTAATCAAGCACTTAATTACTGAAGCCTCCTTCTCTTTTGCTACTAATCAATTCATTCGGTGACGTTCTACGGATGCCAATAAGCGGAAAATAGTTTCTTTTGCAGTTCACTTCAAATTGATCGGGCTATTTCCTTATAAATAAAATGGTTATAATGCGAAAGCGCGAAACGTTGTAGTTACAACAGGTTTACTGGGTAAACGGAAGAAAAATAACAAAAGCTGCGCTGGCTAAGGGAATGAAACAAGGTACTGAACCCGAGTATCCTAGTACGAACCAGACCGGCTCACATCTGCTCTGAAGTTTTTATTTTATTTTTATGTGAAACCCTGGTACGAAATAACAAACCGCACCTGGACAAGTATCTTGGTCAGTGGTTGCGAGCGCATGAGCGTTTTCACGCTCAACACTAAAGCCATTTGTGAAATGTTCCGTAATAATGTCAGTATTAAAGGTGCTACTCTTCCAATGCGTTATAAATTCTGACAAAATGTTTCTTGCACATGCACCTTAGAGTTTTGACGTCCATAGGAAAGGAGTGCGGTTTGCTAAGTTATTCAGAACGTCCAGGGCATAAACTATCGATACTTCGCACCATGCCGAACATGTCAAACAATTAAAGAAGGCGTGTACGAAGTTCATATTGCTACGGGTCGACTCATCGAAGATGCCGCAGACGAACTGTGTGTGCGCTTGGCGCTTTCTCGGGGCCTGCATCCTTGGCAGCGGTCAGTGTTTTGGACGTCCGGTGAGCCCTGTGCTTGTGTCGCGTTCGGTGTGACTACACCATGTTTTACGTGGTGTGAACGTCTCCTGCCACGTAACGTCTTGGTGGAGGTGCGGACTTCCCATCCCCCGCGTCCTGGCTTATTTCACAACGGAGCTCCGCAGCAGTCGCCACACCGCGACGGCGAGAATGACTCAACTCGGCGACTCGCGAAATCTCACTGCAATATACGTTCATTATCATGGCTCATCCTCGTGACCTCGACATATTTTCTGGTGATTCAAGTGATAACGTCGGCAAATGAATTTCGATGTACGAACACGTTAGCACCCATGACAGATGGAATCCCCCCGTAAGGCTGGCAAAAGTCATTTTTTATTTATCTGGCAGAGCGAAGCAATGGTAAGACATCCACGAGGACAAATTAACGAGTTAGCACATCTTCAGAAAAAAGCTTCGCGCTCTCTTCGGACCACCAGATGCTTTGAAGCTCGCAGCTAAAACAAAACTTGGGTCGCGTGCGCAGTCCCCCAGTGAGAGCTACGTTACCTACATTCAAGACGTGTTAGCCTTATGTCACTAGGTTGAATAAGCCATGTCATAATCTCAAAATGTGGGCCAGATCCTAAAAAGGATTGCGGACGACGTTTTTCACCTGCTTCTCAACAAAGGCTTTGCACCGTGGACGCCCTTATCAAGGAGTGCCGTCTCTTCTAGCAAGTAAAGAGCTTGAGCATGCTTCCACACTTTCAATGACTTCCCCACACGGCCACCGCATCTTCGTGTGTTATGCAGCAGCCACCACCTGGCACACCTTCCGCTTTGAATCTTAACATCACTGACACCGTCCCCCAGATGGAGGCCTATGCACCTGCACCAACCCAACCCACCGTCCCCGGACACCTCTTGCCCGATGTCTCCCTTATTCAGGCCGTCGTGCGAAAGAAGCTTGCAAACTTGGACCTCTCACCTGCTGTCTATTCCATCGGAAGCCTCAGCTTCCGGTCATCAAGCACTGTTTTTGCCGTCCCCGGGTCCTGTACTTTCGCCCCTACCGAAATCCAGTACAATGGCGGATGCCTGATAATCGCCCCATAAGTTTCAACTGTTCCTGTACCGGCCACATTTCCCGCCTTTGCCGCAACAGATGGTCTCCAATTTTTCGCACCGAGTTTCCTTATATAGCTCCCGTCCAGATATGCCCCGCATTTTCCTCCCCGACTGCAGCCTGACCAGTCAGATTCGGCCAACAATTTCGCCAGCTTTCAACCACGCCGTTCATCCCGCTCCGCGACCTCGTCGTTTTCGATCCCCGCAACCCTCTCGACCCTCGGCTGCAGCCTCGTACGGCCGACCTGACTTGCAAAACTAGCTGATGCAGCTCCCAGAAGGGACGCTGCATCCACAACCAGGCCCACAAATACTATACAGACCGCCCACTTGAACCTACTAGACCTTTGTGTTGATGGTGTTCCGGTGCGTGCGCTTGTAAACACTATCTCTGTCATGAGTGCAAACCTGTGTCGTCCTTTACGTAAAGTTTTCACTCCGGCTCGGTTTCTGGAACGTGTCGCGGACGGCGGAATGGTTAGTGTTGACGGACTCGGCGCCACTCGCGTTAGTGTTGCGGGCCATGATTTATCGGTGCAGTTCACTGCTTTTGACCTTTGTACTCATGATCTCATCTTCGGCCGCAATTTTCTATCAGAACACTCGGACATGATCGACTGCTTGCGAAGCGTCATGCACCTAGATCTCCCAATCATCGATCCAGAACCCATTGCATTCTTCTCCCAGATTGTATTCGCCCAACCAAGTTTCTCTGCTGTCACTAGCCGCCTCAGTAGTTACCTTGCGTCCTATCTCATCTGTCCCCAATGGTGACTACTGAGTTGCACCTATTTTTAATCTCTTGCTGTGCCGCAACATTGCAATGTCCCATACCGTCGCTACTGTCAAGGAGAACACTGTGTCAATGCCGTTGGTAAATTTCATCTATTCGACCCAAATGCTTCCACCTGGTATATGCGTGGCGACGTTTTTACTTCTTGCCTCCTATCAAGCTGCCCCTTTGGACACTGACCATACTCTATCTTCTGCAGACCATGCCCACGATCCTACTCCGACAAACGCGATCATGGCAATATGGCCTCCGATTTGCTCCCTGCTCAATTTTGTCTGCTGCGTGCGCTTCTCCAGTCCTATTTCGACATCTTCGACCTTCATAACAGCGCCCTTCGCCAAGCTTTTACTCTCACGGACCGTATCGGTACTGGCGATGCTCCTCCTATCCGCTAATGACCATATCTAGTCTCTCAGGCAGAAAGACAGGCAATCCAAGTGAAAATGACAAAATGCTGGAGAATAACATTATTGAGCCCTCTCACAGTCCCTGGCCTTCACCCTTTATCCTGGTCGAGAAGAAAGGCGGCTCATGGCGCTTCTGTGCGGACTGCCGCCACTTGAATAAGATCACTGAAAAAGTTATCCCTCCGCTTCCTCGAATCGATGGTGCCTTCGATTGCTTCTACGGCGCCAAATTCTTCTACATTGACCTACGATCTTTCTATTGGCAAATTTCTGTGGATGCCCAGGACCGGGAGAAGGCTGCATCTGTCACTTCGGATAGGCTATGTCAGTTTAAGGTTATGCCTTTCGGCTTATGTAACGCCACAGCCACATTAGAGCACATAATCTACTCCTTACTGCAAGGATTTAAATCGACCACTTGCCTGTGCTATTTAGACGACGTATATGTGTTTTCAACCATGTTTTCGTCCCACATGGCAGATGTCTCTGAAGTTATTTCACTCTTCCGTCATTCCGGGCTACAGCTCAACTCATCAAAATGCCGTTTCGCCCATCGTCAGCTCAATATACTAGGCCATGGCGTTGATGGCACGGGGGTCCGTCCCGAACCAGGCAAGATCCAAGCCGTAAAGGACCTCCCGGTGCACCGCTCGGTGGCAAGAAAGCTTACCACCACACCGCTCTTAGCACGATTTCATGTATCAGCTCCTACGGATGTCCGTACTGATGCCAGTAGCCAGAGCAATGGGGCCATCCTTTCCCAGTTCCAATCTGGCATTCGTCGGGTAATCAATTCCTATGCCAACCGCCTCCTATCCTTTTCAAAGAACTACTCAATTACCGAACGCGAGTGCTTTGTCCACATCTGTGCTGTTTTTAAATTTCGACCCTACCTATATGGCAGACCATTCACAGTTGTCACAAATCATCATGCACTGTGCTGGCTTTCTTCTCTGAAGGCCCTTATTGGTAGCCTCGGGCATTAGGCGCTACTACTTCAAGAATATGAATATACTGTGATCTATATGCCCGACCGGTTGCACGAAGATGCCGATAGCCTCTCTCGTTACCCTGTTGCCCAGATTGATACTCCCACAAGCGCATGTGCCATTGACCTGTTCTCTCTATCATTGTTTACACCTACTGGCGAAAAACAGTGTCGGGATGCGGAGCTTCTTTCCGTCATTGATCACCTAACGTCCGCCGAAACCGGCCCTTCACTGAACCGCTTTGCTCTCGTTGATGGCATTTTATACGGCTGGAATTTTCAGCCCACTGGTCCGACGCCTGGCCTTCTCCTAGTCGCCCCCAAGCATTTACGAACAGTTGCCGTCCACGAACGTCATGATCTCCAGACTGCTGGTCATCTAGGCGTTACTCGAACGCACAGTCGCGATCAATATGAAGGTGATCGCTCGAGCCGCAACCGCGACAAGGAGCAGCGCCACGTTACGTCATCACCTTCCATAGCGAGGGAAACAACTTGGCAGCCCTTCTCTCTCTTTTCGCTGTTCTTGTAACAACTGACCCTCCCTGCTAGCTAGTAACAATTTTTCTTTTTTACGCGTGTCATCAAGCAGGGTGCGGTGACACACGAAAGCATTACTTCGCTATGTTCACAGGTTTCTGTCCACAGACCGCGTCGGCAGGCCACGTCTGCAAAATCGTGTCTGCAGCAGTTGTGCGTAGAAAAAAAAAGCCGGCTATTTAGTCAGGGGGCCGGGCGTTGCTTGTAGCCCGGAAGAGCGTAGGAGGGCAAGAAGGCATCGCAGTCATTATCTTCGCAGTTCCGAAATCAGCTTGAAAGGCCCACCGGTCGAAGCTCCCGCGATCACCTTCATATTGATTGCGACTGTACGACCGCATCTGCCGTCGCTTCTTCTAGCCTGGCCTCTACCGTCCAGTGCGCCATTACGTTGATGATTGCTATGAGTGTCAGCATTGCAAGCGGCTTGCATCTGCTCCCGCTAACTTTCGTCAGCTCATCGACATTCCTCCGGAGCTATTCTACCGTGTCGGCTTGGACCTTCTCCAAGCTCTTCCTGAGTCCACTTCTGCCAGTAGATGGGTTGCAGTAGCCACAGATTATGCTATCCGGTGCGCGATTGCGCGCGCGCTCCCCATAAGCATTGCCGCTAATGTCACCAACTTTCTTCTTCACGACCTAATTCTTCCTCATGGAGCTCCCCGCCAACCGTTCACTGAACGTGGTGGCACCTTCCTTTCAGTAGTTGTGGATGACATCCTTCGTGCGTGCTCAACTAAACACAAGTTGGCGACCGTCGAATGGCTTCACCGAGTGGCTCAATCGCCCTTTTACTGACATGCTTGCCATGTACGTCTCTTCTGATAACCGTGACTGGGGCGTCGGCCTCCCAGACGTCACATCTGCACATAACTCATCCCGTCATGACACTGCCGGCTACTCTCCGTTTTATCTCTTGTACGGCTTTGAGCCTCAACTGCCGCTTGACACATTGTTTCGAACATCTGGCCCCCCACATTCTGAATATGCCCGTGTAGTCATTGCCCGTACCGACCACGCTTGCCAAGTCGCCCGTTCCCGCTTGCAAGCCACCCAAGCTTCTCAACAAGAGCACTACGACAGTCGCCACCTCAAAGGCTCCATCATACCTGAGTCTTTTGCATTGCTCTAGGTGCCTTGCCGTATTGGGCTCTCGGAAAACCTTCTTTCTCGCTATGTGAGCCCGTATCGCGTGCTCAGCCAAGTCGCGGCATCACCTATGGCACTGAACCTGCTTTCCCCAAGTGCACTTCCCGTACCATGCACTCCGATATTGTTCATCACGTGGTCATCTTAAGCCCTAAAGTCTGCCTTGTTCTGACACTCGCTAAGCAGCACCGCGAAGGTGATTCGGTGTGTGGGGGCCATGCTACAGGTTGGCTCACCGAAGAGAGGCAGATAAAGCGTGTGTGCGCTTTGCGTGGGTGTACCAATCTTTTACGTGGTGTGAACGTCTATTGCAACGTAACAATATGTTTCTAAATTCAAGGGTCTAGGGTAGAACGAGAGAAAGATGGGTGCAGTATGAAAGGGCACAGATCAATGGTTGAGGAAGAGCATCAGTTCGCAAGCTGAGCCAACATTTTGACAATGAGACTAGCCTTCGTCTGGGCAGCGCGATCAACACTGGCTGGGGTTTAAAGGCGCGTTTTCTTCCGAAGAAGAAAAGTCAGGGAGTTGGCAAGAAGGGAAGTGTTAGACTTGCACATGGAAAGTAGAACACTACTCAAAAACTTACTCGGGCTTCAACCATTACACCATCTTCTATTGGCTCACTGTATTGAGTAATTAAATTCAAGTGGGTAGGCCAGAATACTGTCAACCTATAAATGAGAGCTGGTAGGCTTGCTTAAAACTTCAGCCGGCACCTCGCTATTATCTTTCCGCGGACAGATTACATTCCAATTTTGTTTTTATCCCTCAGGTACCCAAAACGTGGTGGATGCTTGCCTAGAACAGAAGGTGGCATACCTTATTCACACTTCCAGTGTGGCCGTGATCACGGGCCAGCAGCCTTGTGATGCTAAATGCTGTTATGAAAGCCCTTATTCTGAAACCAAGGCAAGAGCTGAAAAGGTAGTCCGTGAGGGCCGGAGGAGGTCTGTCAAAAATGGTGAGTATTTAAGGCATCCGTATTGCATTAATATTGCAATTCTAAGGCAGCACATAGTTTGTTATTATTTAGCGATCCGTCTCTTTCTAAGAAGTGATACTTACTCGGCCATGTCTCATGCTATTAAAGAAACCTTATTGTTCATACCCATTTAATTCGTATAGTTCATGTGGAAAGCTGTTAAATACTTCCTTATTTAGCCTCAGACATGTTTTTGTTTCGGTTGCAATACATAAATGTGAGCAGATTTTAATGGCATAGGCGAAGTCTTACCTGAAGTCTTACCGCTATATGTTCACATCAAGTGCACTGAACCAGCAATGCTTTTTGCAGGACTACTTAACCTGAGAACTTTTACTGTCCGGCTGCCACCCATTTACGGGGAGTTGGATCGCATGGTCGTGCCGGTGTACATAAGGTGGTCGAAGTGGACGTGGAACATTTCTTTCAGAATGGGGCCAGGGTATCAGGTAAGCTGCGCCGCTCTGCCTTTCATCGCAATCTCAGATCTCCTAAGTTAACCTCGCGCGCAATGTTTTCGTCCTGCGTCTACGGTGATCATTTTTCAAAATTTTCTCAACACAATAGATCCGTTTTAGCCTACAGCCAAAGAATCAACCGCTAAGACGCCGCACTAACCCGTAGCCACATTTAGTACCATCCCAGTGAGGGATACCTATTCACCTTATGCATCAAAATTAGGTATTAGAATTGACGAAAAACCGTCGGATTCATTCATGCCCACGAGTCTCCTCCCGCTCTACTCATCGCCCCTCCCTCCTCTTTCGCCCACCTCCCACCTTAAGTGAGCAAGGTGTTGCTTTTTATTTCTCCATTTTCTTTTCGTCACCGTCACAGTTCTCTTTCAAGTTTTATTGTCGCAATGCATCTCCCTCCTGTCCCTTACTACAGGAGATGGATATTAGCCTCTAGTCGATTTGCTACGTAAAGACGTAGGCTGCAAGTAGGCAGGCAGATGGATACTTTGTACACGGGTCCTCGAATGCTGGCGCACTATTACTGCCCGGTCCTCTTCTTGCGTTTGAAGGATTAGTGTTTTCATGCTGCAAACGAATATACTTTCTCACGCAAAACTTGCACGGAATAACCCACGTCGAAAATAGGCCCTGAGTTGGAAAAATATGCCTCCAATTATCATCGTAATTAGCTGATGTGGCACCTCTTGGTTAGATGCAAGAATCAGCTATGAAGGAATTTACGTATCACAGTGCGTTTACATGGAGTTATTGCAGTTCAATATCTCCCTGCAATAGTACGCTGTAGGTCTTGCATATATCTTTGCATTCAAAATTTCGTTGAGTTTTCACGATGTTTCTTTCTTTTCTATTTGTTTCTTCGTCGGACACCCACGAAGAGCATCTACGCTGGAAACGCTGCCGCCGTACTCGTGCGCGCACTGGACGCGGTGCACAAGGACGCGACACTCTCCGGCCGCAGCATGACAGCCTGCGATGACACTCCCGTGGACAGTGCCGCTTTCCTCGGTCCATTGGTGGAAGGACATCGCATCCGAGTCCTGCCGCTTGCTCTACCCTACGTTGTGATGATGGCGATCGCTCTATGCAATCGTTGCATCGCCATGCTACTCGCGCCCATTTTTCCTAAAGTCAGAGAAGCCCAGCTGCTGAAACCGTCGGATGTCCAATATGTATACGGTGGCGCCAGATTCGATGACACCGATACCAGGAAAGCCCTTAACTGGCGCCCAAAGTACTCACCGCAAGAGTCCGCTCGGCTGGCTCGCTCATTTTACGATGCACTGTAGTGAGTGATATGCCACAAATTAAAATGACTGTATCGGTTTTGCGGCGGTTTGAACAAGTCTCAGAACGTCTTCTACTTCTAACTTGGCCATAACAAACTGTCTCGTCAAACTTAACCTTACTTTAAGAGTTGGGCCATAACAAAACCAAGATCACCAGAACTCAAACCCCCCTCACCATGTCAATAAAAGAAGGAAGCGCACAGTTCAAGCAGATTGCCTTTGAAATGCCACAGTGACTTGCATACGTACTGAAAAAAGATTTGTATCACAAAACTTTCATTCTTCTTTTCCTGTAGAGCGCATGTCACGCCATCCATTTTGGCTATTTGTCTACTGCCATTCCTGAGCTCTGCTAGTCATGTGATATTTTAGATCACTAAACAAACAATAAAAGGAAAGGGGACACAGCGTATAACGCGACTACTTTATCTCTCATGTCTGCGGCTGCTCCTGCGGAACCTCCTTCGTGTAGGTACACGTCTCTGCCGGCATAACAGCCAACTCCTAAATTTCTACCCCACCGCGGTGACTAAGTGATCAGGGCCCACTAGTGCTGATCCCAAGGATGCAGATGTTATCCTGACCATGGTGGCCGCGTTTCCATGGATGGAAAAGCAAAGCTTCGATGCGCTCTGCGACCTAAGAGCATGTCCTAAGCCCCGGATCAAAACAAACGCTTCTTTACAATCTGAGAAAGCTATATAGATTTCCTTTGTAGCCGCATGGCTGCGCTTTGATGGATGTCAATATGGCTTCCTTATTGTTAAATATCCGGAACCATCCACTACGCCTTCCCTCGATGCCTGAGACCCTTTCGAGCGCTAAACCCCAACCGAAAGATACGCAGGCACTTTTCGTATGGCTTCTTTAAAATGGGGCTCTATATCAATTTCGAGTGTGACGTCTCCTGAGTTCATTAAAATACCCCCCGCTTACTGAGTCCGGTAACCTTCCAAAAATAGCTGCAGCTTACCACAGCATAATAATGATTATCTAGGGGTAACAAAACCAATTATAGGTTTCGTTGCTTTATACAAAGTAAACACTATGTATTAATACCAGCGCAACACAGTAAACGACGCGACTAATACACGTGAACACACAAGCGCTGAACTTCCAAATGATATTTATTGGCTGAAAGGCTACTTATATAGTGATTTTCCGACAACATTACGATAACTTTTTAGCTTTTCACTTCATCAAAAAAGAGCAACTCTGCCTTTGTAAAAGCGATCAAAGGCGCACTAACACAATTCTCATGCCGACCGGCTATCTCGGCAGCCTCCACGATCTCCCGCACTATCTGATCCGAGTGCCTGCCGATTACCAAACAGCAGGCAAGGTCCGGGGCGCTCTTTTTTTCTTTCCTGGAGAGAGAAAGAGACAAAAATAACATTTCTTTGCACCAGTCAAAAGGCTAGCGAGGATCCGGGGTGCAGCTCTGTCCTAGCCATGTCCTCCCCCCAGCCATCGACCTGGATCTCTTGATCTGAGCAGCGGCTAGGGCGAGACGGATGACTTCACGTTGCCCTTTTTTCATCCTGTTTGAGAAGTACTCCCTCCCAGGACTCATCTGTTCTGTCAGGTTCTCGAAAACTAGGACACTTCCATATCATGTGGATCATGTCTGCTATGCCATCGCAACGTTTGCACTTGGGGCAAAAGATTTCCGGGTACCACTTGCTGTAAAGCTGGGGTTTCGGGAATAGTCCAGTTTGTAGCTTACGCCACATAATCTCCTCGCTTTTTGGGAGTTTTCTGCGCGCTTTTGGAAATATTGCTCTGCCTAATTTGTAATGATTTAGGATATCTTGGTAGGTCATCCTTGAACTGCAGGGGCTCCTCATCGCGAAAGAGGTACGGGGTTGCGCATAAGACGTCAATGGGCTCCCGGAATGTTGCTAATCCTCGCGCCAGTACGTGCGCATTCTCTCGTCTCGAAGACAGGCATTCGCCTGTCTCAAAGGTCCTATAATGATGTTCTTTCAGGCGCTCATTCGGGCATTTACCCCTCTGGCCAACGTAAACCTTGATGCCCACAAGGGGAATGGAGTAAACCACGCCCTCCACACAGTCGACGAAGAGGTTCTGGCGCTCCGTGTTAAACCGTCCACACTCGGCGTACTCCCTGTTTAAACGCGCGCACAGAGTGCTCAATTTCATAAATGCCGAGGAGATGTTAACATTGCCACAGCGTCCAATCTCCTTAATTCGATGTGACACGTTGTGTACATGTGGCAAAACTACACCACTCTCCGTCTCTGCGGTGGTACTTCAACCCTGTTGCTGGCACGTGCTCCTTGTTTTATGTGCTTAAATGACGTTTGGCAACAGAAGTAACAATGACTGAAAAATACCCTGCATAAAACAGACGTTCCACCTGATCGTGTAAACTTTCTTGCACGGAATTACCGCAAGACTTGTATTATAAGAAGGAAATGCTTTAAAACGAAAAGTAGCTCACAAAATATTGCCAGACCCGTGTTTTGCGTAAAGATTCAGAAAATGAAATACATATTGGCCACTCATTTGAAAAAGGTCATTGCTCATATAACTAAAGTGCACTATTCCTAATGCATAAAAATAAATTCAGGTTAGAGAAGTGGGGAGGAAAGGGGGCTGAAAACATGCGCAAGCATGAACAGGTGCTGCATTAAGTATACGCACCATGATTTTGTATTTGAAACTTTCGCAAACATTATGTACAGCAGAAAATATGATGGTTCAATTATGTCTTTCGCTTGTGCTTCGTTGGCCTGAGAAACAAAATGTACGAAGTACTTAAGTTCTGTTCCGTAAGGCGTAACAAGGGTCTGAAAATAACGTAGAGAGCCCTATACACTTTCGGTTCAACTATGCACCGAATAATGCCCAGTCACAAAGGATCAGTCCCCATTGAAAAGAAAAAGGCGCGAAAAAGAGGCAAGACCGCAAGCCTGCAATTTAATTAGTCCTGAAGGTAAGGCATTCATTATTTTCACTGATGAAAGTAGAGTTCAGTTTTCAAAAACAAGTTGCGCCGGGAAATAATCAGCTTGCATAACTGGCGAATAACGAGCTATTTAATTTTTGTGACATGTGTATGTGTGCATTTCTTAGAAAGTCACACAAACACGCTTCAGAAACTCAGACAGAGAGCAAAAACGCAATGGGCGACGCGAATGGTAGGAAACGTTATTTTTACTGGCAATCATCACATATTGGGAAAAGAGATTAGTTAAGAAAAAGCTTTAAAGACAGCAGGCTCTCAGCTACGCCATCATGCAAGGTTAAAAGTGGCTGCAGATCTACGGAAATTAAAATAAGCAATAGTTCTCAGAGCGCTTAATTAACTAAAAACACCCAACATTTGTCTGTACTGGAAACAGAAAACAGCGGTGGATATGTGATCAGACTAGCACGAAGAGCTCCAGCTGTGCTAGACCTTTCAAAGCAGGTACTTCATTGAAGCGCAAGCGCATAATCATGCAAGTGATAATCAACGTGTACTTAATGCAGTACACCAGCGCTCATATTTCGTCCTGTTCCACAGCGCACTGTTCCAGCGATCTAGACTGCCTGCATGTCTCTATCAAAGCGCAAAAGCACTTGCGATGGCATTCTAAGCCAAAAGGCGGTCTTTATAGGCTCATGAATGTGCGCAGAAATTGTTCGTCCGCAAAGGGTGTCGAAGAATTACGCGATTTATGAGTAGTATAATGGTTGTATGAGGTAGACGGTGAAAAAAACGTGTCTGTGTAGAAAATTGCGTTGATGTGCAGTAATAATAATTAAGGGCAAGAACGCAAACTCGACGTCGAAATAGCTATGGACGTCGATATAGTGTGCAGACTTCAAAAGAGCCACGGACATTGAAATTGTGCAAAACGCTTGCAAAAACGTTGCAAATCTTTCATGCCCAGTCCTGGTCATTGCGTTTACATCATTGGAAACAATTAGTCAGGAGTAAACTATGAAAAAGAAAAAATAGTAAAAACTGTAAAAAAAAACAGAAAAAACAACCAAAATAGAAAAAAGTACGAAAAATGAAAGGGGAGAACGAGAGAAAAAGAAGAAAATGAGGAGAAAGAAGGAAAGGGGAGGGAAAGCGGCGAATGTGCGCACAGGGTCAGAGGAAAGGCTGTCGCCTAAGTGCCTTCAACGAATTTTTTTCCACCGAGAATGCCCTAAGACTGGGCTTCAAGCACATGCTTGAGAGCAGTTGTGTCGAGGCCGAAATTTCCCGCAGGTCCACGGCGCGACTAAGCAAGCACTTGTCTTGATGCCCTCAAAACGGCGCCGAGTGCAACGAAGCTAAGGCCTGCATATATACCGTTCGCGAAGTCCGAATGAGTGACTCGCGCAAGCGTCTTTTTTCTTTTTTTCGTCGTGCTTCGAAAATGTCGTAGGCAGACACGCAAGCGGCGCACACGATGCCCATTTCGAGAGAGAACGCAGGCAATCCGTTTAGTCCGCCCAGATCCATTATTTGGCGCAATCACGAATCAGAGAACTTTACTACCAGACGCTCCAACGATCCTTTGTGCTGTCTGTTGTTGAGTGCTCGTGCCATAGGGCAATACGCATAAGGTAAAGAAATTAGCTTCCACATTTAGCGGATAGCTCAGATATCGCTTCGAAGATTGGGTTTATGTCTGCCGACCGAAAAACAGACGCGTTGAATATAATTTTGCTAGTCTTGCTTTAACCCACCTGGTATTGATAGGCGGATCACCGTAAAAGCAGAATAAACAGAGCCAATTGGTCTATGCAAGCGCAAATTTCTATGACAGCTCATGCTGCTGAGTACAGTTTTCATTGAGTGAATAAGAATGGCGCAACGCGCTGCGTTAGAACGAAAATACACCAATGTTAGGAAGAGCGTAAAGGCGCTTGATAAATGCATAGCGTGGTTCAGGTCCTCTGGACACGTGTATCTCGCAACACATGGTAGCGTTATCAAACGGGTGTTTCTTTCCTATATAAGGTATTTATGATTTTCTATGCGGAAACATCGATAATATTGCCGCAATGTTATCGTACTGGCGCCGCCATGTGGCGAGCTCGGGATACTGGCACGCGCTCGTCTTCTTCGCTCTCGGTGCTCGCCCTGCCAGTCGGTTCCGTGCCTGACATTGCCGGTGCTTTTACTTAGTCCTAGTAAACCTGCTGAACCAGTTTCACTGGCTTCTGTGACATTTTTGGTGGAGGTGCTGGGTAGATCCCATGTACGAAGAGCCTCTGGCTGCCCCCTACGCCCATCTACACACCGTGGACACGACACCTGTGCACAAGGCGAGCCGTCGCTTGAGAGGCTTAGCACCCGAGTGTGGTCCTCTTGTTTCCCCACCGCGAACCACGATGACTACAGCGGCAATTCAGACCACCACTCAGCTTCCCGTGAGTGCCCAGCAGCTGATCTGCCATACTCCACGTACGCCCACGCCGTTTCATGGCGACAAGTTCGAAGACGTTGAGGACTGGCTGACCAGCTACGACCGGGTCGCTGTGTTTAATGCGTGGGACGAGGAACGAAAATTGCACAATGTTTATTTCGCACTAGAAGACGCCGCCAAGATGTGGTTCGAAAACCATGAGGCTATCATTTCCACCTGGCAGGATTCCCGGCGCCAGCTGCTCGCAACATTCGGCAACGATACAAGAAAAGAGATGGCCGAACTCGCTCTACAGTCCCGAGCACAGCGGCCTAATGAAAGCGTCGCCATGTTTGTGGAAGAAATGACTCGCCTTTTCAACCGGGCGGATCCGTCCATGTCGGAGGCAAAGAAGGTGCGCTACCTTATGCAAGGCGTCAAGGAGCAGCTGTTCGTTGGCCTTGTACGTGACCCTCCACGCACTGTTGCTGATTTTACGAAAGAAGCAACAAGCATCGAGCGTGCCTTGAATCAGCGATTTGTACATTTTGATCGCTCTGCGAACATCGCTGCCGTAGACTTCCGCTTGCCAATGGTCGGAAACGACAGGGAAGCCCTTCGCGAACTTATCCGAAGCATCGTGCGCGAAGAGCTGCAAAAGCTGCCCTCTCTCGAACAACATCCACGTGTTGGGGGCATCTCGGATATTGTGCGCGAAGAGCTCCGCCAAGCAGTACCATCAGTACCGTCGCCCCAGCCACCTGCGCCACAGATCATGACGTACAGCGACGTGTTGCGCACCCCTGCGCCTGAACCATTGGTACCCTGCAACCCTGCTCCTCCCACTCGTCCTCCACCCCAATATCCAGTTTCGACTGGTGTGCCTGAAGCGCGACCACCCGTTCGCAAAGCACACGCGTGGCGCACGCCGAACAATCTGCCTTTGTGCTTTCACTGCGGCGAAGCCGGTCACGTTCTGCGCCACTGCCCGTACCGTCGGATGGGCTTGCGCGGATTTTCCCCGGATGCCCCTCGGCCGCGCTATGGCGAACGACCTCGGGACATCGACCAATACCTCAGCGACCACGTCCCACCTGCGTCCCTCCAGCGACGTCAGTCCAGGTCACCACCGCCGAGACAGTTTTCCACCAGCCGCCGTTCTTTCCTCAGGCAGTCCCCAAGTCCGCACCGGGAAAACTGAAGACGGCGACCCTCGGGGGTAGGGCCGCCGTCGATGGACACTACGACCAACATCCTCCGCTCACCGATTCGATCACACAGACCGACCTCCGACCCTTCGCTCCGACGAACAATCCGACCACTTTTCGACAATCGCCGAAGCTTTCTTCCGACGCCCCCAATCGACGCACCGCACCACCAACGAGTCCGACGACCTCCCGACGATCACAGAAGCTTACCTTCGACGCCGTAATTCGACGCAACGAACGACCCGTCAGCTCGACGATCCCTGACACGCCGCACTTTGTTGACGGTGAGCTGCATTCCGCCGAGATACCGATCGTCGTTGATAACCACAATACGACTGCCCTTGTAGATACCGGCGCTGATTTTTGCGTTAAGGCCGGAATACATGGGGCGTTTTTGCCGCGTCAAACCGGCGTTTTACGCCCGACGGCGCGCACTCGACGCCCGCGTCAGAAAAAACGCGCGCCGCCACCGATCTGGCCCTGCCAGATATTTGACGCGCGGGCGGCGCGGCGTCCTCTCGAACCGGAAACTACTGTCGACGCGAGCCAATAGGAGCGCGGAAAGCTGGCATTTCCGGTTTGAGCGGCCGCTGTCAACATGGCCGCCTTGGCTGGCGAGGTATGGGGCAGTTTGGTCGCAGAAATGTGATTATCGTAAAAATAAACGCTTAATCAAGCACGGAATGTCGCTTTTTTGTGAGTATACGACCTACTCTCGGATCGTTGTGTGTTTGTTTGCTCCCTGGAGTGAAATTTGTAAAAATAAAATGAAAACCGTGCCGCTGGTATCCGAGCGGGCATTCCGAAGTATCTCCGTTCATTCGAGCGAGCCAAATCCTTGCGCACCTATGTACGCTTTCTACATTTAGCACAGTAGCATTCGAATGAGCACTTTCAGGATTTTACCACAAGGGACAGCGTCGCTTCTCTCACGTACCTCGCTCTGCGGTTATTTCCGCTAGCTGCTGCATTTGCTTTCGCATCGAGGGATCCGCGGCGGCGCTCGCGCCGCTTCGTCGTTCCATGTATCTCGAGCTGGGCGTCGCGTCGGCGCGGCAGTTTTCGACGCGCGAAAATCGTGGAAAAAAACGCCGCATGTATTCCGGCCTTTATGAGTCATGGCCTTGCTACCATTCTGCGAAAAGTCCTGACTTTTTGGCACGGAGCCCGGATAAGGACAGCCGGAGGGCATATGGTAACGCCGCTCGGAGTGTGCACCGCTCGTGTCGAGATTCACCACGTAACTTTCTCGTGTTGCTTTGTTGTGCTAGCAGAGTGCTCCAAGGACCTGATTCTCGGCCTTGATTTTCTTAGAGAAAACGACGCAGTCATCGACCTCCGTGACTTCATGGTGACTTTCTCCACTCACCGCGCAATTTCCGACGAGTACAGACAGCACAGCGACGACTACACAGACAGGCCAATTTTCCGAGTGTGCGACGACCATGTCACTCTACCTCCACGCACCAGCTTGTTTGTTACAGTGCAGTGCGACAACCCCCCCGCCTTGCAAGGCCTCGCGGAAACGAACGTGAATTTATTGTTGAGCCTACAAGTCTGCGTCGCTCGGGGGATCTTTGCCTTGAGAAATAAACGAACTGAACTACTTTTAACGAACTTTAGTGCCCAATACCGCCATTTACCACAAGGTACAGCTATCGCTTATTTTGACGAAGTCAGTGCGCCATCCGCCCATTGCGCCCTTTCGCTGGCCAACGAGAACCCTCCCGAGAGCACTGGACATACTGTTCAAACTGACGTGAACCCAGCTTTGTCTCTTACCCAGAAACGCCGCCTTCAAGCAATTCTAGACACTTACCGTGACTGCTTTGCCGTCACTTCCAAAGTGAAACAGACGTCAGTAACCAAACATCGAGTTATAGTTGATCCCACCGAGCGCCCTATCCGCCAACACCCCTACCGAGTATCGCCGAAAGAACGAGAGGCTATTCGGGCGCAAGTTGATGAAATGCTCCGCAATGATGTGATCCAGCCGTCCACAAGTCCATGGCCTTCACCAGTTGTGCTGGTCGCTAAAAAGGACGGAGCACTCAGATTCTGCGTCGACTATAGGAGGCTTAACAAAATTACGAAAAAGGACGTCTATCCATTGCCTCGAATCGATGACTCGTTCGACCGACTTCGCCACGCCCGATACTTTTCATCGCTCGATCTACGCAGTGGGTACTGGCAGATCGAAGTCGATGAACGTGATCGAGAGAAAACCGCATTCATTACTCCTGACGGACTGTACGAATTTAAGGTGCTTCCCTTCGGTTTGTGTTCCGCTCCCGCAACCTTTCAAAGAATGATGGACACTGTCCTAGCCGGCCTGAAATGGCAGACGTGCCTCGTCTACCTTGACGACGTTGTCATTTTCTCTGCGACCTACGAAGAGCACCTCAAACGATTGACGGCCGTGCTAAATGACATCCGCCGGGCCGGACTCTCATTAAAACCAGAAAAATGCCACTTTGCATTCCAACAGCTCAAGTTCCTGGGTCACGTCGTGAGTGCTGAGGGAATTAGCCCTGATCCAGAGAAGACGGCTGCCGTAGCTGCTTTCCCGACCCCCACTGATAAAAGTTCCGTGCGTCGGTTTTTGGGCCTCTGTGCATATTACAGAAGATTTGTGCACGACTTCTCCCGAATAGCGGAACCATTGACTCGTCTAACAAAGGACGACCAGCCTTTCATCTGGGCCGACGAGCAGCAAAGGGCCTTCGAGAAGCTTCGCAAGCGCCTTCAAACAACGCCCGTACTTGGCCACTTCGACGAGGAGGCCGACACAGAATTGCATACCGACGCCAGTAACGTTGGTCTCGGTGCAGTTCTCGTTCAGTGGCAAGAAGGCGTTGAGCGGGTGATTGCTTACGCCAGCCGCACCCTGTCTCGTTCCGAAGCGAATTATTCTACGACCGAAAAGGAGTGTCTTGCAGTTGTGTGGGCGGTAACAAAATTTCGGCCGTATTTGTATGGTCGGCCGTTTAGAGTGGTCAGCGACCACCACTCACTCTGTTGGTTAGCGAACCTTAAAGATCCTTCAGGCAGGTTAGCCCGCTGGAGTCCCGCTTACAGGAGTTCGACGTCACTATTGTGTACAAGTCCGGCAAGAAACACAGTGACGCTGACTGCCTATCCCGAGACCCTATCCCGTGTTATTCAAGTGAAACAGATGACTACGTCTTTCTCGGCGCTCTCTCGACGCCAGATCTCGCTCAACAGCAGCGAGACGACACCGAACTGCGGCCCCTCATCGATTACCTCGAAGGAACCGCCTCATCGCCGCCTCGCCTTTTCACGCGTGGCCTGTCGTCGTTCTCAAAATAACGGCTTGAGGGGCAAGTTGGTGCATCATCGTATTCAGATATGTGGCGCAAATAAACACAAACACAGGAGAAGGAACACAGCACGTGCTGTGTTCCTTCTCCTGTGTTTGTGTTTATTTGCGCCACATATCTGAATACGGTGTCGTCGTTCTGCTTGCGTGACGGCGTCCTCTACAAGAGAAACTACGCTTCCACAGACATTCAGTATCTGCTGGTTGTCCCAACGCCGCTCCGTACCGACGTTTTGCAGGCATGCCACGACGAGCTTTCTGCCGGACATCTCGGTTTTTCGCGCACCTTGGCACGAGTACGACAAAAGTACTACTGGCCCAAGCTTGCCGCTATGGTTCAGCGCTATGTTAGGACGTGCCGTGATTGCCAACGTCGGAAGATACCACCTGTCAAGCCGGCCGGC
The DNA here is from genome assembly GCF_055883805.1 of Amblyomma maculatum. Classification (NCBI taxonomy): domain Eukaryota; kingdom Metazoa; phylum Arthropoda; class Arachnida; order Ixodida; family Ixodidae; genus Amblyomma; species Amblyomma maculatum. The sequence continues at coordinate 94,535,644 of NC_139346.1, read as the reverse complement.
CTGCTGCAGCCTACTGTTCCTCCGCGAGTACCTTTTTACCAAGTCGGTATGGACCTGCTCGGGCCATTTCCTACTTCATCATTTGGCAACAGGTACATTATAGTTGCCACAGATTATCTGCCCTTACAAAAAAGCTTAATGAGTTTCTGATTAAATGTTATTACATTTCTCATCATGCACATTAACATTTCTGTACATTTTCTTGATGCATTTTTGATGAGTTTCACAAGAAAGTTGGCCACCGTGTTTCTGGTTGGTACCTAATGTGTGCATTTCTTGTGTGTTGTTCATGAGCGCCTGATGGCTTTCATCTTTGCATAAAAAGTAAAAGCTAAAACGTAGCGAAGCACCTCAACTACATTAAAAAAGCTAAAAAATAAAAAAAAATAAAACTAAGCGAAAAAAAATGCTCCTCCGGCGCGATTCGAACTTGGTACCTCTTAATCCGTAACTTTCTGCACTAACCACTTGGCCACTCGGGGTACTTGTAACGTTGGTAATGTATTTGCTTCTTATGTCTAGACTGCATTCATAAGATTGGGACTTGATGTTTCGAAGCATGTTTCGAAGTGTACAGGCCATTGCGGCTGCTCTAACAATTACAACTTCTTGACCATTAGAACTTGCATCTAATGTTCTGAATACCTATGCGCACTATTTTTCCACTGGAGTCATTTTAACATGTCGAGTTTGGCATCGCTGGCAAATTTATCAGCGCTGGCTCTTCGGTGGTTGCTACCTTGGGCGTAATTTTCGCTGAACATGGAGCTGTAGCACGAACCTTTAAGGAAAAAAAGTGCGACCAAGCTTCAATACCGGCAAGCGCAGCAGCGCCAACACCATTTTACTGGTAACTAAATCTTTTTTGTATCTAAACATTTCGGGAAGCGTTGCGATGACTGAGGGCTCGGCTAATCTATACGCAGAGCAAGAAGGAGCTCGAAAGCTTAAGAAACACGCAAAATATCATGCATTATAAAGAAGGCATTGCTTCTCGTGCCCTGATCGAGCACATGCTCCCAGGACGGTCCAGTTCCGAGGCAACGCACGGATCGGGTTACGTCCGCGCGTCGTCGTCGGCGCAGGCAGGGTACCCCTGCTGGTCTTTCCGAAGCGGCCTGCTCGCAGGTGCAAGGAGGCATTGGAAATGGAGCGGCCGTGCGTCCGTTTGCTTGGAGGCGGTGTGGCAGTGCGTCGGTTCGCGTACACAACAATATCATTGCCCGTAACACCCTAAAGCATATTGTCCAAACATAGCACCCCTTCGCTTCGCAAGAAGTGATTTGGAATGGCACAAACTCCAAAGACTCAGGGTGTAAGCGTGTTTTGAATGAAACAAATGTCCCAAAAGTTGTGTTTGTTTTTACAGTGCATGCTAAACAGAAATGAAAACATAGTAAAGTGTATGCATTCGCTTAGTGATGTATACTTTCTCTCATTTGAGAAAGTCAATATTTCCATATTAGCTCCTATACAAAAATACCTTGTTTTCCAAGCACAAAACTTCTTGCGTAATCTCAAATGAAAGTCTGTTGCGGATCTCATGTTAAAACACATAAAAGTTGTTTCTTAGGCAACATCCTACATATGCTAAACAGAAATGCAAACATAGGGCTCTGAAAATGTGCAGTTAACAAGGAAAGAATATATATTCACTTAGTGATGTATACTTTTCCTCATCGGAGAAAGTCAATGTATTTCCACATTAGCTCCTACCCAAAAATACTGTTGCGTTTTCCAAGCACAAAACTTCTTGTGTGATCTCAAAGGAAAGTCTGTTGCGGATCTGATGTTAAAACAAATCTAATCTTGAATCTCCTTTGAGTGGTTGATGACTCATCAAAACCACATTACGTGCGTAACAGAAATTCAATATCTATTTTTGTAAGGGTGACCCGCTATTGTGAGACGAAAGCTCTTCCCAGCGGCACGTCTACTGATATTGCGAACTTTTTCATCTTTAATCTGGTCCTTCGTCACGGTGCCCCTGCGATCGTTTTAACTGACAGAGGCACGGCATTTACTTCAGCTCTAACCCAGGAAGTGATGCGGCTCAGTGGCACTTGTCATCGCAGAACAACAGCTTACCACCCTCAGACGAATGGCCTTACTGAGCGACTCAATAAGACGATCGCCGATATGCTTTCTATGTACGTCGACGAAGATCATAAGAACTGGGACCAGATATTACCGTATGCAACATTTGCGTATAACACCGCAGTCCAGGAAACGACCCACTTTACACCGTTTCGTTTGGTGTACGGTCGCGAAGCTGTCACCATGCTGGATGCAATGCTACTGCCAGATGTTGCCCACCCATCGATTGCCGGTGCCGACCAATTCGTCCAGCATGCCGAGGCCGCTCGCCAGCTGGCTAGACTGAGAGTCCGGACACAGCAAGTTAAAGATGCTCGACGGTATAACCTTCGTCACAGGGAGGTAATTTACAACCCTGGCGATCAGGTTTGGGTGTGGACACCTGTTCGCCAGCGGGGTCGCTCGGAGAAGCTTCTGCGCCGCTACTTCGGCCCGTACGAAGTACAACGCAAAATCAGCGACGTCACCAACGAAGTGACCCCGCAAGGAACTGTTCGCTCATCCCGACGGCAAGCACAATCGGAAGTCGTACATGTCGCCAGGATGAAGCCATTCTACTCCCGCTAGGTCAAGCTACATGTGTTTTTTTTTTCTTTGCTTCCTTTAACTACTTGATGTGAACGCGCATCCTCGCCGACTACGGTTATCCTCGACCTCGCCACTCGGCATAGGGACGATGCCTTTTCCACCGGGAGGGGCAATGCCGCAATGTTATCGTACTGGCGCCGCCATGTGGCGAGCTCGGGAGACTGGCACGCGCTCGTCTTCTTCGCTCTCGGTGCTCGCCCTGCCAGTCGGTTCCGTGCCTGACATTGCCGGTGTTTTTACTTAGTCCTAGTAAACCTGCTGAACCAGTTTCACTGGCTTCTGTGACAATATCCGAATATAAAAATTATACTTATGCATCAAACGTCTACAAGCAGCACAATACGCGTGACAAAGCACCGGATGTCGTTACGAATTTGTGAAAATTAAACCGCCGGCTTGCTTGCAAATGCCGGTGGCAAAATCAGCTATTTTCCCAAACCACACACACAAAAAAAAGGTGCTTATAAACTTCCCCCTAAAACGTCCGGCCTCTATCTCTGCACAACGGATTCGAAGGTCCACCAAAGCCATATTTGGCTCATGGTCGGTTCTTCCGCAGCCAAGGTTTTCTCCGACGAAAGGCGTGGGCGCTTCTTCCGCAGCTACCGTCAAATGCGTACAGCCACTACCTTCGAGAAGGCAATGAAGTTTGTTTCGCGTGTATGTCTACGAAGATGACCGAATGCTGGTAGGATCGACATGGCCGGTGTTCACAACTACGCGGGTCGCCTTTTTACAAATTTTAGCGAAGTGAAAAGGAAGCAATCAGGGTTGTGTGCCTGGTGTCAGGGGGAAGCGAACCCAGGGAATAGCGACGAGTAGAGAAGTAGCTGGTGCTATTCTCGGCCCGAAACGGCGCCGCACCTTCTGCACTGACATCAATAATCAATATCGATTCAAGAAGAAAACACACACAGCTGAATTCTCAGGCACTGAGGTTACCTTAGGATTCAGACATTGTGTTTTTCTTATTTCTCAACGCATGCAAAGATGCCAAATGGTACCTCTGAAAACCGAGAAATAATGTAATTTGTTTCTTGCGATAATTACGTTCCTTTGGAGAAGCGGCCATGTGGGTTCTCAGACAAATTACGTTGGTCCCGGTCAACGTATGTACATAGACAGCATGCCATAGTCAACCACATAGTCAACCCATTGGTTCGCGGGTGATAGCTGCAGGTCATGCTGTGAACTGTAGTAGAGGCCTCAAGAACTTCGGCTACAATCGTCGACAGAAACTTGAGAAAGCACTTGATGGCCCCATGGCGCAGTACGAGGGCTTGCAAAAAGAAGTTCGCAACCTCAGTCGTTATGCCGTTAGGCGGAGTAGCGGTCTCAGCGTAGCGTGTGAGATCATCGATGGGGGTGACGATCCAGAGATCACCTTATGCAGAAAATGGAAGCGACCCCTATAAGTCGATGCCGACGACGGCGAAAGGAGTGGCAGGGAAAGGTAGAGGCTGCAGTATAGATCAGCGGGAGATGAAGTCGGCCCTTTGCGGCGCTGGCATGGCGATATTTATTTTGCCAGACCCGTAATGCTTTTCGGGCTACGCTGGCCGCAGCACTAACAGGATTGCCATCAGTATTGGACAAAAGCGATGATGCCAGCTGGCCTGTTTCGCTGCTGTAATCAAGACATAAAGGTTATCCACCCTCCCCTTACATTTACAACATTGACATCGGATAAGAATATTAGCTGATGAGCGAGTTTAAAGATAACCCTGCCTCTGAGCACGTGGCTCGCAGTGCCTTTGCGGCCTCACAAATCCCCGCAAACGGTACACTTCCTGTCAGCGCCTCCTTCTTGTCACAGCTGTCTTATTATACCGTATGCTCCAGTGAAGGTGAGCCATAATGCTTTAAATGTGGCGTTTTCAGCTTCAAGATGGCTTTACCATCGCCTCAACTCTTGTTGGCTGACATAAAAAAAAAAAAATACAGGTGTACCATGACGGCTTCTAAGCTACACTGTTTACCTAAAAGCTGGAGAACGTTTTCTTTTTATACTTTCACACTTAAGTACTTGAGTGAAATTGGAAATTTGTGGCCGGGCGTTAGTAACAGCCACACTTTTATTTAAGTTGATTAAAGGATCATTTTTTTATTTTTTATTTGAAGACCATGGCTGTTTTGGCTGCGGGGCTCCATGAATTTCGACCACTGCACGCCATTTTCAAAAAGCACGCGCTGCGAGACGAGCTCAGTGTCACTTTTCACTCCTGAGCCTACATGCCACGTGACATCTCGTTCACCATCCCCCCTTTCCCCCGCGTGCTGTAGTGCTCGCTGCTCCAACCCACAAAAGAGAGAGGCCACGTTACAGGTACTCCACGCAGTGACGTCTTGATGTGGACGTCGCTTCACAGTCTGCCGAAAAAGCGTGCTTTTCGAAAATGGAACGCTGTGGAACTAATTCGTTGAGCCAAACACCGCTCAGGGAAACCGCGTTCCCGAAATTAAGAAACAAAATGATATAGCTATTCCTAACGATCAGCTACAAATTTCCAGTTATATTCAAACGCGTATTGTAATGGTCAAAAAGTAAACTATTAGATTATAGTCAACCAACCTGCTGGCTAGCATGCTTAACCGAGTTTCTGGTTTCAGCTAACCCTAGCTTGTATTGTAACGCCGATGAAGTTATGTTCATATGTGTAAAAAGCCTGTCGCATGGAAACCGAAAAGTATGCAGCTTGGATAACTATAGCTTTTCTACCTGAGTACATGCAGGACACTGAAGTCTCAGATGCAGATAGAATCTCGAGCCTTTTGTTTACCACTCTTTTTGTAATGAAGCCGCTGTTGGTAACAACGCGTTCTAGCCTTCATATCATGTTTGGCTGAAACAAAATCATCGCTCGGGCTAACTAAACTGGCTCAGCGACCTCTATTCGAGCCTTAGGGCTTAAACAAGCAAAACAGCAATGGGGGCTAGTTTTATTTATTTTATTTAACAACACTGCCGCTCTCAACCGAGAGCCTGGCAGACGGGCAAAAACATACATGTTATGTTACAAGCATACAATATAAAAGAAATGAAAGAATTCTAAACAGTTCCATTAAATGCGGACAACAAAGTATACAATTTTTGGGAAAAAACAACCCGAACAATAATCGCAGCAGTATGGCAGCATTTCTTAAAAAACAAACAAACAAACAAAATAAAAAGATAACAATAGTCGGTGTACCCCATATTAATCGTACGAATTGTTAGTAACGTGTGAAGGGGACCGGGAATAAAAGTAAGAAGCATTAATGGTCTCTTGTGATTAACTCTAGTTGGGTTACGAACTGCAACAATGAATTTGTGTTTTTTAGAGATGAGCTTAGCTGATTCCATTCTCTTATCGCACGAGGAAAGAAAGAGTACCTGAATGCGTCGTTAGAAAAAGAGTATTCCGTTAGCGCATGCTCGTGGTGGTGCCGTGTTATTCTAGACAGTGAATGCGATATGTACGTAGTTGTATCAATTTTGTACTGGCCGTGTAGTAGTTGATAAAGAAATTTTAGTCGGTCTTGTTTTGCTCTAGTCGATAATGTGTTTAAATCTAAACGAGCTAAGAGAAGGGAGGGTGAGTCTGTACGCCTGTATTTGCTGTTAATAAACCCTGCTGCTTTTCTTTGCACGCGTTCAAGTTTAGCTATGTTAGTTGCTGTATAAGGAAACCAAATTGTGTTAGCGTATTCTAAAATTGGTCTGACAAATGTTGTATAGGCCAGAAGCTTAATATTCATTGGTGTGGTCTTTGGGCGTCTTATTAAATAAAATAATTTTTGTAGTGCTGTAGTCGTTATATTATTTATGTGTGCCTCCCAATTAATATTTGATGTCAGTGTTATTCCCAAGTGTTTATATTCATCAACCTTTAAAAGTGGTGTACCATTAACGCTGTAGGTGAAGAGAGAGGATTGCATTTTTCTTGTAATTGTCATGGCCACTGATTTTTTAACATTATTAGACATTTGCCAGAGGGAGCACCACTCGGATACCATGTTGAGGGATTCGGAAAGGATGAGATGGTCACTATGGCTTTTAATTTCTTTGTATATAACGCAATCATCCGCGAAGAGTTTAATTTTGCACCCTATATTATTAGTTGGTTTACCATTTCAAGAATTTTCGCGCTACGATATACACAGATGCACAAGAAAGCAGGAACCACGTACACAGGACAAGCGCGCAGTGACAACTAAGGTTTATTGATAACAGGTTACATTTAAAACATTCCACACGAACTCTCTGATACAAGAAATCTCGCAAGCTCAACAGGCAGTGTCACATTCCTACGCACCTACGCTCCTTTAATATCTTTATCTCATGCTTAGTTGTCAGTGCGCGCTTGTCCTATGTACGTGGTTCCTGCTTTATTGTGTATCTGTGTATATCGTAGCGCGAAAATTCCTGAAAAGGATTAAACAATTTCGCCTTTCGTTTTAACTCTGCTTGAATGTTTATAGTTTTGATTTCCGCGTTGTAAGCATCACCTACCACGCACCACATGTATTGAATGTATTCTTAAATTACAATATCAAGTCCTGAAAATATGAAAGGAAAATTACAATGAAAATGTCTTGCGTTTTCAGTATCGGGGAAGATGATTGCTTTCTTGATTCGATCTTAACGGTACATGCAATCTGCCCAACTCAATTTGATCGCCACGCCTCCTGGGTGACCACAGGGGTTTTGTGTGAACTGTCCAGAAGTGCGCGGAATAGACCCCTTTCACTGTTTTCTGCATAAGCCTCTCTCTTCTTCTTCGCCAAGGGTTCTAATGTCATCATCATTAACTGCGGCCGCTGAGGTATACAGCTCTGTCCCATAACCCTCCAAACACCCTCAACCTGCGCCTGCCGCGGCAGCTTTATCCAACTTCAAGCACCCTGATCTCATCTGAATGCCTGACATCCTGCCAGTAAATGCTATACTATCGATTATCCTATCATTGCATTATACGTTCTGCCCATGCCCATTTCTTCTTCTTGATATCCGCTACAATGTTATTAACTTGAGTTATAATTTTCTCTGGCCCACTCAGCACGCCTCGTGTCTCTTAACGTTACACTTACCGTTTTTCGTTATATATAGCTCTCCGCGCGTTCTCCTTAAGTAGAAAGTTTTTCGAGCCTCCACGTTTCTGCCGCATAGATGAGTACCGCTACGATGTACGACACGAAGCTTCCATCTGGCGTCATTAGTCTAAGATGCTTCGTGTTAAACATAAGCATGATTACAACCAGTCTGGGCATTTAAGCGGTGAAAAAGTTTGGGTACGTTGTCGCTTCACATATAAAAGAAGTGTAAGAGCGCACAAACGACGACTGCACAAGCTAATGGAAAGAGACAAGCGTTACAAGTTGGGACATCTGGGGATGGACGTCGGCAGGGGGGTTCAAAGTGGAATCTGCATCCCTCAAGCCAAACCCGCCCTTACGCTCCCTTCCTCCCACTCGTGTCCTCCACTCGTGCATCCCGATTTTCCTGGTGACAAGAAACTTTCTGTGATTTTTTTTTCTCCACCAAAGGCAACAAAAAGGAGGAGGAGAAAGTTTCTCCAATCCCCCTCTTCGATGCAACGGTTTTGCCCCCCCCCCTCCCCTGAAATAAATATATTGTGCCAACACGTATGCATCTCGGTTAGCTGTACTGCATGTTGAGGAAGCAAAGGTCAGCGAAATGAAATAATCAGGGCAATGTTTCGTCTTTTTTTGTAAATGTTCAGTGTTAAAGGCAAATAACAGTTTAATCGCTTTATATGTTGCCATGCTTTTATAGATTATGCGCGCATGTGTGTGTGTGTGTGTGTGTGTGTGTGTGTGTGTGTGTGTGTGTGTGTGTGTGTGTGTGTGTGTGTGTGTGTGTGTGTGTGTGTGTGTGTGTGTGTGTGTGTGTGTGTGTGTGTGTGTGTGTGTGTGTGTGTGTGTGTGTGTGTGTGTGTGTGTGTGTGTGTGTGTGTGTGTGTGTGTGTGTGTGTGTGTGTGTGTGTGTGTGTGTGTGTGTGTGTGTGTGTGCGCGCTGCGGCTTATACGTGGTGCGCGCAAACATGCCACTCAAGAATATGCATAGAAGCTGGCGTGTTGATCTAAGGTCGCCAGAGTTTCTAGGAAAGGCTCGCAAGACAGCCTACGACATGCTGCAAGAGGTCACAGAACTTTCAGTTACCATCCTAGGCCAACGACTCTCCAAGAGTTTCCCTGCCACAGTTCGTCGCCGAGAAGCAGAGATGCGCGAAGGAAGACGCGATGCGTCAAGCAGCGTGAGCCATGCGCAGCCGACGCGTCACTCTCCGACCCTACACCGCTGTTAGCCGCGTAGCGCCCAGTACAATTCTTTGTTAGCGGGTGTTCTCGGTGGCAAAGAGGGCCCGACTGACTGCGGTGAACGTTGCACGAGTAAGCGGCACAATAGCTTCGGTCGTATCGACCTGACGTTTGTAAACAAGCCTCTCGTTGAACCTCCTACAGTGCGAAACGCGAGCCTAAAACCGAATAGAGGTATACAGTGGTAGGAGGGGGAGAGGGGATCCCTTCGCGATGCGCCGTCTCTCTCGGCCTTCCGTCTGCTCGTGGCTTCGGAAGGGAAACAGGATATCCACGCCCCTCGCCCCCTGAAGCATCAACAGCGGGCTCGTGTGCTTTCAAAACGCTTCCTTTCCGATAGAACGCGCCGGAAACTGCAGCGCTCCGTTTCGCCGCTGCAGTCGCAACTGTCGCTGCCTTTCCGTCGCCGTCGCTCCGCAGGGAGCTGCGTTTGGATTGGTACAGTGTGCGTTATCACTGGCGCGCAATATTTGCGACCCCCTGCTGTGGCCACCAGGGTAATTTTCGGTGGTTTCGGAGTGCTTTTTTTTTTCTCGCCGACCGAGGACTCTGAGATCATCAGGTGGGTGTCCTATTTTTGTCGGGAAAAGGGCTGTTTTTAGAGAGTTGGAAATCCCACAATAGCACCTACATACGTGGCGCTAGCCCTCACGATTCTAAAACGTCGTGATACAACCTCGTTGCAAAATACCGTTATGAAATTTTGAAACACCTGTTGATACACGACGTATTGGCTTCCCAAATACTTTTTCTCGCGTTGAACATCTATGCTTTAAAGCAAGATATGTTTTACCCGCCATGTTCATTGAAAACGCCGTTAGGTTGGTTTGTTGGGTTTAACGCCCCAAAGCGACTCAGACTATGAGAGACGCCGTGGTGGAGGACTCCGGAAAGTTCGACCACCTGGGGTTCTTTTACGTGCACTGACATCGTATAGCACAACGGCGCCTTGCTTTCCGCCTTCATTGAAAAGCGGCCGCCGAGGGCGGGATTCGATCCCGCATCTCTGGGAACAGTCGTCGAGCGCCTTAACCAGCTGCGCCACCCCGGCGGGGTGAAAACGCCGTTAGGCGTCGCCACTGAAAGTGAATACCCTAAAGCACGTGCACCTACGAATCCTCTGCGAGAACGGGATTAATACACGAGAGCAGAGCATGGGCGGGTAAATGACGTTCTAATTCTCAAAGCTAGGTACTCTATAGCTTATTTCTGCGAACGCAGGATATAACATCTCTGGTGGCAAGAGGGAATGTCCGCAGTCTACTGTTTTGCTTCTTGTTCCCGTTAATAGAGAGCGTTTTCGACCTAATTCAACGCGCATCGTTCCGTTTAGTCCCTGGAACACCTAATTTCCACCTCTGTGCTTGAAATGTGTTATGATACTTAACGGGGCTACCATTTCAGATAAGTATCAGCCTCATCCGGCTTCCCTGCTTAAGAACATTGCAAGAAAACGTTGTAATGACAATCTTGAATGGAGTATTCGAACAAGGTCACATTGAGTTGATGCAAGATGAGGATGTTCGCCTTGTGAATTCGGTCATACGGCCATGTTTGGGTGGAAAAAAAGGCAGGGGGGCAAGGGTCTTCATGCCCAGTCGTGCCTTCGCAGTAACGAGCAATGCGTTTTCGTAGCTTTCGTTACCAGCAGAAAACTTCGCTTAAAAAGTGAAAGAACCCCCCGTTTTTTCCTGACTTACGTTAGCCACCTGGAACGTATTGTGCAGCCAGAGGTAGTGTTGTTCTATTTGAACCTCGCTTGGTTCCGCATTACATACGACTGCGGCTTCTCTCGGCTTGAATTTCGCAACATGAGTCAGATATGCAGTGCGTGGTTTTGTGTTGTGAAGCAAAAAGGCACTCATAAAGAGATGGAACAGCGGGATGAAGGTCGTAATTACTACGGAGACGTTAGTGCACATACACACGAGATACTAGGAATGTAAATAGGAGTTATTGCAAGCCTGCGCACTTCCTTTAGGAGAATTAATGGTCCATTTTACTACACATAATAATTTTCCAGACTAATTCACACTTGCACTCACTAAGTTTATAGCAATGCATGTAAACAGCATGTAGATTACATTATGTACTTATGTGAACTCACGAAAAGTAATCTTTTTGTTGTAATATTATTCACTTTGATGCAAGTGTATCAGTAATTTTCATTGTTTTGGTATTTTTGCTTTTTGTTTTGTACAATGAAGCCAAGGTGCGGAGGCGATCATATTGGAGTATATATAACCGCAGAAAAGACAACTTCCGTCCAAAAGTTCCGGTGAATTTCGATTATTGATTGATAAGCTTTATTGAGGAAAACTGGGGTTAGGGGGAGTGGGTTAAGAAAAAGCATCGGCAGTCCTATGTCCAGGAATCCGTTGTCCTCAGCAGCGGCTCTGGCCCGCTGCACCAGTATGAGCTGATGCTGCGTGTCCGAGTCAGCTAGAAGGTCCTCCCACTGCTCAGGACTAGGGCTACCTATTTTAGGCATTATGGGGCTTGCCCCACACCGCCATGTTGTGCGGTATAGTGTAGCTGTGTCTCCTCACCAGACACATTTGCTTTTGTATTGTTTTGGCCATATCCTGTGATACAGGGCTCTGAATTTGTGTTTGTTTGTAAGCGCCTAAGTGTATATGGCTTGTTGTCGGCTTAGTGTGTCATATGGAAGTGCATACTTTCTACGCCTCTCCCTACACGTTCGTATTGTTTCTCAGTATGTTTCTCGTGTTGGGAACGGCTCTACCGATGGCTTCGCAGCCCGGCTAGTGAAACCTCGGACGACGGCATCTACTCTAATATTACCCTCCACCCCAGCGTCGGGGACCCAAACAATCGCGTGTTGCCTAATTTGGTCTGTTCCTTCTGGCCGGCCCGTTAGGAACTCGTTTGCTGTACGATTAGTCCTGTTGTTTTGGAATGCTCGAAAGGCGGCTTGCGAGTCCGAGACTATCCATTAACTGTGAACAACCAAAATATGAAAACAACAGCGAGAAAACCTTTGTCCCGATGGAGTTCAAAGAAAGCCGGCTACTCATAAAAGTCGGTAAGGTTATTTGGTGCATCGATTCGTATCGCTTGAATTCAGACAGGCGCGAAGCGTATCCGCCAATGTTTCGCAAAGCGTGCCAAACGACCATAGACATATTCCTGGCAAGGCCACATGTGTCCTTAATAAACAAGGTTCCGTGCCTTTTGGTGGAACCGCGCACGTAACGCATGCATATATGAGCATGCGCGTGGGTCTGATGTCACCGTCGCACTGCCGTGTTTTCGTAATGCCATGAAACTGCCTACTAATGTTGCTGTCGTGGTTCAGTTCTAACCGGGCGTTTCGCAAATGCATTCCCTGTTATAGTAACAGTCCAACCTTCCTACCTTGACCGTTTCAGCGTGTAAAGCTTGAAGTAACCCTAAAATAGCAGTAAGTAAAAGTCCCCGCACGCGTATGTACCATCATACCTATGTCATAATAGAGGGCTTGTATCTCATGCGCATCGTTCAATTCAATATGTGCGCAGATCAGGGTAACTACCGATCGCTTCTTTAGATCCTCTTATGAATAGGCGGATATCTTGCCCGTGATGTCTATGGAAATACTAATAGCATGCTCTTTGTTTTAAACTTGAACCGCATTAGACCATGTAATAAATACAATACAAAATTGCCAGAAGTCTAGTCTGCACTTTGAGCAATCAAAAACACAATTGGGAAAAGGCGTCATCACATTTGAAAATTTGTGCACGTGTCACTGTCCCCTTTTTTGCGCGTTAATACGTTTTTTTTTTTTTTTACGAAGAATTAACAAAGGCTTTAAGAACTAAGCTATGCATTGATTATGGCAGACAGCAGTGCTTGAGTCATAACTGCTTCTTTGTAACTTGTCAGTTGGCTCGTCAGTTTCGTTGTAGCGGAGTTCAAACACACACAGCACGCAAAATTAAAAACGCACCCTCTACCGATACCATCATGAATCTTGTGCTGAGCCGACTAGTTTTTAACACGCATGGCTGAAAAAGCACACACACCAAATGAAAATGAATAATTAGATCTTATCTCTATGCGGGCCTTACTATAGTGAGCTTCTTCTAAATGGGGGCATTGCAGGCAGATTTCCTGTTTCCGACCCTCTTCATTCTTGCACTCGATCCGCTTCTACGTGGAGTTGCAGCTGACAGGCGCATTCTCGGTTTTCCACTTGAACGAGAAAAAGTGGCCATCTCTGCGCACGCGGATGACATTTCCCTTTTCTTGCGAGATATTGATAGCTTCCGCATTTTCTTGGGAGTGTTTTCTGAGTACGCGGCCGTGTCCGGGGCTCAGCTCAACACAAGCAAAAGTCACGCACTCCGATTTGGATCATTTCAGGGTTCACTGCCAACCGAGGTTCCCTTTGTGGGCGCGGACCGCTTACTTGAGTACTATTTGAACCAAGCGGAGTACCGGCTTGCACGTGCGAAGAAACAGTTTCACGCATGACCCGAATGCTCGTTGACGCCGCGCGCTTCGAGCTGTCACTCAAATCTAGGGTCGCATTAGTAAAATATCGGGCGTGCGCATTCACATTTTATGTGGCGCGAGTCTCGCGTCTTTAATAGATGGAGGCCTTGGGCAGTCAGCCGCCTGCCCCGCGAGGTCACAGACTTTGAGCGGCGGCGGCGCTGGGCAGTTCTCCCCGAGTCAGCGCCTAGCTTCATGGGACGTCGTGCCTAACGACAGCTGTCCCAACTGCAGCGCGACGGAAACAATCTACTATGTAGTGTTTGACTGCTTAGTGGCGCGAGTCATCTGGCGCCTCGTGAGACGTATACGTTTTCTGTACATTACGGGCCAGGCGTTCGTCGCCCGTGCGGAGTGTTTGCGCGCCTGATTGTGTCGTGTTTATTTTGTGGCACCGTCGCTGCCTGGCGAAAGCACGCAGGCATCCAGCACGCGCAATGTATCCAGCGCTTCGAAATCTCCGTCTCCCCCTCTGGAAGAGCCTGTCCGGGCGTCTGGAAACAGATGGGGAGGCGCGGTTCCTGCAGCGCTGGCATACACGTTTCTTTGCTGTTCGTCCGGATGGTCTCGCCATGCCGGCACTCCTCTATTGAGTGTTATAAATTGTCGTGTGGTGTTTCTTCTGAAAATCTCCCCTCCCTTTTTCCCCCCTTTTTTGGGGAGATGCTCTCTGGCTTGGTATTAGTGCAATGGTCGTTGTGCAGAACGGACCTGCAGCTTATATAACATTGTTTTATATAGTATATTGTCACGTGGTGGTGACAAGGCCGTTGACACCAAAAGAAGACACGGGCTTAATGGTACTGAAATTAACTCTTTATTGGGCTTACTTGCGCCCGCAAAAGAACTAAGCAACTCGGCGGCGGCGATAGCAACAAACGAGCTCGTCGATAGTCGAACAAAGAATGCCCGTCGCATTCGTCAACGCTCAATTTAAAGGCTGCTCAGAATGATCTAGATAACGTCGCAAACAGCTACCAGCACGGGCTGGAACATTGTAGAAACATATGCGAGTGATCGGAATCTTCAAGACAGATCTCGGTGCATCGTTCGCGACAAAGACAATGATAACGCGTCGTATCGCAACAACGGGCATGAAGAAACATGGGATACAGAATCAGAATGATAAGGCCGCGTGTCAGCTGCTGTCGAACAGGAATAGATATAGATTTACACAATTCGCGGCAATATTATATATATTTAAAAGAGATGCATGACCCGTGGAAAGGAGAAAGAAGAGGAAATCAGATACGTCGAGCGCCGAAGACGATAAAAAAGTGAAGAGGACCAAAAGGACGAAGCTCGAGCTGTCGCTGTGAACGCTGGCCGTCGTAGTTGCTACGTAAGATAAATATATTGAGGTGTGAACCATCTAAACCACGTCATTACACTTGTAGGAGGTGTCGCCTGTTCCCAACCTGGAGCTCCGCAGTCGTACCTTGCCCGGCTCTACCATCATGACAAACGCAACGACCCAGTCTATTCCGCTTGTTCTCAGCGCTATCATCTGCTCGGGACCAGTGCGGCAACGCGACCCACCTATCTTCACCGGCACGGACGACACCTACGTAGAGGGCTGGCTAACTACATACGAGCGTGTGAGTGCTTACAATAAGTGGGATGACCACGTTACGCTCACCAACGTCGTCTTCTATTTAAGTGATGTCGCCAGCTTGTGGTTCCAAAACCATGAAGCTGTCATTTCAACCTGGGCAGCACTCAAAACTAGCCTCACGGAGGTTTTCGGCCAACCGCTGTTCGGAAACTTTGCGCCGAACAACAGTTGGGTTCTCGCATCCAGCAGCAAGGTGAAAATTTCACAAGCTACATTGAGGATGTTGTCGACCTGTGTAAACGTCTTGATCCATCTATAAATGAAGCAGAGAAGATCAAGTATATCCTCAAAGGAACTGAATTTGACGCATTCCCCATGCTCGCCGCCCAATCCCCTCAAACCATTTCTGACGTCATTTCTTTGTGCCAGAGCTGTGATGAGCTCCGCAAACAGAGTCTCATGACGCGCCATGCCATTTCCTCGGATTTACCACTATCGACACTGGATCTTCCCGGTGCTCCTCAAAACAGTTTGTGCGGGAAGAGGTGGCTCGACAGTTGTCCCTGGTTACCTGCCGTCCCAATTCATCTCTGCCGCCTCCTCTACAGCGTGTAATCCAGGAACAAGTTGCCGAGATCCTGCCGAGTACCAACCCACCACCTATGGTTGCCGCTCCGCTGACGTACGCCGAAATGGCAAACTGCCCACCGCCCGAAACGCCAACGTACGCGCCCCCAAACCACGCCTTCAATCGCCGGCAGCCCGTGCATCCAATGCCACATACACCGCCTGCTCGGCCTCGCACCGGTCCCCGCAATGCGAATCCGTGGCGCACACAAGATATGCTACGTCTGCGGTGTATCTGGCCATGTGGCACGGTGGTTCCGTGCACGTGGATCCCGTTTTTATGACTACCGAGCTGCCGACGTCATGAACCGTAGGAACATGAACGTTTGACTGTAGTGGGGCCGTTCGGGGGCCCAGGGGCCTGCGCGCCCCGAACTCCTCTCTTAAAATAAATGTTTGTTTTTACTACTACTACTACGGGTGCGCTCCAGCCTACAACGTATACTTTTTCCGAAGCTGAGTCCGGTCGTGCGCCTTCTCATCACTCTCCGACACGTTTCGATTCATATGCCCACCGGTCCCCATCTTCCCGCCGTCGGTCCCGCTCTCCTATCACCAGCCGATCACCACCAATTCAGCCGGAAAACTAGGCGCCGCAGTTCTGGAGGCAAGAACTGCGCCCTCCGTAACTGTGTCAAGCCCTGTAAACATTATTGTGGTTTTCGTAGCAGGCGTTGCTGTTGATGCGCTTGTTGACAGTGGTGCGGCGGTGTCCGTGATTAGTTGCAACCTGTGCCGCAAGCGTCGAAAAGTGATGACGCCGATCTCCGATATTTCATTGCGAACCGCGAGCGCCGAAAAGATTCACCTGTTGCTGCGTGCATCGCATGGCTCGTCATACAAGGCCTCTCCTACGTTATTGAATTCATCGTCCTCGCTCAGTCTTCTCATGAAATCAGCCTCGGATGGGGCTTCTTGTCCAAGCATCATGCCATCATCGACTGCGCACATGCTCACATTGATTTGTTGCCGCTTTGTGACACTCTCGTAGACACAATCCCTGCTCCAGCTGCGCCCATTTTCGCTGCCGACGACATCGCTGTCCCTGCTTACTCTTCTCTTCCTGTGCCTGTGAAATGTGATGCCATCAATGACGCTAGAGTAATGTACATGTCCGTCCTTTGTGCTCATCGAAAATATGTGCTGCTCCCGCATGCCGTGCTAAATATTTCTGTGGTATCAGCGTTCTGTACGTCGCCAACACGTTGCCTTTTCTAACGACGTTACTTCGAAGAGAATCGCTTGGCACTGTCCATATCATTGATCCCGCCGACGCCTCTAGTGTTACTGCAGACCCTACAGTGCATCACATTACCGCCCTCACTCCTCCCACTGGAGTCACCGACTCGACCAAACTTGATATTTTCGACCGTTCTGTCGACGCATCGTTGCCGCCTACCCAACGCGACGAGCTCGTTGCTTTGCTTCAACGATTCAGCGCCTCATACGACTCTCACCAAACTTCGTTGGGACGTAAAACCGCGGTTCGCACTCATATCGAAACCGACCTCCACGCACCACTGCGCCTGCACCCCTACCTAGTCTCAGCCGCTGAACGCCGCGTCATCGAGGCCAAGTGAGTGACATGCTCGAGCGCGGAGTGATCCAGCCTTTTCGCAGCCCATGGGCTTCACCCGTCGTTCTAGTAAGGAAAACGGACGGCTCCATTCGGTTCTGCGTCGACTACCGTGGGCTCAACAAGATCACTTGGAAGGGCATTTATCCCCTCCCACGCATCGACGACGCCCTTGACTGTTTGCAGGGAGCTGAATAATTTCATTCGCTGGACATCCGCTCAGGCTATTGGCAGCTGCCAATGGCTGAAGCCGACCGCCTGAAAATCGCATTCTTAAAGCCAGACGGTCTATATGAATTTAATGTCATGCTTTTTGGTTTGTGCAACGCTTCAGCAACATTCGAGAGCATGATGGACAACATCCTCCGCGGGCTGAAATGGCAGATATGTCTCTGCAACCTAGATGATATTGTCATCTTCTCGAACCACTTTCCATCTCATCTTGTTCACCTCAAGAGGGTTCTTCGATGTCTAAGCAATGCAGGCTTGCAGCTGAACTTGAAAAAGTGTCGGTTTGGTGCTCGACAGCTGGTGATACTCGGCCACGTCGTGTCCAAGGACGGAGTCCTGCCGGACCTTGCCAAACTTCGTGCAGTGGCGGGATTTCCCACGCTTACTGACACAACTGCGCGGCTTTACGGGGCTTTGTTCGCATTTCCGCCGCTTCGTCCAAAATGTTGCCGACATTATTGCCCCCTTGACACAGTTTCTTGCAGGAAGCCCCGAATTGTCGGCCTGGTCACCTGAATGTGATGCAGCTTTTACTACGCTCCGCCGACTTGTGACATCCCCACAGATACTACGTCACTTCAACCCGTGCGCTCCTACCGAGCTCTACACGGACGCCAGCGGCATCGGTATCGGTTCTGCTCTAGCTCAGTGTAAACCTGATTTCCCTGAGTACGTCGTAACTTACGCCAGTTGTGCGCTGTCCAAAGCTGAGACCAACTATACAGTAACAGAAAAAGAATCTCTGGCGATTGTTAGGGCCATCACTAAATTTCGTCCTTATATGGTCGGCCATTCGATGTCATCACCGATCACCATGCTCTATGCTGGTTGTGGTCCCTCAAAGATCTGTCCAGCCGCCTCGCCCGCTGGGCTCTCCGTTTACAAGACTATGACATTCGTGTCTTTTATCGCTCTGGTCGCAAGCACTCCGACGCAAACGCCCTTTCGTGCTCCCCTGTGACCTCTGACCCTGGACCACACCCTGTCGCTGGCCTCACGCCTTTCTCCCTTGAAACCATGGATATGGCATATCAGCAGCGCAAAGATCCCCATGCTGCTTCACTCATTACCGTTCTGGCCAACCAATCACAATGCCACCCTTTCAGAGGTTCCGACGTCAATCCCAACGCTTTACATGCGTGACAATCTCCTTTACCGCAGAAACTACCTCCCTGATGATCGAAAATGGCTGCTTGTTATTACCCGACATCTCCGATCAGTCATTTGCGCGAGCTTTCACGATGACCCACAGTGCGCCCATGTTGGATTAAAGCCTCCTGTATACTTTATACTATGGCTGGATTCCTGAAAGCATATACCCTCCTACGTCATCGCTGCTACTGGCAGGACATGTATTATTTTGTTCACCAGTACGTCCGCTCTTGTATCCACTGTCAGCGTCGCAAGACCCCACGACACCCTCCAGCTACCCTGCAGCTTCCCAGCAGCCTTCGGCCATTTGAACTTGTTGGAATTGACCTTTACGGGCCTTTTCCCTGCTCTTCCCGTTAAAGTCGATACCCTGCCGGCAACAGGTGGGTCATTTTTGCCATCGACCACATCACCAGATATTCTGAAACTGCTGCTTTACCAGCTGCAACTGCTTCTGGTTTCATCCTTGAGAACCTTATCCTGCGTCACGGTGCGCCACTGGAATTACGTAGCGACCGTGGTTGCATGTTCTTGTTCGATGTCGTAGAAGCCCTTCTTCAGGCGTGCAGTGTTATTCATCGTACGACGTCTGCCTGCTATCCCAAGACAAATGGAATGGTCGAGAGATTTAATCGGACCCTCGGAGACCTGATGGCCATACATGTTTCATCTAGCCACTCAAATTGGGACCGTGTGTTACCATTCATAGCCTACGCCTACAATTCTGCTGCGCAAGCGACTACCGGTTCCTTGCCCTATTTCCTTCTGTATGGCCGGGAACCTTCATGTACAGTGGACGCCATCCTACCCTACCGTCCCGACGCCTCCGTATTGACACCCATTTCTCAAGCAGCGGCCTCTGCCGAAGAGTGCCGTCATATCGCACGTCAAATCACAGCTCGAAATCAGTACCACCAGAAAACCAACCGCGCCGGATCCCCATGTCGGCCGTCTGCTTGTTGTCCGGATACGTTGGTATGGCTATGGGTGCCCTCTTCTATTTCAGGCTAGTCGCCCAAGTTCCCGAGTCGATACCAGGGACTCTATCGTGTGCTTAAGCAAACTTCTCCGGTTATTTACCTTATAGAGCCCCTCACGCCATCAATAGATCATCGCTGAAAAGGACGTGAAATTGTCCATCTATCAGAGACGTCGCGCGCCGAAGACGATAAAGAAGTGAAGACGACAAAGTTTGAGCTGTCGCTGTAAACGCTGTAAACATTAGAGAACGACAACAACAACAAACGCTGGCCGTCCTAGCCGCTACGTAAGATATATTGCTGTGCAAACCATCTAAACCCCGTCATTACATTATATATATATATATATATATATATATATATATATATATATATATATATATATATATATATATATATATATATGTGTGTGGTTTCGTTTATTTTTGGGGGTTTAACGTCACAAAGCAATTCAGGCTACGAGAGTCGCAGTAGTGGAGGATTCCGGAAATTTCGACCACCTGGGGTTCTTTACTGTGCACTGACATCGCACAGCACGCGGGCACCTTGCTGTTCGCCGACAGCGAAAAGCGGCCGCCGAGGCTGGGACTTGATCCCGCGCCCTTGGGAACAGTAGTCGAGTACCGTAACCACTGCGCCACCCCGGCGGGGCATATATATATAAATTGTCACAGAAGCAAGTAGAACTTGTTAGGCAGGTTTACTCACAACTAAGTATAAGCACCGGGAAGATAAGGCACAGAACCGACTGGCGGGCGAGCACCGAGAGCGAAGAAGACGAGCGCGTGCCAGTCTCCCCAGCTCGCCACATGGCGGCGCCAGTAAGATAACATTGCGGCATTGCCCCTCCCGGTGGAAAAGGTATCGCCCCGATGCCGAGTGGCGAGGTCGAGGATAACCGTAGTCGGCGAGGATGCCGCTTTCACATAAAGGAAGCAAAACAAATCAACACAGATGTAGCTTCACCTAGCGGGAGTAGAAGGGCTTCATCCTGGCGACATGTACGACTTCCGATTGCGCTTGCCGTCTGGATGAGCGAACAGTTACTTGCGGGATCACTTCGTAGGTGACGTCGCTGAGTTTGCGTTGTACTTCGTACGGGCCGAAGTAGCGGCGCAGAAGCTTCTCGGAGCGACCCCGCTGGCGAACAGGTGTCCACACCCAAACCTGATCGCCAGGGTTGTAAATTACCTCCCTGTGACGAAGGTTATAACGTCGAGCATCTTTAACTTGCTGTGTCCGGGCTCTCAGTCTAGCCAGCTGGCGAGCGGCTTCGGCATGCTGCACGAATTGGTCGGCACCGGCAATCGATGGGTGGGCAACATCTGGCAGTAGCATTGCGTCCAGCATGGTGACAGCTTCGCGACCGTACACCAAACGAAACGGTGTAAAGCGGGTCGTTTCCTGGACTGCGGTGTTATACGCAAATCTTGCATACGGTAGTATCTGGACCCAGTTCTTATGGTATTCGTCGACATACATAGAAAACATATCGGCGATGGCCTTATTGAGTCGCTCAGTAAGACCATTCGTCTGAGCGTGGTAAGCTGTTTTTCTGCGATGACAAGTGCCACTGAGCCGCATCACTTCCTGGGTTAGAGCTGAAGTAAATGCCGTGCCTCTGACAGTTAAAACGATCGCAGCGGCACCGTGACGAAGGACTAGATTAAAGATGAAAAAGTTCGCAATATCAGTAGACGTGCCGCTGGGAAGAGCTTACGTCTCACAATAGCGGGTTAGATAATCTGTGGCGACTATAATGTACCGGTTTCCCAATGATGACGTAGGAAATGTCCCGAGCAAGTCCATACCGACTTGGTGAAAAGGTACTCGCGGAGGAACAATAGGCTGCAGCAGGCCGGCCGGCTTGACAGGTTTTATCTTCCGGTGTTGGCAATCACGACACGTCCTAACATAGCTCTGAACCATAGCGGCAAGCTTGGGCCAGTAGTACTTTTGTCGTACTCGTGCCAAGGTGCGAGAAAAACCGAGATGTCCGGCAGAAAGCTCGTCGTGGCATGCCTGCAAAACGTCGGTACGGAGCGGCGTTGGGACAACCAGCAGATACTGAATGTCTGTGGAAGCGTAGTTTTTCTTGTAGAGGACGCCGTTACGCAAGCAGAACGACGACAGGCCACGCGTGAAAAGGCCAGGCGGCGATGAGGCGGTTCCTTCGAGGTAATTGATGAGGGGCCGCTGTTCGATGCCGTCTCGCTGCTGTTGAGCGAGATATGGCGTCGAGAGAGCACCGAGAAAAACGAAGTCATCTGTTTCAATTGAAGAACATGGGATAGGGTCTCTGGATAGGCAGTTAGCGTTCTTGTTTTTTGTTTCTTGTCGGACTTGTGCACAATAGTTGACGTCGAACTCCTGTAGGCGGAGACTCCAGCGGGCTAAGCGGCCTGAAGGATCTTTAAGGTTCGCTAACCAACAGACTGAGTGGTGGTCACTGACCACTCTAAACTGCCGACCATACAAATACGGTCGAAATTTTGTTACCGCCCACACAACTGCAAGGCACTCCTTTTCGGTAGTAGAATAATTCGCTTCGGAACGAGACAGGATGCGGCTAGCGTAAGCAATTACCCGCTCAACGCCTTCTTGCCACTGAACGAGAACTGCACTGAGGCCAACGTTACTGGCGTCGGTATGCAATTTTGCGTCGGCCTCCTCGTCGAAGTGGCCATGTACGGGCCTTGTTTGAAGGCGCTTCCGAAGCTCTTCGAAAGCCCTTTGCTGTTCTTCGGCCCAGATGAAAGGCTGGTCGTCCTATGTTAGACGAGTCAATGGTTCCGCTATTCGGGAGAAGTGCACAAATCTCCTGTAATATGTAGAGAGACCCCAAAACCAACGCACGGAACTTTTATCCGTGGGGGTCGGGAAAGCAGCTAAGGCAGCCGTCTTTTCTCTGGATCAGGGCTAATTCCCTCAGCACTCACGACGTGACCCGGAAACTTGAGCTATTGAAATGCAAAGTGGCATTTTTCTGGTTTTAGTGAGAGTCCGGCCCCGCGGATGGCATTTAGCACGGCCGTCAATCGTTTGAGGTGCTCCTCGTAGGTCGCAGAGAAAATGACAACGTCGTCAAGGTAGACAAGGCACGTCTGGCATTTCAGGCCGGCTAGGACAGTGTCCATCATTCTTTGAAAGGTTGCGGGAGCGGAACACACCGAAGGGAAGTACGTCAAATTCGTACAGTCCGTCAGGAGTAATGAATGCGGTCTTCTCTCGATCACGTTCGTCGACGTCATTCTGCCAGTACCCACTGCGTAGATCGAGCGATGAAAAGTATCGGGTGTGGCGGAGTCGGTCGAACGAGTCATCGATTCGAGGCAATGGGTAGACGTCCTTTTTCGTAATTTTGTTAAGCCTTCTATAGTCGACGCACAATCTGAGTGTTCCATTCTTTTTAGCGACCAGCACAACTGGTGAGGCCCATGGGCTTGTGGACGGCTGGATCACATCATCGCGGAGCATTTCATCAACCTGCGCCCGAATAGCCTCTCGTTCTTTCGCCGATACTTGGTAGGGATGTTGGCGGATAGAGCGCTCGGTGGGATCAACTATAATTCGATGTTTGGCTACTGACGTCCGTTTCACTTTGGAAGTGACGGCAAAGCAGTCACGGTAAGTGTCCAGAATTGCTTGAAGGCGGCGCTTCTGGGTAAGAGACAAAGCAGGATTCACGTCAGTTTGGACAGTATGTCCAGTGCTCTCGGGAAGGTTCTCGTTGGCCAGCGAAAGGGCGCATTGGGCGGATGGCGCACTCACTGCGTCAAAATAAGCGATAATAAGGTTTGTCCGTGAGATGCATTAGCGAGATTCCGGGAGTGACAGATATTGTGCCTTTCCTTTCCCTTAAGCCAATTATAGAACGGTGGTGAACTTTGATGCGCTACACGCAATTCTGATTGTATTCCGCAAGGGGCGGGCGATGTGTCGTGTGCAGCAGCAACGGTCCGGCTTTCGCATCTCTTCACTACATATTCTGCACTGCTCTCGGAATTTTAAGGCGAAAACCTTTCTAGGCTCATGAAATGAAATCATATGTGCGATAGTTGTGCACGAGATTGGTGCGCGAGATCTATCAGCCTGTGCGCGATATTGCGCGAGATGTGTTCTTCGTGTCTACCCTTCCTGTCATCTGCTCTTCCCGTCAGAGAGCCCGTTGGGCCCCGGCTCACTTGCAGGCAGCAGGCAACACCATCGCAGACTACCATGCCCGAGAAATGTCAATCCGGGGTGAGCACGAGCCGGAAGAGCTACCGCATCCGGTTACCAGTTTTCGGGAGATTACCCGGATGTACTGAGAGGAAAGGTGCAGAATGCCAGAACCGCAACCCAAAGTCACCAGGCAACAACAGACGATCCTGCGTCGAGCGCAGGCGGGATCGCTTGCGCATCCCGTGCTGATGAACCGCATGTACCCTGCGGAACACGATATGCTCTGTCCTTTTTTCAAAAAAATAAAAGGGCACCCTGCCGCACGTTTTGGCAGAATGCACAAGAAGTAGGACCCCCCTCCTCCCCTTCCCGACAATACCACAATCTTCAACCCCTTGAGCGATGGGAGACTTTGTTATCCAGCCTCACCCCATCGATTCAGCTCGCATTGACGTACAGAGGCAAGGACCTGCTGGGAACATATGGGTCCCGCAACTAGGGAACCACCACGTCTGGTGCCTGCATGCACAACCGAAATATTTCGGGCCAAACAAATGTTGATTCCTCCTCCTCTTGCTATCTGCAATCCCACACTTGAACTCGCGCCAAGGAACGCCACGCGACAGGAGCGATTCTATACTTTCTTCACACACTTGTCGGAGAAAGTGTAACAGATACTCTGCCTTTCCGTTTCTGTAAATCAATTATTATTATATGTATACTGCAACTAATGCCGATAATAGGCAAACGATGAGAGGCAAATGGTAGGAGAGGAAGAGTAGACTTTCGCCAATCTCCTCTTAGGAGATCTAAGAGACTGTCGAATTTTTTGAAGCAATAGCTTCACTATACGCGAGTTAAAGCCAAAGTCACCGTGTGTTTCTGATGACCTTTAAACAGTTTCGAGGTCAAGTTGGAATTTAAGCCACAACCTCTTTTGGTATCTATTTTTCCACCAAAAGTCAAGGTCAAGGTCAAAATTCAACCGACGTGGCAAGTAGCTTGACGCGTGAGCAGCTGCGTGGCGCGATTACTGGCGTTAATCTCAAGCATAGGCGCGCCGCGCGCTTCGGCCGGAGCCGCGCCATGGACTCGGAGGAAGAGCATCTGAGCAGCCGTGTTTGTTTCGATCGTCGGTTGGCAGCATCTGTTGTTGTGGCTGTGAAAAAAGGAAACGAAAATGCACGGGCCTGCTACTAGCTCGGCAGCCCAGCCATCTCCGCTGACTCGTGCAGACAGAAGAGAGAAAGTAGAGAATCCGGAGGACATTGCGTCACGAGGTGAAAGTTTGCGGACGCGGAAGGAGTTAAACCAAAAAGCGACGGAAACGTCGGGACAAAGTGAGAAGCGTGTTGCGAAACACCTCCTCGACGATGCTGCAAGGCGTGAGCGACAAGCAGCACTGAGGGCCGCTTCAGCTATCGCTGCACACTAGGTTTAACCCGGAACTATACGACCCCACAAGCTTTCTATGTGGCGCACCTAGAGCCACCTTCAATAACACAATGTTTTTATGCGAATATCTTAAGCCACCGCCCCATTGGGGCCTCACGGACCAAGAGGGTTGGCAGATCGCGTTCTCCAGCTCGGACCCAGCTGCGCAAAAGATGCTGGTTGACTGGGCTGAAGCGGTCGCTGCCAGACACGGCCTGACAGACACCAGCCGCAATCAGGAACCACCTCAATCCTTGTAATGTACCCTGGCTACCACAATAAATGTTTTACCACCACAGCTAATATTTTTTTCACTGGATCGCTAACCCCGTGTTTTCTCATAATCTAATCTGTGCGTCGTCTCTACATAGCCACAGACGAAGGGATGGCGGACATTGCTTTCACCGCGTGTGTAGAAGAGTGCTACGGAACGCGGAAACACGATGAGCTCTGCCTGATACCAAGGCGAGACACTGGTGCACACAATCAGACGCCGATTCCTCTTTTATCTCTCACTTTAAGGATCTTATCGACTCTCTACTGCCTTCGCTTTGCTGCCACTCTGTGTACATCTTCATTTTCAATGTAGGTGCAGGAGCCCGTATTGTTGCCGGCGCTCCTGGATCGAAAGTGCATGCTGGCCCTTCCGGGACGGCATGACGAAAAGTGGGCGCTATGATTCCCCTGGGCAGCGGCCTCCTGCTGGAGGACTCGTGGACCTCGGGGCCAGATTCCCTTATCGAGGTCACCGTTCTCCTGCCCAACGGTATCATTCTCCTGCTCCAGGTCCCAAAGGAGTCCACGCTCGAGCAAGTTAAAGAGGTACGCAAATTTAAAGGCGAGTGCTTCCACAGCGAATGGCAAAATGGCGACCATCATGTTGCGTTCAGCGCGGAGAAATGTTCGATATACGCCCGCTTGTTCTAGTGCACGCACTGAGGATACTTTATTGCTCGAAGTTACCTCGCTCATTTTTTTGTGGCTCTTTCTAGCATTTTGTGGATGGTTGCGCTGGTTTTGTTCCCAGCATGTACTTCCTTTGCGCCCTTCTATATTTATGTTGACTTTCATATGAGAACAAAGACCAAACAGAAAAAAGAAAAACGGGTATTAGTGGGCATGCTTTTGCGAGAAACGAACCTCACTAGCGAGGTTGCGCTATCCTCACCTCATAAAGAGCTAAAATATGAACAAATACATGCGTGAAGCTTCTTTTCTGTTTGAAAGCATTTCTTTTAAAACTATGGCGCATAAACCTTGGAACTGTATGGAAAGTCGCTCTTAGTCTTTACGGCTGCCACCACGTGTATGGCGGCGCTGGACGTTCTAAATCCATAGGAAGATTTCAAATTTCAAACTTTTATTGAATTCCCTTCATTTTTTTTTTATTGCTCTCAGTATAAACGGTGTTAGTCCAAAAAGCATCTTATAGGTCAGAGCTCGCACCCAGGAGGAGGAGAACTCGATCCCGATAATAATCATCTTTAAGCAGAATCTCTCGGGACTCTCCTTTCTTGCAAAATTGCATGGTATCCCCATTGAGTTACGCGGTGTTGGTTAATGGTAGTCGACAGGTGGCACCAATAAGACGCAAGGCTGCCAGCTGAAATTTAAAAATTAGCGAAAAGTAAAACTGACTCTAATTTGAGTTTATAGAAACGCGGAAAATTCTTTGATGAGACCATTAAGTTTTGGTGTGTTTTTTTGCGTGAAGGAACACAAACCGCAATAGATATGGAACACGTAGGACTTCCGCCACCAGGTTTCAAGGAGGACATTCCCAAAGTCCATCCTTCCATCCATGGGAAAGGGGGTCACGCCAAAATCTGCATCAGCGGAATAAAAGTGGCCGGAAGGAATGCAGAAAAATAAACTAATAATTGATCTCAAAGAGGTTTATATATTGTTACGAGGCACGTCGAAATGTTACGAGGCGATGGTACGTCGTAGCCGCAACAGTTCGCCGTCAGGGACACACATGCAGGACAACCAGAGCCTAGCGTGGTCTTTCTTCACTAGCCCAGCACTTCGTCATCGTCTCCGTCACTGCGTACCGTAACAATATTTGCATTACCCCTGCTACGCGGCGGAATCTTACGTCATTACAAAGGTGACGGTATACGAAGGACCGGTTGGTTCTGCATCTTGTTCTGCCATTGTGATTGATAGCTGTGGCGAATAACATGCGATGATTATGGTAAACTATTTCTGACAAGCGCAGGAAAACATTTTTTAAAAAATCAGAAGATATTCAGGCCGCCCCAGACCATTTTCTAATGAAACTCCATAACAAGTCATACAAAACAAATGTCATTATTATTCATAAATAAGAAGTAGCGTTCAGAACATGAAGATTGCTAAATAGCATTATAATCCTATACTATATACAGCGGGTGAAAAGTCCTATGTGGCTTCCGGACCCGCTCACGAAAAGCTGGTATTTTTCTTACAAATCGCAAGACATTTCATGCTAGCAAAGGAATCAGCATTTATGCTTTTATCAAGCTAAAGAGGCTGCCCACGGTAACCTACGTGGCCTCCTGGCGTCCGAACACGGGATGCCTTATTGATGTTACACAAGGCATTTCACTTTGTTGGCCACGACGGGAAAAACCTTATTGCTGAATTTTTTGTTTTTTTAAATTTTAAACTGGGTAGTGGGATTTAGTAAGCTTCAGGTGTACCCAATTCCGTGTGGCTCGCCATAAAGTTTTTTTTTTTTCAATTCTTTGAAGGTGAACCGTCGCAATAGTTGTTTTTATTTAACAGTATTAAGACAACAGTATCAAGACTTTATGAAATAACAATGGAGATCGTTTCGAGTGTGTGGCAAGAACACCAATGGCAAATAAACGAGCCTTACCAAACTTTTCTAAAAAAAGCCTTGCTGCCAAGCTAGTTGCCTAGTAAGGCAAAATCGTATACGCCCTTTTAGCGACGGGACCTAGTGGCGGCGCCAGGAAAAGTGGCGCCCGAAAGATCGGTGAGACATCACAGGAATAGTACCATTTGTTTGGTTTGGTTTGTGGGGATTAACGGGGTTTAACTGACATCACACAGCACACGGGCGCCTTGCTTTTCACCTGCATGGAAAAGCGGCCGCCAAGGCCGGTATTCGATCCCGCGTCCTTGGGAACAGTAGCCGAGCGCCGTAACCACTGCGCCACCCCGGCTTTTTTTTTTCTTTATTGCATGAATTGGTACAAATACATCAGTAAAAGATCGTGGTTGCCATGCCCCTTGGCTGACAACCGTGTCTAATGGACTTTCATTACCACAAGTTCGCCCATCAGACTTAAGACCTCCTCCGCAGCGTCTTGCTGCTTCAAAATTTCTTTTAGTTTATACACTTGTTCAACAAAATAATCACATACAGATCGTGCATCGATATCACAGTGTCTATAAGCCATCCTACTCCTCCAAATACTGTGAAGGCCCAACAGCATGATGAGGGCATACTGAAAATCATCATTAACAGTTGTCAAGTACCGATTTCCACGTGGCGTCAATGGCAGGTCTTTTTTAAGTGTCCTTTGTAACACATCCCAGTAAAACACCGCATCCCAACAATCCAGGAACACGTGCTCAACTGTTTCAGGTTTCCTACATAGTAGACAGTTTGAGCCCCAAGGTACAAAAAAGCCCTTTTCTTCCATCCATGTTTTGACTGGGAGGGTTCCTGTATGCAATTTAAAAAAGAATGTTTTTACGCCCGGTGCAACAGTCATGTTTTTAACTCGTTTGAGCACATCTTTTCCTGGGCCTTCACAGTATAAGGTTCTGTACAATGGAGCTGGGAACAATTGTGAAATAAGATCCTTGTACAGCCGCTTAGGTGGCACCGTCGCTAAATACTCTACAGAGTACCTCACGCGCAAAAACTTGAACGACCACACCACTTCTCGCAGGAAGCGTGACACAGTGTATCCCCGAGCAGAGCATGAAGAGACTATTAACTCTGGAATTGCACTGAATAGCATGATTTGCATAAAGGTTCTCAGGAATGCATCTTTTTGGTCACGTAGGAAACAAAACCTTAAAACCATCTGCCGCACATATAGATGCATTAGAGACAACCCTCCGTCTTTAACTCGCCGAAAGAGATTATCTCTGCTAATTCGTTCCCAGTTGGACGACCAAACGAAGACCGCAAATACACGATGGAACCTTTGTATATTGCTTCGAGCACAATACAATACTTGAAGTAAATACATTATTCTTGCCACCAAAAAGGTATTGTATACAGTCACACGGGCGAAAATAGAGAGGTTACGTCCCATCCATCCTTTCGTCCTTTCCCGTATTTCTTCCACTTTTTCATTCCAGTAATTCAAATACGGGGAAAATACGAATCACTGCGGCACCCCTGCGGGGTAGTATCATTTGTTGTATTGGTCCTATAAGGCACAACGTTGTATGGACGTTGTATCTAGTAACGTTGTATAGACAGTCATTGCTTTGTATTGATGTTGATACTGATGTTGATATTGACGTTTATGTTGAAGGCAGGACATGTAGTGCGAAGAAAGGATAACCGATGTTCGCTTAGGGAAACAAACTGGATTCCAATGGAAGGCAAGCGTAGTACGGGCGGCAGAAAGTTAGGAGGGAGGACGAGGTCAAGTTCGCAGGGGTCAAGTGGATGCAGCTAGCACAGAACCGGGTTAATTGGAGAAACATGGGACAGGCCTTCGCCCTGCAGTGGATATTCAGGCTGATGATGATGATGATGATGATGATGATGATGATGATGATGATGATGTTGCTACTACTAAGTATGTTTTATCCATCCCTTAATCCACCTCAGGTTTGCGCATTCGAAGCACATAAACACTCAGAACTGTCTCATGTAATGTTTTTCATGATGGATTTGTGGGTGTTGTTTAACGCAGACAAAGGGGAAAAGACAAAGAGAAGAGAAGAAAGACGCAAAGACAAAGAGAAGTCTGTGTTAAACAGCGCCCACCAATTGATCATGACAAACTTACAACTCGCCCAACTTTCCATTCTGATGATCTAATCTTTTCAGCGCCCACCAATCGATCATGACAAACTTACAACTCGCCCAACTTTCCATTCTGATGATCTAATGCTTTTCATGCTTAATGGAACCGGCCCATAGGAGATGCAATGGTGGAGCTGATATGTTATGAGAAAAGCTGATGAGCAACGAAGAAATTAGTCGAGTTTCTAGTTCTGCCGTACGGATACCTAAAATTTCAAGTTGTAATGCTCGGGATTTCACTGATACGCTTAATCGATTTTGTCGTTATCACAGTCGTTATCTTCGCACCTCCATCTTTTTGCAACCTTTAATTGTGTTTTCTGGTAACTGTCGAACTAGACTTTCCTTGTAGTTGTCACAGTTAGTATATTTTGCAACTCTAAAAAATGGACAAAAATAATATACTGTAAATAACTGAAAAGGCCACACTCGCCATGAGGCGGACTCTCATTTCAACTAACCCGCTTCGAGCCAGCACAGGATGCCACGGGAAGCCCTCTCGTAGAGGATTGCAATTCATAGGCTCGATTCGAGCTTCTAATCTGGATATTTATGAATCATTTCGTCATTTATTCATCACATATTAAATAAATCAGAAGAGCGTTAGGTCAGAATAGCGTCAACAGCAAGTGAACTTGAGGAGTAACACTCACCTTGAGAAGAAAGTGGAGCTTTGAAAAAAAAAAATAAACAATAGAAATGCGTCTCACTGACAACGGTAAAGAACATCTTACCTAATGAAATTGAGTTATCGGGAAAAGGGCAGCGGCAGACTTCGGTGGGCCCGCCATACCGGAATTGAAGGCGATATATACGTAGGACGTGTATTAAGGATCACTCGACGTCTACGTTTTCCATGTGACGCTTTTTTTTATTTATTTTTTTAAAACATACTGTCGGCCTTCGCAATAGGCCCAAGCAGGAGGGGCGAAAACATGCTATAAGTGAATCAAAGACAGGATTAGCAAAAAGTGCATCTGCGAAATACAAGCTTTCAACAACACAAAATACAAATACGAAGTGTAAGGCTGACAAAATACTATATACAAGCATAGCAAAACATGATCCTGGGAAATAAATGCTGTTAAGAAAACATCGTGCCAAAAAAATCAGCACTGGTTGTGGTTAGGCGGGCACTTGTTCCACTCCTCTATGGTGCCATGTGGAGAAAGCTGAGAAGCATCTTTGAGAAAGCTTCTCAGCACTATCAGGTGCCACACTTCCAGCACAACAAACAACACTCCTGAGCCCTTTCCCTCCGGTCATTCTGTGCAGTCTACGTGGCGCGAGGCCCGCCAGCTGCCGCTGTACCGAGCCCTGCGTGACCGCGATGCGTATGTGTTCACCTGCGTCAGCGAGCGGACCGCGGAGAGAGAAGAGTTCACGGACGAGGAGCGGCGGCTGTGTGATGTCAGACCATTCCAAGCATTGCTCAAGCTGGTCGACCGACGCGCCGACAAGGCCGACCGCGCTGTCAATGCCCAAATAGGACTGCTCATTGGCAAAGGTAGGTGGTGGCTCCAAAGTCGAAGGGCATAAAACATATGTGTTTGACTTGGCAGTATTCTGTTGCACTCATGCAAAATACGCAGAAATATGGTAAGACAGCAGTATACCTGAGTGCCTAGAGCTTGAACGTACTAGGAACAAGCCGTGAATAGTTTCATTCATAAGGTTTAACCTCCAAAAACGCATCGGCTACGAGGGACACCTTGTGTGCAGTGCTCCGGAAAATTCGAACAGCTGGGGTTTTTAACAATGCACAGAGACCGCCCAGTCGACAGGCACCTCGCGTTTCGCATCCATTTTAAGCAGGCAGCAGCAGTGGCCGGGATCCGAGATGGAGCCTGTGTCCACTGGTTCATTACTCGAGCGCCCCTTACCGCTGAGGCATGTCATAATGAGCACGGCGCCATGCCTCTATATCGACAAAAGGGTGGACCTAAGATTTGGTTACAGCATACCTCCTTTTTCGAGTGAGAAGCAATCGGCAAGGAAAACACGCTTTCAAACATTTAACTGAGCCATTTCTTTTTCGCTGCGCAGCTCTCTCTTTTAAGAGGTGTCCATCTGTTAAGAACAACAGCATGATTCAGAACTCTTACCGTGCTCGTGAGTATGATGGCTGCCGTATAGAAGAGTTGGATGGTTGCTTACTCACGGCCTTCTGTAGCTTTAACTACACTGGCTGAGGTTGAGCACTTTCTCGTGGCTCCTGGAGAGCCGTGCTGCTCAAGAGCGAGGAGCAGTGACGTCACATGGCACGCGCCTCGCCGGTCTGCGCATTCCAGAGGAGTGACGTCTTAGCCGCGGCAGACGCACTGGCGCCGACGCGTGCCCAGCATTTCGCCTCCGTTACGTAGTAGATAAGTCTGACTGTTCGCAGCCATCTTAGTTTGATGGTGGCGCCCCGTATGAGCCATGCTGTGAAAGTCCGCTCCGGCTCCTCTTGACACCATCTTGGACTGTGCTGTGCTTGTTGATGCTGCGATGCTCCAGTGTAAAAGTGCTGTTTAGCAGTGCTCGTGAAAAATATCCGGCACCTTGGTGCTATTTTGTGTTTTTTTTTTAAACACGCCAGCAAACAGTATACCATCCGTTTCGCATGGCAGCAGCTGTTGGAAACAGCACTAGCGGCCGGGGCGACTGCGAAGGACTGCGCTCCTCTTCCGCAGGTTGAACTCGTCAGAGTTACTATGAGGATGTATCTGTTGCGACCAAGGAGGTTATATAGAACTTCTGGAATGGCGGTACCCCATGGACGCCAATGCGAGTGGGTGAAGCCGGCGGAACCAATGGCGGCTGTGTTGCAAGGGACAAAAAGCACGCAGCACTGGCCAGCGCAAGCGCATGCGTTTCGCAAGCCCTTGCGCGCATGTACATTTGAGAAAATCTCAATGAAATCATTTTGTCGCCAAAAGACATTCTTTGGATTGCCCGTTTCTTGCTTCATAGTTTTTGTTTCATTTGATAAGAATGGATTGTAATCGGGGTCGAGCTTTCATAACGTTCTCCAGATTTTGCCACTGCTTCTTGGAATAAAAAACACCCCTGCGCTATTAAATAGAGCTGCGGCGCACATAACACATCAGTAAACAGAGTTTCAAAATTATACCGCACCAACTGACGAACACTGTTCCGGAATGAGAGTATGCTCTGAAATCTCCAATGTGGCACATATGCTTTGCCGACAGCATGAAAATTTTCTCTCCAAATGAGCGGCATTCGTTGCCTGCATTACCAGCGCTGAAGCAACTAAATAAGTTACTTTAATGATATTAAAAGAATTTGAAAACTATATTAACACTGCGACTTCTAGAACTAGTGCGACATCTTTCAAACTCTTTTGGGTAGCACCGTGAGAAAAAATGAAAGCTGCAAAAGTGTTGATGCTACGGAAATTATGAAGTGAAGGAAAGAAACGAATGATCGTATCTTCTTTCAGATGTTTCTGCCAATAGCTAACCAAGGAAACGCACCAAGCGCCAGATGTTGCTTTCTTTCAGGCGGCGAAAAACAAAACAATACCGGGGGTGATTTGCACGTTTTACGTGCTTTGAATCCGTAAACATTGAGGCAGGTATCACGCGCTTGTTTTAACCGAGTGAGACCCATGTTAGTTCGCTTTTACATCGTTTTGCGTAGTTTAGCGTTGGATTTTGAATTCTATCGTAGAGACCTTTTGAACGATACATGACGATGTGGTGGCCTAAAGTTCAATTGTTAATGAAATCACCTAATTAAAGCTCATTAGTCAATACCTGCAAATAGTATAGGGCAATATCTCGTTCTCGATACGAACTATTCAACGATATATGACTCGATGCTCTAGCGTAAAGTTGAATTTAATATAAAGAACTAATTGACGGCCATTTATTAAGACTTACAATATGTCTAGTGCAATTATACTTGACATCGGCTATTGAATGACATAATGCTTGAGGCTCTTATGCTCGACATAATCAACACAGTACATTTATACACACTGTAATAAAAAAAAAGACCCATTTCATGTCCTGTATGTCCTTTCGATAGTGCATATTATATATATATATATATATATATATATATATATATATATATATATATATATTGAGAAATAACGCTAGGTCGAAACGGCAAGGTCGTGACGGCAAGGCCAGCGATGCCCTGTCTAGCGTTTTAATCCGACCACGAGCACAGGCGCGTGCCCGAGCCGGCGCTGCGGGACGATGACGATGGTATGTACAAATGAAAGAAGAACATCATAGAAGGCTCACAAAATCTGTCCGGAGGGGAGGGGGGGGGGTCGGAAGCGGCCAGCCTGGCCGCAGCTAACTAACCGATGTACCGCGGCGCACAAACGGTTTCAAGCGAGAAACATGAACAATTTCAGTTCCACGGTGGCGTCGATCGGCTGGGGCTCAACAGGCGTGACTTCTTAACTAGGGAAGTTTGGCTGACGATTTATCACTAAGGTCAGAGGTGCTCAGTGATGTATAAAGCAGTACTTCGTCACCAGGAGGAAAAGAGGCCACGCGATGCTTAGAATCGCAGCGACTCTTGCGGTCTGACACGCTGCCGTGTTGAGGCGGGTAAGATGACGGCATCTGGCCACACGAGATAAGAACTGGGTAGGTACCGATGTGGAGTAGTCGGGCGTAGAGAAGAAGGAAGCGTCGAGAATTGTAGTGGGAGGACGGCCATAAACGAGGAAAAATGGAGAGTAACCGGTAGTCCGCTGTACTGCTGTGTTGTAGGCGAAAGTGACGAATGGTAGAATAGTGTCCCGATTTCGATGATCTGGTGTGATGTAGATAGATATATCCGATAAGGTGCGATTAAATCGCTCAGTCAGACCATTAGTCTGGGAATGGTAGCTTGAGGTTGTCTTATGAAGGGTGGATGACGAGTAAAGAACTTCGGCAACGACTGTCGATAAGAACGTCACGCGGTCACTGGGAAGCACCCCAGGAGCGCCAAGACGCACTGCAATTGATCACAAAAAGAGATTTGCTACTTCTTGAGTGGAACCAGTCGGTACAGGTGCTGTCTCAGCGTAGCGTGTAAGGTGGTCGACAGCTGCTTTAATCCAATGGTTACCCCCATCACAGAGAGGTAGGGAGCCATATAAGTCGATGCCGACTACGTCGAATGGCGTGGCAGGACAGGGAAAAGATCGTAGAAGGCCAGCGGGCGAAGACATCGGCCGCTTGCGACGTTGGCACAGAGGGCAGGATGCGACGTATTTGGCTACGCTGGAAGATAGGCCAGGCCAAAAGAATCGTTTTTTCACGCGGTCGTTGGTTTTGTCAAAACCAAGGTGACCTGCAGTACCGTCATCGTGGAGAGCCGCCAGTATACGTGGACGAAGCACACGCGGCACGACTGGGATCCAGCGAGTTCCATCAGGGTAATAACGTAGCAGCATATGATGCCATCATCGAGCTTGAAAATATGAAGCTGTCGGCGAAGCCGAGCATTGGGTGGGTCCAGAGCGCCGATAACGCGGTCGATCAAGGAACGGCAGTAGATATCGGCAAATTGTTGTGACCGTGTTTGTTCTCAGAGTCGTCAAAAGAAACTGTTATAATATACGTCTGCGAAAGAGATGGTCGGCTGTGGTCAGAGGTGAAAATGCATTGGGAAAAAAACAGCAAGCTGAATCCGAAAGTGGACAGCGAGAAAGAGCGTCGGCGTCTTAATGTTGGCAACCTGATTTATGAGTGACGTCGAAATAGTATTCTTGCAGGCGTAGAATCTAGCGGCCAAATCAGCCTGTCAAATTTTTGAGCGAAGACAACCAGCAAAGAGCATGGTGATCGGTCACAACTGTGAAGTGCCGACCGTAGAGGTAAGGGCGAAATTTTTGGATAGTCCAGTCTACGGCAAGACACTCCTGCTCGGTAATGGTGTATTTTTTCTCAGTTGGAGTCGTAGTCCGACTGGCGAAGGCAATCACTTTCTCACGTGATGTTGCATCGCGCTGCAGAAGTACAGCGCCAAGACCGAGACCACTGGCATCAGTGTGCAGGGTGGTTGGAGCCCTGTCACTGAAGTGGCCAAGAACAAGATATGATGTGAGGGCGTGCTTTAGGTCGTTAAAAGCAGTTTCGCACTGTTCGGTCCACACGAAAGGGCTGTGTGATTTAAGTAGTTCATGAAGTGGAGCAGCAATAGTTGCAAAATGCCCTATAAAACGCCGGAAATAAGACGCCTAGCCGAGGAAACTGCGCAAAATCTGCAGTCCGTAGTGGACGAGCACAGTTCAAGACCGCGATGATTTTTTCTTGGTCTGGACGAATGTCGTCATGGCTGACCAGATGTCCCAATATTTTAATTTCCTTCTGTCCAAAGTGGCACTTCTTGGTGTTGAGGTGAAGGCCCGTTGAAGCGAGACAGGTGAGGACTTCATTCAGACGCGTGAGATGGTCGTTAAAAGATGACGAAAAGATAACAATGCCATCCAAGTAACATAAACAGGTTCTCCATTTTAGGCCACGAAGTACAGTATCAATCATTCTTTCAAATGTCGCTGGTGCGTTACAAAGTCCGAAAGGCATAACAATAAATTCGTAAAGGCCATCGGGAGCTGCGAAAGCGGTTTTTTCTTTGTCGTCTTCGTGCATAGGTATTTGCCAATAACCTGAGCAGAGGTTCAAAGTCGACAAATATTTGCGCGGTTGGAGAGAGTCAAGGGCGTCATCAATTCGCGGCATCGGGTATACATCTTTGCGGGTAATTTTGTTGAGTGCGTGATAATCAGCACAAAAGCATACCGAGCCGTCCTTTTTTTTAACTAACACTACTGGGAAGGACCATGAGCTTGTTGAGGGACGAATAATATTGCGATGGAGCATGTCATTTACATTTTCTTCAGTTACTTTTCGTTCAGAGAGGGAAACCGGATAAGGCCGTCGGCGAACGATCGAGTTACCTTCAGTAATGATGCGATGGTGCGCAACACTAGTCCGTCCCAGTGGTGGGATAGTGGCATCAAAAATGGCTTGGTGGTGTCGAAGCAATGTCAGCCGTTCATGGCGTTGGTTCGGCGTGAGGTTAGGATTAATAGTCTTTGTGAAAACAGAAAGAGAAACGTCTGACGAACAAAGGGGGTGAACAAAGAACATATATGACTTGATGTTGTAGCATAATGTTTGCATTTATTTCCAGCTAACTAATTACGACAATAAAGAGAAAGGTGCAATTATAGTTTTCATAAGCTATCCGATGACATAGGATTTCATGCTTTAGTATGAAGTGAAATAT
Source organism: Amblyomma maculatum (assembly GCF_055883805.1). NCBI lineage: Eukaryota > Metazoa > Arthropoda > Arachnida > Ixodida > Ixodidae > Amblyomma > Amblyomma maculatum. Next base: position 94,498,166 of record NC_139346.1, on the reverse strand, counting down.
TTAATCGCAGATAACGAATTATCGACAACTAAGTAAGTCCTGAGGTTAGTCTAGCGCTAGTATACTTTACATAAGCAATCAGACAATATATGACTTAATGATGTAGCGTGAAGTATAATCACAATTAAGAAGTAACTATAACAAATTTAGAACAAAATCAGAGTAAAATAAATTACATTTATACTCATTAACAGGTTATAACTGAGAAATGCAATTCTTCCAGAGCAATCATATCGGTATAAGGTCTACACAGCTGCTGCGGACAAATTGTGTACACACATTCTGTACACGGCGGGTAAGAAACAAGTAATGCTGCTTATTAAAAGTGCCTATTGATCATATGCATACACGCTCATTTTATTTCCCAGTACTTAACCAACAACTGCGAATAGCCCCTATTGATTCTACCTAATTGCGCGACCGGCAGTTTTTCATGTCGCTATTTTCATACTTCATTATTGCAATTGCCAAGTGTGGTGGGAAAAACGCGATTGATTTGTAAAGCCTGCTGTAGAAGCTTTTGAACAGACAATTTGTCTTAACTGAAATGTGCAGAAACACCCAGTTGCTCAAAATCAGGCCTTCTGGCGATTGATTGTTACCACAAATTCCGCAAAATTTACCAGAAATGTGTCGCCTTCCCGGTTGTCGAAATTAAGCCATACATCCCGCGCTCGCTGCTGCGACTCCTTAAAGACTTCAGCTACATGTGAGCGAAAAAGGGAGCGACGCGACAAGGCGGCAAAGCGAAAGCGATCAGCGTACGCTCTTTCGCCTACTTGGAAAGATATACATGCACCCGACAGCGCAAATCGACGGCAACGCGAAATGGCGACGACGCTCTGTGTTGCTGGCATAGTACGCATCCTTCTATGATGCAGTACATCGCAAAGCTATTTGCAAATGAACAATCAGAACAATTGCAAGAATAGAATTATCTTGCGACAACATGCAAAACGAAATGCATTTAGAGCACACCATATTGAGCTGGAGGCACTTACCATGCATTAAATTGCGCTATACAAGTGGTCACGTGACGTTTTTTTTTTTTAGATTAGACGTTCTTTGAATCCTTGCACCATTTTTCGTACAAAGCTAGAAATTTCCGCGGCAAAGCACAATCATAAGGCAACACTGCAAAATAGGAAGCACTGCAAAATCTGCATTGGAGTAATGCGAAAGCACGGATGCTGCTGTTGGTTGCTTCTAGTTGCTTAATTCACTTCTTGCTTGCCCATTTAGTCTCTGGTACTTTCAAATTGCGCGCCAATACCTTCCTATGTCCTTTTTTCGGCTCTACTTCCTGTTACGTGACGTCACATCCTGGACGTCAAAGCCACTACGTCACTCTTTTCTTAATCCGCTTTCACTCTTCACTCCAACTTCCTCTCTTCCCTTACGGCGCGGTTTAGGTGTCCACAGAACAAGGGTGGCGGATACTGCGCCTTTCTTTTCCTGTGAACCAGTTATTCTAAATAATTACCTAATTAATTGTTTGCCTAAATATTTTTTCTGCAGCAATATTACGTCACCCTCTATCGATTGACACCACTAATTAACCTCTACCGCTTCTCAATTACAATTGCTGCGGACACAATTTTGCGGACAAGGTCGGCGGACATGGTCTGCGGACAGAAATCTGTGAACATTGCGAAGTAATGCATTTGCATTAATAAGGCGTGCAAAATGAGCGGCAGTGACGTACGCTGAGTGCACTTCACTGCTGCGTATCATTTCATGATCGCGCATGCACTTCCGGGCGAACGAGCGAAATTTTCTATTTCGGCAGGCCCGAGCTACGAGCCAAGCGACAGTTGCATTTCGGTTTGCGCGACGCGTGCCGCCGTCGCGCTCGCGTGAGTTTTCGCGTGCGTACATGTAGCTCAGCCTTAATAATGGTTGCCTGCAAAATTTTACATTAGTTTATAACCTTTTATCGACTGCCATGGCCGCAGCTGCTGAAAAATAAAAATCCAAGCTCACATTATTGTTTTAGACAAATTGATACTTCTGCAATGATGCCCTCCGCCTACTGCGCACCAACTTTCGCTGCCGCTCCACAGCGTCATTCAGGAGCCGGTTTCCGCCAGGCGCAGCCCGCGATGTACAGCGTAGGCGGAGAATTTTCAAACTGAAGCTGGTTCTAGTAACGTTGGTCTGTATTGCGCCGGCGACTGAGGGCGAAAAGCATGCGATCGAGCTGTCCTTCTTCAACAATGTATGCTTTCAAGTTAGGCCACGGTTCAAGAACAGCACATAAAAGAAGTAGTGTCTAAAGTACCATCCGTCGACCTTTTTATGCAACCTTGGAGTACGTCCGGCGGAGCATCACCATCGTATCCCTGTCCCGTCGTAGCAGCATCGTTTGCACGACGTATTAACGCGAAAGCCTTTAGTGGCTCATGGTTGTCCTGAACAAAATGTGTCCCCTTTTTTTGCGGTGGCTCTCATTGGTCGATGCGGGAGGACGTCAGAAACCTCTTGATTCCTAAAGCACTGATTGTTAAAAGTTGGAAGTTGCACTTCTGTCCTTTTGTGTCTTTCTTCCTGTGGTGTTCCTTCAGCGCTTTAAGAATCAAGATAATGTACCAACTAACCCGTCAAAAAGTCCTGCCACAAACCTCTCGACCAATCAGAGAGCGCCGTCGTGGTTGGGCAACTAACAAGCCAAACCTAATGTGAATGATAATCAGTAATTAGTCAAAATTTAGCTCGTGCTTTGTCACTAACTAATTAATTAATTAACTTTATTTGCAAGTACTGTTAGCCCTTTCGGGCTGTTACAGGGTGGGCAATGTACACTTAAGCGGCACAACAAATTTCCAACTCTTTCTCAAAAGTTTCTAAAGAACAAGTTTTTTTCAAATACACTTCGGTCAAGGTTGTTTCATTCAATGATTATTTTAGGCAGAAACAAAAATTTAAATACATCAATTCTTGGCACATACGACATCACTGCAAAGGAATGATTAGTGCGAGATGACAGTCTCCCGGGCGGCCGCAAGTACAAGCCGGAGTCCAAATTGAGTTTATTGTTACAAAGTTGATAAAGGAACTTGAGCCTAGCAATTTTTCTACGAATAGCCATGGTTTGTTGCTCAACAAGTGAAATAAGTTCGGTTGCGGACTGTGTTCTTCGATAGCGAGAAAACACGAACCTCACTGCTAATCTCTGAATCCGTTCAAGCTTATCTATGAGATATTTCTGGTTTGGATCCCAAATTATGCTCGCGTATACCAGACTTGGCCTTACCAATGATTTATAAGATTTTAGTTTGACAGCCGGTGGCGCATCTCTTACCTTCGCCGTAGGAATCCAAGCTTTCGTTGGGCTGCCCCACAAATATTCTGTACATGATCACTCCAGTTAAAATCATGAGAAATCGTAACACCTAAATATTTTAATCTATTGGAACGTATTATTTCAATGTTATTAATTGTATAAGGAAACACTAACGGGGTTTTCTTCTTCGACACAATCATAGTAATTGACTTTTCAAAATTGATTACCATGTCCCACTTAACACGCCATTCATACACAACTTTTAAAGAGTCATTCAAAAGGACTTGGTCTTGCAGGATTTTTATGCGGCAGAATAATACGATGTCATCAGCAAATAATCGAGCTTCAACGAGAGGGTGTATGTCCTTTACAATGTCATTTATGTACAACAAAAATAATATGGGACCAAGAACGGACCCTTGCGGAACACCGGATGACACTGGTGATGTTGATGAGTAAACATTATCAATAACCATAAACTGTTCTCTGTTCAACTAGTAAGCCTGAATCCAACTGATAACTTGCACGTCGATACCGAACTCTTGCAGCTTGTGCAAAAGTTTCGTATGACACACGCTGTCAAATGCCTTCGACAGGTCCACTGTAATCACATCAATTTGTTCTCTCGAGTTTATGGCTGTCGCAAAAGCATGAGTAATTTCAAAAAGCTGTGTTATTGTTGATAGACGACTCCGGAAGCCATGCTGCTTACTGTAAAAAAGTCTATTACTTTCAATGTATTCTACAAGATATTTACATATTATATGCTCAAGCATTTTACATGCACAACATGTGATAGATATTGGACGATAATTAGAAACAATAAATTTGTCGCCAGATTTGAAAACCTGAACAACTCTTGCTAACAGCCAGTCACTCGGTACAGTGTAGTCACGTAACGATGCTACGAATATCTTCTCTAAAAAAATAGGAAACCCGTTCACAGTAACGCTTCAAAAATTCATTAGGTATCTTATCAGGACCAGGTGATTTCTTAGAATCCAGCTTTATGAGCAAGGAGACTATACCTTCCCGTAATATGACAATACCATCACTGTAATGCCGGATGACGCTTTCATTGAAGGTTCGTCTCTTTTTGGAGTAAATACAGATACAAAGAAGCTATTAAAGGCTTCAGCGATTGACTTCGGTTCACAGCTTAAAGTGTCATTTATTAGTTCTCCATTTATTCCTTGGCTGGAGCCTAATCACTAATTCGTCAAACGCAATTAGAACGTAATTGCTAATTAGTCACTGATTAGTCAAAAGTTAATCAGTACTTCTTTAATACTTATTCACTAAATAATTTAATGATAATTAGCACTTAATCACTAATTAGGTGGCCAGAAAACATTACTGTGCCGTTCGTGGTCGGAGTTTGGAACATTCTCGAAACTCGTCACCCACTGAAAGCTTAGTTACAGGGCATGATGGATGATGCACTAGCAGAATGTGAAACAGTAGTCGCTCGCTTTACTCGTAGCAACAATCATCGCGCCATGCGTAACAGCTGCGCAGCAGAATGCACCACTAAGGCTTTCGCCTTTCACTACTTTAGCTCGTAAAGTACCTCGTAATTTTTGTTGAGCAAAACGTCGAAAAACGTGCGCTCTCAGCTGAATCATGAACAAAGGCTATAAATTCGCAGCACATACAGCAGCGCTTATGAAATTTGCGGCGCCCGCTGGCACGGTGGACGACGGCATTCTCGCCTGGCGCTACTCCCTAGTCGTCGCTAGGTCTAAATTGCTTCGCATTGAAGGCATATCCGACGGCGCTTTCTAATGGCCCAGTAAATGTTCTCTTGTGGAACTGCCTTGCTGCCGATCGCATTGTATCAGTAACAGAAAGATGTAAACCTCAGTGACGACTTAGCAGCGGAGCCACTATGCAGACGAGGAGCCGCACGCCGCACCAATGGCAGCTGGCTGTGTTGATAAACTTGTTTGTATTGCAGTTATTGACAACACGGCATAGGTCAGAGATCCGCAAAAAATTTGTTTTGTTTTTTTGCTGTCGGCTTATTGTTTAAGTGAAGAACAGGTTCTTCTGGCAAAGGCGGAAGAGATCCACCGTATTGTAGGCGCGGAGGGCTTGCGGGAGGCACGGCCTGCCCGGTGTGCGTGTTCACTACAGCGGAGGAAGTAAAATAAACATCATATTTGTTTCATTTCATTTGTTTCATTTCATATTTGTTTCATGTTTGTTTCAATTCAGAGCCTACTCGTTACAGGCAACAATGGGCCGGCGCAATGAATCTGGTTAGAAAGTATTTTCCTCCTCTCCTGCTTGCTCTCGGTAAAACGGTCAGAGCGAAATTACTGCTTAGCAGCGGAGAAGCTTAACGCATCGAATCCCCATGTAGTTGTCTGGAAACTGACAGTTCAGCGTACGAAGAACGAATATACGAAGGCTAAAGTGGCTGGGAAGGCTAATAACCAGCTGAACCTTAGCTAACGCTACGTATATCCTAGCAGAGCCGAGCTAAGCCACTGCCATTTTATTTTATTACAGATTCGTAGCACTTCATACTGGCTACTTTCTTGATGACTTGGTGCATATTTATTGTCGCAGCACATACGTCTTCAGTATTAGGTCCAAGTGAACATTTATGCACTTAGTGATATGCATAAACAACCGCTGAAACCGTAGCAGGATTATTTCGTAACTAAACGAGATGCACTACCTGATGCCAGAACATCTTCGACAGTGATATGCAATATCACTATCTTCTCGAGCATTATCTTCGATTTTACTTTGGAGGTTTTGACGACGCTAGTAAACTTTTGAGCATGTTCGTAACATTTTCACGTACAAGACATTCACATACATTTTCAGAATACACGACACTGGAGGCCTGGAGAAAGAGCTGTAGTAAAAGACAGCTTGACGAGCCACAGGCCCCCATAGAATATGATCCTCCAAATAATTTTATCATATGATTGAGTTTCCCGCTGTATGGTCTGTTCAGATGGTAAGCGCGTGATCGCGGCCTAAATGCTGACTCGATGGTGAGTCGATGTGCAAAAAAAAAAAATGATGGCGGCTCCACTCGGTTAAGCGTGGATATGCGTAGCGAAATTAAAACATATTTCACGATGTCCGACTCGAACGTTATTGTCACCGATGCACTGGATGCAGACCGTATGGTGTCATAGACGATTCGGTGAGTCGCCTTGACATCTTCAGAATTTTATTCCTCCACTTGACCGGGTTCTTCTTTTTCTTCTCCTCTCTCTTCTCTCCCTTCCTGTCTTCTTCTTTTCGCCTGCCTTGTTCACTTTCTTGACGTCTTCCAAATCTTCTTGGTTCATTTGACCGGCTACTTCTCCCTTTTCTCTCTTCCCTTCTGTCTTGATTGGAGCAACTAGCTGCCATGGTTATGGCGTATGCGCAGTAGTAACTAGTGACGATTACCCTACATGCGCTGCTGACTAGCCTAGTGTAGATTTTGATGCGACAAAAGCTCCCCTAAACACGCTCTAATCGGGGTCTGTAAAAGAAGAGAACGGTGGTGGAAAGTAACGTTCAGCCGTACACTACTTCTTTCATCAAAACCACATTTTAAGGGAGCATGCCACTGCCGCACGCAGGTGTGAACAGTTTCGAGGCTCTGCAGAGCGCCGAAGTGAACGACTTCCGCCGCAACATGCGAGCCTTCTGCAGCGACATTGCTGACCAGCGCGCCGAGTGGCCGCCCTTGGAGCAGGTCAAGTACCGCTACCCAGCGCGCGTGGACCGTAGAGTGGCAGAGTTTCCGCCCCGCCACATGGCAGACAGGGTGACCGAGGACACCGTCTTCGAGGCATACATCTTCCTTGAGAGAGGGGTAAGAAAACTAACGCAAACGTCTCGTTGTGTACGCACAGATCACTAATATGCGCCGGTTCTTTTTTCAAGAGCTGCGGGTACAATTAGGGGCATGACACTTTTTAGGGTTATATCTAGCTTCAATGGGGAGGACACCTTTTAGGATTCATTCTTGTGCTTTACAAGGGAAAGTCATCCTGGAGGGTGTAATATGGTTTGAGAAATTTGCAAGTGTTCGTGTGAAGAGCTGAACCTAAACTTGAAGCAAGTCCTTTAGAAGTAATTGGAGAGACATCTTCCATATCTCTCCACCTTAATCAGTCGTGTGCCAGGTGTGGCCACTTTATCACCGCAAGTTTCATAATATCTTCCCCCTACTTATTACATAACGTCCAATCCTGCGATTGCCTTTCTTATAGCTGCCGCACTGCGTTAAAAAGTAATCTATTCGTTATTAAAGGCTGAACAATTTCGAAAGCGGCAAAATAAACCGCAAATCAGTTCGCTATGAAAATTCCGTAATATATTCTCAGGAAGTTGAAATAAAAAATTTATATTTTACATTAAAAAAGTTTATTCACTTCCGCAGCTTTCACAGTCAGTTAGCTCCTTTTGTCACATTTGCCTGATTGCGGCAACTCAACATGGCTAGATTGTGCAGAAATTTATATTCTGGTTATTAACTATTCATAAATACTGCAACCAGTGAACTGGCATCCCACGGAATGAGTACAAAATGGTATACACGTTTATTGTCAAAAATTGTCAGTTACCTTTGCTTTTTACAAGCTTTCTCACGTTGTTGCCGCAATTCAAGTTTGTCCCAGCGATGACAGGTACAATGAGATGCTGTCAAGTTCAGATGCGAGCCCTAAAGTTGAAGCCAAAGCACGTGATCTCACCAGCATTTTTATGATGCAAGTAATATGAGTATCGACGGCAGTGCTTGCATCCTATACTGGATCCTCCCTTTCTTCAGAGCACAGTGGTCATCAGCACATCAGTGAGCGCAACGCCCCAGCAACTGCTGCAGCAGGTCATGCTGAGTGCCAGCGGTGAAGAACAGTTCCTCTGCCACACGGTCGAGAACCTGGTGCTGAAGGTCTGCGGCAGAGAGGAATACCTGCTCGAAGAACTGCCTCTACTTCAGTACAAGGTGAGCACAACCTTTCTACGTATGTCGCAATGAATGAATGAACGGAGCTTCTAGTTATATGGATTCTCAGTAGTTTACTTAGAAGGACGTGGTGTACAAAGGAGAATCAAAAGGGCGTTCACCTCTCCTCGAACATCCTTTTTCTGACCATAATGTTTGCCCACGAACTATACTTCGCCTGAACGTAGTTAGCACACTGTCCCTTCATGCCGTTGTTTAGAAGACAGCAATTGAAAACAATTCTGCGAATTGGACAGTTCCGATTCAAGGAATGGAAAGTCAAGCGCCCGCTGGCGTCAGCAGTACGATATGTGCGTGGTGTTCAGCGGGAAATATTTTTGTAAAGAATAGTGCGCCAACTGCAATAAGTAGAATGTTTGTGTCCCCTAGCAATAACTTTGTGTCCTCCTCTGCTTCACTTAAGGTGAGTCTTCTGGAGAGTACTTCGTTTTATTATGCAGACCAACCTTTTGAATCCTAGCGATAGAACCGTAAAACTAATCCGCCTGGATTTCTCCTCCTGTAATCTCAGTAGGTCCTCGTAAGAGCATGAGGTCGCTGAATTGAAGAGATGTAAGAAAGAATATATCTGGCTATCGACGGAGTCTTGAGTGTTGCCTATATTTCCGGACTTTTCTAGCACTCATGTGGTTTGATGGATAATGATAGGTGGTTATTTCATGCACAACGATCTCCCGGGCTCCGATTTCGTTAAGGTATGCGTTGCGATTGCGCAATTTTTTTCATGTACCACATCGTCGCAACATTTTCTCACCGAAGCTTTTGGAAGCAGGCTGTGCAATCTACGTGCTTGTTTAGTGAAAAGATTCGCCTAAGAGTCGCCTGTATAGAGAGGGTTGCGAAATTGTTATTCACTGAAAGGCTTATTGTGCGCGTTGGCTTGCTTTTTCTCTATGTGTAGACGAGCGGGCTCGACCTTGTAAAGGTTGTTGCTGGTCAAGGAACTGAAGGAAGCGCAGTCATAACATCCAGCCACGGCGATGGTCAACGTATCATCGGCTTCTGCAGCTGACAAAGAACAAAATCGCATGGTGCTTCCTGTAAAAGTTACACATACAGCGGTAGATTTGCGAATGCACGCTCTCTATGATGTAAGGCTTCATAGGTATTCACCGCTGTATCGCAGATCTCTCGCATCCGCTACGTGACAGAGAGGGGGTGGAGGCAGGCAGGAAAGCACGGAAAGCGTGGCAGGAAACGGAGCGTCCTCGAGGCCATACGCCCGGGTCAACCTTCGTTCGGGCTCTTGTAGCGGAACCTACACACAAGCGCAGTTCGCTGGCATTTCCGTTCTTGCAACTGCTTTTACATTCACTACGGGGGTGGCACAATCGGCCTGCCGAAGATTATTATATTCTTTTCGCTCGTACAAGTCGCATCAAGCGTGGCGAAACCCTCATGGCAAGGGCACACCTCAGTTCCTGCTGTCGCCCCACATACATGATACTATGCATGCTGATTCTCTCATAGGTAGAGAGAAATACTTCGCTCTGTTTGCTACTCATGTAAGTCTTACCTCCGCCTGCTCTGCATTTTACCTTGCATGATCAGTGAAACTCCATTCAAAAATGATATGTTTAGGTAGTCACAACGTTGATTGCAAAACTTGAAACCGAGGAGTATGGCTGCGCCACTTGTGAGGGTGACCGAGGATGGCATTTTTGAATAAATTCAATGAAAGATCTCAATGACTGTGTTTTGTGCACCTGGTAACCCACGCTCTCTTCTCTTTCAGTATTTTAACGATCCGGTGCCCACAACAGAAGGGCTTGCATCTGGATGCGCTGGTTCATACGTATATATTGAAGGTCACCCGTAAGAGATGCACAAGCTTGACATGCGGAGAGTCTTGCTGGCAACAAACGTCGTTATATGCTCAGTGAGCCTTGTATGCTTGGTCAATAACTTCCACTATTTTCGGATTGCCTGAAATGCTCGCATTTGTGGCATGGCTTCGTAGGCCAGCAGACGCAATCGTTATGTTATCCGTGTGCACATAACGTCGGCATAATTTTTGCCATGAAAGAATTATTGTGATGAGTGCTCGAAACCCATCGACACGCCGTTTCTACCTGACTGACGTACCTATAATATTATATGAAAATCTCAAGATTGGAATGTAGGCGATATAGAAGAGTTGTTTTACAGAGCCAGAGCCGAGACTTCAAGGCTGACTCTGTCCTTTGCGGTGTTCGGGGCAGTGATGCTGGCTCTCTTTTAATGATTTATTGAAGCACCTGCAGGTCTTTTGTTGACTGTATAATGAGGACGTCAAATTCATACACTACATCTCTATCCCGCATATTTAAATAAAAGTACAAAAATACGCTGCATTGTAAACAATATACGACAACAACAGAACAATGCAGAAGAAAGATCGAACGATAGAGAAATAATATTGATAACAAAAAGAATAACATGATAGAGAATAAAGTGCGGCACGAAAATAAAAAAAAAAATATTTCACGAGGCCAGCGCCATCATTACATGAATAGCGCTGCTAAGGCATGCGGTGTAGAGAACAAAAAAAAAGAAAACAAAAATCATAGCTCACAGACAAAGATAAACAACATGTCAGTATGGCACTTAGGATAAGATAAGATAAATATTTATTTATATTGGAAAAGGGTGAGATGAGCTAAAAAGGGTAAGAAGCCGCTTTTCGCAGCTTGACAGGACCTAGTCCCTACAAACAGCAGCGTGTCATGCTAAACAAAAAACCTATCCACAACCTAATAACAGCACAAAACATGTGGACATTACATATCAGACATTTTCCAGTGATGACAAAAATAACGCAACAAGTATGATGTGCAGACACAAATGAAAAAAAAAACAAAAAACAAAAGATGAATATTATACTCATCTATGCATAACGTCACATCTATTGAAGATGATGGTACAGAAAACAAGTTAATGTCACTAAGGACCATGAATAGAAAAGGACAATTTAGCAAGCATTATAGGTTGTCGAAAAAATACCAAAAATATCATAACGAATCGGTGGCACTATTGCAGTCAGTCATGCTTACAATTGAAATGGAACGGTTAACTGACAACAGTCACTGGTATCGCAAAGATCATTTTAATTTAGAATGCCATACTATTCACAAAAGTATCTTTAAGGCGATTCAGGCTCAGCTCGAAAGTGTCAACGTCATCATTTACGTACATGTTTCATAAGTGCGGAATATTTTAACGCAGAGTTTGCATGGCGAACTTTGTGCGACAGGGATGGATCTCCCAGTGTTCCAGATTTCGCATGTCATGACTGGAGGTATCTTTAATGGAAAGTTTTACTAAGCTCGCTAGACTATTATTGTTGACTTTGCGTTCTTCTATCAGTGCTGCACATAAATTAAATTTGCACATAACTTCTATTCGGACATTCTACAATTGCGACTATTGGGGTACTTTCTAAGGCGCTTTGATCTTGCACAATGCTCGGGCGCCATGCGTTTTGCTACATTCGACAAGTGGCCGCCGTGGCCGGAATCACACTGGTCTGCAGTGTCCTGACCACTGAGTCGCCAAATCATGTCACAAGAAAAGTTTTCCTTAGCTCATATTTGTATTTACTACCGGCATGTTAACCGAACTTGCAATGTTCTAAATAGTGGACTGATTATTATGATGAATAAAACATCTGCTTTCAGCGCACTAACGCGTAAAAAGGAGGGTTTCACTGCCACCCGCACGAAAACAACCTGGCTATCAAACGGCTTGCACCATATCAATCAATCAATGTGCTCATTTTTTTTTTTCAGTATGTTCAAGACAAGGTTTCAGAAGGCCGACCACCCCAGTTTTTGACTGTTCCCATCAGCGATATTCAGAGTAAGTGGGCACAGGTTACTTGATCTTGCATTTTAGCAACACACACACAAACACACACACACATACACAGATATATATATATATATATATATATATATATATATATATATATATATATATTGTTACGAAGGGGGTAAGACGTCGGAGCGCTGAACTACAAGACGATAGGGTAGGGAGCTCAGCTGGTCAACGGCAGCGCGTCCGGCACGAGAGTCCTTTTTCAACGTCTTTCTCTTTCACTTGTCTTCTAAACTTCATCTTCTTCCGTACTGTTACATTTTCCCCCTTTGCAGACGAAGCCCCCCGGGCGAGGTAGTTATTCGTTTCCACGAGAGTGACACGGCTTCATCCGGGCGACATGGGCAACTTCAGTTCTGACTGAACGACGACCACTTGCTGTCATACGTGCTATTTGGTAGTTCACTTCACTGACGCGTTCAAGCACAACGTAAGGGCCAGCGTAATGCGCCAACATTTTCTGCGCTAAACCACGCTTTCGGAGAGGTCGCCAAAGCCATACTAAATCTCCAGGGGCGTAAGACACATGGTTATGCCGGCTGTCGTACCGAGCTTTTGAACGCTCTTGAGAAGCGAGAATTCGCAAACGGGCGAGACGGCGAGCTTCTTCGGCTCGACAAAGAGTTTCCGCAATGCACGGTTCATCATGGACGGAGTAAGGAAGAATGGTATCTAGACAATACCGAGGAGGACGGGCATATAGCAGGAAGAACGGGCTGTAGCCAGTAGTCTCATGGGTTGCGGTGTTGAATGCAAACGTTATAAATGGCAGTATAGTATCCCAATTCTTGTGGTCAGATGCGATATACATAGATAGCATGTTCGTGAGTGTGCGGTTTGTGCGCTCCGTCAAGCCGTTGGTTTGAGGGTGATATGGTGTGGAATGCCTAAAATGCGACGCACACAAACGAAGAAGCTCTTCCACAACGTCTGCCATAAACTGGCGACCTCGGTCACTGATGATCACTCGCGGAGGTCCATGGCGGAGGATCACAGAACGGAGCAAGAACAGGGACACGTGGTGAGCGGTGGCTGAAGGAAGAGCTGCCGTTTCGCAGTAGCGGGTGAGGTAGTCGGCACAAACCACGATCCACCGATTTCCGTCGTATGACTTCGGGAAGGGACCCATAAGGTCGATTCCGATTTTCTCAAATGCGCCACGTGGTGGAGTCACAGGATGCAGCAGGCCCTGTGGCGTGGACGTAGGGCGTTTGTGTCGTTGGCACTCAGTGCAGCTCGCCACATATCGCTCAGTTGTCTGGCGCATCTTTGGCCAATAAAACCGTTCGCGGGCACGATGGAGCGTTCTTGCAGAGCCCAGGTGACCGGAAGTGGGGTCGTCGTGCATGGCGCGTAAGATGCACGAGCGGTAGCTCTCGGGAACCACAAGCAGAAAATTTGTACCGGTGCTTGAGTGAGCCTTTTTGTACAAAAGGCCATCACGGAGACAAAATGGGCTGGAAGCAGTGGAATCCCGCGCCTCCGCAAGCAGGGGCTCGAGGCTTATGTCGGTCTCTTGCGCAGTCCGCAGAGCCGAGGCGTCGGGAAACTCAGGCACGACGGAGGCGATGTAATGATCGAAATCACCAGAGTCACATTCGGTCGTAGGAGGAGGAAGGCGTGAAAGACAGTCTGCATCGGCGTGTTTGCGGCCACTCTTGTACGAAACAGTGAAGTCGTACTCTTGCAGACGAAGGGCCCAGCGTGCCAGACGACCAGATGGATCACGAAGGTTGACAAGCCAACACAGGGCATGATGGTCCGTCACAACCGTGAAATGGCGTCCATATAGGTAGCACCGAAACCGCTGAACAGCGAAAACTACAGCGAGACACTCCTGCTCCGTAACAGTGTAGTTACGCTCAGGTTTGCTGAGGGAACGGCTTGCATACGCAATTACATGCTCGCCTGTTGTCGAACGTTGCACAAGCACAGCGCCAACACCAATCCCACTTGCATCAGTGTGGACTTCAGTCGGAGCGGAGGGGTTGAAGTGCCGTAGTATGGGATGTGACGTTAGCAGAAACTTTAGTTGGCGGAAAGACGCGTCGCAATCTGAGGTCCAGTCGAAAGGGACGTCCTTTTGTAGAAGGGATGTCAGAGGGTAGGCGACGTCGGCAAACCTTGGAATGAATCGTCGAAAGTAGGAACACAGGCCCAGAAAACTGCGGAGCTCCTTTTGAGTCTGTGGTCGTTGGAACGCTGCAACTGCTGCAGTCTTCTGTGGATCTGGCCGAACTCCATCGCGGTCGACGAGATGCCCGAGTACTAGCGCTTGACGTTCACCAAAACGGCACTTTTTAGAATTCAGGACAAGGCCAGCCTTCTGTAGGCAATCTAACACAACAGCGAGTCGCGTGTTATGTTCAGTAAAAGTCCGGCCAAAAATAACAACATCGTCTAAATAGCACATGCAGATTTCCCACTTGAGGCCACGAAGTATTGTGTCCATAAATCTTTCAAATGTGGCCGGCGCATTACATAGGCCGAAGGGCATCACGTTAAATTCAAATAGGCCGTCCGGGGTAACAAATGCAGTTTTTTCCTTGTCAGCAGGATCCATCGGAATCTGCCAATAACCCGATCGCAAATCAACTGAAGAGAAATAAGACGCGGAAAAAAGGCAATCTATGGCATCGTCGATGCGTGGTAGAGGATACACATCCTTTTTAGTGATGGAGTTGAGGCGACGATAGTCAATGCAGAACCTCCATGTTCCGTCTTTTTTCTTCACCAATATCACGGGAGCAGCCCAAGGACTGGAGGATTCCTGTATTACGCCCCTGTTCAACATGTCTTGGACTTGCTCGGTGATGATCTTACGCTCTGATGGTGACACACGGTACGGCTTTTGACGGATCGGATGGGCAGATCCCGTGTCAATCCTGTGGCGTGCGCGCGACAGCGGAAAACGTTGCGAGCCGTTGGACTGCGTGAAATCAAAGACGGATAGGTGCTGGGACAAGAGGTTCTTCAATATCTGTCGTTGTGAGGTGTTCAACGATGCGCTGATCATCGGAAGAAGCTTTTCGTCAGCAGGTGAGTTAGTAGCGGGGTTGTCTAGGGAAGGAGTAACGACAGCTACACAATTCGGGAGAGCTGCGCTACATGAAGCTAGTTTGGAACCCGCTGGAAAAACAACTGGTTCCGATGAGCAATTTATAGTCCACAGTCCGGTACGGCCCTCTTTCACGCGAACCAAACAATGCGGCACTAACGCATTTTTCTTTACGCACTGTAAATTAAGAGGCGCCACAGTAGCCTCAAAAGAGTCGTTAATAGCACGGGAGCAGGACACCTGGACACACACTGCTGAATGTGGCGGTATGACGACTTCATCACACACACACAAAACGTCTTCATAATTTGATGTCTCTTCCAAAAGTTCACGAGGAAGAGAACCACTAACACTTAGCTCTCCCGTTCGACAGTCAACTGTAGCGCCGCACATACGCAGGAAGTCAATTCCCAAGATTACGTCATGTGTAGATCGGGGCAGTACTGCAAACTCCGCCGGAAACACTGTGCCCCCCAAGGAAACTTTAACGCTGCATACCCCAACCGGATACAATAACTCTCCACTTACTCCATAAAAATTTGAAGTTTTGTCCCAAACAAACATAACTTTGTTCTTCAAAAGGTTCTTAAAATTTAAACTCATTACTGAAACTGTAGCACCAGTGTCTACCAACGCCATCGTTGGCAAACCATCAACAATCACATTGACCTTGTTCTTTAACATGAACACAGACGGAGGAATAATAGGTAGCAGCGCACATTGTCCAGCGACCTCACCTCCATTGGCCGCGCTGGCTAGTTTTCCTGCGTTGGTGGTGGAGATCGGCGCCGTGGAGACGGGGAGCGGCGCACACGAAATGACGGAGGTGGTGTCACACTACGGTCAGACGCTGGCGAATGGTTGCGGTGCCCTTCGTTTTGAAAACGGCCCCTCCGGGAAGGATGTTCTGGCCGATAGTTGTCGATGTAGGGCTGGACGATGCGTCGGTTCGGTGCCGTCGGGGGATTCCGAAACGATGTGCGCCGATTACAGTAGCGGGAAATGTGACCCGCGGCACCACACCGGTAGCACACCGGAAGAGGTCGCTGAAAAAGTGGCGTGTCAGCTGGTTCCTGCATGGTAGGCCGCGACGAATATCCGGATGGTGGTTCCGGAACGATGTAGTTGTCCGGCGGTCGGCGCGATGTACGACTGGAGTAAGAGCGAGGATCTGTACGCTGATGGCATGAGAATAGTTGGAAATTCTCTTCAGGCCTTGGTCGCGGAGTGTATAGGTCTTCGCGGCAGACAAATTCGGTGACATTCGCGGACATCGGCGGGCACGCACCCCCACAAGTTGGACGAGCATATACGTCCCCTCCGAAGCCATTGGGCCGGACAAGCTGCTCACGTCGTGACATCTCATCTCGAACAATTTCACGGATGGCGCACAGGAGGCTTTGAGATGGCGACTCTTCAATGCTAGCCACTGTAGTCACATTTGCAAGCCGTCCAAATTTCGGTGTAATGCGGCGAGTCTTTAGGGCCTCGAATGTTCGGCAGTGCCGGATAACGTCAGAGACCGAACTCAAGTTTTCCTTGGCAATTAGGAAGTGGTAGACATCTTCCGCAATGCCCTTGAGCAGATGGCCTACCTTATCATCTTCAGTCATCCTGCTGTCGACGGTCTTGCACAACTTGAGTATGGCCTCTATGTAGGTGGTGCAGGTTTCTCCGGCTGCCTGGGCCCTCTGAGCAAGTGTCTGCTCTGCCTGTTTCTTCTTTGCAGCTAGGTCACCGAAACATTCCTTGATGGCTTCGACAAAGATTTCCCAAGTTGTCAGGGAGTCCTCGTGGTTCTCATACCACATCAAGGCGGTTTGCGTCAAAAAAAAGACTACATTGGCTAGTTTAGCCACTGAATCCCAGCGGTTATAGCGGCTCACACGTTCATAATGAGTGAGCCAGTCATCAACATCTTCCCCTGCTTGGCCGGCAAAGGAACGAGGCTCGCGAAATGGTAGCGTCGCATTCGTGGTGGTCGGCGGCGCATCGCGAGACGAGGGTAGAGGGTCCCGTGTTGATGTTCGGGGCTGCTCGGTAGTCTGCTGCATTCTTGTTGAAAAGGGTGGGAGACCAGCGAGGCGACGGCTCCGACGAAGCTCCAGCGATTGAGGATGCGTCTTGAGGGTAGTCGTACCCAGCACCTGACCACCAATTTGTTACGAAGGGGGTAAGACGTCGGAGCGCTGAACTACAAGACGATAGGGTAGGGAGCTCAGCTGGTCAACGGCAGCGCGTCCGGCACGAGAGTCCTTTTTCAACGTCTTTCTCTTTCACTTGTCTTCTAAACTTCATCTTCTTCCGTACTGTTACAATATATATATTGTCAAAGGAGAAACGGCGGGCTTTAGAGCAACTGCTGCTAGACTTCAAGCACTGCTTTGCTTCTTCCTCGAAGGTTCGTCAAACGCCCATCACACAACATCGCATCATTATTTATGACGACGCTCGCCCAATACGACAGCAGCCTTATCGTGTGTCTGCCAAAGAACGAGAAGTGATCCATACGCAAGTTCAGGAGATGCTGGATGATGGTGTTGTGCAGCCTTCACAAAGTCCGTGGTCTTCACCAGTAGTCCTTGTCAAAAAGAAAGACGGGACTCTTCGATTTTGCGTCGACTATCGGAAATTGAATAATGTGACAAAGAAAGATGTATACCCGTTGCCGCGCATCGATGACTCACTGGACAGATTGCGACGTGCGAAGTATTTTTCATCTATTGATTTAAAAAGCGGCTATTGGCAAATCGAAGTAGACGAAAGAGACCGAGAAAAAACCGCATTTGTCACTCCAGATGGCCTATATGAATTCAAAGTACTCCCATTTGGATTGTGCTCTGCCCCAGCTACATTCCAAAGGATGATGGACACCGTCCTCACTGGCCTCAAGTGGCAGATCTGTCTTGTGTACTTGGACGATGTAGTTGTTTTTTCCGAAACATTTGATCAACACCTCGAACGCCTTCGAGCTGTCCTGGAAGCCCTCCGTTCTGCTGATCTCACGCTGAAGCCCCAGAAATGCCACTTCGGGTATACAGAACTCAAGTTCCTCGGCCATGTTGTAAGCGCTGATGGGGTGCGCCCGGATCCCGATAAGACTGCTGCCGTCGCACGATTTCCCGTTCCAGCTAATAAGAAGGCTGTTCAGCGCTTCCTCGGCCTGTGCGCATATTATCGGCGTTTAATTGCGGACTTTTCTCAGATCGCAGAACCTCTGACGCGGCTTACAAGGAAGGACACCTCCTTTGTGTGGAACTCTGAGCAGCAGATGGCCTTCTCTTTGCTTCGTGAGCGCCTTCAAACATCCCCTGTTCTGGCGCACTTCGATGAAGCGGCTGACACTGAGGTACACACTGACGCCAGTAGTATCGGTCTTGGCGCGGTCCTTGTTCAGCATCAAGACGGGTTTGAGCGAGTAATAGCCTATGCTAGCCGCACTCTCTCTCGTGCCGAAATGAACTATTCCACCTCAGAAAAGGAATGCCTGGCGGTCGATCGTATGGGCTACTATGAAGTTTCGTCCCTATCTTTACGGCCGGCCATTTAAAGTCGTCACCGACCATCATTGTTTGTGCTGGCTGGCAAATCTGCGAGACCCATCTGGACGACTTGCACGCTGGAGTTTACGGCTTCAGGAGTTTGACATAACCATTGTTTACAAGTCCGGCCGCAAACACGAAGACGCCGACACGCTGTCACGAGCACCCGTTGACACTGGCGATACTACAGCCGATGACGATAGCGGTTTTCTAGGAGCCCTCAGCGCATCTGAGCTCAGGGATCGACAAAGAGCTGATCCAGACATCCTTCCACTCATGGATTATCTGGAAGGGCGTAATGCGATTCTGCCTCGACACCTATCTCGGCACCTTGGTTCCTTCTGCATACGGCAAGGCGTCTTGTATAAAAGAAATTCCCAGAGCCAAGACAGAACTTACCTTCTGGTAGTGCCATGCGAGCTCCGTGAGGATATTCTCCTTGCTTGCCATAATGAACCAACGTCTGGTCATTTGGGTTGCTCACGGACTCTTGCTCGAGTGCGCAACATGTATTACTGGCCAGGACTTTCCGCAGCAGTGAAACGCTATGTACGAAGCTGTCGCGAATGCCAGCGCCGTAAAACACCGCCCCAGAAGCCTGCCGGATTTCTCAAGCCCGTTAAAGTACCCCGCATTCCGTTCGACCAAATTGGAATGGATCTCCTTGGCCCTTTCCCTTTGTCGCAGGCCGGAAACAAATGGATAGTAGTCGCTACTGACTACCTGACTCGATATGCTGAGACAAAGGCAATCCCTCATGCCACAGCTTCCGAAGTAGCTGAGTTTTTCATGCACAACATAGTCTTGCGGCATGGCGCCCCTTCCTACGTCATTACCGACAGAGGGACAGCTTTCACTTCACAGCTGATCGACCGCATATTTGAGCTGAGTTGCACGACCCATCGCAAAACCACAGCGTACCAACCACAAAGTAATGGCCTTACAGAAAGATTGAATAAGACGATTGCGGACATGTTGGCAATGTACGTCGATGTGCAGCACAAGACCTGGGACGAGGTGCTGCCGTACGTTACATTTGCGTATAATGCAGCCTTACAAGAGACAACGCGCTTCACACCATTTCGACTTGTTTACGGACGCGAAGTTCAGAGCATGCTCGATTCCATGCTCCCGTGCCCAGATGATGACCAGCTATCCTCAGATGCCCAGCAATATGCCATCCGCGCTGAGGAAGCCCGCCAGCTCGCCCGTGTGCACATTGGGCAGCAGCAGACCACTGACGCGCACCGTTACAACCTCCGGCACCGCCAGGTTGACTACAAGCCTGGAGACCAAGTCTGGGTATGGACACCAGTTCGTCGTCCAGGCTTGTCAGAGAAACTCCTTTCCCGCTACTTCGGGCCGTACAAAGTGTTGCGCCGTGTGAGTGACCTCAGTTATGAAGTTATCCCAGACGGTGCCACACAACCAAAACGTCGAAAGCACAGCTCGGACATTGTGCACATTGTGCGACTGAAGCCGTACTACCACCGATAGAGTATGGCCACCTGCTGTGACCACTCTCTTGCTTTTCACACCATTTTTACCGGCCATTCTCATTTCTTTTCGGAGGGAGGGGGTAATGCCACCTAGCGTTGCCAGGTGGCGCATGACTGAGGTGTGAAAGGAGGACGAAGTTGAAGAGGACGACAAAGTGTCGCTTGCACGTTTGCGTCTGTGCTGCTGTGTTCTTGTGTCTGGGCTACCCCCTGCTATCATTGGTATCCTTAGTCACCGTGTACGTGACAATATATATATATATATATATATATATATATATATATATATATATATATATATATATATATATATTGTCACGAAGACAGGGATTTATGGGTATTGGCAACAGGGGCAGATACACACAGTCAATACAGAGGTTCCCGGGAAACGGTAACACGAAGACACAAGCTCAAGAGTTCACAGTCCTAGCTAGCCGAAGCGCGCGAGAGTCTCCAACTTATTCGTCGTTCAAGCGCTACCTCGAACCGTCAGGTGGCATTATTCCCCCCCTCGAAAAAAAAATCCACAAGCTCGCAGAAACAAAAACTGATCCGGATGGCAAATACGGCTTTCAGCGGGTAAAATACGGCTTCATGCGAAGCACATGCACCAGGTCAGACGAGCACTGACGACTAGAACTCGGTACAGTTCCGTCTGGAATAACCTCGTACGTAACCTCTGAGAGGCGACGCAACACTCTGTAAGGTCCGAAGTAACGATTGAGAAGTTTTTCTGACAGGCCTGGGCGCCGGACAGGTGTCCACACCCAGACTTTGTCACCAGGCTGGAACACGACATAGCGATGGCGGTCGTTATATCGGCGTGCATCTGTTGCTTGCTGTTTTGTAATGTGATTACGGGCGAGTTGACGAGCTTCCTCAGCGTAGTTGGTGAATTCTTCTGCGTCAGCGGTAAGCAGCTGGTCGTCAGCCGCACATGGAAGCATAGCGTCGAGCATGGTCTGTACATCGCGTCCGTATACTAGGCGAAACGGAGTGAATCGAGTTGTTTCTTGGACGGCCGTGTTATATGCAAATGTGACATAAGGCAATATCTCGTCCCATGTTTTATGCCGGACATCGACATACATGACGAGCATGTCCGCTATTGTTTTGTTTAGTCGCTCAGTAAGGCCATTAGACTGGGGATGGTAAGCAGTAGTGTTTCGGTGATGTGTCTGGCTTAGTTGGAAAACTTCTTCAAGAAGACGCGCTGTAAATGCCTTGCCACGATCAGTGATGACGTATAAAGGGGCGCCATGGCGAAGGACAATCTGCGTCATGACAAATTGTGCCACTTCGGAGGATGTTGCACGTGGCACCGCCATAGTTTCCGCGTAACGTGTCAGATAATCTGTAGCCACGATAATCCACTTATTGCCAGCTGACGATAGAGGAAAAGGGCCAAGAAAGTCCATACCAATTTGGTCGAATGGTACTAGCGGTGGGGGAATAGGCTGCAGGAAACCCGCTGGCTTCAATGGCGGTGTCTTGCGTCGCTGGCACTCGCGGCAACCTCTAACGTATCGATGAACGCTGGCGGCAAGTTTGGGCCAGTAGTAGGCCTGGCGCACTCTGGTAAGAGTGCGTGCGAAGCCCAAGTGTCCAGCGGTGGGTTCATCATGGCAAGCATGAAGGATTTCATCGCGGAGATCTGCAGGGATGACTAGAAGATAGGCTCGGTCACTGTTGCCGGCGCTTTTCTTGTAGAGGATTCCGTCGCGCGTACAGAAGGATGACAAGTTCTTAGAAAACAGTCGAGATACTGTAGAATCGAAACCCTCCAGATGATCGATCACAGTTTTGAGGTCTGGATCAGCCCGTTGCCTGGCCTTTAAATCAGAGGAACTGATAATGCCAAGAAAATGGGCGTCTTCATCCGTACTGTCATGGGCCAACTCCACGGGTGATCGAGACAGTGTGTCAGCATCTTCGTGTTTACGTCCGGATTTATAAACGATAGAATAATCAAACTCCTGCATACGAAGGCTCCACCGTGCAAGACGTCCTGATGGATCTCGAAGACTAGCTAGCCAACACAAAGCATGATGGTCCGTCACAACTTTAAATTTACGGCCGTAGAGGTAAGGTCGGAATTTCATTGTGGCCCAAACGACGGCGAGACACTCCTTTTCAGAAGTTGAATAGTTTGATTCTGCCCGAGAAAGGGTGCGGCTGGCATAAGCGATCACTTTTTCCTCGCCTTGCTGGAGCTGGATCAGAACAGCACCCAGACCGACATTGCTGGCGTCGGTGTGAATTTCGGTCGCAGCGTCCTCATCGAAGTGTGCAAGAACGGGAGGGTTGTGCAGCCGTTGGCGCAGCTCGGTGAATGCCTCCTGCTGCTCGGAAGACCAGACATACGGGACGTCATCACGTGTCAGGCGCGTCAAAGGTTCTGCAATCTTGGCAAAATCGGCAATGAAACGGCGATAGTACGCGCACAGGCCCAAGAAACGTCGGACTGCTTTCTTTGTGGTAGGGATGGGAAAATTGGCTACAGCGGCTGTTTTATCAGGATCAGGCCGGACACCGTCAGCGCTAACCACATGACCGAGAAATTTTAGCTGCTGATATCCAAAGTGACATTTTTCCGGTTTGAGTGTCAAATTGGCCGAGCGAAGAGCGTCCAATACCGTTCGCAGCCGCTGAAGATGTTGGCCAAACGTTTCTGAAAACACGATGACGTCGTCCAAATAAACCAAACAGGTTTGCCATTTAAGACCAGCAAGTACGGTGTCCATCATTCTCTGGAACGTCGCTGGCGCTGAACACAGACCGAAAGGCAATACTTTAAATTCATATAAGCCATCGGGTGTCACAAAGGCAGTCTTTTCCCGATCGCGCTCATCCACTTCTATTTGCCAATAACCACTTTTTAAATCAATGGAGGAAAAAAACTTGGCGTTGCGAAGTCGATCGAGTGAATCGTCGATACGGGGCAACGGATATACATCTTTTTTTGTGATGTCATTCAGTTTCCTGTAATCAACGCAAAAGCGCAGCGTGCCATCCTTTTTCTTAACCAACACGACTGGCGACGACCACGGACTTTTAGACGGCTGAATAACATCATCATTAAGCATTTCCTGGACTTGTGTCCGAATTGCCTCACGTTCTTTGGCCGAAATACGGTAGGGCTGCTGTCGAATAAGTCGGGCATCGTCAGACGTTAAGATGCGATGCTTGGTGATAGAAGTTTGCCGGACTTTCGATGATGAGGCAAAGCACGGGGCGTACTCCAGCAGTAAGGCACGTAGGGCGCGTTGTTGACAGAAAGAAAGGTCACTGCTAACATCGATGTGGTCTAGAACACTGGGAGTATCAATAATGTCAGATGCAAAACATTCAGAAACTTCCTTTAACAGTTCGCCGAAAGCGATGGCAGTAGAGCGATAGAGGTGGCGAGGTTCATTCGTGAAGTTCGTGACGAGAAGCTCAGAGTGACCATTGCTGAGAATAATTAAGCTTCGAGCTGAGCAGATGCCATGAGAAAATAAAAGCGAACGGTTGCCTTCAGCTATTATCGGCCCGTCACGAAGCCCGTCGCACACAACACTCACAAACACGCTGGAGCGGGGGGGCACTGAAACACACTCGGCTGAAACCCGAAGGGCGCACGTACGTTGGCCATCGGTGGGGCTGGCAGCCGCTTTCTCCGTTGAGAACGAGACCGTTCGCTGTCGGAGATCGATGATGGCGCCATATTCCCGCAGGAAATCCACACCGAGAATCAAATCACGAGAACATTCCCGGAGAACGACGCAGCTGACAACGAACGTTGACGTACGAATCTGGATTCTAGCCGTGCACTGTCCAATAGGAGTAATTACATGCCCCCCAGCCGTGCGTATTTGCGTGCTACACCATGGTGTCATAACCTTCCTAAGGCTCGCTGCCAGTTTCCCACTCAAAATCGAAAAGTCCGCTCCGGTATCCACTAAAGCGCTGACATTATGACCATCGATGCACACAGGAATGTCCAGCGATAGCCGGTCTCGTGAACCAAACGCTGTCGTTTCTGCTCCAAAATCCATATCTGTTCTCATTGGGGGGACTTCTTTGTGCTGACATTTAGCGGCCCCGCCCCCTGAGGTCGCTCTACTCAGTTTTCCCGGTGGGGGCTTGGCGAGCGACCAGGCGGTGCTCGCGGGAAGTCACCAGTTGCTGAAGGGGTTTGCCGACGTGGGGATGGAGACCTGGATTGTCGGCGCGCCATCCGGAGGCTCTCTTGTGCGAGGTTGTCTCCAATGTCACGAGGTAGTTGTCCGAACGTGCGTCTAGGTGCGTTAGTGTAAAAACCTTCCGGTCCGAGTTCCCGATAAGGGCACCACCGGAAAATGTGACCAGGTTCCCCACAGTGGTAGCAAAGGCGGCGGCTCCGAGGGGCCCGCCAGACGTCCGTTCGTTGAATGTTTGACCGCGGTGGCCGCACGTACCGCGTTGGCTGCTGTACAGGAATGTATTGCGTTGGCTGCTGGACGGGCATGCACTGGGTTGGTGGTAACGTAGACAACGGAGCTTGGACGGGAACTGGGCGTCGGAGAATGTCAGCGTAAGTCGGACGAGAATAATCAGGCACAGGGGTACTTTGAGCTTCAGCAACATGCAGAGATGGCTGCGTGACTTGCTGAATCTCTTCGCGGATCATATGTGCGAGAGAATCACCCCTGGGTTGGAACGTGCCACAAACCTTCTGCAGTTCCTCGCGTACAATTGCACGAATAAGATCGCGGAGGTGTTCAGTATTGCTTACAGCAGCTGTAATAGGCTCGGCAGCAGTCGTAGCGAGGATTGGGCTGTCGTAGACCGCCGAGCGGCGCTGGCGTAGGATCTTTTTCATGGTGACAGCCTCTGTTAAAAATGAGTTAACTGTAGTTGGTGGGCTACGTACAAGACCAGCAAAAAGCTGTTCTTTAACCCCATGCATCAGGTGGCGCAGCTTTCTCTCTTCAGACATGTTGGGATCCGCACGTCGAAATAGTTTCGTCATGTCCTCAACATACATCATGACAGACTCGTTTGGCATCTGTTTCCGAGATTGTAGAGCACGTTCTGCTCGTTCGCGCCTATCCAGGCTGACATACGCCTCTACGATAAGACGGCGGAACTGAGGCCATGATGTTATTGTGCCTTCTCGGTTCTCATACCATGTCAAGGCATGGTCTTCCAGGCAGAAAATGGCGTTCCGTAGCTTTAAGTTGTCGTCCCACTGATTAAAGGATGCGACTCGTTCGAACTGAGTTAGCCAATCCTCAACGTCTTCATGCGCAGTGCCATGGAACGATTTCGGCACTCGGGGTTTTGAAGGTAAACAGGAGTACCTTGCATGACCGACGTAGTGCTTTGCGTGGCTGACCGGAGGTTCGTTGTTGAAGTGGACTCCAAGGGCCCGTGTTCGGGAGGAAGGCCCAGGTTCCTCCGGCTGACACGATGAACTGGCGTGTCCACAGGCAAAAGCTCGGTGTCGTTGGTTCGCGGAGGGGTGTGAGACATTGAGAGGACAATTACCCAGCACCTCCACCAAAACTGTCACGAAGACAGGGATTTATGGGTATCGGCAACAGGGGCAGATACATACAGTCAATACAGAGGTTCCCGGGAAACGGTAACACGAAGACACAAGCTCAAGAGTTCACAGTCCTAGCTAGCCGAAGCGCGCGAGAGTCTCCAACTTCTTCGTCGTTCAAGCGCTACCTCGAACCGTCAGGTGGCAATATATATATAGACTTCAGGAGCGAGTACGAAGGGCGTTAGAAAAGTAACCACTGTCAATTTTTCTTGAGTATTGTTTCTCAACATTTCTGAAATTCACCACTATTACAGTCGCATATCTACCGGACCTATATAACTTCACAAATTTCATCTGGTTAATTTTGTATGGCCTTGCCTCGCAGGCGAAGATGAACCTTTTATATCAGTTTTGAATGCAACAGCGTTAGAGCAGCGGGAAAAACGGCTCAGCGGGAAAATCGGCCATTCTTTGTATGTTTCTATGTTCATTCCTGTTTTCTCGCCTATATTTATAAGACAGTGTCTGGAGTTCAGAAGAGCAAGCATTTCTTAACATCTCTCAGTGCTGACGCTACCAATAACAAATGGCAAACGAAACAAGAAAAAAGATACTTTGGCAAATATGTTTGCTTAAGTATAATTCGCCCACAAATAGCTGAGCACTCGGCAACAAACTGCATAGCTTAACTGGACATCCATGCGCCCTCAAGACAGACAAGAGAAGCTAACCCGCCTCTCTCAATTGGCCCTCTGATTTCGCAGCTGACCACGACATCGTGTACGCCCAAATCGAACCAAGCTGCCCAGTCAGAGACTGTTCGCGCCCAGGCCTGAAGAAAGAGGAGTGCGTATCGGCATGGACCATCACGGATCCCTTCCGCATCCGAGTTGTGTCGGCCTCTGCCATTAACGTCGAGCCCGGGGCCAAGGTACTCACCGCTGAGCTCATTTGAGCATATCCTGTTTATAATAATAATGAAGTAAATTGCAATGCCTCTTTTTCTACTTTCAGCGCCATGATGTGGTATGTTGCTAGCGGTTTCAGCATTATGCCTGAGTAGGCCACACATTGAGAATTTACGTTTCCTTTTGGTATATAAAATAGCAGGGCAAATAATTTTTTCAGTCTTACTTTATTCTTATAAAAACAGCGATTACATTTTAGGATACCAGAAGTTAACGGCGCGTACAGTGGGGAGAATCAACTCCAACGCAGCGGCACTTTTAAAATAAGTTAAGAGCAGTTATTTGACCCATATTTTTATTACATAACCATTCTCCGTTAGCACCTGCATAGAAATCCAAGACACCAGCTTTGTAATCGCCATTTGAATAGTGAATGAATATCATAAGAAGATTTTGAAAGGTTTTCTTAGAACTCTGCAGTAACTTTTCTGGAAAAGGATGCATTGCAAATATATATACTTGGCATATAGATATGAAGTACACTTCATCGGTCAACCGTGTTGCTACAAACGCTGCCGACACAAGGGGTGGAACATTACCAGGGAAAAGCCCGCTGCAGCCTTTGCAGCTTAAATATGACACCAAGGCCTGACCTGCTGTAGATATGGTGTTGCGTAATCAGTATTCACAGTAGCCAGTATCTATACTAAGACACAACTTCTAAGAACTCTTGCTAAAGGATTTTTAACTGGTCATATATCTACTGAAATAGCTTCATTGAGTGAAGTCTCCACCCTGTCATCCCGCGATACTTGATGCACAGCTGGCTGTGGAGGCCGGTTTGTACCACGGCACGGAGTTGCTCTGCGAGACGCGGCGGACTGACGAGTCCGCCACAAACGACGGAAACTGTTCCTGGGACCAGGACCTGGAGTTTGCGCTGCCCGTGCAAGACGTACCCAACGCCGCGCGTCTCTGTCTCGTCATGTACGAGGTGACCAGGGGAGCAAGGGGCCAGCAGCGAGGGCGCAGGAGGCTTGCTCCGGTACGCACACCAGAATACGCAATTTCCATGATTTCACCTTTATTTCTTGCTCACGGCGCTGCCAGCAATGTGCCGTTTTGTTTGGCAGCTGTTTAGGCTGAACAATCTACGCGCACTGAGCGAATGGGAAACTCATTGTTCCGTAGAAGTCTTGGCGAGTTGGTGGGTGTAACCCCGTAGTCCGGGGCCAGCTCGGCTGCTGCGTCTATGCAGGAAGTTATACCAGTTTCCGTTATCCATACGGGCGTTCGCTAGACAGCGTTGCTTTCCATTGTTTCGTTGCACTGATATATATGCGAAGGACTGCAGTTATGTGTCAGCAGCGCCATGTTATGTCCAAAGGGTTGGTCGATCTTCGCAAAAACGGCAAGTGCCTCGGTTTCGGACGGGATGAATTCAGGCTAAAGGCCCCTTAAACGCTACTTGCGACAACCTTCTAATGTAAGAAATGCATTGAGGTAGTCTTTGTGCATTCGAGTCAATGTTAAAAGCTTTATGTGTAGCCTATAATTGACAAATATTTATTTCAAAAGTGTTCCTGGTGGCCACTCGCATCCGAATAGGGTGAATGCGTCATTGGAGTGTGCTCTGAGCGACCAGTCATTGGACGCTCCCAGGAGACGCGTGCGGGAAGGGGCGTGACGGTACGCCGTAGTGTCTTGTGTTCATTTTATTTTGCGCTCCGCCATACGCTGACTTCCCGACCACCAATATGTGCAGTGCTAATTAAGCTAGCTTAAAGATATTTGCATTGTGGAGAGAACTGATGGGATACTTATTGCTCGTGCACGTTTTCTAGTCTTAGTAAATGGCTTTTTATGAGCCCTTTAGCCTAAGCAGACTTAATGTTAACCGCATGCTCCCAACTGGCATGAAAATGTTTCACAGATATTGTTTTTACTTGTTAACTGGTGTACTTGTTTGCGCTTCTCGTTTGAACAATCAAGAGACCGGAACCCATACGAGAGAATGGGCAAATAGACATTTCGTCTATGATATTTCGTGCTTTCAGGAGAGAAATAAAAATAACATTTTAATAAAAAATTATGATGATGTTTTCTGTATACTGATGTAGGTGCGGTTGCTTTTCAGCCATTTTGTTTTAGTCCCCTCTTCGTAATATCGCGCGGCTCTTCTTCAGCATGACTGGTATACTCAAGCTAGCACGAATGTTACACCCGTGTGTCGTTTCTTTTGGTCTCTATTTGACGCTACTTTTTTTTCCTCGCACAGGTGATGAATAGTGTTTAACCTGAGATCTATAATGTTTACTAACAATGGGTGCTTTACTCATTATACAAAAGTACAAGCGTAAACCTCAAGAGCAGCTCGTTTTCCTGTGTGGTGAACAGCGACCGCCATCCACTTGGCAACGTCACTTGTATACCTGTAGCTTCACGAGCACGAAGCTTAACGCCGTGTCAGTAATCCGCATGTATCTTCCGCACATTCGCAGGACACGTACGCCTCACCTCTTGCTTGGGCGAACGTCACGGCATACGACTACAAGGGAGCTCTACGCTATGGCTCGATGGAACTGAGCTTATGGGCGTACGCCGACGACCCGCACGCCGAAGAGTCGCCGATGCTCAACCCACTGGGCACCGCCGTGGCAAACCCGGACAGGCTACAGGCCACCCTCATGCTGCTCACATTTCACTCCTATGACGCTACACGGCTCGTGTGTTTCCCGAAGCTGGACGAGGCGAGTTGGGAAATAATCATTTGCTGCGCAACAAAGCTTCTGTACTCTCCGTCATCAGAGCCAATTTCACTCGCTAGTTACATTGGTGCACGCTAACTATACGGCCTTCTGCCTCAGCCTCAACTTTGTAATTAGAATTAGGATCATGCCGAACAGTACCATCTCCTAGCACTCCCGCAACACCTTTGTCAATTCACGACAAACGTTGGGCACTCCAGTCAGGTTAATTCCTTGGCCGCTTATGATCATAACGACGTACTTGTTCACGGGTCTTCTGCCGCCTTTAATTGCGGTTCCGTTCAAAGAAGCCAAACGTCCTTTTCATCGTGCGTTTCAGAGCTACTCTGCGTTTCCTTTGTTCTAAATAGCTGTCACGAAATTGTGTATATTATTCGTGCTAATTTTATTGTACACCTACATTGCTGTTCTCATTGATTCCTGGCTTTAGGTTAATTTGCTTTAATTAATTACCGTTACCATTCTGCTCCGACATCATCAGTGAGCCTTGAAAGTCAAAATTTATCCCTATGTCAAATACCTTGAAATCAATCATATACACTCCTCCCTGTTAATTTATATATTTCATTAAATTTCGGCTACAAATAATGGCAATAAAAACGTATGTCTTCAGTGTACTTTGCCGTTTAATGCAACTCGCTGTTATTAACTGTCATATAATATGCATTTATCCATCCCTCTGCATTGAGGAGGTTGTTCTGAAACAAAGTCGACTCCAACCCGTTTACTAGAAGCTACATCTGACAGCGAAAACAAAATTAAATGCATTGTTCACCCTAAATGCTGCAACCTCTTCATCACAGGAAACTGGCAACACCCGTATCAAAAACCTGGAAAAGCCATTTTGAAAGCAGTCTTGGTATTTTGTTTTATGGCCTCCCCAAGAACGTGGTGGCCGCTAGTACGGTTCAGTAAAGCACATGTTTACTAGGTGTTTTTTGCTGCTACACAAAGCGCCATTGCCATTTATTGAAGGCATATAGCCTACTAAGATAACGCCGAAAGCAGTGAGGTAAACACTTGACTCACTAAGGACGAAGTTCATGTGCGACGTACAAAGACACATATAAAAGATGGGGGGCGTAAATACTCTTACATTACATCATATCGCTGTAACGCATCTACAGGAAATTATCTTCCGAAAAATACAACAACTTCACTGCGCCAGCTGTTTGGAGATGTCTGCTATGAAACAGTGGGTAAACCCAATCATTGAGGAGTGGGAATGATGCATGTTGTCATGAAATACACATAACTTCATTCTCAAGATAGAAGACAAACCTCTATGTGAAGGATGCGGAAGAAAACTAACAATAAATCACACCTTACTTTCATGCACCAAGCCTAAAAAATAAGGAAAAAATATATTACACATTTTTACAATGAACAAATCCCGTTTCATCCTAGCCTACTTATGGGAGAAGATGCACTGGTAGAAACTTCTCATGTTTTTGAATTCCTAAAAGAGACAAAGCTCCTAAACAAACTTTAATAGGTCTCCTCTAAAAAATAAAAACACCTTGCTCTTGGCACATGACAGCCTGAGTTGCTTATGCTCCGAAAACCTCAACACAACACAACACACAACGAAACAGTGGATAAAGACATTAAAGGCAAGAGGAAGGACAAGGAGAAGCGCTAGAGAATAGCATTGTCCTTTGTCCTTCCTCGTTTATTTGCACCTTCATGCGCTGCTTTTGGCATGAAATCTAACTAGCCCAACTTTTCGTTTGTATTGATGGCGTTCTGCAAGGCCTTGTCGTAGGTGTCCGCGCAATTGATCTGCACTAAATCATCGCGTGGACTTTCCTTATGACTCCTATTACACCCAGGTGTCAGAACGCTCTCAATGCCGCTCTCTGATGGTCTATGCTGCCTCGTGCACTCCGTTAGTCAACGCTCTCAAAGCTGCATTTCTCTCCTACGGATACTTGCCGTAGTCGAATTCTCCAACATACTCAGCAGAACACTCACAGCACTAATTAGAGTGAAAGGAAAGGAAACTTTCCACAGGCAGAGACATGGGGATATCGCTGTTTGGCACGCTTAGTTCGCGGCAAGTTTCTCCACAACCTTAGCACACTGTCTATGCTCATGCCTCAAACATTTCTTTAATCTGTGGGCTGTGGTAATGCCTACGTCGAACTCACTTACTTGGGGAGAGCGGCCAGTGGACGTAAAATCTTATAAATACCACACACCACAAAAGCGCGTACGTTTTCTAACGCAGGGGGTTGGATAAGCTTTAACCTTTTAAACAAGTCTCCCAGGTTGTGTGTCGCCTTAACCTCTTCGCGTGCTGGAAAAAAAGACGAAAGCAAGGTATTATAATAATAAAAATCTGGCGATTCTTTTATTACTTTAAACTACTTGTAATACGCCCATGTCAGTAGAGCAGCTATTAAATGCATTGCTGCGAAGTCCTGAAACAACTGTAGACACTGCTACAATTGATTACATGTTGGCGAAAAAGAAAACTCGAGCGGCGAGGCCAAACAATATTCCGTCCATTCGGAGCACAAAGCTATTATTAAACGTTCAACTAAATATCCGCAAGGTTCTGGCAAGCTAACACAAGAAGTCTCATGCCCCACACAAAATCATCTTTTAGAACGAATAGAAAAATACAAACGAACTCGTGCAATGAAAACATTTCTAGTTCTTTTCACTCGTTTTTATTGCTCTAAAAACATGATCAGCCCACTTCCCCGCATTTCTACACTTGTGCCTAAAAAAAAAATAGCTGCTCAGAGAGCTGACAGCATCCTTTTTAGCATAAAAAGTTTTGTCTTTTGTCAACCCACATTGTATAGACCTCCTTCACTCCGGCTACGTCACGAAAATGCGGTGGCGCTGTCGTCGTTAGTGACTTTCGCGTGGTAGGCAAAACGACGCTTCAGTCGCCTTGCCTTCCGTGATTGTGCGATGGCTTGCTGCTGCCGGGAAATGCAGAGTACCATGCCGACTAATCGCTTCACTATGACATGTGCTGAAAGGCACACAAGAGGAAGTTTAGTTAGCTTGCAAAGGCTTTTTGCCGACAATGGTCGCCGTAAACAGTTGTGGGCCGCCGCGGTGAAGCGCCAAGGCTGAATACCGACGCCTGCTCATCGAATATGCGGCAAACACTTCGTTACGGCTAAGCTGGAGCTTATTCACCTTTACGCCACAGCGGTCTACCGGATCAAAGGTCGCGAATCACTCGAGTTTGGCCTTTTTACGACGCGTGATGGGATCTTGGTGTGCGGGAGCGGGTGCGCTGGTAACATACATAGACGAGGCAGTCATATATATGTTGTATTGCGTAGGCCTGTTTCTTTGTTGGAGCATGCATAGATGTTTACCTATGTGAACTGTTCCTCAAGCCCGTTTTTTCACTTTGGTAATTGTATGTATGCGCAGTGAGCTGCTACTCGAAAGATCTGTGTTGCACTCCTCGATCCGTGATATATATGTTGCATGGCTAACCTTCGCCACGTTCACGTCAAATTATTTTTATAACTTCCAGATGAAGACTCCCACTTCACGTTAATAGCTAGTGGTTTGGATCGGAGCTGCATTTTTTTACTTATGCCGAGCGCTTTTATTTGTATTCACAGCGGCTGATTGTGAATGAGAGTTGTGGGGTTTATCCTACATTACCGCGGCCACAGTGGCGAGACCGAACTGGGCCACCCTAACTACGGAACCACGGGTGAAGGTAAAAACGGCCCCTGAAAAGAGGTCCCCAGGAGACACAGCCACGAAACAAAGGCCCCTGGACTATATGGCCCCGGAAAAAACGTCCAGAAAGGTCCCCTCAGGAAGCGGCCCCTAGGAAAAAATGTCACCGAAGAAATTGACTGAAATCTGCCTGGAACTCACTTCGCAAAAAATTAAACATCTTATGATGCCTTTTTTTTTTTTTTTTTTAGAATAGATGTAACCATTGTTTGGATACTGGGTCCTCTGGATGCTTTACGCGTTTACAGAAACTGGAGAAGACTTAGCATGAAAGCATATCGAAAAAAAAAAAAAAGCCCCACCACTACATAATATCCAGCGAGTATTATGCGGTGCATAGTTTCCAGTTTCCAAGCTGGGAAATATCGCTCTTTAATATAGGTCTAATCACCCGGCTAATATTACACATTCGAGAGACGTGCTTGTCCTCCACCGCACAAATTTCGGTGCCATAATGGTTTTATTCTTTTTTCTTTTTTTTTTTGAGAACGCACAGCATCAGTACCATGTTTTGCAAATTTCAAGCGGACGGGTAGAAAGAAGCACTGTAGCCTACATTACTGCGGCTAGACTCGAGGAAACTCAGTATAGGCCTTTAGTAAAAGAACTACAGGACGTGAAAAAAAAAAAAACGGCGGGGTTCAAAATATAAATACTGTTCAAGCTAAAACCATAAACACAAATGGCAGATAAAAACAGTAAAAGTTTATTACAATGAGCGAAATTTATCGCTGATAAATCAAGCACCGGGCAAGGCGAAAGCTCGACTTTGTAGTACGTTTAATTGCATCTGTTTGGGGACATTTTATCCGAGGCCATTTTTTCCGGGACCACTTTTTCCTGGGACTTTTTTACCGGAACCCACGTAACCACATTGGCCGCTGCAGCTCGTAATTGTAATGCAAGCTAACAGCGTGACTACCCGTGATAAAATTGCTACCATTAACGAGGACAGCCGCCCACGAACAGAGCAGATATAACAGACGCGCAGCGTTGTGATTTCAATGAATAACGAAATGATACGCAAGTCCGTGCAGTGTTAAGGCTACTGTTGCCATGCTGACCTAAATCACCTTACCCATACAGCCGCTCGACGCTAGCGAGGTGCTTCGTGCTTACCAAGAACACTCATTTGCCGCTCGGTGTGAAGAATCATCCGATAACGCAATGATGCTTTGAGCGGACTACATCGTACGCGGTTTGCAGCGCTATATATGAGCGAAAAAAATCACTGTCAGCGTACTCGACTCAAAGTAGTTGCAAGCATCCGAAGCTTTGTAATTCTCTATGCGTGCCGCGCTTAATTTTCTCGGAGAAAACAGCAAATAGATGTCAACGTCGCTCATTTTTCCTGGCGGCAGCAACGCTTCTCTTGTGCGCCTTGAGCCGAATCTCCATCGGTACGGCGTGCGGGTTCGTACGCTGCACGCCGTGTAGGTAGAGTTTTTCAATGTATCGCTTCTGTCCTCACCGCTGAGGGTCACGAATACTAGCACATGGTCATTTCGTCTGCCAAGAAGGCGCCTACAAATCACAATAACACGGCTTTAACAAGCTTGGCCACAGTGCCGCGGCCGCGGTCGTGCTTTTTGCCTACCGTGGGATCGCTGACGATAGCAGCGCCACCTCGATCATCTTGTTTGTTTGCAAACATGAAGGAGGTCTATAACTAACGGCAGCGGCGAATATGGTGTACTGAAAAGGAGATCTCGAGCACAGAATGTCCAAGATATAAAAAAAAAATGTACGCGCAATTTTTCCCCTCTCTGTCTAGATACTGGAATGCGCCGCATCTTCTGTCAAGCAGCAAGGAGAATCGGCGCTAGGAATCGTAAGTACTTTCTTATTGAGACGGCTCTATTTTAGCTGTTAGCAGGCTCTCACGTTAGTCTAGTTCTCTTACATTTTCTCAGAAATATTTAAACCTATGCACTCATTTGATCTCATTGAGAAACATCTAACAGTTTTTACCTGCTAAGAACTACAGGTCATACGTTAACGTACCACTGCACTGCTACATCGCAAGCTGTCAAGTCAAACTCGGCTGACGGTCACGTATTATTTATTGCCTATTATTTTTTATTTATTTTATTTTAATATTTTATATGATGAGGAAATCGACGCTAAAATTCGTAACGCTTTATTTGTGCCACTCAAGTTCTATCCTGCTGTACATGTCGTACGTGTTTCGCTTGGAAACACCGCAGGGACACGCCAGTAAGAGCCACCGCGAGCAGCTGCGCCAGATCGCCGAGCAGGACCCTCTGGCCCCGGTGCACGAGCAGGACAAGCAGCTGCTCTGGTTCCTTCGCTACGACTGCCGCGAGCTGCCTCACTCGCTTCCCAAACTGCTGCTCTCGTTCTGCTGGGGCAGACATCGCGACGTGGCCATGGTGAGAGGATTCGGCCCCAGAAGTAGGCCCTTGTAAGAAGCATGGGCAGATTCGGGTTTTCGGTGCTTGTGGTCGTTAATTTAAATCTCTCATGTTCTAGCATAGAATAATATTCTGAGGAATTGCGAAAACTGCGCTTATTGCCTCTGTCTTTCACACCGTCAGCACATCATGGCAGTATAACAAGAGTAAAGTGTACACTGTATCCGCTTACGGATATTCGATAAAAGTGTATCTCGGAGGAATAATGAATAGTATTAAATTTCTCAGCAAAGACCTTCTGTACACAGACAATGTCCAAAAATATTGTTCTACTTTAGCAGTCTGTATTTTTGTATCCCCCCCCCCCCCCTCTTACGCGATACCACCTGAAAAGGGCCCCAGGCAAAGGAAGGAAGTATCAAGCCGTCGTTCAAGGAGTATTACACACTTACTGCATAGTGTAATCATGTGGCGATTTCAGAATCAAGGCACCACACTTTCGCACCGTCATAACTGTAAGAGGGGTACGAGAAAAATATGCAGTCCCTGGAAAGCAAATAAAAGCAATGGTAGTTCTGTATTTCACAGAGGCCACCCATTACCAAAGCACCTGTCCTTGGTGGAATATTTGGCAGGGTAGTTGCACTAAGGACTGTAAACCTGTATGCTCTAGACCCAAACTTTACTCTGCTTTTTGTGAAGACAGCAGTTTTAGATCCCTGTTCGCGACGGTGTTGACAGCAATGATCACATCAGTACGCTTTGCAGCAGAGAATATCTAGTATATAAGCTGTACATCTCTCTCCAAAGAGTTGTCACAACAATTCATGGAAGCTCTGGGGTGATTCGGGATCAAGATATACATCT
This sequence comes from Amblyomma maculatum, assembly GCF_055883805.1. NCBI lineage: Eukaryota > Metazoa > Arthropoda > Arachnida > Ixodida > Ixodidae > Amblyomma > Amblyomma maculatum. The sequence continues at coordinate 94,461,789 of NC_139346.1, read as the reverse complement.
CAACAAAGATTTCTCACAAGTATTCAGCAGAGCGCTGAGGCTATTCGAGATTAAAAACCAAACAAAGAAAGCGCCTCAGCAGGTCACCTTCGTGCAAGGTAAAAAAATCCCGCCGGTTTCGCTACTCACGAGATAAAATGGCAAGTTGTGGAAAATGATTTGTCGTCGGTAATCAGTGATTGCGGATAGATTTATATTTCTGCCTGACAGAGTCATAGGACCATCTCGTATTCTCTAAACAAAAAAAAATCAACTGCTTTGAATGAAAAGAAATGAAAATAGACGAAACGAAGTTCTACGCTGTCGCTCGCTAGTGTTGTTGTTGCTTCTTTCTTTGCTGTGGCGGCAACGTTTCATTAAAGGACATTGTAGCTTGCTTTTATAAGTGTAAACTACTCCAGACAATAAAAAAGATACTTAATCGTTCATAATTGTCTTCGAAGCAAGAATAAACCTGCAGTTCTACTAGCATGCAAGTGTATGGCATGCTCATGTTGCTCAAGGTTTTGGAGGATATCATGCTTTGTAATGAAATAAAGGCTTCAAAATGTGCACATGCATGTTTTCGGGCCTTTCTTGACATTGAACACAATACTTCCTGAAAATGTTATGCTAAATTTATATTTCGGCACATTTTCTGTTTCAATATGTTAGAGTAGAAACAGAGTACAAGATTTCTGGAGTGACAAAACAATAAATTTTGTACTGAATGTGCAATGCAAGAAAAATCGTATTTCACCAAAATAAAATGGCTAATAACTTTCTTTTGCTGCTTTTATTGTGCCGACGAAGATGCAAGCACTGCTACAGATATGGAAGCTTCTGAAGCCAGAGCAAGCTCTGGAGCTCCTGGACTACAGCTATCCGGACAATTTTGTGAGAAGCTTTGCCGTTCGCTGCTTGCATCAGATGAAGTGAGTGGATTAGTTATTATCCGAATACCTAGCTTCACCCCTTTTATTTCAACTTTCATGCACCGTTGCAAATGGTTGCAAAACATCGATTTGTAATTTTTTATTTTTTTTTCCAATTAACAACTCCTTCGGTGCCCTCAGTAAACAAAAATAAACTCGCCTCACAAAGGGAATGGTCGTCTTTCTACATTTTAATACTGAAGCTGTGACAAACCGAGAGATTGTCATCTGCCATTCTTTTTAACACTGATTCCTACAAATCCTTACAGATGCTCTAATGTAACGGGAAGGATTCGTGCTTGAGTTTTCGTTGCCGCAGAGTTTGCGTTCCAGCCGTGCTTTCGCTAGGCCTCAGAATGAAGGATTTAGTCGCAAAATTTCGATACTTTTTGCGTTCTGTGAAAGTATTGAAACCTGTGCATTGATACAAATCACCTATTTTGAGAAAAAGCGTACACGTATTGCTCCTCACTAAGTAGCCCGCAGTGACGAGACGTTCCAACTTCACTGGCTATGAAAGAAAAGTGCCTATGTAATCCACCTTAGCCGATACTGTGCTCTGTGCGCGTGCTTAACCAACACCACCTAGACTACTCAAGGCCTCTCCGCTCCTCCGTGACGTCATCACACTACGACGAACGCAGAAGCTGCGCGTTGCTGCGGGCTTATTCTTGTTTCACTAGAATTGTAGTTGTTGCCGCATGCGAAAACATTCTTTGGTGTTTTAAGCCCCGTTGTTTAATAATAATATTATTAATTGGTTCATAGGAAAGGAAAGGCGCAGTATCTGTCACACTTGTTTCTGTGGACACCTGAACCGCGCCGTTAGGGAAGGGAGGAAGGTAATACATAACGTGTTGTCACAGGACCCGACGTGCGCGCGACTTCTATACATGGTGTCCCATGCTCCAAGTAACCAAGCTTTTAAGAAAGGCAGAGTCTCCTAGCCCCAGTAACGCCACGCGACAGGAGCAGTACTGTACCGTCCAAACACACTTATTGGAGAAAGTGTGACAGGTACTGCGCCTTTCCTTTCCCGTCAACCAATTAAAATTATATGTAGCACTGCAATGAACACCGATAAGAGGCAAACGATGAGAAGCAAATGATGGGAGAGGAAGGGTAGGTTTTCGCCAGTCTCCCGCGGAGGAGTTGGCGGTGGCCTCAGCGCGCCAGCTGTGCACCGTGTAACGCCACTTCCTCCTGGCGCATCCGCAGCTGGCACGGTGGCGTCGGCATCTCTGAGTCACCCGCACAGCGGATGAGTCGGCTGCGCCTCCGACGCTGCTCTCCTTATGCTCTCCTAGGCTCTCCAGCTGTGCTCCGTGTGACGTCACTCGCTCCTCACGCATGCGCAGTTGGGGCTCTCCGGGGCTCCGTGAAATCGCTCAGACCTAGCATAGTGTTCCTTTCGCAACAAAACAGATGACTGAAAGTTTTGCTGACATACCATTTGCGCATCTTTAATAACCTGTCTGATCAAAAGCTACCATGTGACAGCTGCTGACGCATACATCGCGCCATCTAGTACAAATGAAAAATGTATTCCAGGTCATCGTACAAAGGGAAGCGGATTTTTTTCCTTGAGTCACGCCACGGGATGCTGAAATAGCAACAATTTCACGTGAAAGATGACGTCACGTCCGGTCATGGTTGATGACGTCTCATGGTGATGACGTCACAACGTCACGGTATCCCGCAGAATCTCGCGAAATGTGACACTTCTCGCGGACGGACACTCCTGAGCCTATAAAGGCTCTCGCCTTAAAATTTCGAAAGCGCGGCTTCCCTCAGTGATGTGACTCGAGGAATTATGTCCATCGCGCTCCCTTTTCTAAAAGGCGAGCTTTTTCGGCAAGCCGCGAAGCGACTTTGATCTTTACACGTCACTTTTGGCGCACCTGCAACGCGCCGTCTCTCCTGTGTGGGCTCGTTGATCCAATTCAGCGAACACTGGCGAGCACTGCAGTGTGGGCGGTGCATGTCAGGTCACGCCGTGAGCTCCATAGTGATAGGCAGTGACTGGCACAGCTACGCCAGACGTGATTTTCGACGACACGGGGTGGACGAAATCCTTAGAGCCAAAATGACGAGGAAAATCACCTTTTGAAAATCTTGAAAAGTGATGTGGTTACTGCAACCAACTGGCTACAAATCTCCAATTGAATGCAGGCATCTAAATAGAATAGGTTTTACTTTTGAAATTTAGCTATCAGCTAACTTGTTATAATGTTTCAACTGTTTTCTTTACGCAAGCCGGCGCTGGTATCGCAACGCCGAAGCCTAATCTTCCTAAAATAGTTTTTTCAGCTTCGCTGAAATAGCCGTTATGTGACAGGAAATTGTAACTCTACCATTTGCGCGAGTTAAATAATTTGAAGCTCACCTCAAGAATGTGGAATCAGCTGCCGCTGTTCACTCTCTTCTTATTTTATCAGCTACGCATTAGTATAAACTTACTGTAGGGGTCTTTCTCTAATGTGGAGCTACTTCTTTGGTATATTCTTTCTCAAAGCCTGAGAGTTAGGCCGGTAGAATTAGTTGCTACATAGCTCCAGTCTCTTGCCCTCAAAATCATTAGTCGGGCCTGAAAGCAAGAACACAGAAAAACCATTTGAGCCTACTCGACAGCGCAATAAGAATTTGTCAGAAATGGTTGCGTCGTCGAGTTGCATTCTTGGGCAAGTCATATTTGTGAATCCGTCTTTATATGATGCTGGCTGTTTTAGCGCAGCAATTATGTTTTCCTCCCTGTGATTTATCTGCGGTGCGTTTTTATGTATTGATTTTGCCTTTCGTATAGCGTACTTTAGTTTATCCTATGCCAAATTATTTTTCTTTGTACCATTCATGTTGCCGGATGTCGTGAGTGTCATGCATACAACCGGGAAACATAAAAGGATCACGGTAATAATTAAATGTGCGCAGTCACAATATTAATATTTTTCTCGAGCGCATGGCTGCACCAACTAGTTAGACGTCTGCTTTAGTAACAGCCTCGGAACAGAATACCAACATATTTATTTCCAAGACATTCGACGTGTTCATTCGATTGTTAAATTATGGTTAGCAAGTATGCCAACATGACGGTTTGACTAGAGAAAAGTTAATGTGTCCATTTGTTATGATGCTATTTTTTAACGTCTTCCTAACATGGTTTTTTTTTTATTCCAACAGTGATGAAGAGCTGTCGCTTTACCTTTTGCAACTCGTGCAAGCACTAAAGCACGAATCTTACCTGGAGTGTGATCTAGTCAAATTCCTTTTGGAGAGAGCCCTCAAGAACAGGCATATTGGACACCAGATGTTCTGGCTTTTGAGGTAATCATAGCATCTGGTTATATTCATGCCTGCCCCATGATGCCTTCATGACGCCAGTTTATAGTCAGCTGGTCATTCTATATTAGAAGTGGACCGCTCACTAATTTCAGATATTTAGACAGGCGAACTACTCGGAACTGGATAATGCAGAGTAATGTAAGCAGAGACAAAAACAAAATAAACGAATGTGGCTTGTTGTATCTCCTCTGTCATTGATCACAGTCTTATCGCAAAGCTTTTCGATGAAACATAAGTGAAGAGAGATCACATGAAGAGAAATTATTGCATTGTGTTTTAGGTGTCACATAGAATATATTGTGCCGCGGTGTTGCTATAACAGGCAAAAGAAGCCACCTAGCTGATATCACGCCTTTTTTGCGGTTGGCTTTAGAAGAAGGCAGAACGTTTTTCAATGTTCATTTGAACAATTATGTAGAGGTCGCTCCCCATCGCTTGCGTTGCCTAAGGGCTCAGGTAGGAGCTATGCTTATCCGTATAGCAGTCTGCAACTTTGGGAATCATTACTATGCTTACCGTTGAAAAGAAAATGTTTGTGTGTCTGCAATAATTAAGCGCGAATGAGTTTCATCCACCTCCGCCTCCTAGAAACTATGTTTCGACTCGGCTCCCAGCTATGGGTTCGAAACAGCCGCGTCCCATGCAACAGCCATAGAGAGCGGTAACTGCCAAGAGAACTTCATTAACATACACTCCTCAAAATATGCTACATGGTGCTATGTGGTGCTGAAAGCACCACATAGTAGCATCAAAGAACTAGCATTGAGGGGGCGGGCTGAAGAACTTGCGATCTTGCTATAGAATAGATATTCATCTTTATACCGAAAATGATGACCTTAGCGTAGAAGCAATGAACAATAACTTCAGAGATATCATTACTGAGTGAGCGGTAGAAGTAGGCGGTAGGATAGTTAGGGAGGATAACAGCAAACTATCAAAGGAGAAGAAAGATTTAAGAAGCGCCAAAGTCTCAGAGCTTCCACCCAACAGACAGGATATAACTGGCAGAGATATCAAAGCTAATCAATACGCGTAAAGTGGCCGACATAAGGAACTAGGGGAGTATTGAGCATTCTCTAAAGAACGGCGGCAGCCTTAACGCGGTGAAGAGGAAATTGGGCGTGGGTAAAAATCAGATGTATTCGCTAAGGAACAAGGCAGGTAATGTCATCACGAATACGGACAGGAAGTCAAAGTAGCCTAGAAGTCCTACACTCATCTATATAGTAGCCGAAGTATTCAGGACAATAACGAGATATGCAGTAGTGAAAAGCAGTAAGACATTGCGCCAATCATGAAGGACGAAGTTAAAAAAGCTTTAGAAACTATGAAAAGAGAGAAAGGGACTGGGTAAGATCGAGTAACTATACAGATTTGATGAGGGACGGGGATATCGTGCTAGAAAACTGAAAACGCAGTTAGAAATGCCTGGTGTCATCGACGGTACCGGAATCGTGAAAGGACGCTGATATTAACTTAAATCATAAAAACGGGATGCTAAGGACTTGAAAAATTACAGGCTAATCAGCTTAATATTTGTTACATACAAAGTGTTTGCTAACGTAATCGATAACAGGATAAGGACAATCTTAGATTTCTATCAAGCAAAGGATAAGGCATGTTTTCGGAAAGGGTACTCTACTATCGATCATATCGATGCCATCAACTAAGTGATCAAAAAACTGCTAGGATTATAACTAGCCCTTATAGATAGCATTCATTGATTACGAAAAATCATTTGACTCAGTAGAAACCTCAGCAGTCATACAGGCATGGCGAAACCGGGGTGTAGACGAGCCGTATATGAAAGTACTAGAAGATATCTATAGTGTCTGCATAGCAACAATAATTCTGCATAAAGAAAGTAACATAATTCCCATAAATAATGGTGTTATGAAGGAGCCACGATCTCTCCAATACTATTCACAGCTTGTTTAGAGGAACTAATCATGGTTGATAAAGAATATACCTCAGTAATTCGCGATTCGTAGATGGCATTATCTTGATGAGTAATTCAGGGGATGAACTAGCCCGTCTACAAGTTTTTGTAAACCATTTTAACTACAAAAAGTAATTGATAACCCAAATAGGAAAAGCGGAAAGTAGGCCTGAAAATCAATATGCAGAAGAGTAAGGTATTGTCCAACAGCCTCGGGAAGGAACATCAGTTGACAACAGGTAGCAAATCACTGGAAGTTGTAGGCGAATATGTCTACTTTGGACCGGTAGTAACCGAAGATTCGTGCAGTGAGGGAAATAATTAGAATAAGATTGGGATGGAATGCATTAGGCAAGTAATCGCACGTTATGACTAGCTGCTTACCGACATCGCTAAAGAGAAAAGTAAACAATAGTTGCGTATTATCGATATTCACTTATGAGGCAGAAACATGGAGGCTGGCGAAAAGAGTTCTACTTAGGTTGAGGACAACGCAGAGGGTTGTACAACGAAAAATGGTATGTGTAACGTTAAGACATAGGAAGTCCGCAGATTGGGTCAGAGAAATAACTTCAGTTAATGTCATTCTAGTGGAAATTAATAACAAATGAGCATGGGCAGGGGATGTGAGGCGTAGAGAGGACAACCGATGGGCGCTTAGGATAACAAATTGGATTCCTAGGGAAATACAGCGTAGAAGGGAGAGGCAGAAAGTTGCGTGGGCGGATAAGGTTAAGAAGTTTGCAGCGGTCAAGTGGATTGCAGCTAGCACAGGACCGGGCTAATGGGAGGAATATGAGAAAGGCCTTGCCTGCAGTGGGTATAGTCTGGCTGATAACAATGACGATTATGGTGATAATGACGATGATGATGATTGTGATGATGGTGATGATGATGCTATGCTTTCAGCATTGCAGTCGCTGTACATGACGAAACCACAACGACTTCGCAGGTGCGAAATGCACGTGGCGGCACTGAGCGTAAAGTTCGGTCTGGTGCTGGAGGCGTACTGCCACGGAGCGCCCGAGCACCGCGAGGCCCTGCTGCGGCAAGCGGAAGCGCTGTTCAAGCTGCGCCTACTCTGCGAGGAAACCAAGAGAAAGGCAGGTTCGCTTCGCCTTTTGTCTGCGCGTTCGAAGACATTTGCGTCGGAAGGAGGAAACGGTGGCACTGAAAGGAAGTCCTACAAATTAAATTGGTTTCTGCTCTCACTTGCAGGGAATCAATACTGTGCGACGAAGCTATTGGCATGCCACATCGTCGTCACAAAGCAACCACAGCTGCCATTACTTAACAATTCTCTCCCACATTATTTTCCAACTCTTTAGTGGAGCACTGTTACGCCCATTTACGTGCAATAATACATGTCATACCTTGCTCACAGTAAGGAAGAAATATTTGTTAACGTCAAATCACCTGCTTTATCTGTATCCTGACTACTATCCTGCAGGCTTTACCATAGGCTTCAGCGCCCCTGTATACAACTTAACAAGCGCACAGGGAGAGGAGGTGTCAGGGATCAATGTAGAAAAGAAAAGGGCGTTGCTAAACCTATCTTCTGAGAGAGTGACCATGCAGTGCATAACTGTCACCCTTCGTCTCCCCGTCGCATGAACCGTGTCAAGACAGGACAACCGGGATAAGCTGGTGGCCTCGATGCGTGAGAGCATGTCCAAGGACACCTTCCGTGCCACCTTCCGGAACCTGTGCAGCCCGCTGGACCCGTGCCATGTCTTCAGCAAGATCAAGTGAGCCTCGCTATATTTGTCGACTGCAGCCGCTGCCGCATTAGCTGAACCTGTCCGCCTACAAAACTGCTCTGATCTATTTCCTTCCACGAAATTTTTCAGTTTACACCTTTCCATGAGTTCTCACTACAGTGCTCTATTATACCGGCAGGCTTTTGAACCGGCCTCCAAGGTAAGAGCGACTCACCCCTGAAAGTCATTTTATACCAATACATATATATATATATATATATATATATATATATATATATATATATATATATATATATATATATATAAGCAGATCAATTAAGGGGAAATGAGGGTGCTCGTTATAATACATGAAGGAAAGAAGCCAACAGTCGGCGAGGCCAAGGAAAGCGTTGGGGATGGTACTTTTATATGTCTTTTTTTTATGTTTGCTTAGATAATCACAGAAATTAGTAATGTAACCTGTTTAGGGGAAAGATAATTAAATACAAAGTAGAAGAAAAAACAACGTGCCGATGGTGGGAACCGAATCCACGACCTCCGAATATCGCGTCCGGTGCTCTTCCAACTGAGCTACATCGGCCGCTGTCCCCCCTGCTACTTGCTTGGGTATATATGTTGTCTGTATACTAATCTTGAGAGTGTTCACCAGCGCCACCCTCAGCCATAGCGGCGGACGTAGAACGTCCTTTGTTACCGCCAGCGTCACGTAGAACGTGATCAAGAGCGAGGGCGAAAGCTGTGCTAGAACCCTCTTACGCTACCTATGGCCTCAAGACTGCCAGAACCGAGACCCCCATAAGCTACAAGCAGATCAATTAAGGGGAAATGAGGGTGCTCGTTATAATACATGAAGGAAAGAAGCCAACAGTCGGCGAGGCCAAGGAAAGCGTTGGGGATGGTACTTTTATATGTCTTTTTTTTATGTTTGCTTAGATAATCACAGAAATTAGTAATGTAACCTGTTTAGGGGAAAGATAATTAAATACAAAGTAGAAGAAAAAACAACGTGCCGATGGTGGGAACCGAACCCACGACCTCCGAATATCGCCCGAATATCCGAATATCGACCTCCGATATTCGGAGGTCGTGGGTTCGGTTCCCACCATCGGCACGTTGTTTTTTCTTCTACTTTGTATTTAATTATCTTTCCCCTAAACAGGTTACATTACTAATTTCTGTGATTATCTAAGCAAACATAAAAAAAAGACATATAAAAGTACCATCCCCAACGCTTTCCTTGGCCTCGCCGACTGTTGGCTTCTTTCCTTCATATATATATATATATATATATATATATATATATATATATATATATATATATATATATATATATATATATATATATATATATATATATATATATATATATATATATATATATATATATCACCCGCTGGCTTTGCCGATGTAAGTCATCAGGCCAAATCTTCTGCCCTCATTACAGACATTGGTGCAGGTAGCAAGGTACACCAGTGGTATGCGACTGCTCAATTCTATCCCTCTTCGTATTCGATTCGACAGCAATGCTGCATTATTCGTATTCAATTTGGTCTAAGGAAAGTACTATTCGTAGAAGCTTCATTATGCGGAGTACGAGCTACCTCTTGTTTTTAGATGGATTACACTGGCACTAAACTGTAGCAGCTAGCCAATGTTTGTAACACACATATCAAAATTTTTAACTACATGCTGGCATGTCTGTTCATTGTGCTGTGTCACCTTGAGGTTTTCCGTGCTCCGCCGCATAATGTATATGCAGTATGCAGTGTCGATTTAGCAGCCTTGCTAATCTTCGACCAGCTCATTCAGTTGGGAAGAATATGTATCAGTTTGTAGCACCGTCAATTTGGTCCACTGAGAACATTTCCCTGGAATATTTCTGAGCATAAATGTTTACGTTGTGTGGTATTCACGAATTCATTGGGTGGTCAGGTATGGAGCGGCGAGGTCTGCAGCAGAAGTTATGTGCCATCGGTTTTCCTCCACTACCATCCCGCACTTCTTCGCTATTGCCCTCAATTTTCGTCTACTGCTCGCTGAGCACGTAGGCTACACTGCATATGCACAATTTATTTCCATGGTTTTAATGTTTCAATGTTACTTCTCTTCAAATAATATACTTAAAAAAATATCAGATCGAGTAAGGCAGTGTTTTATTTGAGCATACAGAGGCCTAATAATTCAGGAATAAAATGCAATTCGTACATGTCGTGATTATAAAATTCCAGTGGAGACTTGTGGCAAAGCTATATTTCGCAGCGCAGAATCGGTACAATTCCGCTCACATAGTGTGGTAGCACTACAAGGAGCTATTAAAATTAATGATGACCCCTGCTAACGTTCGCTTCTGGTGTTCTAGCGATATATCCTATAAAGGCCAAGAGTTTTTTTTATTTTTCCCAAAGCATCACATGGATATTTTATATATAATAGATACAGTCTATAGTTTTGACACTCGCTAAGGAATATTGAAAATTGATGCTTTACACTTTTTACTGCATGATCCATCTTCCCCTTTTTGGTACAGAAACGCTGTACGTGTTTTTTGAGCTGGAAAATGTTTATGCTTTTGTTTTACTCGTCTTTTTGTCTTCTTCTTTGTCAATAACGCTCTGTGATAATAACCAGCGCTCTAATTATTTGTTATCCGTAAATAAATATACAGACAAATAAATAAGTGTGCGCATATAAACGTAGTCTGCGCGCTTTTCTTGGGCATGAAACTGGATATTATTTTTAACACTAAAAGGGGATATATCATAGTCATCCGCAACAGTTTTTAAAGGCTGCTGCTTTTTTCTTGTAATGGCTGAATAAAGAATATATATGTCATCCTCAACCTTGAGGGAGCAAATGACGATATTAGGCTTGTCATTATCAATATTTCGCAGGCCGGAAAAGTGCCGCTTCATGGACTCCAAAATGAAGCCCCTGTGGCTCGTCTTTGAAAACAGCGATCGTGCTGCGGAAGACATTGCCATTATATTCAAACACGGAGACGGCGAGTATCCAAATGCCATTAACTTCTCAGTTAAGGAACGAATGTGTGTGTGTGTGTGTGTGTGTGTGTGTGTGTGTGTGTGTGTGTGTGTGTGTGTGTGTGTGTGTGTGTGTGTGTGTGTGTGTGTGTGTGTGTGTGTGTGTGTGTGTGTGTGTGTGTGTGTGTGTGTGTGTGTGTGTGTGTGTGTGTGTGTGCGTGTGTGTGTGTGTGTGTGTGTGTGTGTGTGTGTGTGTGTGTGTGTGTGTGTGTGTGTGTGTGTGTGTGTGTGTGTGTGTGTGTGTGTTGGGACAAGAATGCTAGCCTATGTAATTGACTAGCTACGCACTAAACAACGCTCATATATATATATATATATATATATATATATATATATATATATTCCTTAGAGGTACTTAAAATGCCTTGTATTGTTCATATGTGAGCATTGTATACATACATATATATATATATATATATATATATATATATATATATATATATATATATATATATATATATATATATATATATATATATATGTATGTATACAATGCTCACATATGAACAATACAAGGCATTTTAGGTACCTCTCAGGAATTCGTGTTACTAACGAACATACAATTTCTGCTCCTGAAATCTGTTTTAATGCTTTACAGATTTGCGGCAAGACATGCTGACATTGCAAATGATTCGCATCATGGACAAGATCTGGAAAGACGAGGGCTACGACTTCAGGTAGACAAGCAAGTTTTCCTGGTTACTGTTTCACAGTTTTAACCCTGCCGAATGAAATCACCTTCATAGTTAGTCCCTCTTTCAGTCCATATAAATGGCCCAGTTCACTTTTCCAAAAAAGCAGCAGACAAGCAACTTGATGTAATACTGAAATAGGCCTTAAACAGCAACATATTGTTACGGACGACATCAAGGAAGAAAAAGCGGGCAGTGGCGCGCACAGGAGAGCTCGCGCTAGGCCCGGCAGCATTTTCATTAAACGTCATCTCACTGTCATTTCTCTGTCCTCTGTTCTCCTGTTTTCATCGGCTTGCCGTATCGTAACATTTGGTTGGAGGTGCTGGGTACTTCCTCATCACCCCCCCCCCCGCCCCATCCTGGTCCGGAGCATCAGCGCCCTGCGACTTCTTGCGCCGTCGGCGAAAGGTTAGGAGGCACTGCATGGCTGTTCCCCAGCCTGCCGGACCCAACAAGACCTTGCCGTTCCTCCGCCCCGTCCCCCCGTCCCCGCCCCGACCACAAGACACGACGAAGGAGAGACTGACCCGAGACGCCACACATGACCACAAGACACAAGGAGAGACCCGAATGACCTAATGTGACCCCACTGACCTGATGTGCCGACCAAGGACCCTACGACCCAAGACACCGCTACACTTCAAGACATTTTCCCCTGCCTATATATGCCATGCGGTGCGTGCCTTGGCCTCCGCCATCGAGTCGTGGCAACGTGTGGCCCGAGAGTGTCCTGCCAAGGTTCATCGCGAATCATCGTGCCGGCTGAGCCATTCTATTCTTCCTTCTTCCTCTTCTTTTTCAAGCATCTAGACACGCCCATCATCCTGCCATGGAATCAACATCGTGTATTTCCTCGTCCACGATCGGGACGATCGCTCGGTGGCCCCGGGTCATGTTACGGACGACATCAAGGAAGAAAAAGCGGGCAGTGGCGCGGACAGGAGCGCTCGCGCTAGGCCCGGCAGCATTTTCATTAAACGTCATCTCACTGTCATCGACCATCTCTCTGTCCTCTGTTCTCCTGTTTTCATCGGCTTGCCGTATCGTAACAATATGTAAAACTTCACAACCTCTTGTAGTAGGCAATGACACTAAAAAACAAGCATATAATATTCGAAACCTAGAATTAGCAAATGGCTTTCTTTCAAGCCTACAGCATTCATAGGTTGCGCCGAAGGTGGAAAATAAGGGTCACTTTAGCGGATTTAGGCATACAGCAATCAATGATTAATACATTCCAATGCAGCCCGATGCTCCAGTGGCCCGTTGCCTGCAACGCTCGCTGATGCCTACCGCAATAAGAAACATAAATGGATTCGATATTTTAGCTGTTTTAAAAACAAATACTACTTCTGCACTTGCGATGTACTATTCCAGAATATAATGCTGTTTTCTAAAGCCGTTACTGGATGCGTAGAGAAAACATTTTTGGATAATATATTTGAGCACGCTGAAAAAAAAACTCTTGTGCAGTTTTGTACGAAAAGAAGTTCAGTATGTCACGGTTTACCATGCCTGACATAACTAGCGACACGAGAGAGGACAGTTTCCTCCTCCTTTGTTTTGCTTCTGATCATTGTTTCACTCATTATTTACCTTAATAAGATTCTCGCATTTTTTTTTTTGCTCGTGATGCTTTGCGTCGACCTCGAATATCTTCGCCTTAGCAAAAATACTTTCTCTAGATTGTTATCTAGATTGTCCCGAGAGTAGCTATTGTCGGCTGTGCAAAAATATCATGCATTTACTGCCTTACTTGGTAACACATCAATTCACAGTGTCATCTGTTGATTTATCAACTCTCTTTGGCTTTAGTCTCCTCAGTCAACTTTACTGTGTTCAGGATGATCCCGTATCAGTGCCTGTCTACAGACCACAACGTCGGCCTGATTGAGGTGGTCCGCCAGTCCAACACCATCGCCAACATCCAGAAACTGCACAACTCCAGCGCCACGTCGGCCTTCAAGAAAGGCTCTCTTCTCGCCTGGATTAAGGAGCGCAACAAGACGCCAGACAGGTGCAGTATGTCCCTGGCGATGGCACATGTCCAATGCCATGACCAAATTGTGCTGCACGCCACTGCAATATATTATTGGAATACCTTTTCCGAGCGTACCTCAGCGGCTTACCTGAACATGCATACCACTCACCCTTCACATTTGTGTTCAGCATATAAGCACTTTGAGATAACGTTCTAATATATCAATTCATGGGAAAGAAGTACTCAAATTTAAGTCCAGCAGTGCTTGTTTAGCAATAGGGCACAACAAATGCAGTTCTGTAGCTGGTCCCTATTTGTGCACTGCCCCTTTGTGAAAACCTTGCATCACCGGTTTACACCTATCTTGAGTTCCTTTTGTGCGGGGCTAATTTTGTCATCCTGCTCTCTCGAGCGAAATGGCAGGTAGGCTGGAACTTTGTCTCAAAATTCAATATTAAAGCTAAATGCGTTTTTGAGGTGGTGCCAGTTAAAAATTTTAATCAACAACCTCACAGATTTACGAGGCAGTCTTGCAGCTACCTGAAAGAATAAAACAACTGACCATCGCTCTAGCAATTAGTGGTATTTGTTTGAATTTAAACAAGACAGCAGACAGCAACACCGATCAATTTTCTCATCCTGGAAGAGAAGATACACACAGATCCTCCACCTGTTCTCAATTATTTTTCGTGAGCTCTACTACTCGGGATACAAGTGTGGGTTTTGCCTCGCTTGGTCCGAGTGACCATGAGTGAAGGCAGATACCGCGCCGGTCTGTCTTCATAAATGAACTTAAACATGAAATATTAAAAAAGTGCAGTAAAAATGCGACTTGACTCTGACCTAATTAGGTGTGAGCGTTCACCGCAAAATTAAACATATGATGCGCCCTTTTCCCCAAAAACCAGCATAAATATATAAAAACATCGCGCAGTAGAAACGCGATTTTAATGGCGCTATCGCGATACTCTTAAGGCGAAGTTTCAGCAGCTGCCGAGTTGAAACCTCTAAACAATATGTAGCCTTGCTGAAACCTTCACAAAGCCATACATAGCAATGCATTGAAACCTCCACGACTTTTTAATGGTTCGTTATGCCCCAGTCTGAAATGACCAAATGACGGAACGCCAAATTTCGGGAATCGGTGCCCTCCAACAAGTGGCATTCACATATTGTATTGTTGTCTTGCACATACCACGTCCTTTAAACGATGCATGTGAACAGCTGCAGAGAAGTTGACCACAGTTAGGACGACCGGCCGACACCATTGGTCAGAATGCCCCTCATGGGCATTGCCATCAACCTCTGCGGGTTGATGGCAAAGTTCTGTCCTGCAGTTTTCCAGTTAGCCTCATTTCTTGCCCACTTAAGTTCCTGTATTCTTTATAGTGCATAGAGTATTACAACCACAAAAATCTATTTTCCTGTTCATTCCACTGTAAACGCAACGAGCTCCAACATTAGCATTCCACTCCATTTTTTCTTCTCCGCTGCCACACATATCCTGGACGTTGCAGCCTCAAGAAGGCCGTGGAGAACTTCACTTTGTCCTGCGCTGGTTACTGCGTAGCAACCTATGTTCTTGGCGTAGCAGACAGGCACAGTGACAACATCATGGTCAAAGCCAACGGGGAGGTGAGCACTAGACTTGCTCGGCCTTTGACGTAATAATAGTGTACCCAACCCTGAAATATTCATGTAATTGTTCCATCTATCAATAAATGTTATTAATTCTTTCCGTGGACCAGTTGCTTCAGCAGGATACATTACATGTTAAAAATAAAGTAAGATCGACTGTTTTACTTGGAACCTTTGAAGTGCTCGTTCGTAAGGAAAGCAATAAAAATCTTAACAATGTGAATATAGAGAGGGGGGGGGGGGGTAGGTTTAAGGAGCCTGCTTCCAACCTGGCAATAGAGCTTGTGTTTCGGTGACATTAACAATGTGAATATAGAGAGGGGGGGGGGGGGGGACAGGTATAAGGAGCCTGCTTCCACCTGGCAATAGAGCTTGCGTTTCGGTGACAGTGCATGGAAAATACAAGGAAGATCGGGAAGAATGCACTATTTTACCGCGTTACGCTGAATTGGTTCACGTTGTCGTAGTTCAGCCACTATTTGTTCGTCGAAGCGTGCACGGCGATGCTACTCACTCTTAGCAATAGGTTTCGATGAATATCGGCTAGGGTGTCTTTTGTACGGCATGAACATTTTGCTGATTGTATGTAGTATTGCATTCAGAGCACAGAAGCCACATGTCCTGAAGCGGAGAAGCGCGGCTCAGAGCTGATACGACGAGACTCCTCCGCTTACTTTTATCATAACAGGGAATGAGGAAAAGCACTCATTGTGCTGCACGTTCGCTTCCATTAGAAGTTTCTTCGTGAAGTGTTAGCGTCAGCGATTTCATTATCATAAAAAGGGGAGCAGTCGTTTTAGGCTATAATGTAAGAATTTCTGTTGGCACTTATGGAAGTAGAACAAATATCTCTAGAAACAGATGGTTTTAGAAATTTGACGTCACAGTTAAAATTTCACTAAAATGGGATATGTCATGACTTTATCGGCAACAGTTTTTAAAGGCCGCTGTTTTTTTTTTGTTTGTTTTTTTTTTGCAATGTCTGGATAAACGACATAAATTTCATCTTCAACCTTGAGGGACAGAAATGATGATAATGGACTTTTTTCGCATTCGTTACCGTTTGCAGTTGTTCCACATCGACTACGGTCACATCCTGGGCAAATTCAAGGAGAAGTTTGGCATCAAGCGGGAACGGGTGCCATTCGTTCTCACTCACGACTTTGTTCACGTCATCGAACACGGGCGTAGGAACAAGAGCGCCGCTTTCAACAGGTGTGTTTTTCGCATCAAAAAATCCTTGCTCACATATAGCAGGTATTCGAACAAAATATTTTGAGTCCTTTCGGTCTGTTTTAGAAAATTTTGCTCATACCTATCACCCAATCAAACACAGGCATACCTTGTTTCTGCTTTCATATCTCTTGGTCCTTCTCATGGCAGATTTTTGTGGATGCCATGTTTCTTTCCAGCGGTGCCGCTGAGAGGAATTCTTAGTGAAAGGTGTTAGAGGATGTCATCCGTACTCAGTAAGCCACAAAACTGTATTAGTGCCACATATATGCAGAGCTCGTACATAGTAGCGCGACGAAACCCGCCACGCACGTAAAAGTTTTAAGCGCAGAGAAACAGAACACAGCTCTCCGGTGATCACAGACTGCATTATAAGTAGCATAATGTTCAGACTCAGCAGTCGCCCGCATCTCTTGCAGCACACCACTAGCGCTCCTCCTCAACTTCAAAAAAGGGGGTCTTGAAAGGCTAACAAGGGTATCAATGAGGCAGTATGAGTGGTCCTTGCTGTATTTAATGCTAAATATATGTGGGTCAGTTTAACATCAGAAACCTCGCCGTTGCTTGATCACGCCCTGATTTTTGATCCCAGTTTTTCGTGTCGTTGCCAAGAAAGTATCGCACATCATTTCTGGCGTTCTATCTTTGAAAGCTGGTTCGTTTTCTCAAGTTCAAACACTGTACAGTATGTATGCATCACCCTTAACTGTTTAAAGTGCTAGAGCAGCTCATTTAGTTCCAGATAAAGTGGCATATCAGTACGCGCACCTACTAGGCTATTGAAGTAACGTGTGCATTGAGTGCCACACAAAGCTTCAACCCACGCAGGAATTTTGGCAGACTTACTGAGAGCTATTGACTTGGTTAAATCGGTTTTCATACTGTGGTGCACTCTGCACAACAGTGAAGCATATTTCACAATCACTCTTCAGTTATTTATTTATTTATTTATTTATTTATTTATTTATTTATTTATTTATTTATTTATTTATTTATTTATTTATTTACAGATACTGCTGTCTCAGGTTCGAGACATAGCAGGAGTGGTTTACGTATAAAAAAAAAGAAAATCATAACACATGAAAAGGCACTTGTTTGACAAATTTCTCTGGTGGAAGCTGTCGCAACTGACCATCAAGTGAATTCCACATCTCAACTGTGTGCGGGAAAAAAGAAAATTTATGACAATCGAGGAAAGATCTGAATGGTGTCATGTTCATGGGATCCGTCCGGTGTGTCACACGTGCAAAACTAGTGAATTAAATGGGGCAGCTAAAGAAACGGATTTGTGCACAATTTTTTGTAGCATTACAAGCCGGTCAAATGTTCGTTGATGCTCGAGGGAATTCAATGATAAAACATGGTAATGTTGTGAAGGGGAAAAGTTGTGATCGTACCGGTTAAAAATGAGTCTAATCACTTTTTTCTGTATCGACTCAAGTTTATCTTGGTCATGCACAAGGTGAGGTGACCATACGACTGACGCGTATTCAAGAAGCGGCCTGACCAGGGATTTATAAGCTTTTAGTTTGCATTCTTTAGTAGCGCCTTTTAAAGTTCTTTTTAGGTAGCCTAATTTTTATAATGATTTTGCGCATATATTATCAACATGCCTAGGCCATTTTATGTTCCGGGAGAATACTACGCCAAGGTACCTGATTTCGTGGACGCATTGTAATGTGTGTTCCGCATTGATGTACTTGAAGTTTAATGGTTGTTTTTTATTTGTAAAGGCCATTGTCTCCGCTTTCTGAAAATTAATCTCCATTTGCCAAGTTTTACTCCAGTCGTAAAAAGAAGAGAACACATTATTTAGTGGAGCCTGATCATTGACATTATAAGCATTGGAATACAGGACACCATCATCAGCATACAAACGAAGCTTAACAGGGGCCCTATTCTCGACACACATGGCCACCGTTCGGCGCCATTTTGTTTCTCTGATTGGTTCTCAGAACAGTCACGTGTTTCAAATTTGTGGCGCAAAGTTTCGGTGTGTCGAAATGGCTTTTTGCGGAGACGCAAAAATGACGTGAGCGTGAAAACGAAATTTTAGCAGCGGTATTCATGATGCATGGAGGGCGCATATTAGTAACTGTGGAGAGAAAAGAGAAGTATATATGATAAAAAGGGAAGCACTTACGCTTGTATTACTAATGGGGAAAATGGACCTCCCACTGTCAAGAGCGCACTCCTGAAATCTGATTGGCTGACGTTGTATGGTGGGAAATACGTCATGCATTAACATTTAATGATGACGTTTCATTGCGTAAAGGATGTTCTGCCATTGCTGTAAATGACCAAAGTTGGGCGCCGCATTTTGAACCACTTAAGGCGGTCGCACAAACAAAACATGGCCCATTCGACGTTTAGTATAGGCGGCTGTTAGCTCACCGCAGTTTGGTAGACAGTTTGATAGGTGGTGAAGTAAACTGACACATCTTGTTGTAATTGCATAAAGCACTGAAACGACGTATAAGGAAAGTTTTCAGCCGCTCAACCTTTTAGAGGATTAATAATGAAGATGCAGATTTACAGCCGCACGAGGGTCGTACCTACCCTCCCGTTGCAAACGCTTTGCTCTCATAGAGAAACCATCGATCCGCGCCGTCGTTTCCATGCGCAGCAATGCGTCCCGCTAACTCAAGTGGTTGATCTGCGCGAGAAGGCATTTCAGAGAGCAATAGAAGGGAACGTTGGATGAGTTGTAGGTTGTTCATGATGGTTTCGTGAGCGCTCTCTGACACAGAGACAAAGAAAAGAAGAGAAATAAAAGCGCCAGTCCCGTGCTTTCTTCTCTTTGCCTTTTTGTTAAACAGCGCCAACCAAACCATCATGAATTTCAGAGAGCACCGCGATGCTTTCTAATTATTTATCTAGTCGGTTCGTGAGTACAACCAGGGCTCATATAGTTCGATGGCTGTGCAGGAATTTCGCGCGACAGGCAGCGAGAGATCACCGAAGACTGTCTTAAACGTCGGCCTAAAACACTGCCTTTTCTGCCTTTGCACTATGCACTCCCTGCAATGCTAATGAATTGAGCACCCTTTTCACGATGGGAAAGCAAGCAAAATACTCCCAGCTTCTATTTTAATGAAGGAATGTATGTTCCATGTACATGGCATATTTTTCTTTGCGACATGTAATGTGTTTCATATATTAGATTTTGTTTTAATATGCATTCGGGCTCACCATGTCTTTATGTTTGAGAAAAAAAAAGTACTCCGGAGCACGTTTTGACGATACGCTCTAATCATATGATGTAGTTGAGTGACATTTTGTGTTGGTTACTTTTTTAATACAGCCGGAAAATAATCTGCCTTTTTTTATTTGCACTTTACCGTTTCGACAGTAAGAAATACGCGCGCTCGGCGCCGCCCTAGCTTCATACCATGATTTCCTCAGTCATCTTTCGCTTTCTTTCCTTATTCTCCGTTTATCCCCCTCTGCACGTGCACGGTAGACTGGGCATCGCTTACTTAACCTTCGGACTATTCCGTTCTTCTGTTTCTTTCTCTTTCTCGGACGTCTTTCGCCTTTCGCAAAAGCCTTTCGCACGCCAGCGCATGAAAATTTAACCGACTGGGTGTAAGGACCAGCGTATGCCTCCCACTTCGTGTGTGTGTGGAAGACTCTTTATCTCTCTGTCTCCCTCCATTTCTCTGTCTGCGCTGCTTTCCGCACTCTAAACAACTAATGCCGACACAATATGTTAGAAACTTAAGCAGACTTGGCGACCTGACGGTAACTGGTCAGAACGCAGCTTTTCGAAAAAGGTGGGTAGCACAGCCAGTACCTAACAGTAATTGATACTTTGAGACTGCGAGCGTTGTTCTCAGACATGGACAATGCCGGCTGCGTCGGCGTCTCTTCGTCAGTGCTTGAGCTACTTTGGAAATCTGTCGATTCCTTCTGTTTACGACCAGGTCCTTAAACGTGTTAGTTCCTGCATTTAAAAGCCGCTGCATTTAAAAGCAGTGAGAAGTCATCGGCGCTTATGAACAGCAATGCTACTTTCCGCTCCCATATTGCACCCACCCACTGCGAATATTCCGTTGCGGTTCTTGCTCTTTAGCTGAAACTCGCGCAGCCTTTCCGTGCGTAGTTGATGCCGAATGTTCGACCGCAGGTATGTTATGCCACACTAATACCGCAACGCCACAACATACTTCACTCGCCTCACTGCAACCCGATGCTCCCGAATCACGGATTGCACTGAAGATTATCGGTTTCTGCAGGAGCATCGTCGTTTTTCATACTTGGCGCCAATATATAGTAGCAGACAACAGCGCGCTTTCCTTGTCGAAAGCTTTAGAATAGTCAATAAAAAATGACGTCGACCTGCTCACGATTGCTAAGAGAGGTGGCAATATCTTGCATGAATTCAATTAACTGAGTAACAGTAGAAAACCCTGCAGAAAAACCATGCTAATGCTTTGAAAGGATGTCGTCGTTAGGTAATTATTCAATAATGTGCTTATGAATAACATGTTTCAGCAGTTTACACCAGCATAGATATCAATGAAATTGGTCTATAGTTAGAAATTATCTCTTTGTTGCCTGATTTGTGAATAGGAACAATGTTAGTGACCTTCCAAATCCGCGGTATTTTGCTGGAGTCGAGTGAGCACTGAAATATTATTATTAGATAACGTGCACACCATTCTGAATTTATTTTCAAAAACATGTTAGGAATATTATTCGGACCAGGATTTTTGGTAGTGTCTATACTAAGCAAGAGGTTATGTATTCCAGAACATGATATTGCAATACTTTGGAACGTTACTCGTGAAAACCTTGGTACAAAGGAAGGATCAGTGCCGTTATGAATTTTAAAAAAAAAAGCAGGTTTAATATAAGTACTGAAGGCTTCCGAAATGTTCTGAGCGTCAGAGCAGGGCTCGTTTTCAATGACGAATGAACACCGGTTTGGAGAAAGTGGATTGATTGTCTTCCAAAATTTTGACGGGTTTTCTTCAATGAATATTGACAAAGTATTGTTGTAATAGAAGTTTCTAGCCTCATGCATTTTAGTTTTCAGCTTTGTCTTTAATGTTCACAGCAGTGAATCCTGGTTACCTTTCTTGAATCGAGATTGCCGACGAAGTCGCTTTATGCTACGGATAAGCTGTTTCATCTCTCTGGTATACAATGGATACTTAGGATTCCGTTTCACACACTTGCTCGGTACAAACTTTGATATGCACTCAAACAGAATCGCGTAAAAGCTTTCCACTAACACATCCACGCCACAAAGTTGACTAGACAGCAGGAAATCATCAAAGAAATCGGCAAGTATGGTAAGATTACCATCGTCGTCGGGATGTGAACAATCTGTGACAGAAGGAGGGTTGAAATCTGGGTCAGTTGGTACATAGTCAGAGAATAAAAACCAGCCAAGGGACGAGGACGAAGAAAGACGATGTACACACGGAAGCTGGAACTAACAACTGTGCTTTATTGAAATAATAACATTTCCCAAGAAACCTTGCAAGGCATGCGCAGCTCGACGTCCAACACACAGCATAAAAGTGACAAACAAAAAGCAACGCTTCGGAGATAGCTAAGATACTATGGGTCTTTGAGATAAATAACTTATTTCTTTCTGCATCAACGATATGGATGCTGTGCTAATACAATTATCTCCTTGCATACTTATGTGATACGCTTCAAGAACTTCGCGCTCTACCTTACCCTTGCCGCTACCAAGAAATGTGACGTTTGAAAACAGCGGATAACAACCGCAATCCCTACAATGGCGAGACAAAGTTTTAGCTCCACTGATGTGTGACAAAGAGTTGTGATGCTCTCGCAGCCTATCATTAATACACCGGCCAGTTTGGCCAATGTAAACTTTTTCGCATGTTAGAGGGATCTTATAAATAACACGTGTGGCACAAGGTATATAACAATCATCATGTCGCGTCGAGCATACAGGGGCCTTAGATCTGCCATGAGCAACACGCGAACAAAGACTTGATAGCTTGCAAGGAGCAGAGAAGACAACTTTAACGCCTTGCCTCGCAGCAACTTTTTTGATATTATGGGAAAGTCCATGCACGTACGGCATTTGTCACACATCAGTGGAGCTAAAACTTTGTCTCGCCATTGTAGGGATTGTGGTTGTTATCCGCTGTTTTCAAACGTCACATTTCTTGGTAGCGGCAAGGGTAAGGTAGAGCGCGAAGTTCTTGAAGCGTATCACATAAGTATGCAAGGAGATAATTGTATTAGCACAGCATCCATATCGTTGATGCAGAAAGAAATAAGTTATTTATCTCAAAGACCCTAGTATCTTAGCTATCTCCGAAGCGTTGCTTTTTGTTTGTCACTTTTATGCTGTGTGTTGGACGTCGAGCTGCGCATGCCTTGCAAGGTTTCTTGGGAAATGTTATTATTTCAATAAAGCACAGTTGTTAGTTCCAGCTTCCGTGTGTACATCGTCTTTCTTCGTCCTCGTCCCTTGGCTGGTTTTTATTCTCTGAATCTGTGACAACTTTGTACGCTGGCATTTTGGGAGAACAACAAAGAGAAAACTTAACGAAGACGGCATCCTGATCGGAAAGACCTCCTACAACTTCACAATGAAAATCTTCATGTATCACAATATCCAGGATGGAGTAATCTCTAGTGGGAGTATCAACAACTTGAAAGCCAAATGAGACAGCCAAGTCAATCAGCGTAATACAAAGAATCTTGTCACGGCCAATTGCGATCGAGGAATTCCATCCAGTTGACGTGGGGTGCGTTGAAACCCCAACAGACAATCAATTTACTGTCATGAAGTCTGCTTCTCGGTGTAGTCAGTGATAGCCAAAATGTAATTTCCATCGTCATCTGGTGGTCGATATATAGCGCCAATTTCTACAAACAAATTACATACCCTAACCTTGCACCAGACAGACTCTGTTTATTAGAGTTCAGCCAGCGTCGCATACTCGATACCATTTTTGATAAAAAGCACTATACCGCCACCGCGGCAAGAGCCTTTATATCTTTTCTAATAACCGAGTAACCAGGGGGCATGAATTCTTTATCGGAAATTGATTCATTCAGCCAAGTTTCTGTCACACATACAGCTGACGGCTCATGCATTCGACAAGGCAATTGAAATTAACATACTTATTAGCCAACCTGCGGGCATTCGCGTTCAAAAGTGTTAAATTTTGTTGCAATGGACGTCAAGCATCGTTTTGCGCAATTGTACTGGCCTGCGCTTTAACAAAGGACTTGTTAACAGCATCCCATGAGTACCGAATATTGTCGACAAAAAGATAGTCAAATTGCAGACGAGATTTGCTGTCGTTTTTCCTAAGTTCAGTTGAATTTTCTCATAGGATTTTACGCGCAGAACACAAGTGCGCCGAAAAGTCCTCAGTTGTGTATTCCGTGGATCCCTTTATTTTACTAAGGTTGAGAATTATAGCTGACATCGTTCGAAAATCTAACAGTTTAAAGACCACAGGCCTTACTTTCCCAACTCTTTGAACGTCTACCTGGTGCCAGCGTTCGATACAATCACACGTCACACCTAGTTTTGTGGTCAGCAAATGCTTTATTGATAGGAGTAGCATATCGGGTGACTCCTCTGGCTGTTCAGCCAAGCCATGTATGATTAGGTTGTTCCTACGGGACCGATTCTCAAGATTATCATTCTTTCTATCAATGCGCTAGGCCCGCTGGCCGTTAAAGCATATTTCATCGTCATGTCATCACGTCGTTCTGTTTCTGTTGTGTCGCCGTGTTTCACCGCTTGTTTTTAATTCTTCAACACACAGATTGACGTCTGTAGTGGCAGCAGTAACCGCCTCTAGTTTTGTCAAACGATCGGCAAACGAGGCAGTTTTCCTGGTCCGCGTTTTTTCCCTATTTCCGCTATTTTAACTATAGTTTTGTGTGTTGCCGTGGTCAAAACTCTTTCTTTTACATACATCCGAATTATCTGCACGCATCTTATCGCGTCTGCGCAATTATCAACCCCCTTAAAACGGGCAAACACTGGGACATAACAGGTTACGGTGCTTGCGGCTGGGATCACCACGCAGAATAATGCGGTGTGCGTGAAGTAGGAGCCTCGTGGGTGCGAAGGTCTCATTGCAGAAAGGCGCAGCACCCCGACAAGCACCTTGGGTTTAGTGCTCCACACAAAGCGGCGTCAACAACGCGTGCTTTTAGACAACAATATTGAATGCCCACGCCTCAGCAGTGGACCGGGCACGGAAAATATAGGAGGCTATGGCACAGCACTGTAACGGAGTAAGCAGGCCAGAGAATAATGGCACATAAAATATTTGCTCGGGAGCAATTTTACGCGCACATTATGTCTACGGTAATCCTTTCCTGAAGAAATACATAAGCGTGTTGCATATTTTGTTTCATTGCATTTGCAATTAAAACTCATGTGTAGCGCACGACCGCAGGTGACCGGCAGTCACCCGTGGTACTCAGGATTGTAAAATATTGATCTTGACGTTCGTGGCGAATCGCGAAACATTACGGAGATCTAGCTGAAGTTTTTTTCTGAGCAGAATATTTGATACCTTCTGCCAAGTGTTTTCCTTCTGAAAGTCGCTGTTTATTTGTAACAGATATTCAGATGAATGGCACCACCGAATCCAATAATTATATTTACTCGCCGGTAAAGCTACTACTTTTCCATACAATTTGCGACACTTTCACAAGTTAGCCTCTTCTTTTACTCACGAACCTAAATGAATGACATCTCTGAATGTTATTTATAAAAAAGCTTTTCCCAGGAATGTCTTCTTTTATGATACTCAAATGCACATGTCTATTTTCGTTCTACCGATGGGCGAAGTACGTATTTTGCAAGAGACGCAGGTAAAAGCTGGCTGCATACCTGCGCTGCATTTTGTAAGTCAAGAAAGTAAACATTCTCAATTGCTTCTTGACCACAGAAAGGGGGGGGGGGGGGGGGCACTGGCAGTTGTACCCTTTGTCGAGAGAGGCAGTGTACACGGATGTCTAGATCGCTGGGGCGGTGTGCTGAGCAGCGAACAAAGTGAGATATTGGCTGGGCTGCTCTGTAATTGGTACAGTGAAGATGAAATTGTAAATAGTATGCCTACGTGCCACGTTCTAGCGCCATCATTTTCCCCAGTACCAGGCCCCTAGCCTAGAATTTCACTTTTTTTTTTGTGCGCCAGATCAGTGTTCTAGCGCTCTAGACAGCCATGCTGACGACTGTACTCTTTGGCAAAGGATTAAACTGCTAGAAAGAGTAAAATAGCCAGCATATTTTTCCTGTTAGAGTGTCCTTTCCTCCATCTTCTCCTCTTCCGTACATGCAATGCACGAAATGGATTTGCTGGTTTTGTTGTACACGAGAAAAATGACTTTCTTTTGTAAATTCATACATCAGAAGATAAAAAGCCAGCAAACACTAATTGATCACCAAGGACTGTGTTTTTTCGCCATTTTTTTTCTCGTGCCACTTGCAGTGGGTTACTGCTGCACTAGCAACATTAGAGACACGTACGCTGTACCACCTCTGGTTTTCTCAGGTCCCTTCAGGTCTCGCTAACCAAAGGGCATGGTTGCAGGTTCCAACATCTGTGTGAGGAGGCCTTCATTATTCTCCGTCGACACGGCTCACTCATCATCTCCCTCTTTGCCATGATGCTCACCACGGGCATGCCAGAGCTCACCTCAGAAAAAGACCTGGACTACCTTCGGGATGCCCTGGTTCTCGACTACTCAGAGGCGGACGCCCTGGCCCACTTTCGTACCAAGTTCGAGGAGGCTCTGAACAACAGCTGGACCACCAGCATCAACTGGTTCGCACACAACATCAGTAAAGATAATAAGTAACCACAGCGCGTAAGCTGGTGTGGCTTTCGGACATGGTGAAGTGGCGCGATTTGCACGCATTTTCCTCATCTTGACGATTGCATTTCGAACTAGAGCAGTTCTTTTAGTGCCATGGCATTTTCGGTAAAAATAAACCGTTTTTAAAGCATTTATTTTTGTTTTCTGAATACTTTGTAATTTACTGTGTCCCTCCTGCGCACAGCGTAATAATTTTATATTCGCTCTTGTAAGTGATCATACCAGAGATGGTCTATGCACTTCTCTGCCAGGCACATGTAGAGAATCAGCGAATTCCGCAAGCAAGAACCGCGCTATCTTTCCAAGTCACACTCCTGCAGCGCTTGCGTGAAAAGAAAAAAGTAATGCTGACAAAATAACCCAAAGTAGCACTGAAAAATCGAACATCTAGCGCGCGCTTGCACGCTACAGCAAGAAATTGCGAATACCCGTAGATAACAAAAGTTCTAAATATGTCGTTTTCGCCTAACTGCTGCTTATACAAAGTGGACTGACACCCCTGGCGCAGGACGACGTCAGAAACCACCCGGTTTATCGTAAGAAGCGCCGCATCAACGACGGGCGACTGAAAGCATGTGGTACAGTGGGGGGGTTCCTCATTCAGGAGACACAAAGCAGATACACAACGGTACCTTGGTTCGGTTTATGGGGCTTGACCTCCTGAAGTAACATCGGCTGTGAGGGACTCTCAGTGGAGGACTCCGGTGATTTCAACCACCTGGAGTCCTTCAACGTGCAGTGACGCCGCGCAGTATTCAGACCTCTCGCATGTCCTCTATCGAAATGCGGCCGCCGGGCCCTGGATTGAGCCCACGCCCTGGAGATAAGCTTTCGAGCGCTCTAACAAAGCCATCGTGGTGGGGATAGAGTGGCAGCGGAGCTCATGTATAGGAGCCCACATGATCGAAACATAGCGCCTCATGGAGGCGCTGCCGACGCAACATAAAGGTAAGAACACTGTTGATCAAGGACGCCGTAGTTAAACAAAAATATCAAGTCGCATCTTGTCTGTGCCTCAGTGGGAAAACGAAATTCTATGAAGTCTTGGTGTTCAAAACGGCTCAAGACACGCTGCATGTATCAAAAAGACGGCTGTGGTGACTACGAACGCAGTTTTTTTAGGCAGCGCTTATTGTGTCTTCTTTCACCGTCATTGCTTTGAGCAGCGCGCTGATTGTTGAGATGTTAACGCGCGAATAGGCTCAGGGTATTGTCCTCATTACAGGCACAGTTTCCGTGAAGCGGCCACACTCTCCGGGCGATGTTTTTGAGCACCGATAACAATAGTCTCGAGATAATTGTGGATCGAGATTTATTCATAAAAATGGGCAATAGCGTGAATCTTTATTCGAAATCATTTTTTTTTACTTGGAACAAACAACACATATCCTGGCCTCAATATTAACGCAACAAAGGTCTTTGAACTACACTACTAGCCAAGGTTTAAACTGTACGTGAACAGAATATGAAAACCTAGTTGCCAAATGTAAATAATTAGCATGAGAGTGCATTTACGGACGCTTTCTGTTTCTTTCTGTACATTTCTGTATGTATGCATCAGCAGCTCGAGGTGTCATCCATTCAAAACATCTGTTTATATATACAGGCTGGTGGTTCTCGTTTAACCATGCTCCGAGTATAAAATACACACCAGCAAAATGGCTACAGGCTTTTCTTTGCGTTGATGGGAAGCGATTGCAGGCGTTTTATATTATGAAGCTTCAGGAAGTTTCAAGGGGTGCCGTAAAAATAAAGCATTTGCTTTATTACTTTCTTATTCACATAATGTAGCAATCAGTACTGAAAAGAATTTCCTAATATGAATAGCAAATGAATGAATAAATGAATGTGAATTTAGGATTACTGCTTAGCGTTTCTGAAATATGGCTGTAACCTGAAGGAGGCACTCATTGACAGATGCCCGCCAGTCGGATATGCGGCTCTGTATTAGCATGGTACTAGATAGAGAGCAAACTTTTACTAAAGCGAGTACACAGATTGCTTAACTATACCCCGGTCAGGTAAGTGACTCTTTAGTAAACCGGAAGAAGCCCCGGACAGAAACGTGAGAGGCGAACATGAGCTTTTTAGGAGCTTACTGAACGGTGTGACATCCTATTTTCTTTGAACACAGGAATTCTATTATTGGTACCTCTGAACTTATTTCATAGACACAAAATATCACCATTCAAATTAAGCACCCCCTCTGTGTTTAAAGTGCGTAATAACTTCTTAAAAAGGAGAAACCACATAAAATAGCACCAGGAAGCGTAAATACGGGAGGGGTGTACCTAGGCTGAAAGCAGAGACATTTCCTAGGGGGAAAAAACACACAATGTCAGACATTTTATTTTCGGGCACAAGTAGACCGCCGATCCAATACTTTGAGGTGAGTCTCCTGTTGAAGGAAAATACCACAATATTAAGCCAATGAATGTGGTTGCTCAAATAAAAAAAACAAACACTACTATCAAATGATGATGAGCGTTTGAAGCAATCATTTAGAAATAAAAAATATATGCGAACTGAATCAAAAACAGCGAAAACGAAACCATGCACGCGGGAATTACGAAACCCGCCATATTCGCTTTTTTACGGATTTATAATGAACCCATCGCAGGCGGAAGCACTTCTCTTGCGCATGCGTTATATGTCTCGTGACTTCTGCCGGAAGCGTTATATCGCTTCCTCTAGAAGTTGTAACAGGCCATCTACACAGCTGCTGCGAGCGACTCGATACCAATCAGGAACTCTAGGCCGACCATTTCAGGCTCTTCTCGGCTGTGGCACATGCGAAATTCATAAGTCTCTGAGCATTTATAGAGCTCTAAAACCTGAGCAATGCATGGTATAAAAACAACAGAACAGCTTCAGATTGGAAAGGCCTTCCCTATGACATCGTCGTTATCGCTTTGCCATCTGTTTTTCAAGCGCGTGTAACAGATCATCTTCAATGTTAATAATCATTGCTGTTTTTTACATTATCAAGTGTATGCCATCGTCGTCATCGCTTCGCCATCTGTTTCAAGTGCGTATCACCTTCAATGTTAAATAATCATTACTATTTGTTGCATTTTCAAGTCTATTCACACCCCTTATGTAACACCCCCTGAAAAGGCGGCCTTTAAGGAATAAAACTGAACTGAACTGAACAACACATCCACGTGGTAGTACGATGTACGTGATGCGAAAATTCTGTCAAATAAATGTTGTCTTCTGTAATAAAATTCGAGTACACAGAGTTGTGTATTTATTTATCGAGCAAAAAAAATATACATTTCTTCAGTCACATCACCTGTGTTTGGTATATAGTTCGCAGGTGAAACCTGCCCCAATATGCTGAGCACGTCATTGCCCTTAAATGCACAGGACTGGGAATTTGCTTCGTTTGGGTGGGCACTGCGATTGTCATGCTGCAGGGGAAAACTCACAAGTGTGTGTAAGGTGGATGTCAAGCGCCTGTGTTTCGCCACAGGCATTTTTAAATTTAGAACGTCGACTCCGCGGAACATTTTATTTTAAATCAAAATCCCAGCGCGATGGTGACGGAGCCGCCATAAATGTGTGCTGCTTAAAGCATGGTCCTCAAAAGACATAATTTCTGCTTTTAAGCATGAACGGCGTGTGACTAAATGTACCGAGCCTGGTATCAAAGCTGTCATTCATCACTCCAACCTTGCGAATTAACTGTTGCCGTCTTCAGCATGCTTACCTCTGTCTATTTACACACCCTTTAATTCAAATTTTCCATCCTGAAAATAATGATTCACCTCCTGAAGTGTCAGTCCTTTCGGCTCAGCACTGTGTACTTTACCTTGTCGTTGATTCCGGTGCAATAAAAAGGAACAAGTTCCTGTATTCACAACGTATTTCACCTTGTGAAACCGGTAAAAGCCAAGTGCAGAGACTTTTGGACATGATGATGTTGCATACGTTGCGCACGTAGTCTGGTGGAAAGGTCAGAGCCATGGATCTACGTCTAGCAGCAAGCGTCCAGCGCTGTGACCCCCCAGTTAGCCGGAAGCGTCTTTATGGACAGATAAATGTGAAGTGCGGCACTGTCTTGACGGCATATTTAAGCAGGGTTTTGCAGCAATTATACCATCTTCCATCAGCGCCTTGTGTTTGTGCTTTCTTGTGCCTCTGTGTCCCGTCCCTAGCGCTGTTCCTTAAATATCTTCCATCTCACTCTCTCAACTTGGACTGAATCTGCAGGCAATATTCCTGGTAGATTGTCTGGCCCAGTTTTAACAATGCATGCTACGACCACGTCCGTGGTACCAAAGGAAACAATCAGCCTTGACTTCACTTTACACTTCTCATTTTCGCCTTTTTACTTTCGGTAACGTGGAGGGTTTTATATACTCCAGAATTTTTCAGTCGGTAAGGAATGGCTGCACGACAAATTTTAAAGGGTTCGTTTCTACATGCGAATATGGCTGCATGGTGTGAAAATGTTATTACTTGATTTTTATCGTCTGCTACCACCACGCCACCACATAGATCTGCCGCATATATGCTTCCTCAAGGACAAAAGCTTCTAGCCCTTTTTGATCTTAGTATCATTGCAGCATTTCTTTAATCGAAGATCTTAAAAAACATAGCTGCGAAGTGCTAAGAGTGATGAAAACAAAAAGAAACAAACAAACTGTGACTAGATTGGACTACTCTCCTGCATTGCAACGTGTGCGGAGCAACGTGAAAGTTGTTTATATTGTTTTACAAATTTTCCACAAGTTTGTTCATCACCCCGCCTTGTTTAACCGCCCAGAGTCACCTGCTAGGAGAGTACAATTAACGGAAGCCGGAATGCGAGCCTTCAAAGCTCGAAGTCTTCATTCAAGTGTCACTTTTCAGCAACCAAGCTGCCCCTAATGTGTACATTTTATTTGCCAAAGCCCCAGAAACTATCGACTAGTAAACTGATGAAGCTTGCTAAAAAAAAAAAAAAGGCAATGTTTATAAAAACCACGCAGGTCGATATGCGTGTCACTTTTCTTCTTCTCTTTGGTCAAGTCTGCTTTCCTCAGCATATTGCCTGCGTCTCACAACTTGATAAGAGTCAAACCCTGACGGAATCCATAAATACCGCCGTGTAGAGCATGCATTATTATTATCCCCACGCCAATTGACGCCGCTTTTAGCGTTTCTTCATATGCAGCTTTTTTGCCTTGCCTATGAGCGCCGACAAAAGTATCAACCATCGCTCCCATATGCCAGCAAGTGGCGCTGTTTTGGGACGCCGAAGCACCACTCAATAAAGCAAAAATGTGAAAAAGAATTCACGAAAAAGGTATTTGGGTAATAAAGTTCAGCAGATTACCTACGTATTATCTGTACTGGCTGGCACCCGCGCAACGTGTACAACGAGCTTCTCTAAATCAGAGAACATCGTGTTTCGTTGTGGCCGAGGCAGAAGCCCATGCAGTGTCTCACCTTCAACGTTCTCTCTTCCCTGAGAAAATCGTCATCACACATATTACGCTGCACGCCTCCAACAGAGCTAAGGCACCCGCGAGGTGATTTCTTCAAATTCACAACCCAGTCGGAAAAAACTACAGAAAATGTTCTGTTGTTACGATTGAATTTCTGTGCTGTTTTTGACAGGAAACCTGTTGTGTTCTGTAGTAAATTTAGAAATTTCTGTAGTTACAACAGAAATGTACTACAGAACTACAGAGAACAGAAATGTACTACAGGAAAACTACAGAATATTTTGTCGTATTTTTGACACCGTTCCGTAGTTGTTGTTTTTTTCGACTGGAAAGGCATATAAGAATGATGTGCAGCTCAGTTTTTCCATCCACTTTATTGCCGCGGCTTTGTCTTCTCGACTTCCACATATGACCCGAGAAATCAAGAAATTAAATGTGACGAGACAAGATGCAGGCTGCTCACTGCTGCATGGACGACCGGAGATGCGTACGCCTTTCCTGTCGAAGGAAAAAAGAAAATGAGGTTGAAACCCCGCTGGCAGAAAACATATACCGACCTTCGATACTTTGAACGCAAAAAAAAAAGGCGCCTTCTACGGCTTTTCTCTGGTAATGTGTGTTTTATATCCAAAAGAGGGTAACGTTTGCTCTAAATGTTGAAAGCTAAAAAAAAAAAAAGAATCTTAGCCCCTGAGATGTTCTGTAGGCTGTGGTGCTTGATGGCCCTTGAAATGCGGCCTGTTTCCGAACACAGGCAACACTACGCAGATACTGCTCAGTTCATTCAAAAGAAAATTATTGCTTTCGATTTACTAGTACAGTCATTGAGGAAGGTATTATACACTATTCGACCAAAGCTTCACGTTTTCTTCAACTAAATTTCCTTCAGCCAGAGGCTGATTAACTGCCGGAGAACGGCAAAATTATATGAACAGCGCATAATAAGAATTTTCTGTACTTCGGAAGGTGAAATCTGTAAGGGCGTCACGCATGCAATGAGGGGAACATTATACTGAGTGCAATGAACAGAGAAGCTTTACATGACAATAATAACAAGTGTCGGTGTTTGTTCACGTTAAATGTCAGAAGCCACAGTGTCTTTTAACAACCTATTTGTCGTATTTATTTTTAGAACACTATGAGGGGGGGGGGGGGGGGGCACACTGTCGAAGCGCCTGCATCGCACTTTTACGCTATTGTTTAAGTGTTTTACATATTTTTAGAGGGAACTAGTTTAAAAAGTCAACAAGCCTTATTATGTCCCTGAGGGAGCAGGTATAGTACTTCATGGGAGGCTTGGGGGCCACTGGTCGTCGACATTGTCGGTGGCTCGTAATAAAAAAGACATCTGGGCAAGTTGGTACGGTGACATGATGAATAAACAACGCTAAGGACGAGGACGAAGAGCAAGAATCAAACAGGACGGGCGGTGTCTCGCAGCTGAAGTTTATTGAATAAAACAGAATACAAACCCAAGCCAAGCCGCACTAAATCACACACTAAACAAATACCGAGTCATGATGACCCAGCCCACATGCCACGTTCAAGAAACCCAACCTCATTCTCTGTTAAAGCGATTGACGGATCACTGACATAATTTTCACCTAATCACTTGATATGCCTGGCCTCAATGATTTCCCGGTTAATCTGTGCCGGGTGGGCATCAAAAATATCTGCCTGTGGCATAAAAGGATGGCAGCCATCACACCCCTTACAATGCGCAACCAGATTAGAGCCTCTACGAATCTCTAATGATCTCTCGTGCTCTCGTAACTGAACATTAATTATTACCGCCAACAAACATGATAAGCATAAAACTTCAATGTGAGGTCTAGAAAACTCAGTTTATTATCTTGTGACATTTGCTCAAACGTAAATTTCAGACCTAGCCTTTTCTCTTGAAAAACTTTAAGAACATTCATTGGTGTTGAGCTAGCATTGAAATCTTTGTAAAGGACGAGAAAATCGTCAACATAACGAAAGATTCTTATCCCCAGCCCTTGCAAGTGTTTGGCAATCGATTCATCTACTCCGCTTAAGAAAATGTCACTTAGAACAGGAGTGACCTTTGAACCAATACAGATGCCTGATTTTTGGGCATACACGGAACTGTCAAATTCAACTAACATAGGTTTCAAATAAAAAGATGTCAATTCGTAAGTCGACTCATTCCTAAGTTTCAAGCAGCAACTGGCATGTGCTCCACATTACACTGAAAAATGCGGCGGCTGCCTTAAGTATTTTGTGTATGCAGTGAAGACTTTGGCAATAAATTCGTCATCATATATATCCCTTCGAACGAATTGGTCTGTTCATGACTGCGATTCAGCTGGCCGGATCATCATGAGGACGCTGGGGTAAGAATAGTGATACAGGTGACCGGGGGTTTCCCGACGGCTCCATTCGATGCCGTCGGCGTAGCTGTCGTGCTGGCCGTTTAGGTTGAGGCCGTTCAGGTTGGACGAGTGGCAGCTGTTGTACCACCAGGCACCGCGGAACGTGACGGCGCAATTTTCCGGTGCATTGTCATTGTCTCGGTCGAAAGTGCTGAAGGCGCATTTGTTGCTGTCTATCAGTGCATCCCAGCCTGCATATGACAATAAACACTTTAGGCCGAGAGAAACGGAAAGATTAAGCCACTTATAGGTATTGAGCATAATTTCTGGGCTGAAGTACGCTGAAAGCAGACCTCAAAGTCATTTCAAATGTATGGATTGCCCTGGTAAAAAGGGCCTTACGACCAGATCCCATAGACATTAAGGTGAAGGCTCCGCTCTACCAATCCTAAAAAGCAACCGAACGTAGAGTATCACTATAACATTACCGCGCTCTCTTAACTACTGCTCTGAACAGGGTCATCCACTTGTAACTATAACACTGTCACTGTTCCCAAAGCAGCAATGCGTCCGATTCGGCAAGTGGATGCCATGCGAAGCGCCACTTCCAGGTCCCTCCGTTCATGTATCGGCTTTCCTTCGATATGGGCTTGCATCGGACGCAAGGTGATTTGAAAGCAGCGACCGTGTTATAGCACAAAGTGGATGGCCCTGTACAACGCGAGGAACGGCGTGCTTGCAAAGTTATATGCCCTGTAATCAATATCGTGGAGAGAGAGTTTTTCTCAAACGCGACCGCAGAAATTAAATGTGCAACACTAAGGCTTCTGTCCTGATTTCCAGCTCCTCTTTCTAGTGGCACTTCGTACGCTGTCGGTTACATGATGGAGATGAAACATCGGCGGTCATTTTATCTCTCAATTTATACAAACTAATATGATAAACGCCAGTAGCCGCTCATATGTTACGTGAGCGTGGGCATAATAACAGCAAACATTTTAATTGAAAACTCTTATATCGATTTGAGTGTGACCTCCAAACGTTTAACTGAAAACTCTTATATCTTATACTAGCGGATGCTTCCCAACTCACTGGAAGCGAGCAAAAGTTATACTAGTCCATAAAAGCGGAAATAATTCTGTTAGCGATTATCGCCCAATCTCGCTCACTAGTACAGTTTCTAAGTTGCTTGAACATATCATATCTAAACACCTGCTCAACTACCTCGACCAGCATGATATCCTGTATTATCGCCAGCATGGCTTCCGAAAGGGACTGTCCACAACTACCCAACTGATAGAAATAGTTCATGACCTCACAGAAGCAATAAATTCACGTGGTCAAACAGACATTATATACCTTGACTTTGCGAAAGCATTTGATGACGTTTCACACCAAAAATTGTTATATAAGGTTAATGCGGTCTTTAAAAATCAAACACTCACACAGTGGTTTTCCGTGCATATATCCTCTCGTGAACAGTATGTATTTGTTAGAGATTGTGAATCTAGCATTCTTCCTGTTGCTTCTGGTGTGCCGCAGGGTACCGTTTTAGGCCCACTCCTCTTTCTCATCTTCATTAATGATTTGCAAAGTAGCATTGATGTTCCAATAAGACTGTTTGCTGACGACTGCGTGATGTACAGGAGCGTAAATACGATTGATGATCAGATTAAATTAAATTTAAACCTACAAAGAATAGTCAATTGGTGTAACGACTGGCAGATGGAGTTAAACTTTAAAAAGTCTGTGTTCATGTCAGCAACTAGGAAAAATAATGTTCTTAATTTCAATTATCAAATAAATGGTTACTTGCTCGAAAGAGTTGATCAGTATAAATATCTAGGCTTAACTTTTACATCAGACCTACGATGGAATACCCACATTGAAAATGTCATCTCCAAAGCTTTTAAAACACTATGGTACCTGTGGCACACAATGCACAGTGCTACCCCGGATGTAAAGTGCCTGGCTTACAAAACCCTAGTCAGACCAATTATCGAATATGCCAAAGTAGTATGGGATCCTCACACAGCAACTAACATTCACAAGCTAGATAGGATTCAGCGGCTCGCTGCAAGGTTTATATATAATAAATACCGACGTAACCATTCTTCAACAGACCTTTGCCAACAAGCCCAACTACCAATGTTAAAAAGCAGAACCAGGTATGAAAGACTAAAAACTATTTACCTCATTATCAATAATTATCTAAACATTAATAAATCAGACTACTTTGAGATCAAAACTAATGAGATATTAAGGCATCGTCATAGTAGGTTCATTCCATTGCCGGCTATAAAAAATAATTGCTTCAAGTTTAGTTATTTTCCGCGAACTTGTAAGAACTGGAACTCTCTTCCAGATTCTGCTGTTCGATCATCATCATTATCTGAATTTGTACGCCATTTAGAAAATTTCATCTATGGCACTACCACAGGGTGATGAGGTTCTATTGCTGTTGTGTGGGATGGCTGTTGTTCCGATTTCTGTGTAATTCATTTTTGTTTTGTTTGTGTGTGCATTCAGAGACAATTTTTGATTGACTATTGATTTTCATCGTGTTCTATATTGCTCATTTTTTCGTTTTGTATTTTCCACTCCTGTTACAGCCCCTTATGGTGGCTGACAGTATTAATAAATGAAATGAAATGAAAATGAGTGTGACCTCCAAAACGCACTAGTCCTCCTGTTTGGATCAGAACAACGTTTCAGGGTCAATACTCTGCCGTTTCCACAATACTCCTAATCAATTTAAAAATTCCTCCAACACAAAACTGCCAAGACCTGCGGTGTGGCTTGCTTTTCAAAGAGTATTAGCGCTTTTAAGAGAAGCTCAATAACCATTACCTTGAAGGAAAACACCCCTTGCACTGTGTCACACATAGCCGTGCAGACTGTAGATACGATGGATTTAACGCCGGATATGTATGCTCAGAAATGTGCGGAAAACCTTGTATACAATATTTAGTATACTACAAACATAACATTTCATGGCTATTACCGATACTGGTGACACCTTCGTACTAGAAGAGGTGATGTCAACTGAATTGTTCGATATCATGATTTGTGCGTTGCTGAAATTCGAGTCATTACAAACAGCATTCCTTACGCATTGGTTTATCTTTTCTGCCCATTTCTTCCTAATAAGCATTTCCTCACTTCACTTTCAAGTTACTGTTTCAAGTTACTAATCGCGCTCATTGAAAGTCACGTGATCTGCCTATGTTAATTTAAAGCTCCCGTTTTGGCTAGTGTATAAGCACAAAGTATACTGAAGAAAGAATACTGAGCACAAAAGATTCTAGCATGGTACAGCGCCTGACGATGTTTTTACAGCTTGGCGAATGACCATCGTATCAATATATGCCACGTATTGAGCGAACGAAAATAGAGAAGCAACAACGGCCGTTTAGGCAGCCTGCGATTACACAGGCACTGCGGTCTCTTCGGCCCTCTAAGAGGGAGACACACTGCTAACAAGAACCGATGCCACTCAGACCACTCCCGAAATACATGTCGTATTACCCCCTCTTTAAGAGGACAATCGTCCCGATTCTAAAAAGACGGAAGACAGTAATAAGGACTAACGGAGGATTGGGAGGCGGTAGCACTAGTGACTGTATTGCTTGCTGTAGCTCAGCCCGGATAATTTTGAAAATGGTAGCGGGAAGCACCTGGAGGCACTCAGCGTGAAGGTGTTGTAATTCCTGCCAATTAATCTTCCGCACAAACTCCCGGAGTGCAAGATCGATTTTCTTGCGTTGCAGGCTAGGATAAGTGATGGCTGACGGTCCACGGTAGTAGCTTTCGTGGACAAACCCATTAGGGCCATTCGACGTCTTAATGGTACAGACATCTGCAGTTACATTATGTGTTTGGAGCTTAGTGACCATATTAATTATTTCAACGCACCTGTCAACTCGAACACAGCCTTCTACGTTGGATTCATACTGAGCATTTCATAATGATAATAAAAGTAAATCATATGCGTCCTTTGTGTGCCTCGTTATGAAAGAAGTCTATTTACCCTCGTAGATGAAGTCAAGTTTGACATATACGTAGCTCAGAATCAGTATGTAAATTTGGCGTCTGTGTACTGCAGTTTAGGATTTCGCGTTGAGAAGAGCAAAATTTCAGTTTGGCTAAAAAGTAAAAGTACTGCATAATAGTTACTTCTTGGACAAGGTTTTGGATTTGGGACACTAGTTTGCACACTGATTTTTATGTACTACCTCCTAACGTCTGCCCGATAGATTTGTTACATTACAGCTCGCGATGTTGCTGCATGCTGACCTAATTATTCATAAGGCGGTAAAATCACGCGGCAGGGGCGTGGAGGCTAAATAAAGGAGTTCAACTTACTGAAGCCGACGCAGCAATCTATAGAAAAGAGAATGGTAGGTACAACGTTAAGAAAGAGGAAGCGAGAACAGAGGGTCAGGGAACGGGCAGGGAATTTAATCCGACAGCAAGGTAAACGATGGATGCTATAAGGTTAACGAATCCCGATCGTAAGCAAGCGCAGCAGAGGACGACAGAATGTTAAGCGGGCAGATGAAATTAGAAAGTAAATCAGCTGCAGTAACCACAGGCCCGGGCTGTTTCATGAGTATGGCAGAACCTACTGCTCTTCGGTGGGCGCTCTACAAATGAAGAAGATAATAATTATTATGACGATACACTCAACTTATAAAAGAAAGAAATCAACTTTTTAGTACCAGTCCACCTGCCTCCCTTTGTTAAATTCAAAGTTTCCAAAAGATTACTTGTTGAACGTACCTGGCGGACCAAGAAACTTTCCTAGCTGAAGCCTGAACAACTCTTTTTCGTTGCCAACCAAAAAGCTGTTATAGTCGAGAGAGACGCTGTCGCCCGTGTTGTTGCTGAGGACAACCCTCAGCTCCATGGTAGTCGGACCCGAGGTCAAAGCGTGTAGCGCGTCATTGCCTGCAAGGAATGAACGCCAGGGAGTAATCGTAAGTCACTTAATAGGAGACATTGAACGCAATGCCAGACGCAGCACAGTCACAAAGAACGACGAAGGTCGCCAAGCACCACGCTGGACTACTCCGTGAAAAAGAATATATTTTGTTACAGTATCAGGGCAAAGATTGAAGCATAACGTCGCTTTACATCTCACCGCGAAGACGAACAACCGTGTCCGTACAAAGTACACTTCTTGAAATCCTTTCCTTATTTCTCTCTTTCGACATAGTATGCTCCTGTTAACGACCTAAGCGCTCTCTTCGCGACCCATTACACGTTTTATTACTATTTCTGCTAGCTGTGGTCCATTTTCACAGATTCAAAAGCAGCCCTGCAAGCCTTAAAAGTGGCTCTTCGCCGTAGAGCCCATCAACAACTCGTTGCAGAAATACGACAAATTCATCACTAGGCAATTAATAGAGGACATGAAATCATCTACTAATGGCTTCCAGGGCACAGCGACATAGCGGGCAATATCTCCGGGCGGACGAGGTCGCACGAACAGCCCACCAAGACGGCGATTGTGTGTTGATTCCCTTTTCCAGGGCAGACGCAGCGGGCAGGCTTCGCGTACTTGCGCGGGAACACACGCTCTCCTTGTGGAATTCTGGCCAGTTTTCTAACTGCCGCTTAAAGTTCCTGGTTCCTGACCTGAAGCTCCGGCTTCCACCTAGCGTACCCCGACGCGAAGAAACTTTGCTGTGCCGCCTGTGGGTTGGTGTAGCATTCACACGTATTCTTTTGTGATAGATATGGCAAACAGCCCTGCATGTACAAAGTGTGGGTGCGCCGAGTCTATAGGCCACATTCTTTGTGAGTGCGCCACATACAGTGAGGAAAGACAGTGTCTATACCGTGCGCTGGAGCATCTAGGTGGACGCCCATTGACTGAAATTAAGATTTTAGGTCCCTGGCCACGGCGATCGTCTGCGGTGAAGGACTCCCAGGCACTGCTCCGCTTTATGAAAAGCACAGGCCTAATCGAAAGAGTATGATTTTTCTGTTATGTTACGTGATCTGATGTGACATGTATGTGATGTAACTGTACTAACTTCACCCATCTTTCTCTCAACTTTATATCCACTCACCCCTTTCCCTAGTGCAGAGTAGCAAACCGGTTTCATTTCATCATCGTTTTGTGTTTTTAGTTGAATTACATTCCTCGGTATGTCCTGACTCCAACACAAAAAACCGTTTTTCGAAATTCCAATTAGAGGTAGTTTTAAAAAATAAAATAGCAAATCGAAACCGAAACTACTTTCATGGCCAGACACGATGTCCCTGTTGACGAAATTGTGACGTCACACTCAGTATTAGAAAAACACTCGTACGTGCGTAGGATGGTGAAAATAAAGTAAGGAAATCATGACGCACTGCGCAAAATGTCTGAGGTAGTTCAATATAAGCCTCCCAATTTCATAATCAGGCGAGAAGTGGACAGTAACGCCGGTATGCTGTTTTTGACGTCAGAAACTCAGTGTTGCCCGCAGAAATACTCTAAACTTAAGCCATGGAAACGGCATATTTTAAAGCCGTGTTGCGTGAACGGATTATCGTACGGCGCCCAAATTTTGTAGACTGCGTCAGGACAGAGAGGAGAACTTATGATGAAATTTTTACAAGAATATTCGAATGTCAAAAAACCTCCGGAGTTGCCCTTTAACCTCCCTGCCTTTCCTCCTCCTTTTCCTGCTAGCTAAACAATGGCGGATGAGGCATCATTTCTTTACCCTCTTTTTTGCACAGCTGTACTCGTACAGTCAAGCTGTGGTCCAACTCAGATATTGCTCATTTAATGTACGCTCGTAAATATGTAACAACCTATCATGGCTTACAGTGCACTTCTCATCAAACTAAAAAGAATGGTTTGACCTACAAATTTACTTTTTAACTAAACACTTCATCAATTAGACTTTGTTGTAACGACTCCTTGTAAAAGAAATATTGTTTTCCAGCACCACGATATGCAAAATATATGAAAACTGCATTTTCGTACCAATCCAATACTCTTTGTTTGGGTCGCCGAAGCCCGTGACGTACTCCGTCCAATTTCTGTAGAAGTAGTAGGCGCAGTTGCCGAACTGACCACGCCTCTGTATTACCTGTGCAGCACACAAAGTGAAAGTAGCGCTTCCATCATTGAAGGCTACAGCACTGGTCACCATACAGAAACAGCGGTTTATTTTAAAAGGGACTTTTTGGCGATTTTAACAGAAAGGTTAACGAACCAAAACTAATCACTATATGCAAGACCACGAAAAATCGTTTTTAGAATTGAAAATTTACGCAACTTATCACATCGCGCAACAACTGCATTGGCTTCGTATCCGATAGCAAAATAACGGCTCTCAAAATGACGCACTTATCCGCACATTTTTCTCGCAATAAATTTTTCCACATAATGACGACTCAATAAATAATAACCATACTAAAATTCCTCTCGAGTTTGTGCAACGGTTGTGTAATCATAACGTGATCACTGACCAGCCTGTTGGAGTTGATCACGCGATATGCCTATGGGTAAAAATTCCAGTTTTGTAAACACATTGTCGACTTTCCAAATCTATATATTGATATCGCGTTATGTAACTTTGTGACACTCTATAGTAATACATCACTACATTCAATATTGAATTCAGCAGTCAGCCTTTCCTTTTTTAATATTACGTTATTTTTACACAGCATATTATGCTTCACTTTCCGCGAGTTGGGGTTCCGGTATCCCGTCAAAACTGGTGAAGGGCGAAAAAGCGCTTGGCATCATTGTCCAAACAGCCTGTTTCTAAGCGTCTCCAAACAAATGCAGAAGCCTCTGTACATGCTTCGGTACGCTGTAAGATCGCGAATGTTTTCCATGCGCAGACTAAGTTCACCTGTCTAGCAGAATTATGTGCTCTCTGCGCAAAAAAAAAAGAACCCTCAACTAAACCAACAATCTAAGGTATTTCCAGAACGTCCACATTCATCCCAGCAGTAGCAGCTGAGCTACTGAATATTTTCATATGCATGACGCCCTACTTTACGACGAATGTCATTATGTATTGCAGAATCTTAGTACTTGTGAGAGATGTACTGGTAGACATCAGGCGCTAGCCAGCCTGAGGTTCCACTTACTGTCCATCCTCCGCCATCCGTTTCCATATCACAGTACACTGCCTGTCCCGTTCGGTCATCCGGCCGGAGGAAGATGGTGTAGACGCCGCTTGTCGTCTGACCCGCCTGCAGGTGGTCATTGCAGTGCTTCGGCAGTAATCTCTCTGTAAATGTCATTCTCATATAGACACGCTCATGCACGTTTGTGCCAAACTTAAAACTTGGTTCAAGTTTTATCACTGGTACACCCTCGTGACAGCTAGGAAGAAGCATGTCTTTAATAACAATTCAAAACGGGCTCCAAATGCACTGTGTTTCCTGCTAGAGAGTATAAAAAACAAAAAATACTTTCTGCTATGACCGTAGCATTCTCTACAGACTGAAATTCGCTGCAAGGCCAGGCCTCGATTGAATCTTCGAAACACATCCATGCTTACTCAACGGCGCTTGGAGGGGCCCCAAGTCCAGGACCACTACCTGCCATCTACTCTGTTTCCAAGGGATTCCGTGCCATGTCGTACGACGGTAATCCAAGCGCAGTTAACGTTCTCAGAGGACGTGCCACCACACGTATTTTCCACAAGACGCTCGGGTGCGCCCGCTTCGCTCAAATATCACAAAAACAGCGCATGCGCCGCAAGGGCTTCAGTACAGAGCGCAGGCTCCTTCACGCGGTGCGCTGGTTTCGCCGACAATGGTAGTAGGAAGAATGGGGCTGATGCATGCGCTGCTCAGGCCTTGACACAACATGTTGACACTAGGAAGTGACCCACGAAACTTGATTTCGGTTCACATTCCTGTTCTTTTTGCGATGGCCTCCTTGTTCTATCTCCTTTCTGGTGCTAACGCCACCGGCAGCAAGGCGACAACTGGAACTCATTTTATTCGTCAAAACTTGCCGGTAATCACTGCGAATGATGAGGCTGAATTTGCGTAATTAGAGTTTCTCCCAGCCGGCGTAGTTCCTGCCGCGATGTGTTCGGAAAGAGAAAGCGATTGGAATGTTCTATTCTATCAATCACAGTTTGACGTTCTGTACCCCTTATTTCCACTCCCTATCGTTCGACTCACAAGGTATTGCTTGGAGTCGCCAGTCTACGAGAAAGACGAAATTAAGTACAGGCGAAAGAATGAGTGCATGATGGCGCAATATAGGAAAACTGTCGGCCTTCACCTGCCTAAAAGCAGTTGCTGACGAGCTAACGTTGGATCATGAATAGGATAGCGCGACCAAGTGCAGCTCAGGACAACGAAAAAGACAGTCAATGACAAATTTTATTCCTTATCAATGCTTGCATGACGCCTTTTCCATAGAGGTAAACATGGTGCGCGCTGGGAAGTAAGCGACACGGACGAACACTGAACCTGGATCCTTAGGCGCTTATAAATGCTTATCAAACATGCCATCGCCGCTCCTAACTGAGAGCACATTATGTGTTATCATTCTTGTCGCTTCCTCTTGATGATATAGATGCTAAAAGCAGGTAAACATTTGATCTTCTGGTGTCAGCAGTGGCCACCAATGGCAAGTCCCACTTGTATGCTTTCCCTGTATTCTTGTCACTTATACAAAACCTAGTGCTAATTGCATCTCACTGTCGTTCATGCCCTTATATTTCACTACACTATAAGGCGAAACTACTCCGTCAAATCACATTGGCATTTAACGCAAATCCTCGTAATATGTCATAGTCATTTGACAGCCTAAGAGGTTCGTCACAGCCAGCAAGAAGTAGCTTGCCGATCTCCACCAAAGCATCCGAGCATCATTACTTTGCCCAGAGAAGGCATACCTTTGATGTCCGAGACGACATTCATGAGGTCTTTGATGTGCCCTTCGGCCTGGGCGATGGATTTGTGTACTGTGGCAGCAGCCGTCATCGTTATTGCGTACGAAACCACGAAGGTGACGACCAGCCTCAGGGCTGCGTAAGTCCGAGGCATTATTTCAGAATGCTCTTTCACGGTTTTGACTCGGAAAATTCAAATCCCCGAGGCCACTCCCTGTAAATAATAGGAACAGGGTTGTAGTCGACACGTTTTAATTAAAAAGGTACTTGTTTTGATGAGCTAGAAATATCAGTGGATTTTAAGTCTAGTAGTGTTACAGCATTAGTAAATACAAACAAAATGACCCGCTGCTTCAACTTGCAGCAATAAAGAAAGCAGTAGCGGAGTACTCAAACAAGCGAAGACATTTGTTACTAACACACTGTGATAACTAGCGAACCTTACCTCTTTCCAAAAGCAATGCCTCAAACACACGACAAGGCTCGACGCGTCGACACCCTGTTTTCCGTCGCTAATTTTGAACCAAATGCTTGACGTTCCTCGATGCATGCTTTCATCATAAGAAGGAAGTACGACCCGGATAGCTGATTCACATGTGCGAGGAGAATATAGTGAAAGAGGGAGCCCAAGCTACATGATGAACAAGAGGAGAGGCGTCGCGTTGTACAGGCCGGTCCTTGACTGTAGCCCGCGTGCGTTCACAGCCAATGAAAGCCATCGATGATTGCGCGAGGAAGAGGAAACTCTACGTGATTCGGTACGTATTGCTGCTTTCTCTCTCCCACGTCGACTGCGATCGTTTTGTAATGAATCAAAGTTTGGGCTCACATTTTCTACGTCATTGCCTCACTACGTGTTTTAATTTGCATCACTTGAGCACTGTACTCAGAGCAGCATATGTCA
Organism: Amblyomma maculatum; assembly: GCF_055883805.1. NCBI lineage: Eukaryota > Metazoa > Arthropoda > Arachnida > Ixodida > Ixodidae > Amblyomma > Amblyomma maculatum. The sequence continues at coordinate 94,416,895 of NC_139346.1, read as the reverse complement.
TTCGTTTAATTTAAGAGTCGTTTTGTTTATCCCGCTGAAGGATGCTAGACATGATTATAGGAGAGAATAAAACACGCAGCTTTTCAAGAACTCCCTTACTTAACTCCTCGCTGACACAGGCAGCTCGAAGGAAAAGAAAAAAAAGTCACTTTATATCTTTCAAATATGACTTAACCTGTAAAAAAGGTAGCTATCAATGACGAAAGCGCAACATCCGCTGCTGAGGCGCTGCATACACAAAACGCTAGAAGGGCGACGGAATATCTAGTGATAGTACAGGCAATAATAGTTCTGCTAGTTTCTTTGCTGTGTTTTGTGCATCGCTGTTCATCGCACGGTCATCCAATCTATTTTTTCAAAGTGGACTTGACTTTTTTTCATCAAGGCTGGGGTCCAGAAGAGAGCCAGCTGAAATGAACGATGTTTGAAAAATTAATACTGCTAGTAACCGGTTACATTTGTGGATGGCAACGAGGAAAACGCATAAAAATTATCCAGAACTCACAAAAACTGGGCACAAAAGCTCCAGCAACTTGCCTCTGAGTCAAATAAAATCAAGAAGGAAGCCTCTTCCTATTATTATTAATAAGAAATGCTCCTACCAAAATAAGATTACCAGAAAAATAATCAATGGTGATAATATTATCAGAGAATTTCCATAAATCGGATAATCCTGGAATGAACGAGGGTTATACACAGACACGGGCGCGAGGGCTGCGAAGCAAAAATAATTTAAGCAGATGTGAAGAAACCCTCAGGCTTTGCGTTTTACAGGAAGGAAGGGGACGGCTTCCGCAGCTAGCGTGTCGGGTGTGAGAAACGAGCCTTTTGAAACTGTCATAGGAAGCCTTATCTCTCGTGCGTCTGGAGTTGAACTTGCAGAGTTCGACCGGAACAGCCAAGCCGTCAACGATTGCATGCCAATCGCACAAGCATATCCTAGCGTTGCAACCTTGAACAGACTGCGGATGCGATAGTGTTACTCAGTTGGCGAGTAATTAACGAGCGTAAGGAATTGAGCAATGCGAGTTGGCTAAACTAGTTTATTTTATGCTGGCGCAATGATTTAGAAACACTTGAAAATTTTCATTACAAACTTCTTACACCATGTGTCGAACCATGAGTGACCTCCTAAGAAGCTCTTTTAACTTCGACGAATTAGTATACTTACAAGAACGCTCTAAACAAGGCAACGAATGCCGCAGTGGCTAATGCCAAATTGATTCCTGCATAGCCCTATCTCGTAAAACAAATCTAGGCATTGTAGCTAAATTGAGAGCAATAGTTATAGGATGGTATGCTTAGTGTGAGCCGCTAAACGGAGTCTAGCTTATGATTGCCGGCATCCATAACAAGCCTAAATAGCTTCTCTCTTTTTTTTTTTTTTGCATGAGAGGAATGAGCAGAAGCTACGTAAAGAAATACGCATGAATTCTGTAGTCTTTTGTCCGGACATTCAAACAGCTGAGACACCTTCCGCAAATCCCGAAATCTATTCCATTGGCAGCTATGTTCTCCTCAGCGCCTTTCACGAAAGAATAACTGTCGACGAGTACTGCGTTCCGCTCAAATGTCGATTCAATCCCATGCCACCAAGAGAAGATAAAGTGTGCTACGAGATTATCGATTTCCTGCTCTCAACGTCTATGCTTCGTCCCTAAATAGTGAAATCCTTAATGTATGGGTGATAAAGTCCCCATGAGGCGGAGGCTGGGGCAATGAGCTCAAACCAGGGAAGCAGCGCACATTAGACAATCCAGGAGCCAGGAAGCGCACATTAGAGGCTCTTAGCTGTACTAAGCTGTGTAGGCAAGCTAAAAGAGAGGAAACGGCACAAAAGAAGCATGGTTCCTTGAAAGTTAGAATGTGTATATTTCAACAAGCTTCGGCAAATAATGTCGGCGACTGACTATGTCTGATGTCACCACCAGTCTACTCTCATCATTTGAGGAAGTTTGTGTGAACAATGCTCAAACATTCCACGGGGATGATGACATACATAGTGGAGACATGATAGTGCACCAAGTAAGTACTCTATGGTACTGCTTTCAAAAGCTAACGTCGAAGAAGCAATGCACTCTTTTCGGACGATGCTGCAGTTGCATTCCAACACAACGGAGAGACCGCTGGAAGCAGCGCGGGACAATTGCAGTCGGATTGTTCTCGGCCGGTCAAAGTGATCACCTTCCTCGTGTTCGATAGCGGAGGTCGAGCATTTACTGGTAGATGTCAGCATCGCCTAGGAGACAAAGCGTCTTCATTTCGGGGAGGCGCTTCAAAATAACAAAAGTTTTCTTCATCGCATTCGAATTGGGCGCAGCTTCTCCCCTCCTTACAAGCAACCAGACCAGCCCTACAAGGTATGTGCTAAACTACAGTGCTTCCTGGGATTTGGAAGTGGAATGAGATAAGGAGGAAAACGGTCCGCTCTACAAAAAGCACATTAAATGCGGAAATGTCTTATAATGTCGTTAATCTGGGTGTTCATGGTAGTACGCTTACTTGTCTTTTGGGTAGCAGTTAGCAGTAGCGAAATTTCAGCCCCTCCCACCTCACATGCCAATCAGAAGGGGAACTGCCCACTTGCCCTCTTGCACACCTATGAAAGTCGCATAAATTCTAGAACAAAGAGCAACAGTAAAAGCACTGTCTACACTTAGGGTCTTATGATATTCAAATGCAATTTACCGACGGTAAATACTCTTAAGAAGAAATCTTGCACCTATTACCGTCGCGGTAACTACGGGAATCAATTATTTCACCTCCACCAAAGGTGTTACGAATGAAAATCACGCACCAGTGGGCAACACCACTATCTGCGATATCGCAATAATCGGTGTCATAAGAATATAAGGCTACCTGCAGGGACAAAAAAAAACAAGCACTCATGATTAATTTATAATTTGTGAATAATACCCTCTCAACTTTGCCGCCGAAAGAGTATCTGGCCCTCCATGCATGCGATGGTAGAGGTAGGAAATCCTTCAACGTATAGTACCCTGGTCACAAGCAATTGCGTTAATTACTGTGAAACACGGTGATATGCTACCTAGTCTCTTCTTAAATGAGTAAAGGGTGACATGAGATTCGAATGTTTGATGCAGTGCTCCTGAGTTCCATCGTGCCACTGTTAAGCAGGATTGTACATCTAATCGGATTGCTGCAATCAGAGGCACGCACATTTATTGAAAGCGGCAGGAAACAATAAAAAACAAAAAACAAAACGCGAAAAAAATTAGAAGAGTGCGGGGCTAGTTTCTTCACCGTCACGCAATTCGCTGGCGATCCGTTTCTGTGCAAGCACTCGGGCAGCTTCCTTCGAGTGGCTGGCACAACCCGTCGCCTATTCTCCGTTTTCAACCCTAGTTTAGCTGCTAGCCATTTTTGATGAATCTCCCAGTTAACAGTATGAACGAAGCTCCCGTTTGATCTCACGACGCTGAAACATTAGAAAGGAAGTCACAATCCCTTGCGTGTGATGTAATCCGCTACTGCGAGTTCATCTTAGCATAGGGTAGTAGACGCACGTGTTTGAAGGAGCTTCATGCTTTAGTTTTATAAAGATGTGTTCTTTGTGTTTCCGAGTTAAGATGAGGGGTTTTAGCTCTTTCACACCACCATTTTTTTTCCGTCGCCTCGGGAATTTTCTCCTAAGTTTCCTTGCACACTGACGGAACATTCACGACGCTTACGCTTGGCTGTTCACTAACACTGCCTTGATCGGCACAAGTTCCATTAACGTCGTATATGCTACAGGACGTTCTTCCATTTTCTGCGTTCATTAGTGATAAACCTGGCCTTTAGAGTACCATCCCTAAAAGCCATCTTGTTACTTTCCCTTGTCCACGATAACCTGTAGAAGCTGCGGTCACTGGTAATCATTGTTGGCGTTCCGAAGGTGTAGTGATAAAATATGTGCTGTGCAAAGACGATCTCTAGTATATCCTTTTCTAATTAACTGGAGCGACTTTCTATCCGTATGGTGTTCATGGTGAAACATAAGCGCAAAAAATGTGCACGGATGTAGAAAAGTAACAGGGCGAGCAATAGCTTTCAACAGTCTTTCTATATTAACATTTCGACAATTAGACTATGCAATAGTTGAGGTAGCGTGTAGCGACACTGTTGTGTTCTCTTCTGGGATCAAAGTTAGAGCGTGGGCACTGATCGCAGTGCAGTGAAGCTACCCACACTTCAATTCGTAACATTCAACGGAAAGCTTCAACAGTGGCGCAGCTTCTGGGAACAATTTAAAGAAACCATCGAATACAATGCGGAGCTCACAAAAGGCAAGAATTAAGTTTCATTATCAGCGAAGCCTGCTAAGCAGAGCTACAGCCTCATCGATAACCGGATTACAGGCGACGGGCGAGTTTTACGACGCTGTGGCCATCCTCACCAAGCGCTTCGGCGACACCCGAAAGATAATCCGGGAGCACCTGACCCAGCTTCGAGCGCTACCATCGGTTACGCCATCGTGCGACGTAAGAGGCCTAAGGAAGCTACTCAATCATTTCAAAGCCATGTGCGCGGACTGAAGGGAATGAACGTCAGCTCGAACACTTGTTCTACCATGATGATCGACATTATTTTGAAAGCTCTACCTGCCGACATCTTCGCGGGATATTATAAGCAACTAGCCAACCATCCGGACTCATCTGTCCACGTCTGCCACAGGTTTTACAGGCGGTGAGTTCAAACAATTTATGATTACTTCACCGTAGAAGTGGAAAGTCGCGAAAAGACTGGAACTGGCCTCGGTCGGAGCAGCAGGGAAATTCGACAGGAAAATTAAAAGAAGCAGCGATCTCTACCGCCTACATCTGCAGTACTGCACGCAGCATCTCATGTAAAAGAGCAAGGCCTGTTCTGCGGATCTCTGACGCACAACACTGCGGACTGCAACAGTGACATGGGCCGGGAGGAGGTATTGGAGAAACTGCAAAAAGGAAATCGCTTCTTCAGATACACCTTACGAGTGCATCATTCGAAAGACTGTCGTCGCCGAGTAAAATGCGGAAAATTCAGTGCCAGACATGTCCTATCGGTATGCTACCCTAACTGGAAACCGAACATAAAGGAGGTCGCTAAAATTTTGGATGTCAGCAGCTTGCATGCCAGTGGCCGCAATTCTATGACCAGTGAAATTTTCCTGCAAGCTTCTCGGCTTTTGGTTGTCGGTTAAAGTCGATGCGGCTACATTCGAGGCATCGTGGACCACAGTCACCGCACTTTTCATTTTTAGGACATATCGAAATTTCTGGGCCTCAAAGAAAGCGGCCCAACCTTTCTCCAACTGAGCACATTCGGGACAGCCACCTCTGCAAATAAAAAATACCGCCTTGTAGAGGTATTTCAATCAGTACGATGACTAGGAATACATTACGAAGTCATTGAAGTGCCTTTCATCTGCAAATACTTAGTTCAACTGCATGTTGAAGATGAGTTTGTCAAGGTTATAGAGCATACAAGACGTCCCATAGCTGACAAACGTTTGTTGCCGGGTGTGCCAGCGTTCCCAGGTATTGGTCTTTTTATTGGCTCTGAGAACATGTGAAAGTTCATGACAGGCAACATTCAAAGTTCTCAACAAACCCCTGACTTGGGCGCCCTAGGCTAAGTCTTCGGTCGGATGTTTCAAGGCCCAATATCAGTGCATACCTCAGTTTAGACTTCATCCAACATTTGTGTTCTGAGGGCAAGCATAGCGCTTAACGCCGCCGACAAACTAGTAAAAGACTTCTGGGACTTGAAAAGCATCGGCATCATGGAACACACTGGAGGACCTGATGAGGAAACACAAGCGACCATTCATGAATTTGAAAGAAGCATCAGAATGCAGAACGGCCGCTACGAAGTCGCCCTTCCTTGGAAAGAGAACAGTGAGCACCTTTCTGATAACCGATCCCAAGCTCAGAAGCGTCTCAACAGCATCGGGAAAAGAATTCAGCGTACTCCAGAATTCGGAGCCCAGTACGAGACTATTATGTGAAGCTACATACAGATGGGCTACGCTGAACGTGTGACTACTGACGAGTAATCTACCTCTCAAGTTTATTACCACCATGCAGGTTTGCGCAGTGACTCAAGAACCAGAAACCTGCGCATTGTGTTTTATGCATCCTCACATGAGCAAGATGCTTCTTCCCTGAACGAATATCTAGATAAGGGGCCTTGTCTTCTCACAGATCCCGTCAAACTACGGATCTGTTTTCGGCTGTATCAAATCGCTTTGACAGCTGGCATTGAGACAGCAATTTTACAGATCAGTGTCAGAAAAGAAAACAGAGACTCTCTACGTTTTCTCTAGTTCAAAGGCCTGCCTTCAAATAATGAACCCGACCCGAAGTCGAAGAATAGCATATAAAACGGGTGCCTTTTGGCATCAAAGTTACCCCCACTGAATGCCACTCTTCAACTTGACCTCAAAGCTGTTGAAGCCCCTAACCAAAAAACAGCCGCGCTTCAGGCGGAATACTATGTCGACGACCTTTTGATTGGAGCAGATACGGAAGAGGAGGTGGAGGAGATTTTCACTCAAGCCAATGATATTCTTGAAGCTTGCGGAATGAGTTAGCAAAAATAGTCTTTCGACTCCAAGCGATTGCAACGACTCAAATGAAACCGTGACGATTCTTGACCTTGGAAACGGGAACGCGACATAATTACCGTGGCCACAAAGTCACTTTCAACAATTTTGGAGAATCAGCATAGCGGTAAAAGACGTAATCTGCAAACAATCGCCAGAATATTTGATCTTCTCGAAATGCTAATGTCATTTACCATACACGCCAAAGCACTGTTTCAAGAATGATGGCAGCCACACGACCCATCGCCTACTGATATTGCCAAGACATTGGAAGGCTGGAGATCAGAGAGAGTGGACCTTTCTTCACTGACATTACCACGATATGTTGCTCCTCTGCTTAAACTGCATGTGTACAGCTGCATATCTTTTTAGATGCCATCCAGCGAGCGTATGGGACCTGCGCCTACCTACGAATGCAGGACACCAAGGTTTGCATCCACACGAAACTTATATTTGTGAAAGCGAGAGATTCGCCATTAAAGAGTATGACACTTCCCCGACTTGAGTTGATGGGTGCACTACTAGGTGCCAGAATTTCCAACTTTATAAGAGGCTGTTTGATAATCTATGCCGAAGAGCTGCAAGTGGTTTACTGGACAGATTCCAGCATAACACTGCATTGGTTGAAAGGAAACCCTTTGCAATGAAACCACTTTGTTAGGAACAGAGTGAACGAGATTCAAACCTCCACTGCGAAAGGCCAATGGAGTCATTGGCCTGGTTGTGAAATTCCTGTAGGTCGTGTCACCTGGGGTGTGAGATTACAAAGCCTTCAGAGCGGCCGACTTTGGTGGTTTGGACTCACTTGGCTTTCAGAGTAACAAAAACAAAAGAAAGTAACAAAATTCTCACAAAGAAAGGTGTTAGGCGCAAGGAGACACAATCTCCCCAGTACTATTCACAGCTTGCTTAGAGGAAGTATTCAGAGACTTGGAATGGGAGCAGTTAGGGATAAGGGTAAATGGAGAATACCTCAGTAATCTGCGGTTTGCTGATGACATTGCCTTGCTAAGCAACTCGGGGGATGAACTGCAAATAATGATTGGTGACCTAGACAGGAACAGTAGAAAGGTAGGCTTGAAAATCAATATGCAGAAGACTAAGGTAATGTTCAACAGCCTCGGAAAGGAACAGCAGTTTACATTAGGTAGCGAAGTTCTGGAAGTAGTAGGCGAATATGTCTACTTAGGACAGGTAGTAACCGCAGATCCGGACCATGAAAAGGAAATAACAAGATGAATAAGAGCGCATTTGGCAAGCACTCACAGATTATGACTAGCAGCTTACCGGTATCGCTAAAGAGGAAAGTTTATAACCGTTGCATCTTACCTGTACTCACCTATGGGGCTGAAACGTGGAGGCTAACCAAGAGAGTTCTACCTAAGTTGAGGACAACCCAGAGGGCTATGGAACGAAAAATGGTAGGGGTAACATTAAGAGATAGGAAGCGTGCGGAGTGGGTCAGAGAAATAACTTAGGTTGCCGACATTCTAGTGGAAATTAAGAAGAAGAAATGGGCATGGGCAGGACATGTAGTGCGAAGAGAGGATAACCGATGGTCGCTTAGGGTAACAAACTGGATTCCAAGGGAAGGAAAGCGTAGCAGGGGGTGGCAGAAAGTTAACAGGATAGTTAGGCGGGCGAGTTGGTGATACATCATCCAAAAAAACAGCGCGAACAAACGGAGACGACAGGAAGAAACAACAGGAACAAGCGCTGACTCATTCCTGTTGTTTCTTCCTGTCGTCCCCGTTTGTTCGCGCTGTTTTTTTTGGATGAGGCAGATAGTTAAGTGGGCGGATGAGGTTAGGAAGTTCGCAGGGGTCAAGTGGATGCAGCTAGCACAGAACCGGGTTAAGTGGAGAAATATGGGAGAGGCCTTCGTCCTGCAGTGGGTGTAGTCTGGGTAATGATGATGATGATGATTATGATGGCTTTCAGAGAATGAAGATGCATGTGCTGCAAGTACTGACATTTAGGCTGATCTTTGACTTGACCCACCAAAGCAGATTTTTTTTTTTTTAGTTTTGCGTATAACTGCCTGGGTGCTCAGATTAATAACTGCGTGCCAAATCTATTCAACAAGAGTACTACCCCAACGATGCATCACGTCTTCGCCAAAGAATGTCAGTGAGCTCTCAATCCAGTATCCGGAAACTACAGCCCATTCTAGAAAAGGAGGGATTACTCTGAGTTTGAGGCAGGTTGCACTTTTCCGATGAAAATGAAGGGGTTAAGCATCCCATTCTTCAGCCTCCGAGCCACCAATTCATGGTGCTCGTTATTCGTGACGCTCATTTACGAACATTCCACGGCGGCGCTCAGGACACCCTCACTGAAGTGAAGGAATGGTTCTGGATTCCACGTGGCGTTCGGCAAGTTAAACGGGTTCGAAATAATTGCAACAGCTCTGAGAGGTCGTGTAAAGCCAGGAGGAGCTCCCACTGCACCTTCGCAGCAGAAAGAGTATGCCGTTCGGAACCGTTCGAGGTCGTTGAAATAGACTTTGTCGGACCAAAATCGTACATTGCACTCTTCACGTGCGCTGTCACTCGAGTCGTTCATCTAGAGCTTGTCTTGAACCTTTCATCTGATTTCTTTCTATTGACTTTCAGAAGATTTGCCGCCCTACGGGAATTGCCATCGGTTATATACAGTGACAACGTGAAAACATTCCAGAGGGCGTCTAAGCAAATTGCAGCACATGTCTTTCAACATGTTATTTGACGGAAAGTTACACGACCACTGTACCAAGACACGAATTGGGTGGAAACTAATTGTCTAAACAGCAGCATAATGGGGTGGATTCTGGGAGAGTATGGTGAGAACTGTGAAGGTTTATCTGCGCAAAACTCTACCTCAGACAAGACTCACCTTCGAAGAACTTAAACTGTTTTACAGGAGGTCGAGAGCATCGCGAACTCCCGCCTCATGACCCATATTTCTGCATCGCCAGAAGAACCCGGTGTTGTTACGCCAGCCCACTTTCTGACTGGAATGAGATTTACATCGTACCATCGTCGTATCCTGATGTCATCGCGTTAATTAACCCAAGGTTTGTCACGAAAGTGGAGGCATGACGAACGATTGCTTGAGCAGTTTTGGATACGTTGGCGTAAGGAATCCATTTTGTCTCTTGAGTCGGCTCACGTGTGAGAGCCAGAAGACCTCCGCCGGTGACCTGGTTCTCCTTCATGACGAAAAGGTGCCTCGACAAATTTGGAACACTGCCAGCGTAGTGGAAGCGATCCCCGGAAGAGATGACCGCATCAGAGCCTGTGTTCTGAAGCTGCCCAACGGAACCACACTGCAACGGCCGGTTCAACTCTTTATCCGCTCCAGTTGAGTGATTAGTGCTACCCCAGCGTGCCACCTCTGCTGTCCAGCATTCCACCAAAACCGTCTCAAAATTCGATAAATATTTTCAACCAAACATCACAATTACCGCTAATGTGTACTGCGGTGCTGGATGTGAAAATACGGGCAGTGAAACTTCTGTATGGCTTAAAAATGAAAGGAAGGAAATTTATCATTCGATGTAACAGCCTTTAGCAGAACAGGTTAAGCAAAAACGAAACCAGAAATTCGACCACCGTCGTAAGTAGCTAGAGTGCTTCTTAAGCTCATGCGTAAGGCTTGAAAAGCAGCCTCGAGCAGAAAAGCTGGCAAATTGTATAACATATATATGTGGCTAATAGAAGAGAACGGTTTCTTCGAGTGTTCATTCGTACTATTTTAGCACATCATTCACTGCCAGCATCCGGGGCAATTCGCACTACACAGCACTGTTCGTGCCTTTCATTGAGCATTCTCCCCTGTAATTAATTCTCATGTAAGAAAAAGTGACATACATAGGCCGTGAAGCAGTTCTACCGTTCTTAAGCATATTACTGAATATATTGTTTAAAACAGCAATATGCAATATTTTACAGATTTATTTTAAGCATTTGGAAATAGCAATTACAAGGATACCGATCACACTGCAAGGTAACTGCAGCAAGTTCAGCTGGCTAAACGATCTTTCAACTTCCGCGTTGAGTCGCCTATCGCCACGCGCCTCGCAGGTTCGACGGACGGTTGAATTATTGATGGGATTATTTCACACCCTAGAGCAGCCAAGTGCAGAACGGCACCAGCTGTGAAGATCATCGCGGTCACTACCTTAAAGCATAGCATATGACTGTCCATGCCAACGCCAACGGAATTAACCGCATCACGGATGACCAGACGGCTGTCTCTGTTTGAGATCAACCCCACAGTTCTTCGCACATAACCTGCAGGCATCTTTTAAGCAGAGACGAAAGGCAGAACTTGACATCCACTAAGCATCCACTGAAAAACCTGAAATACCCCCAAACAACGCGACCCGCCAAATAAATATTCCTAATACGCTAAAAAACCGCTAGCCGCTAGATACAAATTTTTCCCGCCAATACAACAAAAAAACATAAATTTAGCGAGAAATCAGCTAAAATGGCAACATTGATTAACAAACAGTAACCCTTATCACAGCTGGAGGCCGTGAGGCTGTTGTGCTTTTTTTCTTTTCTGGGATGAAAGTTGGACCGTGCGCAGTTATTTACAAGTATACCCCCTCCCGCTCTCTGCGTTGTGTGTGAGAGGAGTGTTACCTCATTCTGTGCAAGGTACGGCGCGGGAGCCGGGTCGGAGTAAGACGATGCTGTTTAGCTCTTGATCTGGCGCCTGGGAGTTCATAGTCGAGACATACGTGAGACATCAACCCGGCGCCGAGAGAGAGAGAGAGATAGAGACTCGCCTGAGGATCACATTGACTTGAGTCACACAAGTATGGTCACACAACGGCAGCACAGCATTTCTCGCTGGGTGGTGACCTGTGGAACGTCGGTGCGGTACTGTAACAGGTGTTCGGCTAACTTTCTGTGACGTGTGCCGAACGATTCGTGCGAAGCAGTATTTTCGCGTTGAGAGAACAGTTCGGCAGAAACAAACCGGAGGTACAATCTGAGATGCGATATGCCTTGTATTTTACTTTTTTTTCGTGGGGAGAAGGGGGGGGGGGGGGGGGGGGAGTAATGCTTTAGCATACCGGATGCAGCACGACTGCTGAGGTTAACGTAACCGCGTTAGGGGAACTGGGCAGGTGCTGATAACAAGCGCATATACAGTTACGCGGCGGCGGTAACGGTAATCTTCACGGTATGCTAAAACAAAGCTTAACACGCAGCCGACATAGCGAGCAGATTTTTGATCCCTGATTATTAAGGATTTTCTGAAGGGGTTCATATTGAAATGAAAAAACAAACCAACAATGTTTTATTGTAGTGTGGTACAGTTAATATTGCGGATTTTCGCGGCCCCGCAACCTAATACGTTATAGGCGGTCTACGCTGTATAAATTGTTGACTTTTCGGTTTGAACCAATGAGCAACGATTAAATTGGGCCAACTTTTCTAAATTCGGTTATAACGAGAAAATGTTAACATTCTTGGCATATAACGTACAGCTAGCGGGGCGTTAAGCGGAGGTTCAAAGTTAAAATAACTAGCGCAATCAGGGCCGTGACGTGACAATTGTATTGGTTCAGTAAGCCGCAGAGTTGTACGATTTGTTCGATTTGCTTCGCTTGCTCACACGCCTCGAAAGACCAAAAAGCACAACCTCATCCCCGCCTGCTAGATAAGCACTGTTTGTTCATTATAGTCGCCTGCTTAAAGGGTATAACCAGCTAAGTATCGACTGCGCATAGTACACTAACACGAAATCATGGATGCTCGTTACGTGAAAACATATGTTCTGTTTATCGCGAAGGTTCAGTGGCTCCTCCATTATTGTCATAAACACGCCGATCCGGCCCTCTGACTTAACCCTGCGCGACAACCCAACAATAAGATACCAGCCCAGTTCAGCCCGGTTGATGAATATAAGCAAAAGTTCACTTACGTTTTCGTCTGCTGGCTATATGATATAAGTTTGAGTCATTTCTATTACAAAATAATTTTGTACAAACACACCTTTAATTACTAATAGGTTCATGTTAATAAATAATCGCCCCGTACCACCGTAATGCTAAGGAGTGCTGCACTTAGCAACCGATAAAAGTCCGTAACTCATTCGCCCAAAGCAATATACGCGGAGTAAAAAAAGCATATATATACGTAACTTGATCTCTTAAGTGTTGCTCAACTCCCTATCTAATTTCGCTAAGTGAAAAAAACGTTTTCCGATAGCACTGTGGAATCTACAGTGCAGAAATGCGAAAGTCTGACCGTTGCAGCTGCACATGGTGCATCGCGTTTGGTCTCTGTCTTGTTTGCGCGTCGGCGATGTAGAAAAGACGTACGCGCTACTGTTAAACTGTTAACTTCGTTTATTACTAGATAAGAGGGTGCGACCTGCGTCGGCCGAGGCGTAAGCCGAACTCGCCGGGCGTAGAACGGAGGGAACGGAGGCCGGGGATGGGGATGGGGTTTGCTTCCCAGAACTAGAGGAGGGTGATGGAGCCCGCCGTGGAGGGCGTCCCGCTGGGCACAGACAGGCGGCGAGTCCTCCTGGCGACACGCGAAAAGAGGTGCCGGGGCCTGTCCATTAACGCGCACTGTTCCAGTCCCAGAACGGACGAGGACACAGCACTTCGAACACAACAGTCTCATTACCATGATCAACTAAATGTACCACCATTATCATCGCTGTTGTCATCATTGTCATTATCACTAATCGCAGCCTCATCGTCATCGCTACTATCACCATCGCGGTAAACAAGGAGAATAATGATGTGCGTCTCACGATCCCGGGCGTAGCGCAGGTGGTTAAAGGGCTCGGCTGTTGATTCGAGGGATGTAGGCTCGATTCTTGGTGGAGACAGGTTTTTTATTTTTTTGATGACGTCATCAAGATGATTGACAGCTAATTTTCCTCCCCATACATCCTTTATTAGCAAGTGACACAGTGCACTGATCCTACTCTCGCGCACGGGATTTCGTTCAATAAGCATAGAAAGGTTTGCGTCTTAAAAAGAAGAAAAGCTTCCACTGTACGGAGGTACCCCTTCAACTTCCCGAAGCCTGTCTGAAAGAGAGAATTTCGTTCTTCTCTAGGCTCTACCTTATTAAGGCTTGTGAGCTTACCGAGGGCCGAAAGATGCGAGCTAAGCAGTCGGTCACGTGATAGCATCCTTTTCTGACCAATAAAGCTACGTAACTCGTATCTTGATGCAAACATCACAGGTAATTATTTTTCAAGACCTACAAATTATGTGCGACGATTTGTACGCAAGCAAGTAACAAAAAGTTTCCTAATTAGTAGTTAGAGAATCATCACCTCCGTCAAAGGAGAAAATACTACAGAGTAATCACGGCGTCTTTACCGTTCTCCATTTTACTGAGAGGGGGTTGAGAACGAAAAGAAGTTCCCCCACAAAAGCCAACTGTCCGTGGTGCGGAGCAAAACCAACACTATATCATGACACATGGGAGTGCGGAAGGAATCAAGCATGTCACAAACACAAAACACCAAGTGCGGAGCAATGGGAGAGCCAGCTCAGCAGCTGCGAGCTAGAGGCCCAGAGGGCACTCATAGCACACGCAAGCGAGGTGGCCCGACTCAGTGGAGCCCTGGACTAGGGGCCCGCCCACGGCCAAGGAGGACACAGACTTCAATACGAAGACTCCGTCCTCTACCACTACTACTTCTTAAAGAACCAATAAAGTTTTCATTCATTTATTCATTCATTCCCACAAGTCTGGCGCTATCTTGGCCGCCATCATCAAACTCATCACCGCGGCCAGCGTAGTTTTTCTCGCTAAGTCTAAAATGAGCAAGGTTTGGAGTAAAGTTTTTAAACACTTTGGTAGATAACGTAGCTTTAAAATTTTTTTAAGATGTTTTTGTAGTTTCAAAACACATTTCAAACAATTTGGGGCATAAGGAAGTGATGTAGGACCATTGTGAACCATGTCCGCTAGCAAACTTTTACACTTTTTATTTTAAACTGAATTTTCGAGTGTCGTTTCCGTTTGCAGTTGCAAGGTCAGAGCATTTAAAATAAGAAGCCATTCGTAACAAAGAGCCGCTCGCGCTCTCACGCACCGTAATGGAACTTTCATGCGTTGCAACAAGGCAAAAGCTCCAAAGGTATCTGGCATATCGCCTCCCCGATGGTGGGTGCAAACGCGTCCCACTGCGCTTACATTTGCAAATTTCATGACAGGTTTCTTACCACAACGAGAGATATGCGTGAACTATGGACTGCAAGGCGTGTGAACGAAAACCTCCCTGAGACAAATGACACCAAGCGAATTGAAAATTTTTATCCACCGATTTCCTTACAGGAACAGCTGGACAAGTGGTTCTGCCCTACGGGTTTACCATCGTCTGATTGAAGCCTTCTCGACCGTCATTCATGAAAGAGCACCAGGCAAATAAAGGGAACACTAAACACACAGGCGAGCAGCCTTTGACGTATGTCGAATGCAACGTCGGCCATCCAGAATACGACAGGCAGGCTACTACTGTGGAATTCGTCCACATTTTGTTCTTTATTTTCTTCGTCTCTTTGCGCCAAACCAAAATTCTGACGTGCTATCAGGAACAGAAGAGATGCATGTGTGCTTGACGGACGGAATGCACGCGAAGCGCCTTACAGTTGCAGTGCTAGCTAGCCTTAGGATTACACAGAAGATTGACACATATATGAATACACATATGGCATGCTGAGGCCACCCAAAAGTAATAAAAAATAATGTGTCTCTACCCGTACCACTAAGTATAGCGGTTCAGTAGGTACGCGACACAACAAACCATCAGGAGTGCTCCAGATGCGACGATTTAGCCTTTACTTACTGCAGCTACTCTACAAAAGCCGCTAGTTAACGGCATGCCATCATGTTCCAAATATATATGTTGCCAAGTGCAAACACTGTTCATCGGCCAGATTCATCCCATGCTTAAATCATAACCCTTATCTCGTGTAGGAGGAATTGACTGCGTGCAGCAAAACCTGTTCGCCCCCCCCCCCCCCTTTCAAGTCAAAGGTTAGTTTAGAAGCAAATGTCAAAGGTTAGCTTTGAAGCAAATGAATCCAAGAACACCGGACGCGCCGTGCATCGCAGGCAGACGAACGACGACTAGGGCCACCCATCATCGATTACGTGAATAAAATAAGCTTTCAGTGAGGTTATATTCAACACGCACACACATTACATGCGGAAAAAAACTCGATATCAATACACATTAGCCCCTGGTCCTTGCGCATCCTGTCGTTCGCAAGAAGGGAGCTGAATCTGGCGGTTTATGCCAAGCGTTCTTATTGGATAAAAGCAGTGCAAATTTTTTCAGTCAATATTCAGCAATTGTATCTGTTTTCTTTCCAAAATACACGTGTAGAAGTTGTGCTACAAACAAAACGTATGTCTCTATTTTTTAGATCTTGCTCGATGTTTCCTAATATATTCTTTTACCAGTCCCGTCTTATACTTTTTGCTAACCTTAACTCGCGCACCTTCGGCACATTTTTCCACAATTAGAATTTATTCTTTTATTACTCCAAAGGAACTGATGTCATTAAAAAGCGCTGTCATGGCACTGACTTCGAAAGGCATTTCACGCAAAGCAATTTCTTCTGGAGAACTCAAAAAGCAATAAAGTCATTTTATGCCAGTTCAGCCGCGCATGAACTTAACCTAAAATGCAAACCAGTATTTCAATGCTCAGTACGGCATTTTTTATGTTAACAAGAGACCCGCGTGGGTGAAGAGATATGTAATGTTTGATGCCGCGCCTTTTCATCGCCAGAATAGATTTCGGTCCACCCTGGATATTATATTAGATCTGTTCAAAGTGACTTTTTTGTGACTTAAAGCCTGCGAGACTTAGAAACAGTCTCGTGGATATTCCCCAATGTCAAGTATTTTAATGACAGGCCATATAGGCTGCCAACGCGCCTCAAGTGACGCAACTGAAGCTACATGTTATAGGCCGCTTTCAAGATACTAAACCGCGTCAGCCTGGCCATTACCCATAATTTCATCCCCAAGAAAGGAACGGAATCTACCGACTTATGCAAAGAGGTCTTGACGCATAAAAGCCGTGCAAATATTTTGAGGTAGTATTGAGCAATCGTATTTGATCCTTTTCCATGTACAGGCGTAGAAGTCGTGCATGCCATCGCTTAAGGCCTACTAAACATCATGTATCGCAGTCTAAAACGAGAAAGCAATACCGCGGCATATATTTGCAAGCAAACATACTGTTCTTTATTTCGGCAAATAGCGTCGTTTCTTACTATTGGCGTGCTGCTATATATTATTTCAATACGGAAGTTTAGTGGCAGGCTGTGCTCTTCGCGAAGATTATTGTTATCTTCTATAGTTGTTTTTAAAGCAATATAAATAGACCTGACAAGAGAACATACATAGAAACTCTACAAAAGACAGAAGGGAGAGGAAGCAGAGGGTAGCGAACTGAAACAAACATGGAGTTTTAGAACATGACACTGCCGGGACGTCTCAGTTCCCAGACGCCGCGTCGCTCGTAGCAACAAATCGGCGGCTGTCCTAGGGAGAGTTGGCTGGTATTTTTACCAGCACCTGGAAGAAGCGAAGCATAATATATCATTATATACATATATGAAAACAGAAAAAAAAAACTGGAGGAAAAAAACTGGCAGGAACGCGCGTAGAGCCATGGGGCAAGGCAGTTTTTTTAAAATTGGATGTAGGGACTATCTGCTTCCAGGGATTAATGAATAAGTCAACTCTGAACTGTGACAAGATTGAAAGGATCAAAACTCTATCCATACAAGAAAATAAGTGTGAGCTAGTAATTTTAGTAAACCTTGCGAATTGTCAGCGCAAATGCTTATATCACTAGACAGCGTATACATGTTTCATAGCTATTAGAGAGATTTAGCTTGCCGGGGTACAAATGTCTCTGGACCCCACACGCTTAAAGCACGATGTAAACGAGCTATCACTTTATTTTCCTAGCAAACATGAAATAACTGAAGTCCAACTTTCACTTCGACAAGTATGAAGGTTCCGTTCCGGAATTATCTCTTGAACATAATTATTGAAACAGGGAAATTCCAGAGGGTATATATCTATTACTCCAATGCGAGCACTCAATAGTAGCGCGAAACATTGCTTTATTCGCTCTTTGTTTACCTTGCCTATTTATCGCGGCGGTGCGGGTCTTAATACCATTACTTGGCATCATAGAAGGCTTCAGGTTTCTCTGGTATACGGTTGCAGCATTGCAAAACTTCTCATGTACTTCAGGAGCTTTATGTTAAATGTTTTTCGTCGTGTTCACAATAAGCATTGCTGAGAACGACAATCATTGTTAACTCGAACATTGCACGACACGCGCGTAGCACCATGCGTAGCAAAAGCACCGCGATAAGTATGTTGTGAAATTGTGTAACCCTTCCACATCGCAAAATACAGAGGCAAGTACGTTATTAGGCCTCCTATTTCGCTCCAAGCGAAAGAAGTTATCTTTGCCGGCATAAGAAACTTGTGTACTATTCTCGTGTTTCTCTTTTTAATTGGTTGGTAACAACTTTATTTTTATTTTTTGTGCACCTCTATATGCGCAGTGAGATTTTCTTGTTTATTTCTTCAGTTTCATCGAACCAGCTTTCACTTGACTTGTTGTATATGTTGCATGCTTTTGTTTCTCCGTTTTGAAGCTGTTCACCACTCTCAGTTATGTAACTCCAACTAGCCTATAGGGCCCCATTCTTACTCACTTATAAAATCTGCGCCAACGCGTGTACCCTCCCCGCTGACTCAGCTTTGGGATTTGTCTTCTGAGGACGAGGTGCCAGATAGATAGCACTGCCCGTCGCGGCTGGATTTAGACATGGGCGAAATGCAGCAAACGCGGTGTTACGCGATATCGGCGGTCGTGAAATACTTACAGGAGGGTCTAAAAGATACCGAAACTATCCACAACATAAGGGGCATATTTTGTTTGTTGATCTATTATTTTCCTCACCTTCCCCTAAAGCTCTGTAGCAAGCATATCGAGTACGCCATGCTTCCGACCTTTCTTTTCTTTACGAGACGTTGCGCATTTCGCACAGAATTTTAGTCACCGAGAAGCGAGACAGACCTTGTGCCTTTCATTTCTCCAATTTTTTGTTCGACGTTTTAAAGTTCAGGTATACATTTTGTTACGCATATATATATATATATATATCACCGGACAAACACCGCAATCTGACTCACCATAACGTTGTGCTGAGAAGAAACAACGAGAGAATCGGGTCCCGCCCGCGGGTCGCAGCCCAGAACATCTCCATCTTCGAGGGGGGATCCCGACCGGTTAACTACGAGATACCCCAGAATGGGCGCTCCATAGCGGCGAGCCCTGGCTGCCAGAAGCCACTTGTTGGGAGCCCTGTGGCCAACGACCACGGCTGGCATCCCTGTGGAGCCGCCCACGGTGTCTGGAACCAGCCAATGAGAACCAGTGCCTAATAACTGCGACGTCGGCTGCCAACGGTAGCGAGTGCCCCTGCTCTGCGCCAGGTATTCAAAGGCGGGCGCCAGGCGGCAGCGGCCCTTGGCACGATCCGCTACGAGGCAGCCGCCGTTGTCGGCGAAGCACGGAAGCGTATCGCCCCTGCGCAAGCAGCCAGCACCTTTTTTCTAAACAGGACTTCTACAGGGGTGACACCTCTATAGCAATAGCTGTTCTAAAACTGTACTACCAAATGCGTGGTGCTGTAACAAAAAACAGTGCAAGAAGGAAATTAACAGAGGCGAGAAACGCAACCGTAACCACTGAGAATCTAACAAGGCCGTTGCATGACCTTTCCTACTTTCTTACCAGCAGCGAGCATCACGACACCGGATGGGCGATGGTCAGCAAATGAATCTTCGCGCACGAGTTTGGAAATATTGGCGGAGATATCACGTGACTGGACTGAGATCCGTGCTCGCAGCTTCATTTTCTGCACTTTATCGTCCATCCACAATCGAGACGTCGGCTGTAAGGGTGAGCTTACCCGCGATACATTAGTGGTGCGGGGAGTCTACTCCAATTAGACTCAACTACACTCTGTAAGGGTGAGCTGCCCTTCTAGAGATCGCGGTGGTGACGCTGAAATGAAGCACGTTATTCTGTTCCCCCCTACCACTATCCCTCTCACTCTAATTACTATTCAGGTGACAACCCCTTATATGGATGAAGGATGTGTGACGGGACGTAACGTATACTGACTCATGGCAGGTCGTTTGTGATGCATATGGGCTACTCTAAGATCTGTATCTTCCTACAGTCCGGCTGACATCACTATTTCTACCTCCACTGATGTCGCTCAAATTCATTTTATTCGGGTGTAGACGTGAGATGAATTCGCGTAAAGAAAGGGGAAGCATGTTTTTCAGCGAGAAGTCGTCCTCCTCGGGGCAGCTAATTCCCTCTTCACGGCCGTTTCCATGCTTAGTAATCACTATAGGCAAGCAACCACCAGAACCAGGTGTGAATCTACAACCATTTTCTCAGCTGCCTAATTCCACACCTGTGGCGCTACTGTGAGTGGTTCCTTCGCTCGTTATAGTTCCGACCAGTACACAAGTCGCAAGCTATCACTGTCAGTATAAACTTAATTGTCTATGTACTTCCATCAGCAAATAAAAACTGCTTAAGTTTCTGAGCCAATGCTTCCATAAAAGAAAGCGTGCAAACTTAATTTACACATTTCTGAAACATAACATTATCGTAGAGCACTGCGTCTTGCAGCATTGCATAACATATTAGCGTCCCTTCATATTTATTTTCATATTCACCTCTTCCACGGAGTGCTTCGATCGCCATGAATACTAACAATATCGTCTACCTCTCGCAGCAAAATATCCATTCCTACTGTACACATACACATGTGCGCTAACTATACACGTACGAGCATCTATTAAATTTCAAGAAACGAATTTCCGAGCAGCGCTGCCACATCATTGGAAATATATGCACAAAATTCAAAATGCTACAAGCACACTTGATTGCTTAATTGTGAAAATGCGAAAGCACTGGAATATTTTGCATTAGGTTACTTTGCAAAGCACTGATGTCATGCTACATTGCATAATGAATATGAGTCGCGTCTATGCGCGATGTTTGTACACATGCAGCAACTTTGTCTCCTTTGTTTCCACTCCTGCAGGGACCCAAGAAGGGCTTGCAGTATGTGTAGATAAATAAATAAATGAACTTACACTACGTCACCTTGTAAAGTGCTGAGTCATCTTATACCCGACAAAGCCCGTCCGCGTGTTGCGAACTATCACCTTCTACAGGCATAATCGAGAGGAGGGACGCGATGTGTGCTGCCAAAGCTGGCAGGAGACAGGTACTGCTACTGATAGCCAAGTTTAACTAGATGCAGACTGTTGCTGATAATCGAGCCTCTGGCTATCGGCGCATGCATAACAGCTGTGCTCCTCTCATTTCGTTATATTTTTTATCTTATCTTGCCTATATATTTTCTCGAGCTGCGAATAGACAGTTGGTCACTCAGCAGGCGATGCTGTCTTCTGTGTTTGCTCACGAACGCGATAGCAGTTGGCCACGCGCTTTGTTGATATAAAACGCCACACGAACGTGCCTGCACGCCTAGCACCAGCGCGTTCGATCCTCACCGCCGTAATTTTGACAAAGAAAATACACCCCAGCAGCCTACGTCACGACTTAGGATGGGCGATGAAATACCAGCAAGTGAAGCTGCGGGCGTAGATTTGGGTCGAGTCACGTGATGTCCCCTCGGAACTTTACTCAAGTCCGTGCGCGTAGATTCATTTTCTGACCCTTTATTGCCGTTCGCTGCTTGAAGAGAATGTCATGCACAAGCCTTGTTGGATTTTCGATGGTGTTGGTTTCTATTCAATATCCAAGGGTCCTGGTGGGTTCGACTCCGATCTCAATGTACTGAAGCTAGAAGCTGCGAATTCGGCCATGACATGCGGTTTCGGGATGTCACGCAACTTACCGGCCAGTGAGTGGTCTCCAATGTCAGCCACCAACTACGACCTGCCGCAGGTATGCTCGTGATCTTAAGTTAATTTTTCGAGGGACGCCCAGTTTCCCTCGTGGGGGTTTTGATGGTTTCGCATTTAATTTCTAGGCTAAGTGTGCTTCGTTTCCATGTCTCCCTCACCCGTGCTGTGAACATTGGGGCAGTTGGAGCTTGCGGTAGTTACCACATATTATAAGCACAGCTACCACCGCTTTCTGGAGGCCTGTAAGAGTCTCCAGAGAGCGGACGAAAGGTTCCTTTTCAAAAGTTTTGCAAATACAAGGCTTACAAGGCTTTTTACAAATACAAACATTGATGGAGGCTGCAGCCTATGTGAAGCGACCTTCTCGGGCATTTTCCACATGGTCTGGGCCTGTCCATTCAATCCCCACAATTCCCACTCCATCATTACACACCCTTCTTAGGAGGCCTGGGAGGCGGCGCTGCTCAGCTGCCATGGCCTACAGTCCCAGCGGACCTTAGTCACCAGGGCGCGAGCGGCGTTAGATGCCATTAGGCTCCGGAATCGGAGCTCCACCTAGATATGTGAGGACCTGGGCCAATAGGGTCTGGGTCCAAACGCCTCCTTGCGAAAAAGAATTAATAAATGTTTGCCTCCACCTACGTGAGAAAATCTAGACAACCCACGCTTGCTCGCGCTTCGGAAGCATCTTTCCTTCTCCTCCCTTTTTTACTCTCGCAGAAACGGTCTGCGCCTCGCGTGGCCCGACGCAGCTCCGCTTTCTCTCAAATGATAGACAGCCAAACACGGGATGTTTTCCGGGATCTTTGAACTAAGTGGGCCCACACAATCGAGTCATTGGGGCAGGTGGCTGTTGGCAGGTTGTTTTATGACGGCCCTTTAATGACGCCAGATTTCCATGGGGCTTCTAAATCTTTCGCATTAGACTGAATCAATTGATTGTAGCCGGTGGCCGCAATCTACTCCGCCCATAAGACATTATGTGTGTGTGTGCTTGTCCGGCCCTCCTTATGAGCATGCTTCTGGCAAGAGGAACTTGGCAGGTGATAATGCCCCATCCGTGCCTGCAATTCATATCACCAGCCGAATACCCCATACCATAAGCATGTTGGTTATTTTCGTACCACAGATTATGGACGCCGTCAATGCGACCGGCTTTTATGTCCATGCATATTCCCTTTGCATTAAAACGCCCCTGTCTCCAGTGCCACTTTTTTGAGCAAAGGTATTTGGGAACAGCGCGTACCTGGTCACCGTGCGACCCACGATCTGACCGACAGCTTCCTGCTCCCCGATCCTCGCTGGCCATAGAGGGACGCTACGTGGAAGCACCGCTGGCAACCATCGCTCCACGGGGAAGGTGTCCAGCCGTTTGCTCAGCACCTGCAGTGTGGGGGACAGAGGCCTCATCGCGCCATCCGGACCGGACAGAATCCGTCGAGCCGAAGACAGCAGACCGCCAGAAGCAAGACTGCGCATCAATGATAGAAAAAGGGAGATCAAGGTCAACCAGCGACATCGTCTCCGCTGTCATGCGTTAGATAGTTCCGCATACACAGTCTCCTTTGACAAATTTAATTTCATTCCCCCGAATGATATTTATTCAGTTTAGTGACATTTTTTTACGCGGTGCTAAGTGACCAAAAGAAATGTCATTCGCAAATGATGGCATTTACGATGGATAAAAACTGGGGCATATATACTTCAGATTTTAATGCTTGCTACAATATGTTGTGAACGAAAGCAGCTTTTAATTTCATATTCATGTCTTGCGTTCCTTGCATGCAGCCAGCCTCTTAATCACGACTATCTATTACGAAGTTCAGCGGCTATATCGGCGTCCGTTGACGGAAGGGCACGGACAGTGTGGAGGGGCACGTGGGCGCTCGGTTACAAGAAGCGCGCGAACTGCCCATTTTGAACAATGCACACTTTTCATGTACTGAAAATCAAGTTTAATGAGCAACAAATTAAATAGCATTGTCTACTGTGCCGTCCGACGTCACTTTTGTGCAACCTTCGAGTATCCATACTTGGGAATGGAGTATGGATTTGAACCAACTAGCCCAACAGCAAGTGTTGCTTCGAGTATCGCCCGACGGCGCAGCACACTACAGCCGTCTATACATCCCTGTCTTCCCTTGGCAGGATGGTTTGCTCAGCGTAACGTTAAGCAGTATCCGAAAAATACGTGACCCCTGCTGCATCATTAAAGCAGGAGACAAATTCGCAGCGCTTGCTGCACTGTATACCGCAAGCTTACCGCAACGGTGCTGCCCGGGACAAACATACAGACAAACGCATGAGTACGCATGACCAAGACCAAACCATCAGTACCTGACCAAGGTCAAAACTAATTAGGCTTGATTGACTCACAATTAGGCCTAATTGACTCAGGTCTATGTGCTGACATCCAGCATGCAGCGACATCTAGCGGCCTCAAAGTGATCTCGGCATGGGCAGTGCAATGCGCAGTGGAAGATCGCAGTACACTAAAACTCTCTAATGAAGTGTGCGAGACGATAGAGGCAAAAATAAAGGATCATTGATTAAGCGAATAACAAAATGTATATACTATAACGAGGATTAACAAGAAGAAATGCAGATGGAAGCAAATAACGCTATCGCGTCACACCATCGCAGGTGGAACTTAAATGTTCCCTTTTTTTCTTCCAACTTCACGTAATATTTTTTTTTCATCGCTGAATACACAGTCCTTCTTTTTATTCTGATGTTTCTCAGTACCATTCGAGGCACTGCTATTGAAAAGACGCACCCTTCGTCTTCGTACTTGAGCTGCCTGGCGAAGACCATGACATCTCCTGATAAGGCAGGGTCGGCCCTGACAGCATTGTCCGGCACACCACCGTGTGCGCCCACCGGCAGCCAGGCAAGCACGAGTCCATCAGTTTCCAGGAGGTACTGGAAGTATCCGCTGCGCACCTGGCCGGAACTCAGACTCGACATGCAAGTCGGCCTGGTAATACAACAGATGGGTTAAAGCATCTCCCCATATTCACAGTTTAGTAATAAAACAAAACCTCCTAGCGTAGCATGCAGAGAATAGAGATCGTAAACGAATTTAAGCGATAAACACTGAAGAAGCCAAAAAGAATGTACTCTAGTGTACTTTTGAATGACGTTATACAACATACCAGCTTACTCGTAAAAGGAAATGTGACTGTACACTTGTCATATGCCCTTAGATTTCTTGAAGTACCGCTTTTAAACAAGCTATCATTTTAACACTTTCACTTTCTTCATTACAACAAACATACATTTTAACATAGTGTCTCGGGCGCGATTGTCTTTTTACTTATGTGCCACAAAACAATATGGCGTTTATGGCCAGGATTATAAGCGCACTTACAGGGGGGACACTGGTTTCGGAGTATGATTGTGTTCAGGCATCTTACACAGCCGTTCATGAACCTTAAAAAGTTAGAGAGTGAAGTCACGACAGGCAGACCTACACTCATCGATTATTTGCATGCGGAAGGAGTTTTGCGTTTGTTGATCATTCACATGTACTTCCCGGTTACAGCAGCCGGTTACACAACGTCATCTTCTCTGTCGTATGATTCTCGCAACTGTAATTTCCGCAGCCTGGCCAAAGTTAGCCCAGGCAGAGAAAGGAGGGGTTTTCTGAATGGATCATTTATTGACACTTGCTGAAAGTAGGCACGACAGTGACCGATCAAGCAAGGGAAACTCTAAATATACCGCAACCATCTGTTCGCTTTTTAGAGCACCAAAAAATCTGGGGAGTTCCTGTGACAATAACTTTTACAAAAAGGGCAGGGCAAATGCTAATATTTCTTGATCTATTGTGTATTCCCATACGGGCCTCATTTGTCTTTCCCTAAAAGATGAAGATGACATTATTTAAATAATTCCCCGCCTACACATTTACAGGCATTATTCATAGATGGATGCCTGCTGAAAACTTAAGTTCTTTTTTGTTTTTTTCTTTTTCATGATATACCTAATTCTCCTAAGCAGCGCAATAGGGTGAAGCGATGCACACTGCGCCGGCTACGCACTCATCACAGCTTACTTGGTGTTTCGAGCAACTAAGCAAGGAATCCAGGCGTCTCCACGGTCGGAGCGGCCCGCGTAGTACAGAGAGCGGCCGTCGAAGCCGGCGGCCACAGAGGAGCGAGGGTGGTGACCTTCAGCAACCGTCATCCATTGCACTGCGAGGAAGAGGCACGCGCTGGGCTCAAAACTTTTCATGAGTGTGCCAGCTGTGTTTGGATGTGTTTGGAGCGGCAGCGACAAAACCATGCAGGACCACATATATTTGCATATTAACCACAGCATACAGCTACACTAACATATAGTACAGCATCAATTAGCCATTACTTCAATGGGAATTGACTTCCTTCTAGAGAGGTTGTCTATTTACCTCTTCGTTTTATTTCTACCGGCTATTGTAAAAAAAGTATGCACCAGCCCTTTGTAGGTGACCCAAAGATGTTTTTATTATTATTATTATTATTATTATTATTATTATTATTATTATTATTATTATTATTATTATTATTATTATTATTATTATTATTATTATTATTATTATTATTATTATTATTATTATTATTATTATTATTATTATTATTATTATTGGTAGTAGTAGTAGTAGTAGTATAATATGCCAACCTGGAAATACCGCTCTGTGCCGGCTCAGAATAAGCACATGAACAAACCGAATAGTCAACGAACGACAGAGGACGCCCCAAGGTTGCGTTGAAGATGCTCATGAATAAAGGCGAGACTAAATCAGATGTATGTAGTAAATAGACGGTCAGAGCTGCTACATGCAGTTTCCACAGACAGCGTGGCGGAAACGTCTACTGACAGGCGTTATTCGCTCCACTCCCAGCAACCGTGCAACAGGATAAAACACAGCAGATTCTTCCCCTTGGCGAGGAAGTGTTTTGCCAAGATCACATGGCACGATCTATATGCCTGAACTAATGATATATGCGTACATTTAACGGGAATCTCCGGCTCCTCTTCGGTCGCATTCGCATCGTCCCACCAGCTCTCCGCCATGCCGAAGATCTCGCCGCGTAACGCTTCGCTGGTATTGATGGTCGGCAGCATATCTGACACATTTCCCGTCTCGTACAATTCGCGACGCTCGGACTCTTCGTAAGCTGCAAACACAACCCAGTGTATCGGCGTTGTTGCACATACTGTTGCGGCCAAGTTCGTTAATTATATTGTCCTTCAGAGTGCGCGACACCATAAACTATTTCGCTGCTTTTCAGAGCATCAGTGACAAAGATGCTAACTATCTCTAGCAGCTAGAAGGCGGGAGAGGAGGTTAGTTGGTCAGACCCTTCGGGTCGAGGACGTTTCACCATTTTCGTTTCCTTAAAGAAGAAAACGAAGATAGGCAAGACCATCTAATAAAGATATCGATCTCTTGCCCGTTTTTCTAGATAACGGTAGACTGCGACGCCTTTGATTTGAGTTTTGAACCTAGCAGTGTTTAATGGTTTCATTGGAAGACATAGCTCATTTTACCGTCACGATGTTTCACACGTCGCCGACAGCTTCTCATCACGCTCCGTGATCACCGCTGTGGTGACCATTAACGCTGGGGATGTACTCAGAGTTATAGTATGCGCATACACGTCGGCGTTAAACCTCACACAAAAAGCATAACGATAGCATGTATTTGAAGGAGGCATAATACTAAGGTTTTTAATTTCAACTTCGAAGACATTACAACACTCTTTTAAATAAGAGAGTGAGTATCGACCTTATATCTTTATCCAAAAAAGGGAGAGAGGAAGGGAGGTTTTATGCCGGGTAAGCCTCCATTACCCTCTAAGCCGAATCCCGTTTTGTATTTCGTATCCAGCAAATAATATGCTTAATTTGATTTTCTCATCATGCTCTCTTTGCGTTTTATTTGATATTGGTGATAAGTATGTTACCAAAAAAAAAAAGGATCAAAGCGGAAACAGGCACTGTCGGTTCTAGTACACTGTACTGTCGGTTCTCATCTGGCGAAGAACACGTCTAAACGTTAGGAAGTCGTCAGTTTGGTCTCCTCCAGATGCCCTTAATTTATTGTTGTTATTCACACTTTGCACATTTTTGGTAGAAAAATTAGAAGGAGCAATGTCGATTTCAATTTGGGAATAACTAGGCCATTGAGAAGTTGGAACGGAAATAGGAGGCGGCCACACGCCGTGACGAACGATCGTTTGATGTTTTCGGGTGCTTGGAACCACTCAAATGTTCGCGCTCCATTTTATTTGCTGCAGTCTTCTACGGCTACCGGGAGCGATCGTTCCTCCCAGCGAGATTTGGTCTTTGAGCCTTACAATGTGACAATATAAAAAACAAGGCAGTATACGGACAGAGTGGTTAAACTCAAGGAATGAACTCCTTAGAGACTAAAACAAATAAGCACCAAAATTACCTGCTCACCCGAACATGAATCGTAGAACCGACTGATTAAATGTGCTCACCTCGTAGTCCGATGTGGCGCGGGTTTCCTATAAGCATTAGAAAAAAAAAGTAATTAGGGAAGAACGTAATGGCTAGCTTAGTATGATTCCATTATATACACACTTCAATTGGTGAACCGATCCCTCAAATTAGTAAAGCCGACGATTAAAGGGTAACTAAGTTTTTGTTGTTGTTTTTTTTTGTTTTTTCTTTTTTTCTTTTTGACAAAATGAGTTTCTCAGAAAGCACCCTACACGTACGCATTCATTTTCAGAAGTAGAAACTTATCTAAGGTGAGCAGCTTTCTTCTGCCGTTTATTAAAGCAGCTTATAGTACACTCTTAATCTTGTTCCACATAGATTCCAGTTATAAGTGGAACGTTTAAAAATGTTCCGCGTATAAATGGAACATTTTTCAAAGTTCCACTTATAACCGGAACGTAAGTGGAACCAGGTTGAGAGTGTATAGTATACTTTAGTACTCTTTTAAAGTAGAGCCTAACCTTTTTTTGAAAAAAAATATATTTACGCCTTCACTCTTTCAAGCCACCTATTGTATTTTTAAAACTGGGTAAGGAATTCTAGCGCCGTACTACGCACTGATCTCAAAACAAGAACAGTCACAAGTCTGTCACAGGCAGATCACTTAGCCATATTACTCTTAAGGGTCGATTGTAACCAGCGCACACTTTGACCAATAGGAATGGAGGTTTACAGGTTTGTGACAATTTTTCGGCTCCTGAAGGTTTTATTTAACTAAGTGCTATCTGTCGATGTATATCAGCACTTGAATATCGCCTCACTGTCTAGGATACTTTGCTTAATTACATATGAGTCTTACAAACACTCTGATTAGGGATCGAGGCACAGGTTAATTGCAGTTTTGGTCAATTTTTAACCTTCCAGTATTCTGTCGTTGCTTAAAATTATACCGCCTCCCTTCCCTCCGTTGTCTGGATCTTCTCTCTCTCTCTCCCTCTCTCTCTCTCTCTCTCTCTCTCTCTATCTATCTCTCTCTGCTGAAATCTAAGCCTGCTAAAAAATAAATTTTAAAATATTTAGTGATAACAGCCGCACAGTGCGAAGGTCATTCATTCATTGAATGTGTAATAATGGTTACAGTGCTGTCTTTCTATCTAATTTTTGGAGCACCATAATGTACAATTTTTCGAGATTCAGTGAGTTATACTCGTGAAATACGAATTGCATAAATCGTAGAATGTGAGCCAACCCAATCATTTCGTGTCGTATACTCTTAGAGAAACTATCAGCTTACATTCCAATAATCGAGGTGATAAGATACACACAAAATAAATGGACCACCACAATATAACAATGCTATTCTACTTTATTTCATTTTATTTTCATCATAGACAAAAGCAACAATGCCCCCCCCCCCCCCCCCCCCTCCTACCTTCTCCAGCTGTTGTCTAGAGTCAGGATCGTTTAAACGGCGAGGCGGAAGATAACGACAGAATGGAAGAGAAGTAAAATGCCCTTTATGGCAGTCTATCTCTGTTGTTGTGAGAACTGACTGAGAGCAGTGTCTGGCAACCACAGAGACTGGCTGAGTTAATGTCGCTTGGCTCAACAGAGGGTGTTCACTCACTGGTGCCTTCGATGACGAAGAAGACAGCAGTGACCAGGATGGAGGGGCACACCAGCAGGCTGCAGATAGTGTTGATGAAGCTGTTGCAGTTGCGGGACAGCGTCGCGTCACCGGGATCCCTGCGTAGGCGGCACCGACTTTGCATCCGGCCTTTCTTTACGCTTGGCATTCATATCAGGCCGACCCTTAGGGTGCTCTTGATGGATACATGTCCGGCTCCTGGTGCAGCCTCGTTCGAGATCGGGTGAGGCAGAAGCACGATCCGAGAGTGAAGTCAATAACAGATACAAGTCATGGTGGGCTTCCGTGTAGTAGGTGAGAGGCGAGATGTCGAGGGCGACAAACCACGCACAGTAAAGGAAATGTTGATCTGAGCAAGGAGGACTGAGCCGTGAGAACGGACGTGATGGCATGCGCACACGCATATGTTCTGCGATTGAGGTGCTTTAGGCCTCGTGCTCTTATGCCATGCACTGTCCTTGCTGGGCCAAAAAGTTTTCATTTGTTTCCATACCTTTCCTGATACCCTTAAATTAGGTTTACAACGCCATTTGCAAACCCCAAATGGACAGCTAGCTGTCCAAATAGGTTGTGCACAGCTCTGAAACAAGATTTATTTCGAAAGGTGTTGCGTGGCGTGTGTTTGTGTTGAATAAAGTAATAATCACCTAGAAAGAATATTAACAATTGAAGTCATGCAGGGGATGGGAGATGCCGAGAGTAACACTAAGCACTATATCTCCACCCGCCCCTTTTTCCTGGCTATGGTGTCGTTTAAATACATATTCGAGCAACGCATACCTTCCAGCAACATCGCGTTCTCCTAGCTTCTCTTCGTTCAATGTGTTCCACGTATAACGAATCAGCCCAAAACTACGCGTCTCAGTATCTGGCAGCAACCACTCACTTTTTTCGCGCGTCTATGAATGGCTACTGAGATGGTGTCAGCGTTCTAGTGGCACTTGAAATTATTAGAACCTACACGTATAACTAGATACACACCAACATCAACAGCAGGGGCGTAACCAGAATTTTTTAGCCACACATATAACTAGATATGAGCCAACGTCAACAGTAGTGGCGTAACTAGAGTTTTTTAGCTACACGTATAACTAGATATGAGCCAACGTCAACAGTAGTGGCGTAACCAGAAATTGCTTTGGTGGGTACCACCGTTGGAAAAAATGAGGGGAAAAAAGAAGGCCTAAAGGAGGGTTGGATTGGGAGGTGTGCCTCTGATCAACAAGAACATGAAAACAGTCGCTCGCCTTCGAAGTTCAAGGCTCCATCAAAAACTGAACAATTTGGAAGCCATCAAGGCCTCCAAACTGTTGCCTGGTAAGAATTTGCTGCGTACCCCCCCCCCCCTCTCCTTTTTTTTTTTTTTTTTTTTTTTTTTTGCTGATTGATATCAAGAACATCAGATTTCGTGTTGGCTTCAGCAGCGAGCAGCGGCGTCTGAGAGAGTTCTTGTGCTCGAATCAAGTGGTGTTCCACATGCAGCTAACATGTGAACCACAACTTTACGCGTAATAAGGGCACACAAAAAGGGCACACAAAAGTGACATATGCGAAGTTTCGGCCATGAGACCATGCTTACCAGTCTTCTGAAAGTATAGAACAAGAGGGGAGGCCGAACATTAGGAGACCACATTTCAGTAATACGGCGCTGATAATTTTTGTAACGCAGACGATACAACCGCACTTGACGGATCGGCTGTAGGGTGCTATATAGAGTCTGACGAAACTGTTGCTCAGTATAGTACGCGGCTCTCGTCTGTTTGCAGACCTTGCCTTTGCAGCTGGACCGTATTCAGGGAGTGTTCTCAGCCAACTTTCCTTAATCGGGCACTGCAATCGGGCACTGCTAGATTTGTGTAGAAATTAAGTTAAAGCTCTTCATTCTCTTCGGCTGCCATTGCAACGTCTGTAAGTGTAAATACAAAATTGGTTTTAAGAGAAAAGAAAATGTGCTGTAACTCTAAATCTCAAGTGGCAGCTCCACCGCGCAGTAGCTTTGCATCTATGATACCTTGACGTGAAACAATCTATGAGGTTGCATTTTAATTTTATTCAATTATTCAATTCAATTTCAATTTAATTCAATTTATTACGGTAAAACCTTTTGTAGGCTCATGAGTGTATACAGGATTTGTGCAACCCCGAAGGATGTCGCACAGTCATTATCGAGAACAGAATTCATTGGTGAGTAAACGAATTGCTGTATAGGGTATAGAGGGTGATACAATGTAAATGTGCAAATTTTCGTTGATGTAGAGTAATTAGTTAGCTAATTAGAGCCCCAAACGTGAATTAGGCATCAAGATATTAAAGACGTCGATGTGTTGTGCAGACGTCAAAAGAGCCACGGACGTCTATATTGGACAAAATATGTCAAAATTGCGTAAAGAGGTGGGAAAGAGAGACAAAGGACCAAGAAAAAAAAGAGAGAAACAAATCAGTGAAAACAGCGACAAATGAGCTCAAAGAGTTGCAGGAAAAGCTTTCGCCTTACCGCACTTAAAAGAGATTTTAGTGTCTCTAAGTTTTTTGTTTTTTTTTTTTTTAACTGTTGCGGCCACCGTGCCATCGGACCGATACCCTCACAAACCACAGAATACGTTCACATTTGGCATTTGCCTAGAGGACTTTACACCAACATTCAAGAAAATAGCGGAGATGCTGGCTTATCGACTGAGCTGAAACTACTTAGTTCCGCGTTCCGGCTTTCCATCCCCTTCGATAGTATTCGGAGTCCAAAATGTGCACAACTAAGGAAAAACTGGGTTATCTCATTCCTCAGTCCTGGGCAGGGGAGTGACTTTGTCCTCACCATTACGGCGAGAAGCAAGATGCCCCATTTCGATACCGATATTTTCACCGTCCACTTTACGACTTATTTTGCTTTACCTGCATCACATCGCATTATTCCCCATTAAAGACCTCCGAAATCTTTGCACGAAGCTTGTATTTTGACCAGTTTGCACCTGCAGGCATTTGATCTCCTTTGGGTATCTTCAGTACTTGCTCTATTTTAATTAGTAAGTGGCGCAGGAGTTGTCTACCTCAATATATTGGATGAATCTCGTATGAAGTGGGTGAGAGAAATAACTCGAGTTTCTGACATTCTAATCGAAATCAAGAAGAAGAGTGGACATGGGCAGGGCATCTAGTGCGAAGAAAGGACAACCGATGGTCGCGTGGGGTAAAAAATTGGATTCCAAGGGGAGGAAAGCGTAGCAGAGGGCGACAGAATGTTAGGTGGGCGGATGAGGTCAAGTTCGCAGGGATCAACTGGATGCGGCTAGCACAGGACTGGGGTAATTGGAGGAAAATTGGAGAAGCCTTCTCCCTGCAATGGGTATAGTCCGACTGATGGTGATCTCGTACGTATACTTGAATCTACCCCCCCCCCCCTCCTAAAAAAAATAAAAATAATAAAACACCTTTTATAAATCTGTCGTGACCATGGAGAGTGAAAAGCCTTAGCCATGGTCGGAATTGGTGACTTCTCTTCACGATATATAGCACAAATTCGTTTTTGCATTAAAAAGACCGCGATCGGATCGGAAGGGATATTTGCGAAAGCACTTAAAATATTTTCCTTGTAACGCTGTTTGCACACATCGTTGCACACATTACTACCATGTTTCAATAATTCTTCCACGTCCAACTGAGAAACGCGGGTTTCAGGCCCACCGACGGCAATTGTTAAGCCAGGGAGGCTGATTTGAACTAAAGAAAACAAAAATACCATAATTGAGTATTCGCTGCTAGTCCAACCCATAAGCGCCCTAGCTTTCTAACATCTGAACATCCAAATCGAGAGGTTCATTGGATGACATTTCCCGTTATTACTCTTAGACGCTACGATTATTTGCACCAATTAACTGCTCGACACGTCACGCTTGAAAACGATATTTCTAGGAGAGCAGCAGAACAATCCTGTGAACTTACCAGGTATCCCCGCTAAGAAAAACAGATCAGAAATATCCGCCATTCAGTTGGGCATGTCTGACACTTACATATTTGTATTTTGTAATTCCAGCTGTCATACCCTCCCCAGAATTCGTAGAACTGGCCTACATGCGTTAATGGTTGCAACATACCGATGAGCTTAGTGCAGAGTATAATGTCTCTAAATGGTTCCAAATTGTTGCTAACTTTCGTCTGTGTATGTCTACCCATGGCAACTACACAGCAGTGTGACCACACCCAATCCACGTATTCGAACGGACTTGCGATACTGATGTCATAGCTGATGCCTGCGCGGTTGGTCAAGCCCTGGTTTTTGGTAGTAAGCTATAATATGGAGGTTGCGGCAGATGACATATGATAAACACGGCTACAAGACACTTCCATGCCCCTGTTACAGGGTGTTGCGCCGGTCAAGCCGCCCGGATTTCGCTCAGCCGAACGTCAGGCTTCTCCTGCTAACGCCCCTTTGCAAGCCCAGGTGCTGTTTCGCAAGACAGCGTCGTATTGCAAAAAAAGCATCGGCGAGCGTCATGTTGAAACGACGTCCGACTGAATTAAGGACGTACACAGATAGCACTGCTGCAGCGCGCACCTTCTAGTTTATAGCCCTCGCCTCTAGGAAAAGAACACTACGGGCGGCCTAGCGCTACTGTAAACCTATTGATAAAAAGGGTGTTTCTCAATAATTCAAAGATGTATTAGTTTTGTCATTTTTATTCGTTCGTCGAGTGCAGTGCCGCCCGCACGGAAAGGGCGCGTCGTAGTCTCCTCGGCCGTCGCTGTGCGAGTACGGTTGTGTATGGCTAGTAGTCTTCGACCCCTGTGCCGATCTTGTGTTGTAAATAGTGTGACGGATTTGCTCATCTCATTAAGGCAAATTAGGTGAGGGAGCTCTCGATCACCGAAACGGGTGACGAGATCTACGGGCATATACTCCGACGACTCAACAACAGGCAGGGTTAACCACGGTTAGCGTAACCACCTGTGTGAACCGTTTTCGTTTCTATATGGTCTGGCAATTCTTCTGAGCGTAGTTCTTTTTTGTTGTTTTTTTGTTTTTACTGAGAAAGAAAAAAAATGTTTCCGCGCGGAAAAAGGCACAGCGGCTCATTCAATCCATCTTGGCGCACGAATTGCGTGCTCAAAAAAAAAAAAAAAGCAAAAAGGTCGAAGTACGCCTCTGTATTGGACACTGGCTTAGGAGGCGGAAGCTGTCAACGGGAGGGAGTTGCATGCTCTCCCCACTGCCCCCAACGCAGCTGCCCAAGAGGTTTTAAAAAGGTCCACATGAAGATAAGTATTAACATGCTATTTCTATGTGTTCTTACCTCTGGCGCCTTCTTCTTCACCTTCTGCAATAAAATCAAATTGCAAAAATGTCGCAGATGAGTGAGATTCGCGGGACACATACACGTGAGCGTTCATTTTTTTCGGATACGCTACATCAGTATCTAATCGTCCACGTAAATAAATTCGAAAACAGCATGCGAGGCTGGATCAATACCGCTGGTTATAGGAGCTGCATTGGTGTGTGTAAACGGCTGTCCCATGCCGTCTTCGCCTCTTCCCCATCTTCGTTGCGGCCGGTACCAACTGTTTACCCTCTTCCCTTCCCCGCTCCTCCTTCCGCCGCGTTTCCTCTGCACACAGGCAGCTGTGAGGATTCAGCCGGAGAACCAATACAAACGTCGGACTCCTTTTTTTTCTTTTTTTTTTTAAGTCAGGCCCCTAATTATAGTGGAATAGTGCTGTCGCAGGCTGGTTTTCTCATGTTGTGTAATAGGAAAGCATGAGCGCTGACAGGACAAACAGAGAACAAGAACGTCAAATGTGCTGACTGCCAACGATTAATTAGTTGCAACAGGGAAGGCAGCAATATAATCGAAACGTAGATAGCAGATACACAAATAGTCAATCATCAAACCGAAAGTAACGTGTAGCGTAACGCAAGTTCTTTAGGGACCAGAGACGACGACGATTGGTCGACGTCCAACTTTTCTAACGCTCAAGCGTTACCTTTCGGCACTTGAACTGGCCCTCACTGATCAGTTTTAACGCGTACTATAGGAATCGCGAACCTTCAGGCATCCTTTTATACACCACCATGCGTACAAAATGCAAATTTCGAGCTCTATTGAGGCCGATAACTGGCTTCAGATATTACTCGCACAGTCGCTTAACGGAGTAAATTCGAAACAAAGGCTGGAAGCAAAGGATACTGAAAGGACCAAGTCGACTGCAGGAGGAAGGTAATGACAAACAAGGTAAAAGCGAAACAACACGGTGGAGAGTAAGTGGTGACTCTGACATGCTCTCTGTCCAGTTAACCACCTTGATCACGATTGTAATCACCTCTGTACTCAAATTTCTAATAAATGCTCATGTTGCAGTGGCATCCATATTCTGTACGTCAGGCAAACACGTCGAACTGCATGGTATGCACCAAGAGTGATTATTGTTATTTATTTTTAGTTTTACTCTTGCCTTATTCTGCCTTGAAGCGAATTTGTTTGCGCATACTGCAGCATGCTCAGAAAATAATAAGCCCATGCAACGAAACGATCACTGCGTACTACGCACACAAAACGCTCGATACGTATAGTATATATATATTACCCTATACCGGTATACTGTGTGAGGGTCCATACATAACTTGGTCAGTGGCGACAACGTCTGTCACATTATGAGCCTCCAAAATAGGAGTCATCGTGCGTGCTGCAGCAATGCAAGTCCTTATAAAGGGATGTGTAAAGAAGATTATATTATTTGTAGATTTGCTTCCGTTGAGATTTCCCCAAGAAGGGTGGCTCCGGTCCGGCCGCCCAAGCAGCCAGTATTTTTCCAACGTGATTGACATCATATGTGACGTTTTCATTTTGTGAGAGGTCCTCTTGGGGCTGACTCAGCTTGATCCTGTCTACCCGTACCCTATAAAAAAGTCCCATTTTAAATATGATACGCGAATCAAACTTTCCTTGTTAACTAAGAGGGTTTCATTAACAATCATTTTATACCTTTACGCAGTACATGCACGCATGCGAAAGCTTGAGAGCAACTGAAAACAGGCTTCTTTTATGGGCCTCCTGTCTGTTCGAGCTACTATGGAATTTAATTGCACTGCATGCTGTTTGAGTGAGTTATACGCGCCTCATACCGCTACTGCCAACTCAGAAAATGTATCTCCTAATATCCGCGTTTCCTTCCTTTCTTTTTTTTTCTGTATGGCCTGAGAGAAATTTAGGGAATACGGATTCGTGCTGGTGCAGTAACGAGGTGATTGGAAGAGTGCGAACTGACTCTTATCTCCCTTGGCGCCTCCCTTTGCCGCTGATTCGCCAGGACCAGGTGCCTCTGGTTCTTTCTCGGCACCTGCAAAAGGAACGAGAGCAATGGCTAAAAACGAATGAGGCGAGAGCAAAGGAAAGCTCTGCGACGCAAGTATAGCTAAACCTCGGAAAGTACGTTACGCGGAATTGCTGTATGTGGCGATGGCGGACGAGGCTGCTTCACGTAAGCACAGAACCATCTCTAGTCGACCGACTGCACCACATTTTTGAAGCAAAAACTATAACCGGTTACAGGTCAAGAATGCGGCTTCCAATACCCCTTGAAGGAGGCCCTACATGGTCAGTTCACAGCTTTTGTCCCCCTAAGCTGGGAAGTTTAATTCATTGCTTTCTCGTGGGGACTAAACCTTATGGCCAACAAAATGCCCTCTATCGCCAAATGGCATGAGAGGTTAAATTAATTTCATGCTTCGATCAACGGGAACGTCCTCTGTCGACGTCATTGGCTGCCAATCGCTGGAGGGCTCCCTTTGAGCTGCATTCGCCAGTGCATTCTTGACTTGTAGCATGCTATAAGTATTTTTTATCATCGGGCTGTTATGCGTAGGGAAGATAAACGAGCTGTCTCGAGTAGATAAAGACAAGGCAAATATATGACATGAACGAAAAAAAGATTATAAGGGGCACCACTTTCGCCTTAGAAAACAAGACAACTACTCTCGAACACTGTTGCTCGCTAGGCGCTCGCGTTTTGTGCGCGAGCTTGGAATCATCGCACATGCGGTCGGGGATAATTACGTGGGGAGTAGGCCTACCTTCCTCTTCTTCAGTCCCACTTTCTGAAAAATACAAACAAGAAAAGCACCACGTCAGTAACAATAAATGTAAAGCGATGCATTTATCTCACTAAACTAGAGTTTGCCCAAAAACTACCCCCCCCCCCCCCCCAAAAAAAAGAAAAGGGGGGGGGGGGCAAGCCGTTTGCTTGCGTCATAGGATATCAACGTCGTCAAATGACTGATAAGGGTGCGGGCTTTGGGGTTAGAATAGTGATAGGGTTAACAATGAGAGGCAGGGTTATGGTAGTGTTGGTCACCGATTAAACTCGAATTAACGGGGCCCCATTTGAAATAAGGAAAATGAATATGAATGGGCGTTTTCAAGGCATGTAATGAGAACATAACATAATCGGTACTGATTTAATTCAATGCAGCGGATGCTTGCAAGAACAGGGAAATGCAGCAAGAGGCTCTCAGGGAGTCAGGGACAGTAACCGCAACTCGGTACCAGCGTGGGAAGTTTAAATGGGGTTTGACTGCGAAGGCTTGCCATTCTGGTACTTCTTTCAAAGATGAATCGGTGCATGCAACAAAAAAGCGCGTTCGATGCGGTGCGTAACGATTCAACAAGTAATGTTCACAGAAGCCAGTTGTGTCCCAAGAGTCACCAGTTCGCAGCGGTACTGAACGCTCAAAGTTGACCGCCGCAGTAGGAGGAACTCCGCCGACTGGGATGCAAGCAAGTGATGAAAACCCGGAACCCACTCTCCCTGCAATTCCACCTTGAATTTCTGAGCAAATCCGACCATACAAAAAGAACTCACCTTCTTCATCGCTCTCCTCTTCGTCGGACGCTGTTTCTTCGCTGTCGAGTTGGGTAGTAATGAGGCTGGGAGCGAAGTTGGGGTCTTCGATGATGTGGCGCCAATCAATGCCTGTGCAGTGCGCGCGAGACCCGTACAGGATTCAGTCTTCGCCGCGCATTCTAAAAATCAGCACTTCCAATCAGCAGTCAACCAATAAAGACTAATAGAGAAAGATACACGATGAGTTCAAGAGAGAGGGACTGTGATTAGCAACTGTCATGCAATGCGGCTTCCAGTAAGTGCTGCCATCTATAGGTCACGGTCAACTCCAATGGCAAGAGTGAAGCAGCCTAATTACTCTTGCAGATCTCTCTACTCCTGCCATGTGCGAAGAAGAGGGAAATGGCATTTCACTCTTGCAAGAAAAAATTAGTAAATTGACATTTCTACTCATGCAAACTTTGATATAGTTAAAAGTTGTTTTACTCTTGCGATAAACAAATTATAACTTTCCGTACCACACATGATTCGATCGTTGCTCAGGCAGCACAAGTAGGGAAATATATACGATGAGTTGGAGAGACAGAAATTGGGAAGTGGTCTTGTTCAGTTGATACAAATGCTAGCTGCCATTAAGTACGGCTTCCAGTAAGTGCAGCCATAGGGTTAGGCCCCGGTGACGCGTTAGGTGCCAGAACGAGTGATGGCGAACAAAGAAAAAAAGCAAATGCTGGATTCAAAGACATCTTTCAATGATTCAGGGCTCTCAAATACACAACGAACTCTTGCTTGCACTTTGCACGTATCCCAGCCCAGCTTTGACAACATACAAAGGCAAAGGATAAGTCTGCGCAAAGAATATTTTTCTACGTAACCGAATTCTGACAAGAAAAAAAAAACTAATCATGCACAATGCTCGCTATGTCATTTTCATTGCGCAGCTTTCAACCTACATCCATGGCATCCATAAACGTAGTGCCGCTGTTCTCTTCAGACGCTGACGAATGTTCGCTTATTCAAAACCCCCACATCAAGCACAATTCGATTGATTCCTATACCAGGGCTTGCTATAATGCATATTTTACAAAGGTTACAAAGGTGACAACAAATTTTCGCGACATTTATCCACGTAAAATCTTCTTTTCGAGGAGACAAATTGCGATTATACGCATGTCTACATCGCGAATTCAAACTGCACAAGTGCCAGCGCCAGCGAATTGGAAGGACTTTATACCAACTTTTTTTTTTAATTCCTCGACTAACCAGTATCTACCATTAGAGGAATAATTTTTACAGCGCAGTTCTTTGGCGCCCGTTCTTGCGTTTCGCGTCGCCGCCGTCGCCGTCGGCGTCGTGCCTCGTAACACTCGTAACCATGCTCGTAAACAGCTCCGCCCCCTCTTAGCCCCCTCTTCCTCCGTGGCGGCGACCGTGCGTGTTCTCGATTGCTGCGCCCCCCCCCCCCCCTTCTTGTGTGGCGGCAACAGTGTTCTCCGGTTGCCGAAGCGCCGGCTCGCTATCAGCGGATCACTGTCCGTGCATTCCAAGCCGAAACGTAGAGCCACGTTATCTTGACTCGCTAGCGGCATCAGCGGCATCAGTCAGTCGCTGCTATCTCTTCGCCGCGCAACGTTCCTATGGGCTTACGCGCTGCCTCCCGCAACCTCCAAATAACTTAATTGCTCTCTTCCTTTCTCCGACCACAAAGCTTCTTTTCATGACAGCTAAGAACTGTTGGTGAAGTGTGTCTTGAAGGAATATGTGTGAAAAATTAAAAAGGTTGTCAGTAATTGTACATGGATGTTTTTCTCGAAACCTTTGCCTCATTCTATCGAAAAGGTGTAACAGCTGACGAGCTGCGCTCAAATTTCGCATTAGGAAGTAACGTAGTCGTCGGCAATTTTTTTTTTACTTCCTCGTGGGTATATCAGTGGAATTGAAAAACCAACCATTGTAGAAAAACGTGAGAATACCGGCCATATAATTAGTCAACATAAATATTTTGTGCATACATATGCAAATTAAAAAAGGCAAGTTGTTCGCACGTATTTTTATTGCTATTTTATATGCGGTGTGCCCTATTTCAAATAAGGTACTACCGACATTTCAAAGCAAACACTCTCCTGTGTTAATTAAATGCTTTGAACAAATCTTTTACAAATCGTCGTTCACTTATAAGAACTTGTCTCTTGAATAACGAAAAGTTCGTGCGCGCTCAGGTACGTCGCTCCAACGACCGCAGCGACAGATGTAGGGGACCAGGCTGATGCTATTTTCATAGCCTTTGCAACGAACTTCGACACAGTTTCGAACCCTAAACTAATGCTTAAGCTTTCAGCTATAATAGAAAATCCTTCCTTGGTTAATTGGATATCAGACTTTCTTTCTCAGCGCTCTCAGTACGCACAATTCAACTCTACTAACTCTTCTTCAGTTAATGTCTCATCTGGGGTACCCCAAGGTGCTGTCCTGAGTACTCTTCTGTTCCTCTTATACACTGATGACCTGTCATTTAACGCTTCAGTAAATTTACGCCTTTATGCAGACGACTGCGTTTTATATCGAACAATTGAATCTCCAGTTGATCATGTTAGCCTTACCAATTCATTCGCTGATTTCCACGATTTCCAACACATGGCAGATGAACATCAACATTTCTAAGAGTGTCTAAGTGCCATTTTCACAACGTCCGTGCCCTTATTTCTTCATATATTCATATAATGCGGTCAACTTACACAGAGTGAACGAATACAGATTTCTCGGTCTCCTGCTAACCCACAACGTGTCTTGCTCAAAATACATTGATGTCATCTGTAATCGCGCTGCTTCAGGAAACTAAGCTCCTGATATATAAAGCACTAATTTGCCCCATCCGCGAATAATCTTGTGGTGTTTGGAATCCTTATAAACAATGTGACGTCAACAAACTGGAATCTGTACAGAAGAAAGCTGTACGTTTTGTACGAAGAAGACTCGAGATGTATTTTTCACCGTCTGCTTTTCTTCCCCCAACTAGGCCCCACTACACTTTCTGCACACCGTCATCTTGAATTCCTGAAAATCATGCACACTTTAGTCAATTCTCCTTCCTTTTCCTCGCTACCTAACTATGTCACATTTTCCAAACCTTCATCTGCAAGGAACCTGAACGTTCCCCCCTTTTTCGCCCGCACTAACATTTTTAAGTATAATTTTTTTCCTGATACGATTGAAGCTTGGAATTTGTTGCCAGGCAACATTCTTTCACTGCTATTAAAGGAAATCTTAGAAGCCTGCTCATAATGTTGCATATTTACTTTCTGTGTTTTTTGTTCTGCACTTTACCCCACTCCTGCAATAGCCTCTCGAGGCTGCGGTATGTAAAAATAAAAAAAAAATAAAGGCTTGAAGTGCTGCAAGAACAGCATAACATCTATGGTATACTGAACGTAATTATGCTCCTTCAATTTCAGATGGTCACAATTGCTGTCTGTAGGAGTGGCGGCATATATTACCTCTTTGCGCCAGGACTTGCAAGATGTTGTCCACGGTGAGGGTTGCTTTATGAGGGGGGGGGGGGGGGGGGGGGGGGGTAAAGAAAAAAAAATATTAATCAGTATTGCACAAACGTTTGGTGACCCAATGGGATTTTATCAGGGAAAAAACCTTTCATGGCGATCCTTTTAAACATACATTAAACTAAATTCGTCAGCTGCAGCCCCGCGTCCAGGCCTTCCCATTGGCGTTGTTAGTAATAGATATAAAAGGTGTTCGATATAACATTGTCAGTATTGTTGTCAAATAGATTGCCACAGTTAAAATAGCGTTTTCTTCGCTGCAGCAATGCCACTAGTAGTGCCCACTCAAAATCAGTTTAAAC
Source organism: Amblyomma maculatum (assembly GCF_055883805.1). Taxonomy (NCBI): domain Eukaryota; kingdom Metazoa; phylum Arthropoda; class Arachnida; order Ixodida; family Ixodidae; genus Amblyomma; species Amblyomma maculatum. The sequence goes on along the minus strand of NC_139346.1, from coordinate 94,374,542 downwards.
ATTGGTATTAGCAAGGTATTTGGCTAAAGTTTAGTAATGACCTTTTTAACTATTACATTAAGACTTGTTTATCTCGAGAACTACGGCCTTTCATTACTGATAATCATGGCAGTTTTTATGCTTTCTGAGAAGTTAGTAAGAAAGTAGTTGCTAAGAAAGCGTAGCAGCGGGCGGCAGAAAGTTAGGTGGGCGGATGAGGTTAAGAAGTTCGCAGGGGTCAAATGGATGCAGCTAGCACAGAACCGGCCCTGCAGTGGGTATAGTCATGATGATGATGATGATGATGATGATGATGATGAAGTTAGTACACTGGCAGCATGGGTATCGTTTACATTAAAATGATGAGTTTGGGTTTGGCGAGTGAGAACGACGTATAGTCAGGGCTCTGTAGTTCTGCGCTGTCAGTATGCTGAAGAACGCAAAAGTATAAAAACTACGTAGTCTGGAGTCCTCCTTTGCTTTATCACCGACAGGTGATATTATTTCAGGACATTAAATCCTATTTACCATACCATACTGTATATATGCCATCGTACTCGCCGCTGCAATCGTGAGGTAACAGAAAGCTACTATATCGTAAAACAAATTGGCGAGAAATGAACTCCAGCCGCCTTCAGCTTTGAACGAAAGGAAGATAATTCTCTATTATAAACATTTCTTGTCATGCTCTTGCATGGTAATAATTCGCATGTGTTCCGCGTCCTTCGTTAAAAATGGCTAAATTTTAACCTTGCTAGACCTAATTAGACGAACCGAAAACGCCGTTTTGCTTAATTTTGCTTTGGATCAGCTTAGGTTTAGCCAGGGGCAGACATAATCTTGCAGCGACTAAATTGTCCACCCTGTGTAGTCGAGGACGCCGTCAGCTCTAAGAAGGAACACGTGATGATATATCTACAATCAAATGCCAAAGGTCAAGTGGTGGTGCATACTGTGTGGTAACATCGTTAAGCTACATAGTCACACTGTGACCTCTAGCTCGTTGAACATCCGGCCTGCCAGGCTGACCTTGGCTGATACATGGCGCACTGAAGCTTTCGCTTCGAAACCGTTTGAGTGTTCGACAGTCCAGTCGCTTCGCAGGAATACCTTCGCATTTCGCAGTAATTATTTTAAATGCAGGGATTTCTCAGCTGCGCTACTTTCATCGGTTGGTTTTCTTTCCGTTAGCATGACAGCCGCCAATCTGAGCTGAAGCTGTTCTCCAGTTGTTTTCCAAGCTGTATACGTTAAACCTTTTAGTCGACTTTTTTTTTTTTTTAACGAAAAACAAAAACTCCCGAATAGAAAGGCCGGGTGCTAGAAGAGAATAAAACGGAGAGTTGAGCTAGTTGGTACATACTGAAGGGGATAACAGCGCAGAGAGGAGGGACGAGGCCGCCAGTGTTGTCTTCCCTCTTCGTCCCTCGTCTCAGACTGTTATTCCCTTCATTAGGAGAGAATAGTTTCTTGTTTTTCAGGGCAGAATGTCCGCTGCTATTCCATTTTATTTTTATTTTATTTTTATTTTTTATTTTTTTGCAGGGATAGCGACATCTAAATTACGCGATCTTATCAAGTAAACAGCAGAAGATAGTGAAAATATTTCTATTTAGAACGTGCACATTAGTCTTGAAACTGCGAAACAAACGTGACGCAATACTCCGGCTGATGTCTGCACGAAAATGGGGGACGACAAGCTATCCACTTGGACTTTACACCCAAAAGGGACGATATAGTATGTACTTCGTACATGGATCGATTCCGGCTAGAACATTCTGTGGCAGCGTCGGCTGTGCTTGAGGAATGGTTCCTTGGGGCTGCTGTCCGATGAATCCCTGAGGCGCTGCTGCCTGGTACTGCGCCCCAGGCACCCCGATGCCCTGCTGAGGCAGTGGCGCCCCTGGCGCGGCGGCGGCCGGAGGGGCCTGTAGCGGTACGCCAGGGTACGGTACTTGCTGTTGTGGTACGAAGGGTAGCTGAGGCGCCGCGCCGGGCACCGCCTGCTGCACTGCAACGACAATATGCAAGGGGTGAGAGGCAGCATCAGTGCTTTCCTTGGCTTCAGTCACTTGTCCTTGGTGCGTGAGCATTAAGGGGGGAAACGTATATGAGAAGTACGCTTTATAAGTGAAGCCTTGGCAGGTGGTAGGTATTCCACAGCGGAATGGAGTCCGATCCAGGCGAAAACATGGATGTAATAACCAATCCTTGGAATAAATAATAGATTATAATCCAACTGTGGGTCAGTCTGACATCAAAAAAAATATTCTAGAGGGCACTTTGAACCGCTAAACTGCGATGAGGCGAAAGCAAAGCAATTATAGCGCGGTGGATTGTAGCCCTCCACTACGGCACCTTTATCTCCTTCTCTTCTTTCACTCCCACCGTCCTCCCTTCCTCTACGACGTAGTGCATGTGTCTGTGGAGAATTGCGACAGATACTGCCCCTTTTTTATCCTCTAAATCAATTTCAAACGCCGCTGAAGCCTGTACTAACGCCTCCTAAGCATCTGGGTCTGCTTCTGTTTCCTGTATGGTGCTGCGGTCGAGGAAGCGGCAAATGGAAGGCTCCGCATGGATGCCTGGATAGGACGCCTGGCGGGGTCAGCTTCGTATCTGCATTGATTGATTGATTGATTGATTGATTGATTGATTGATTGATTGATTGATTGATTGATTGATTGATTGATTGATTGATTGATTGATTGATTGAAACCTTAATTTCCACCGATTTAGGAGGCCCCCTAATCCCCGCTCCTGGCACGCGCCTGAGGAACGGGGATGGAACCTCCGCGACTAAGGACACGCTCGCTTGCGTCGGAACGAAGGCTAGATTGATCTTTAGCGACAGTAAAACTGCTCTCTGGATGGAATATCGGAAAAGGCGGGGTTTCGCAAGAAGCCGTCCGAATTCTAAAAGCTGCAGCTAAAATCGATCGCAAAATCGTCCTCATTTGGGTCCCAGCACACACGTCCGTCCCCGGCAACGAGGCGGCCCATGATTTAGCCCGAGATCTTTACTTCCGGGAAAACGCGGAGCCGCCCGACTGCCAGGCGATGGACGAACGTTTGCAAACCTATAAAGAAATATTCGAAAATTATAGATTAGGAAGACGTCTGATGCCGCCACCGGATGCTAGCTTAAATAATAAAGAGGCCATAGCCTGGCGGCGATTACAAGCCAGAAATTTCCCAAACCCTGTCTGGTTGTTTCACACCCAGATAGATGAGAGAAAAAATGATAAAATGATAAATGTAAAGCCTGCGAAGCGAGGGGGACCCTCGACCATATAATTTCGGAATGCCCTAAGTCTCCGGGCGCTAGGGACAACATTACAAGTAGAGAAGCCTGGGTAACCCTGCTGCGAAGCGATGTCCCCGCTGACCAGCAAAAAGCCGTCCGCCTGGCGGCTGAGGCCGCGAATAACCAATGTATATACGTATCTGCATGAATCGCCTGCTGACGTCATGGCCAGTCGTGACTGTACATCGCACGCGCCTTGTCAAACACAACCAGCATTTCATTGAACGCCTCAAAGTTCACCGGCGTTCTATAATTCATTTACAGGAAAGAAAAGGCGCAGTATCTGTCACTCGCGGAATCCTGTTATCATTCTCACAGTAGACAAGGGGAAAATGAAGAGCGTTTGATGATCCGGGGAATGGCGGAGTTGTTGGAGCGCTGGGGTGGGGATCCAAGGGATAGAGGTTCGATGAACGGTGGAGACAAATTTTAATAATTTTAATTTAAACTCTCGGTATCAAAAGCGTGACACCTCTGCTGACAACCTTTGGTCGACAACAATGAGGCATTAAATGCTTTTGCCTTAAAACGTGGTTCGTCACTCATACAGGCTGAAAACGCAAATCATAAAAATGATTCGAATCATCTGATGGTGATTGTGAAAACTTTATTTAGTCATGGTCGAAGAAGAAAATATGATGGCGCGCCGTTCCGTGAGCGGCCCTCCGGCTGTTGGCCATGGTCCTCACTGGCTGCAACTTTCGTTTCCCATGGCGTCAGCAGTAGTTGGACATCCGCTTCCGAGCTTACAGAAGCAGCCGTACAAAGCTGCCGACTGTTTATGTGCCGCCAAGAGGCCGGAGTTGGGTGTGTTTTTTTTTTTTTTTTTTTTTTGCACATAAACAAAGAATGTGAGCAAAGTTTGCTCGGGGATATTTGGGTATTTGGGTGAGAAACCGCTGGGATGGACAAGAACAAGACTGTCAAGGGAGAGAAAAGTGTGGGCCTGTATAAGGCGTCACGTGTTCTGAGGAGTTTCGACAGAGAGTTGTAGGACGGGAAGGTACAAGTCGGGAGTTGCGATGATAAAGAGGGGTATCATAGGTGAGAAGGGGGTCATGCGTGTCTAACCCGGAGGGGAAAGGGCCAGCTTGGCCAGCCATCTCGGGAGACATGGAATTTGACACCCCTTTGCCAGGGTACCCCGCATAAGCCGGAATCCAGGTGGGTTCGATATGATAAGAAGGGGAAGGAGAAGTGCTCAAAGATGCTGAGCGCCGAGGAAAAGATTTCTCTTCGCAAAATTGAGGATTGCGGTTTTGATGTCTGTGAATATTGCCGCAATGTTATTACTGGCGCCGCCATATGGCAAGCTCAGGAGACTGGCACGCGCTCGTCAACTTTGCTCGTGGTGCTTGCTCGCCAGTCGGTTGTCCAGCTGTGCCTTCTTTTTCAGGTGCATAACCTGCCTACCCAGTTTCACTGGCGTCTGTGACAATATCAAGCAGTCTGGCGTGTTGGCAGGTGACAGGCGGAGTGTGTGACACCACCTGCTTTCCCTGCCAGTGGAGGTCTATAAAAGCTATATGGCGCTCGCGTTTCACGACTCCGCGAAAACGCATCGCTGCAGTCAGCTTAGGTCCGCATTTAGCGTACCGGGAACCGCGTTGTACCATACCCATTACCGTGGTACCCGAAGCCTGCCCTCTGTCAGTGCGCACGAGCTTATTAATGTCGACGCGGTGTGCAGAGCGCCGGTGGCCACTAACGCCACTTTGCGCTTTCAAGGCTACTTGCCGCACATCGGACCATTTAGAGAGTTCCCACTGGAGGTCGATGGGCTCTCGGTACTCCGGTAACGGTGAACGGTATCCGCGAAAGATATCCATTAGCGAGTTTTAGTACACCGGGGTTTTCGTGATTGCGTGCTTAAAGGAATGACGTATCTAGAGTGCGCAGAGCGCTATCGTAGAAATAGCTTACGCGCAAGCACGCAATTTCAAGAAGTTAGCGCTGCGACTTTTTCGTACTTATCGTAAAAACGGCGGCGTCTTCCAAGCGATAGCCGCTCGCTTCAGCTGAATACGAAGTAAGAATTCCCCTAATGTGGCTGGGACAGGTTGGTCACCGCCGCTTGCGGCGGAGGCTTGCCAGTTACCGAATTTTTATCTGTTGTAGGCCGTCATTGCACCTGCCACCGCTTCTGTTGTGGGCGACGGCTGTTGTTGCGGCGCACGTCTATCTCTTAATTTTCTTTCTTCTCTATTGTTTCTTCTGTCTGCACGAAGCAGCGGAGGTGGCTCATGCTACAGAGCCAGTAGCAGGCCCATGCGAAAGCAATGCGAAAGCAATACTACTTTCACTTTGAGCTTCTCGCGTGGCGAGGCCGCGGTAGCTACCATTGACCTTTAGCTTGACCTCTGCTATGACGTCATACCATCTGCCGCAAAAACCAGAGGCCAAAAGTTGTGCCGTCGCGAGGCGAGGCCACGCGTGGTGGCTGCTGCCTAACTACTATGCCGGAGTACCCGGGTTCGAACCCGACCTCGGCGGCTGCGTTTCGATAGAGGCGAAACGAAGAGGCGTCGTGTGCTGTGCGATGTCAGCGCACGTTAAAGATCCCCAGGTGGTCGAAATTACTCCGTAGCCCTCCACTACGGCTCCTCTTTCTCTCTTTCCACTTTCACTCCCATCTTCCTCCCTTCCCTTACGTCGCGGTTGCGGTGTCCACAGAAAAACAAGTGAGACAGTTACCGCGCCTTTCCCTTCCTTTAAATAAATCAGTACATCTGTCTGCACGAGGCAGCGGAGGTGGCTCAGCTACAGAGCCAGTAGCAGGCCCGTGCATCTTCTTTTCCTTCTTCCTACAGCCACAACAACAACAACGCCGCCAGCCAGACGTTGCAATGCCGCCTACCACGAAAGCCGCTCGGCAGAATGAGAAGAGAAAAGAACGGCGAGCTACGGAGACCGAAGAAGAGCGTGAACAGAGACATTCTAAGCGGCGTACCAATTCTCGCATCGCTACTAGTTGTACACAGAATAACCAGATAATGTCACTGCCTAACCACAAGTCCAATCACAAGCATCACCACCAGCAACACTACCAGCTGAACTAAGCGTAGCTACGGTATTGTTCTCGCAATCACCAGGCTTAACCAAGCTGAGCCTTCAGCCAGTTTTTCTTTTCCTTCTTCCTACAGCCACAACAACAACACCTTCCATTCCTATAAATCAATCATAAGTGGAAGGGGGTAGAGGGTGCGTAGGTGGTGAAAAGTGGCTGTCCCTGGCTCTACGGGGCTGGGACTTGCAGGTCAACGCCGCTTGCGGCGGGGGCTAGCCAGCCACCGAATTGTTATCTGTAGTAGGCCGTCATTGCACCCGCCACCGCTTAGATGTTGGGCGATGGCTGTTGCCGGCGCGCGTCTTTCTTTCCCTCTTTTTTTTTTCTTGTCTATTTTTGTTCAATCCGCAGGAGGTAGCGGAGGCGTCTCAGCTACGGAGCCAGTAGCAGGCCTGTGCATTTTCGTTTTCTTCTTCCTACAGTCACAACAACAATAAGAAGTCATTGCGGCCTATTTGACACTTTTACTCACACCCAATAGTGCTGTTACCTATATGACTGATCTTTCTTCGACGGCCTATTTTAGACTTTTTCAGCGCAGTTTTGGTTTGGTTTGTGTGGTTTAACGTCCCAACACGGCTCAGGCTATGAGAGACGCCGTAGTGGAGGACTCCGGAAATTTCGACCACCTGGGGTTCTTTAACGTGCACTGACATCGCACAGCACACGGGCACCTTGCTTTTCGCCTGCATCGAAAAGCGGCCGCCGAGGCCGGGATTCGATACCGCATCCTTGAGATTATAGCCCCCTAAGCCATTTGCCATTCTACCGTCTGCAACTGCTCAGAACGACGCACAACTGCTTTGGGCGTAATAAAACCAGGAAGAATACAACGTGTAATTATTTCTAGAGTACAGACACGTCATTTTGGGGTCGTCTTTTATCTTTTGCAATTATGCGTCAGTCATTACCGTACACGAGTCAACGCGTGATATTCACCTACGAACGCTATTTATAATCTAATTTCTTTTCTCCCCTGTCTCAGTTTCGGTTTCAACAAGCCAGCCGTGGCTGTGACGTCAAAGCCAAGTCTAGGTCACGTGAGGGAAGGAAAAACAGCAATATAATCGATGCTATATCGTTTGAATTCACTACAATCCCAAAATCCGCCTGCTTCAAGAACAGGAAACACAAGTGAAGAGTCAATGATAATACCGCTCTTTTTTCAATCCGCGTGTGACCTAGATTACAGATTGTGACGTCACAGCCATCTCTCGCCTGATAAAGCTGAACTGACAAGAAAAAAATTCAGAAAACATTTTAGCGGTCGTAGGCAAAAGCCGCGTGGTGATACATGTACATGAATGTCTTACGCATCATTAACAAGAAGGTAAATGCCGCCAAAAGTTTTCGTCTATCCTCCTTTAAATACACTTATCTATATTAAATAAGAAAAATATTTCCAGTGTTGCATGTCATCTGAAGGAAAGTATGTTTACTCTAGCGATTTTCGCCTCCCATCTTTTTAACCAGAGCGCCGGTAAGCTTACGTTTCTTATTGCTCATAATTTTATTTATTGACGCATTGTTTGGACATTTTGATGGCAGAAACGAGTTTTAGTGTGTTAATTGTCTGTTAAATGATCTGATAATATTTTTGTAACTAAGCAGCAGTACTAATCACCGAAAATAGCATTTCGCCCAATACGCAGTAGACCTTGTTAAACGGTTGCGGAACTCTGTACAAAAACTGTTCAGGAATAAGCAGCCTGCGGCCTGCTAGCGTAAGTTTACTTATTTCCGCTATCTCACTAACACTATATTAAGCCTGTATTGGCTCACACAGAGACATTTTACATACTCCTATCTTTCCGTTTTTTTCATGCCCGTTATGGATAAGTAGGGATGTTCTAGTGATCTGCTCTTATATACGACATTTCAACTTATAAAGCTCACGCACCGTTTTTCAAGGTCAGCCTGGCACACAATCGAAACTGAGATGCTGCTATCCGGAATGATCAATGTTTTTATCTTTCCATCTTTTTCCGCTTCTAAATCCATTCCATGCGTAGTGCTTTCAACACTCTTCATTCCGCACTCAAAAATCATGTGAAAGGCCTCCCGACATGGACATCAAGGCCTGCTTAGCCACTGATCCAGAACTTTGTGATCCCCCGATACAAAGGGGAATGGCCGCATCAGCATCAGCATCATCAGCCAAGTCGTACGAACATGCATGCGTTCCTTCACAGCTCAGGAGTAGTGTAGCCGACTCAAGATCCAAGACACCCGGTGAATTCGATTGCCATCTCACCTTACCATTTCAAGGTATCTGCCCGAGTTGGCAGCTCCTGCCATGTCACATAATGTTGTGACGTCATACAGTCCACCGGAGTACGTGCCCTGCCATATCAGCTGCCAGAGGCATGTCTTCACATACATATGTGCCCCTTCATTCTTTACCTGTGCGACCCTGTGTAACGTAGGGGGGCTAGTGGAGGGTATCGTTACTGTACTCCACATCACACTCTCCGAAGAATGTCCCCTTCACACATTAACGTGCCGAAACACAACACACGTAGAGCAGCACAACACTCTTTTCCTTTCGCACAAATCTATTTTCTGGATGACGACGCTGAACGTTAGCGTAACTAGGGCGATTACTACCGTTCTTTTGATAAGGATGTCACTGCTAACTTTCTGTTACCTGTCGGCGCCCCATCAGTATCTTCATGCCATGTAACCACGCATTGTCTTTGTTCTAATTTCATTTCTTCGATTCTCTTACCTCCTGGCGCTCCTTGATAGGCGACCGCCTGCTGTGGTGCTCCAGGGTACGGAGCACCCGGTGGTACCTGGTACGCGGCGGGCTGCTGTTGTTGCTGTTGCTGCTGTTGTTGCTGTTGCTGCTGTTGTAGCTGCTGCTGCTGTTGTAGATGCAACTGTCGCAGCTGTTGTTGCTGTTGTTGCTGTAGCTGTTGCTGCTGAAGCTGCTGTTCGTGAAACTGCTGTTGCGATGGTCGCTGCTGTGCCAGCAACTGCTGCTGTTGCTGCTGTGCCAGAAGCTGCTGCTGCTGCTGTTGTTGCGCTGACAACTGCTGCTGCTGTTGCTGTGGCAGCAACTGGTGTTGTTGTTGTGGCAACAACTGCAACTGTGGTTGCTGCTGCTGTGGCAGCAGCTGCAGCTGCGATGGTTGCTGATGTTGCTGTTGCAAAAACTGCAACTGCGGTTGTTGTTGTTGTTGTTGTTGTTGCTGTTGCTGCTGTTGCTGCTGCTGCTGTGGCAACAAGAACGGTTGAGAAGGGGCGGCCAGTCGCTGTCCAGGTAGTTGTTGCGGGCCAGCCACTAATCCCACTTGCGGCGCGCCCGGGTACAAAGGCCCGAACTGCCCCGGAGGCGCTTGGGTAGGAAGAAAGGACTGCGGCGCTCCCACGGGATGTGCAACCCCTTGCTGGGGTACGCCGCCTGCCACGGGCTGGCCTTGTGCTTGTAGGGGATTGTTGTGCATCGCTGCTTGCAAGCGGGAAAGGATCAGATCTTCTATACTTCTTCTTCTTCTTCTTCTTCTTCCTTGATATTTGGCACATACCCACGAAGGGGGATTGGCCAGGGTTCAGTGTGGACTGCCAAATGTCCTACACAAACTGAATTAGTGTAATAAAGTAATTGACAACTAAACAAAAACAAAAGGTTTTAGATCACAAAAGTTATTGAATGAAAAAATATGATGCAAAAATTTGTAGTTTTGTAAATTTGGAATGCAATTAGCAGGGGAATCTGTCCGTAGCTGTTATGTAGTTATGTAAGTACTGACAAATTTGAGGCAACGCAAATCCTTTCGCACTCGCACCGAAGGAGAGTAGAAGCGGGACCGATAACGTAAATCCCAAGCGTGCAATTGGACTTTCTAAATACACCCTCCTCTGATATGAAAACCTTCGGCAAGCGAGAAGGAAGTGATCGATATTTTCAATTTCACCGCAAGCCTCACAAAGGTTTGTGGGGATGATCCCGCATCTACATAAATAAAGATTTAAGCGAGGAATCCTGCATCTCAGAAGAGTCATCGTAACCTCACACTGCCGTGATTTGCATGCTCGAACTTTCCATGAGTATGTGAGATGCTGGTATTCGGCTGTAGATAGCAAAGAATCATTGCATGTAGCGGCTAGGTATTGATATCGTTGGAAACGGGACATTCCAAAAATGGTGATATTAGGAATGGTACAAGAAACAGATGCATCAAGAGCTGATTTAGCCAGGAAATCTGCAGTTTCGTTATGAAAAATACCGCTGTGTCCGGGGACCCAGATGAAGCGTATTTCTTTCACCCACCCCGGTATGAAATACTTTAGTGAGCGGATCAACTGAGCATCCCGTGCTGACTCCAGTGACAACAAAACAGAAAGAGAGTCTGATAGAAAAATTATTTTTGATTGACTGCAGGGAACTTTTAGTAGCGCTAGCCCAATTGCCATAAACTCTGCTAGAAATATCTATACTCCTCTTCTATACTCCTGTTTGCCTTCGCCTTTCGCAGCTTCTTCTTCTTCTACCTTGATAACTGGCACATGCCCACGAAGGGGGATTAGCCAGGGTTCAGTGTGGACAGGCAATTTACTACAGATACTGAATTATTGTAATAAATCAATTATCGACTAAACAAAAAAGAACTAGGATTTTAGATCACAAAATTGAATAAAAAAAGCCACAGAGCAAAGTTTCGGGTGTTTGTAAATTTGGATTATAATTATAAATAGAATTTGTACGTAGCTGTGATGTAGTTTTGCAAATAATGACAAGTTTGAGGCAACGCAAATCCTCTTGCACCCGCACCGAAGGAGAAAAGAAGCGGGAACGACAAAGTAAATTCTTCGTGTGATCCTTCGGACGTCTGCCTCGGTTTTAATGTGCCACCGATTGCACCGCTTCTGTGTGCAAAGCCTATTACTTAAATGAGACGATTCTTGGTGTCATTAATAATGTCACGGAAGTGGCGGTCCACGAGGCTGAATAATTTTGTATGACTCATGCGGTCATGATATTAATTTTAAGGACGCCAATAGTGATCGAAAGCAATAAAAGCCTGGTGAAATGTGTTCTTCTTCTGCGGTATAAATACTGGGGCTACACTCGCTAAATGTCAGCGTTACCAGCGCGAAGCTTGTACTCTACACAAGCACCACTTTAAAGGCATCTCCATACCCTGCACTGGCTAAGAGCCTGCCACCTACCTATTGCAACTCTGATCCTCCATCCCTGCCCATCTTCATCGTTCAGAAGAAGAATCATCCACGCATTCATCTCTTTGCAGAATCGTCACCCACCACCGTCCTCCACAAGTCCTTGAAGAGAATCCCAGGCAGCGAAAAAGGAAAGCGCGACGGCGTAATCTAATACTGTGACGCGCTGCGAAAGCCAGCTGTCCTAAAAAAGGGCTACTCACCAGCGCCATCATATTTTTACGGGTGATTGTCTAATTCTTAGCAAAGAATTATGATCATGATTCATTGCATGAATTTATAGAAGTTACTGATTGATGCAGACGATGGGGAATGCAACTGCCAGCAGGAAAACTGAAATTCTCTGCATTAGAGATAAAAAAAGCACCCCAAAGCACTTCCTTACATGCTTTGGGGTATTTCTGGGTCCCTCTTCTGAGTTTGCATCGTTTTCAGGAGTGTCGCTATCTTCCTGACCTCGAGTCACCTGATAGGCGGAAACACCGGAACCGGATGTCACTGCCACTTCTGGTTCCGGCTTTTCAATCAATCAGATGGCTCGAGGTCAGGGAGATAACAACACGTCCACTATCACTACTGCCACAACGTAATCTCCTTGGTAGCTTCAAGCCAAGATACATGGTGAAAGAAGTGGGAATGAAGTGGGTGGATGGTGTATCGCTACGTGAAGCTACCAAGAGACCGAGGCGTCTACATAGTGGCAGGAACAAGAAGAACGCGTGGGTTTGTTTTCAGGCCTTTTTAAACAAGCCGTGGGCGGCGCTGGAGGTGGCGCTGCGATAGTAAAATAGTACAGCGCCTGTCCGATACATCCTCTGAGGGGTAACAAAAATGAAAAAGCGTTCAGGCTTCTTGATTAAAACCAGCGTCGTAATTAAGTCGTTGCTTTGGCTTGACTGTATACATATTGAACTTCTTGGGACAGGCGTCAGAAGAGGATCAGATGCTGGTGTATGGTCCACTGTGCTTCCGGGTGCTGCATTGCCGGTGGAAGGCTGCTTGCTGGGGTGAGCAAGTAGATCGTGGGGCAGATTGAGCGGGGCAGATCTGTTTGAAGCAGACGCGTTGGGGTCCACTAGCTCGCGATCGAGCGAAGAACACTTTTCGTCTTCGTCCCTGGGGACCGGTGCATATTGTTTGCGAGTTTGAAGATGCCTTCTGCGGCGTCTAAGCACCCGATGTCTTCCGTTTGTATGAGGCGCACTGGCGACGGCAGTTCCTTTGTTTGGTCCCCGAGCCTCACAACTGATTCTTAATTCAAAAATGGTAGGGGCCGCCACTTTTCTGATAGTGCTTCCTAACTTCGGTTTTCGATGCTATACCAAAATCTGGAAGGTTAACTCTGAGGCGTCGGCTCTGAAGAAGTTCTTCTGGCGATCGGCCATTCTCTAAGGGAGTACAGCGGTAGGCCAGGAGCCCTAGCCAGGAATCATCCCCTGCGTATTCACTTTTTTATGATCTCTTCACTACCAGTACGCCCTTCTCCGCCAATCCGTTGGTGTGCGGGTAATGGGGACTTGATGTGGAGTGAGTGAAGTCCTATTTTTTGGCGAATACAGCAAACTCGTGGCTAGAAAATTGTGGTCCTTTGTCTGTGCGCACCTCAAATCGTACCGTGCGAACACGGCGCTGAGTGCTATAATTTCACTCCTTACTGCGGTGTCTCGAAGGTTTTCTACTTCTGGAAAGTTTGAAAGTGCATCATATGTCACAATGTATGAAGTTCCACCAAAAGAAAAAATATTCACACAACTCGATACTATGAACACTAAGGGAAGCATGCATGAGCAACGGTCCTTGCGGCTGCTTGTAAGAAAATTTTCGACGGGTGGGACAACTCTGGATCAGTACAGTGATGTCAAATCCACCCACCACCAGGTCAAAAAACCACCGAGCGTGCCCTTTTTTGTATTTCTGCATTCCCAAATGCCCCGCATGAATTCTTGCTAAAAATTTAAGGCGTATGATTTTTGATATGACCACTTTTGTGCCCTTCAGCCGTACGCCATTCACCACGGAAAACTCAGATGCAAAGGGCTTTAGTTTTCTCTGCAGCCTCTCACCGGTTGACATCCTGTTGATGACTTCCCGGAGGTACTCGTCCCGTGCAGTTTCATCTGCCAGCTTTTGGAGTGTTGCGTCCGTGATGCATGTCGCCTAAGACCGCTACTGCGTGTACCTTCACGTCATCTGGAGCACCAGACTCGCCGCCTTACTGAAGTGGAGATGATCGTGACAGCATGTCTGCTAACATGAGATGCTTTGCAGGAACGTACTGCAATATGAAGTCGTACGTGAGCAGTCTTTAAAGAAATATTTGGAGTCGAGGAAAGTCATGAATTCCTTTTGCAGCTATGGACAGCAGAGGTGTATGATCCGTGAAAGTTTCTGTCCATGAACTAACTGCTGAAATTTATCCCAGCCGAAAGAAATGCTTAGCGCCTCCTTTTCAATCTGCGCATACCATTGCTCAGCTTTAGTCAGCACAGGGGATGCATATGCCACCGGTTGACTCAGGCCGTTGTGACACTGCAAAAGTGTGGCACCCACGCCGTCTCTTGATGTATTGCAGGTTATCTTAGATTAGTTCTAGGGATCAAAAATGTCTAGCACAGATGTCGTGCTCAGAATCTGTGATACACTTTTCCACCCTCGCATGTGGTTTTTCAGTCTACTCGAATTCTCAGCGAGATTTGATGAGCACTCTCAGTTATGGCAGTCTTTCAGACATGCGCTGGACTCATGTTTGCTTTTCGGCACAGGCACTTCAAGCAAACTTTTGACGAGGTTTGGGTTAGGTAAAATGCCTTTACTTGAAACGATGTCACCTAAGAACTGCACTTCAGTAACACCAGTGTGCATTTTTCTACGTTGAATGTTATACCTGCTTTTTCAGCCGCTGTCATCACTGCCACTAGTCTTTCATCATGTTCTTTTCTGGTTCCCCTCACACCAAAATATCGTCAATATACACATGTACACCGGGAATGCCCTCGAAGACTTCACGCATTTACTTCTAAAAAACTTCAGGCGCTGATGAGATGCCGAATGGCATGTGGAGATAGCGGCACTTTCCGAGCGGGATAGAAAAGGTGCAAATTTTGCATGCCCTCTCGTCTATGGGTATGTGGTGAAAACCAGAATTAGCATCCAAACAGCTGAAGTAGGCAGTCCCAGCCAGTTCACCTTCCATGTCCTCGTGCTTTGGGAGCTGGTATAATGCTGTCTTTTTATATGCTCGTTTATCTTCCTTGGGTCCATGCAAACCTTAAGTTTGCCATCTTTCTTCTTAACCAAAACCAAGTGGCTTACCCAATCTGTGGGATCCTCCTCCTTCACGATGATTCCCGCGCGCTCCATTCTTCGCAGCTCCTCCTGCTGAGGAGCTCTTGCAGGGACAGGGGGACCCGCCGTGGTGGTTGGACGACGGGCTTCGCATCTGGTTACATGACCATGCTGTAAGATTGCCTCAGGCAGCCTAATCCCTGGAAGAAATACCTGAAATTCTTAATTGACTCATACTGCGAAGAATTTACAGTGGACACGATGCGCTGGAGAAGTCCCAGGGCTTTGCTTGCATTCAATCCTAGTAAGGCTTGACGGCAATTTTTTACAACAAAAGACGTGATGGTAGTGGAAGCGTTACCAACAGTCACCTCTTGTGTCGTTGTTTTGAAATGGGCTATGGCACCTCCGTTATACGTTCACAGTACCGCACAACTAGGCGTCAACTCGTGTGCCTGCAGCGACGTGCGGTAAACCGAGAGTGGAAGTAGGCCGGCCTGAGACCCGGTGTCTACCTTGAATTAATCATTTTTATCTTCCACTGTCCAGTCCTTGCTGCTTCCTCTTTCAGCTCCAACCTCAAGAACCTCAAAGTCATCGCCGCTGGTCTCTTTGCTGACTTTGGACATTCCTGGACCGCAAACCGCAAAAGGTTAAAGTTTTCGGCATTTATTACACTTTTCCCGTAGACTGCACACTGCCTAGGATTGTGCCGTCGATTGCACTTATTGCATCGGTGCTCCTTGCTGCCCTCTTCACAACTTTTTCTGCTACCTTGACGCCCGTGCTTTGAATCAGCATCGACGCATCTGCGTTCTGCGTTCCGCATCCGCGGTCCGAGTTCCAGACCTCCTTGCGCTATGCTAAAGATTTTGCGACCTTGCGCAACTCTTCAGCGTAAGACAACATTAAAGATTTTTCTTGTAGCATTTTCTGTTGCAGTTTTGAGTCATTTGCGCCAAACACGACCTGATCTCTGATCAAGGAATCACGCTAGTTTCTGAAACTCAGAAATTGCACTGCGCGGCCTGTTTCTGTGGGTCCCGAACAAATTTTTCCAACTGCTCTCCTTATGCCTGCTTCCGCGTTAGAATAACGTAGCGTTCGTGAACTTCATTGCTCACCTCGGCGCAGTAGGATTCAAACTTCCCAGCCAGCGCTTCGTAGTCCCCCTTGCTTTCTGCAGCCTCGAACTTGAAAGATTTGAACACGTCCAGCGCTTCATCGCCGCCTGCGCTCAGCAGGAGCGCAGCTTTTGCAGCTTCACTGCGTGGTTGTTCCTTCGTCGTGGTTGCCTGCAGGAAGAGTTAAACTTCTGCTTGAAGCATCTCCAGTTTTCCGAGATGGTTCCAGCTGTCATTTCCAATGGTGGCGGCGTTCTCAGAAGTTCCATCGTTGTCGCTATTTCGCTGAAACGACTTCTTCGGTGCCAAGTGGCCGCAATTCTGACAACATGTTTCGTGACGTAAAGCGTCCAAGAGACTGAGGCGCTACACAGTGGCAGGAACAAGAAGAAGGCGAATGGTTTAGTTGCAGGCCTTTTTATACAAGCCGCGCTGTATGCGGCGCTGCGATAGTAGGGTAGTACAGCGCCTGTCCGATAGAGAAGGGGGTGCAATAAATTAACCTAGCCTTGAACACATCCCAGCAGTTCATGAAAGGCATCCCGCCGCCATCATGCCATATCATCCTGTCAAGCTACCGTGGGTTCGGCCTTCGGTGAACCTGCATGTTCCTGGCATGCCAAAGAAATCCATGGTATCAGTCGGCGGACTGAAGCAACTTGCGATGGCGTATATCTGGTCAGAAAAACAGCATGTTCTGTGTTCATGCATACAATTGACGCATATGTGTCACCACAAGCATCTACTGCTGCTCAGTGCGTTAACGTGACGGTCGGGATGTCGATCACCCCAGCACAACTGTTTTGCAGGGTGGATGTTCGGCCGAGTTGGTTCATCATCATGGAAATACAGCGCTTTGAAGACAATAAACAAAAAAAAGTGGACAGCATGTGCGCACGTGCTGTTCACTCTGTGTTTTGTCCTTGCCTTCAAAGTGCTGTATTTCCAAGACAACTATTTTGTCTTTCTAACTTCGCTGCCATTTTCGAGCGTGTATATCATTCAGATATTTTAACTATTTTCTACTTAGATAATATGAGAACGTTTCAGACTTACGGCCGGCCAGCACGATATCCATAAACCACTGAAATGCTTCTGGGGCAGTAGAGATGCTGAAGGGCATCACCTTAAACTCATAGAGGCCATCCAGGGTAGAGAGAGAGAGAGAGAGAGAGAAAACTTTATTTGTCAGCGATTATTTAGATGTTTTTCGCCTCGGGTGCATTCAGCTGCTACCGGCAGTCCAAGTCTGTCAGCGACCTCTTGCGCTCTTGCCGAGGCCCGGTACTGGAGGTCTAGGTCTCGGGGTAATAAAGGCCGTCTTCTTTCGGTCTCACTCATCGGCCTGTTGTCAGCAACCACTTTTGATATCGTTGGACGAAAAGTACCGAGCGCGTCGTAGACGATCAAGCGCGTCATGAATGCGCGAGAGAGGATAGATGTCTTTCTTGGTGATGATGATGATGTCCTCAGTCAAAATGGAACATACACATGGCGGCGGATTGGCCGGGGTACATTGTAGACACAAAATATATGTTGTCATGGACTGGCGTATTCATATTGACGCATAGAAGACGACGCAAAAGATGACATCTGAGGCGAGAGAGAGAGAGAAAACTTTTAATGAGCATAATAATCAGTAAGAATTCGCAGGAGCTGGGTGGTCGGTGCCCCTAGTCCAGGGCTCCGCTGGCAGCAGCTGACTTGCGGAGTAGCTGGATAATCCAGGCTTGCTGGTCCAGGTTGTCGCTGGTCAGGGCCGCCTCCCACTGCTCGACGACGACACTGAGACGACAAGCGCGAGCCTGGAAAAGAAAGAAGCTTGAACGCAAGACTCGTTCTGGTCGACCATTCAAACGATCTATCGCTAGGCCTTCCTTGGCGTTCTACCGAGACGTGACACTGGTGGAGCGCGCTGGGGTATGCATAAGACTCCTTCCGGCAGTCCACGGCGGATCCCAAACATCGACACGCCTGTCCATCGTGCTAGCCGCCACCCTCTAGGCCTAGCGCCGGAGTACAGCCATCTGCAGAACGACTCCTCAAACGCCCAAGTTCTTCAGACCTCCCAAGTCATGGCACATCCCAACCCTACGCCGGTGACTCTACAGAACACCAAGGGGCCAGAGTGCTTTCTCGGGGAAGCGTTTGAAGATGTGGAGGACTGGCTCGACCAGTTTGAGCGAGTGGCCAAAATCAACCAGTGGAGCGCAGACCAGAAGCTTTGTAATGTTTATTTTGCCCTTCAGTATAATGCTAGAACGTGGTTTGAAAACCACGAGGCCAGCTTATCCACATGGAATGACTTCCGCTGCCAGCTGGTCGACACTTTCGCCAGAACTGACCGACGAGACAATGCGCTGCGCCTGCTTGAAGTGCGCATCCAGAAGCCGAATGAGAGCGTGGCTATGTTTGCGGAAGACATGGCTCGCCTTTTTCGCCGTGCGGACCCTGATATGAGTGAGCCAAGGAAGCTACGGCATCCCATGCATGGTGTCAAAGAACAGGTGTTTGCCGGCTTGGTACTCAACCCACCTAAAACTTTAAGAGAGTTCGTTAAGGACGCTACGGCTATAGAGCGAGCCCTACAAGACCGGTGCCGCCAGTACAACCGACCCGTTAACTGTGCTTCGACGACTGCGGCGGCGCTGAATGCAACCGATAGGACCACACTTCGAGACCTCATTAGAGAAGTTGTCCTTGAGGAGCTCCAGCGAATTACTGCTACGAAAGCTCAGTCATCACAGGCCCTCGTGGAAGCCGTCAGGAATGAATTTCGGTATGCCTTATCACCGTCTGCACTATGTAACCAGTCTCACCCCGTCGACAACGCGGCAGATATTTCGGAGCCATACCACGCTCCACAACCGGTCAGTTTCATGGCCGACGTTCCTGCACCTTACCACGAGCCGCAACACGAGAGCTATGCCGCAGTCATTCGTCGCCCGCCTCCAGACTACGCCTCACCGAGCTCATCGAGCCGTCAGGAGACGCGATTCTTCTATGGACCTCAGCGGGCGCCTTCCAGGCGCTTTCAACCACGCCGAACTGACAGGTGGTACAGTTATGATAGCCGACCACTCTGTATCTACTGCGGACAACCTGGCCACGTGTACCGGTACTGCCGCTACCGCGAAGAGGGGCAAGCCTTTCCGCCTGCTTCTGCTCGCCAACACTTCAACGCCGACTCTGCCCAAATCGAGGACAACTCGCCGTTTCTATTGACGGGCTGGAGGTACATGCTCTAGTGGATACCGGAGCGGATTTTTCAATTATTAGCCAGAAACTGGCTGATAATTACGCTGCGTAAAGTAATGACCGAATGAACTGGGCCAGTAATTAGAAGTGCTGGGGGTCAGCTACTGGCATCGAAAGGGAGTGCACTGCCCGGATAGGAATAGGAAACGCGGTGTTTATTGGCAGTTTCGTTATACTCCCTGACTGTTGCAAAGACCTCATCTTGGGCATGGACTTTCTGCGCCTTCATGGGGCTGTAATCAGCATTCGGGACAGCGTCGTTGCCTTCACCAAGAATCATGGAAACCTTGGTTGTGCGGAGGTACCACTGATGCCCTTAAGCGTCGCCAAGGAGACGGTGACATTACCTCCGCGATCATGCTCTCTTGTTCAAGTGAAGTGCGACGTGGCGCATACCGGCGGTGGAATCGCCGAAAGGGCAGTCACCCTGGAACTAAGCCGAGGTGTTTCTATAGCTCGGGGGCTAGTCAACTTGACCGATGGACAGACTGAAGTGCGGCTCACAAACTTCAGCGACGAGTGTCAGCAAATTCCGAAAGGCACAGCTGTGGTCTTTTTCGACAGCCTCCCAAATGCGCAGCACTGCTTCTCACTGCAACAGGAAGGGCCAATGTGCAAGACTCCCGTAACCATCGTCGATGTGAGTTCAAATTTGTCTTCTTCAAAACGGGACCGCCTTTTGGATCTCATAGATCAATTTCGAGACTGATTTGCTTCCGAATCGCGGGTCGGCCAAACGCCCTTGACAAAACATCGAATCATTACGGATGACTCGATTCGCCCGATTCGACAAAATCCTTACCGTGTGGCTCCGAAAGAACGTTAAGCCATTCAGCGCCAGGTGGCCGAAATGCTTAGAGACGACGTTATCCAGCCGCCACAGAGCCCCTGGGCTTCCCTCTGGTACTTGTTAAAAAGAAGGACGGCAGCTTACGATTTTGCATAGACTACCGCAAGCTCAACCAAGTGACTAAAAAAGCCAGATACCCTCTTCCTCGCATTGACGATTCCCTTAATCGCATACGATATGTACGTTACTTCTCATCAATGGACTTGAAAAGTGGATATTGGCAGATAGAAGTAGATGAGAGGGATCGGGAGAAGACAGCATTCGTCACTCCCGACGGATTGTATGAGTTTAAGGTGCTTCCTTTCGGTTTATGCTCGGCACCAGCAACATTTAAGAGGCTGATGGACACTGTGCTCTCGGGACTTAAGTGGCAAACATGCCTGGTGTATCTTGACGACGTGATTGTGTTTTCGGCCACAATTGAAAAGCATCTACACCGTTTGCTAGCTGTGTTTCAGGCCATACGATCTGCGGGCCTCACCCTAAAACTCGAGAAGTGCCACTTCGGTTACGAAGAGCTGCAGTTCTTAGGCCACGTCGTTAGCCAAGAAGGTGTCCGACCTGATCCTGAAAAGCTCTCCGCAGTCGCCAAGTTCCCAACACCTCCGGACAAAAGGACCTTGCGGCGCTTCCCCGGTTTTTGCGCCTATTACCGTCGGTTTATGCTAGTTTTTCACGAATTGTCTGGCCATTAACTTCATTGACGCGTGACAACGCTGTCTTTAGCTGGGGTGAAGGACAGCAACAAGCTTTTAATGAGCTGCGGAGGCGTTTACAGACACCACCTATCCTGGCACACTTTGATGACGACGCCCCTACACTGCTTCATACGGATGCCAGCAACGTTGGCTTAGGTGCTGTGCTGGTGCAGCGCCAGGATGGTGTGGAAAAAGTAATTGCTTACGCCAGCAGGACCCTATCTAAAGCAGAAGCGAACTACTCGACAACCGAAAAAGAATGCCTTGCAGTGGTATGGGAAGGGTCATCGGAAGCGCCATCGGGAATTTCGTCTGGAGGTTCGTCCAGAAGGTCAGCAGGAAGGTCGTCGGGAGCTGAACGGCATGCGTGAAAGCTCAGATGTCGCCGGGCTTAGTCTTCCCTACGAGGGGAGAGGCTTTCCCGCCGATTCTGTGAAAGGCGGAAGAGGGACCGCCTTTCACAGAATCACACAGGGTGGTGGTGATGTGAATGTCACTACGGGGGCAAGCCTCTGTGGTGGTGTTGAATGGCACAAATATTCCGCGATGTCAGGAGAATGCTCGCGGAACTACGGGGGAGCATTCCGTTTGAAGCCGCGAAGACCAAGCTCGCAGTAAGGGCAGCGATGGTTGACATGGCCAGCTTCAACGCAGCGGAAGCACAGTGGACGCTGGTCGGTTGTCCAACAGACGGGTAATGGCGGTTAACAGGTGGCGGCTGTGTCTGCATGTTGTGGCGGCAAGCGAAGAGCGACGGACACGTAAGTCTCAACTGGCTGTTCAAGCGAAGAAACTACTGTGGATAGAGGGCATATATTTCTTCGCGGGCAGCCTTCTTGAGGAGGGAGCAGCTGCCGAGGCTCATCCCGCACAACTTCGCGGATAATCTCGCGCTGGTTCGCGACGTCAAGGGTGCCAGTCGGAAAGGGGGCACCTGAAAGAATCGAAACTCTGGGAACTCCAGCAAAGCGACGATAATGGTCCGCTCGTGTGGCCAGGGCTCGTTCGGTGTTCGTCGCCTCGGTTGCAACGCCTGCCACTGTTGTAGATCGGCGGATCTCGAATCAGACCACCATAAATGTCACTCTTGACGCGCCGTATGAGCGCGCATCTTTTTGTCCTCGGGGGCTCGAGGGTCAGCGCGGTCACTAAACCGAGAGCCTTCTTCGACAAAACTTGTGACTGTTTCTACGGGTCTCTGGAATCTTGTTTGCATGAGGTCATCTGCTCTTTGTCGCCGTTACTGGCTGGGAAATGTCCTCCGTAACTTGCTCTTGCAGATGTCTCGGGATTTAAGGGAAGTCTCGGGGTTTTTATATCAGTGACGAGCACTATCCTTGAGGCAAAAATATAAATTCTGCAGGCAGTGTTGTACAGAGCAGCAATTGTGGCGGGCCACATGCACGTCCAGACTGGTCAGGCCAGTCATCGACATTGTCTTATGCATATCCTTGAAATGTCGCAGCCGTGCGAGGCGCCCCACAGACCGCGGGCGTAGCGGAGAAAACGTCTATCAGCTGGTATAGGCAGTGGCGTAGCCAGAAATTTTGTTTGGGGAGGGGGGGGGGGGGGGCTTATGTTGCATTGCGGCTGCCTTCATATACAATTTGTCGAGGGATATCAAATATCTGATTAATACCAACACTTTCGTTGCCAATAGCCATTGTGTATCAGATGCTGCAAACGAATTCTTGAACGCTACGCACTGTCAAGACAAGTAAAACATTCATTTTATTATGAAATAACATATATGTATGTGCCAAAAATTGTGGCAGAAATAACTGATATCAATGCTTCCGTGAATCTCTCTATTTTATGAGTACAGAAAATATTAAACGAACTTTAGAGATATGTCACTTCGAAACCAGCAAAGCAGTACATGTCGTTTATATGAAAACGTAAAGGCTGTGAAATAAAAACTTTGACGTCAAATACTTTATTGAATCTTTCTCATCCAAGACCCTTGTTTACGGTTTCACACATGTGCAACGGCCAATAACGCTGTCCTTTCTTCTAATACATTGCACAGGAACAGCTGTCACTGGTCGTGTATTGTGGGTAATTGCACCGAAATTATAGTCGCAACAGAGAGCGCACATAAAAAGCAGGAGTTCCGAAACAAATATATGAAAATGCGAGGATACAATGGAATATTACAAATGAGAAGATACAGCTTGATAAGGGCAAAAAATTACCATTGGAAACAAACTTCAGTACATGTATGCACGAAACCTCGCAACTAGATTCTTAAATATACGTATGTCTCCACAAAATCTATGCAACTAATCGAAGTCACTGTATATAATGCGTCAAACAAGGCAAATAAATATGCTGCAATCACAGATAGTAAACTTTA
The DNA here is from genome assembly GCF_055883805.1 of Amblyomma maculatum. NCBI lineage: Eukaryota > Metazoa > Arthropoda > Arachnida > Ixodida > Ixodidae > Amblyomma > Amblyomma maculatum. The sequence goes on along the minus strand of NC_139346.1, from coordinate 94,351,434 downwards.
CGCACAGAAAAAGACGATTCGACGAGCATTGGTAAGAAACTAAAGGGTAACATTTTCGGACCGCAAGAACTAAACATACAGACAAGATTCAGAAACAAGCGCAAACGTTTAAAAAGGTGATAACCACCAGAAAACAACTTTAAAACAATGCGAAACAGATAACTTATGGTGAAGTATATAAATTTTTGTAGGACAAATGTATTACTGGAGCTTAGCACTAGTTTTACAAAATATTTATGTACTCTATCACAATGTTCGCGCCCCTAGTTGCTTTCAAAACACCGTTTATTCGAACACTAAGAAAGCAAATTGTCAGTCAGTCATGAGTGGCATTTCGAGTTGTGAATTGCTGTCAGTCTTTTAGAGCCCAGCTCTTTAGCGCATGTTCCTGAGTTTTGCGTCGTCGTCGGCATCGGCCGCGTCGGGGGGGGGGGGGGGGGGGGGGCACACTCAGTGGCGAACGATGGGAGAACGCGAGGAAAGGAAAAGGGGGGGTCGCCGGAGGCAGCGCTAGAAGCGAGGGTGTCCTCCGCTCTTCCTACGTGCCACGTGGTGGCGAGGGTGCTCTCCGGTTGCCTAAACGCCGGCTCGCTATCGGCGAATCACGGCTAAAGCCCCTTATCATGGCGCGTGCATCCCGTTCTTCACTCGCTAGCGGCGTCAGCGGCATCAGTCAGTCGCTGCTATCTGTTTGTCGCGCAACGTTCCTATGGGCACACGCGCTGCTTCCCGCAACCTCCCAATAACTCAATTACTCTCTTCATTTCTCCGACTACAAAGCTTCTTTCATGGCAGCCAAAAACTGTTAGTGGAGTGTTTCTTGAAGGAATACGTGTAAAAAATTTAAAAAAGTTGTCTGTAATTGTACATACGTGTCTTGCTTGAATCTTTGCCTCAATCTATCGAAAAGGTGAAACAGCTGATGATCTGCGCTCAAGTTTCGCATTAGGAAGTAACATAATGGTGGGTAATGTTTTTTTATGATAAACAAAACAAGTATAGTAATCGAAAGTATTTTCTACCTTTTAAATAAATGACTTAATGGGCAATTGATGTGGTTTCAAGAGTGGTGGTACCTTTTAGACACCATAATAGGGGCGCATACTTAGAAAAAACTCACAATTTCACCGGAATGGCAAAGCAATGAACGCGATAGCAACAAATTGGAGAGCCAACTCAACAAGCATGACAGCATACGCGCACGAAACACATCTCATTCCACGACAGCGGACACTCGCTGTGAAACGCACGGGTGAGCAAGCTTGGACGCAGCAGCAGCTACATTCGTGCTGCTACTCGCTTCAACGCGAACGGTCATAGCCAGAAAGCATTCAAAAGGCTGCCAGTCAGAATCCACTCGGCCAGAGAAAACGAACGCGCACCAAAATGCGTCGCGCAGTGTTCGGGTATAGTGAACTAGAGTATTCTAGTTCACTGTAGTTCGGGGCAACACAAGACAAACGCATGCGCTCTGGCTGGCCTTGCCAGCCCCCGGGTACAGTCTACTCCGGGTAGCGAGAACAAGGAAATTGAGAAGAGGTCTCAATGTGTCCTCTCGCATACAAGTTAAAGTAGAAAAAAAATAAATAAGAACGCAGTTACCTTTGCTGGCTTCGGTGTCTTGACATGGATGCTTTGATGCGGGTAAAAAAAAGCGTGGATATTCATTTCTGTGACATAACGGAAGTGAATGATCACGGCGCTTCGTCTCATTCGACCTCGCTGCGTGCTGTCAAAGGGGACTCTGTTGGTTCACCTGGGATAGGATGTAGGCTCCCTAGCCTAGGGCATGTCTCTCGCCGGGTCGAAGTTCCCGGGTCCTGGCTCGGAAGACTGCTGCTGCGGTGTGACGATAGGAAGAGATGGGCTTCGAGGTGGAGTAGATGATGTGATCGGGGTTCGGGGCCTAGACTTCACCGCAGTAGAACCATCAGGGGCCGAGACGAAGGAGTAGGAGCAGCCCAGGAAGAGAGGCGAAGAAATGCTTTATACAACGCTTTACATGATGAAACATGTACAAGTTGAAGGACGAAAAAGAAGCTCTCGGCTGAGACAATTTCCGCCGTTCAAATTGATCGGTTATCCCCACTTCCCTAGCTGTGAAACAAAGTTCAATCTGTACATTCCAATGAGCGGAGCACAAGCAAGAACTTGAGATGCTGTCCACTGCCGAGGGTGGTATTAGCCTCCTCGCACATCTTTCGGTGGTGAGGACTAGCTCCGATGTCGACGACGATCTTATGCTGGCGTTGGAGGCTGCACCAAGGCGAAACAGTCCGAGAAGTCGGCCATTAGCGGAGGTCATTTCCCCGGCGTTACTTCTCGGAAGATCAATCACCTGCCTCGAGAAGTCGGCGAGCATGGGTCAGTACTGATCGTCGACGCACCTCCGTACCTTTCAACAACAGGTCGTTCCCGCTGTCGCCGCCGTGGGCGCCAAGGGGATTAAGGTCTGAAAGGGCAGCTCGTCTCCGTCCCGAAGGGGGAGGGGTGTGAGGGCTTGGGTGCCGCAGCAGGAGACAAAGGGTCACTCCGCAGCCGTCGGCGTCGCTTCGATGCCTTCGGTCGAGATCGCTCACCGGCGTCCGCTAGGTTCGTTTCAGTTTTCAACTGCTGGAGAATCTGAGCGAACCTCGGCTGAAACCTGCGTAGCAGCGTAGGAAAAAAAAATCGAGGTGCAATAAAAAAACAAAACGCCCATGAGTCAGCGTTCGGCTCCTACTCTTTTGTGGGTAGGAACAAGCGCGAAAACGAAAATAAACCACAAACAAAAAACCGCAACCACGGAGAGTGCACTAGATTTAACAAAAGCATTTGACAACGTAAAATACCAGGCAATTCTCGCGGGACTGCAGGAATTAGGAGTCGGCGAAAGGACATATAATTACGTAATAGATTTCCTGACAAACAGGACGTTGAAACTAAAGTTTCAGGACCTAGAATCCCCCACTGTCCACCTGGGAAGTAAAGGAACGCCGCAAAGATCGGTGCTTTCCCCCTTCCTCTTTAACGTGGTGATGAGAGGCCTTCCCGCCGCTGTTAAGTCATAAAAGATCCAAAGTTCAGCATTTACGCTGACGACATTAATCTCTGGATGAACAATGGCAGCGAAGGCAGCATAGAGGAACGCCTACAGGCGGCGGCGGACACCATTGTGTCCTACGCGGCCGAAAGGGGTCTTGCGTGCTCTCCACAAAAATCCGAACTTTTAATATATAACCCAAAATCAATGAGGTGCAAGGGCGACTTTAACGTAGAAATTAAGGTCGATGGCAAAAACGTACCAAAAGTCCAGCAAATCACAATCATCGGACTTAAGAGGACGGGTATAACGACGGAACGGTAAAAAAACTCACTACCTACGCGATGCAAGTAATTACAGGGATATTTAGGAGGATTGCATTCAAAGCCAGATGGCTCAGAAAGAATCCTCTTGAGACTGATGCAGTCGTACATAACAAGCCGAATATGCTATGGCACACCGTTCCTCAACGTCAAGACCAATGAAAAAGATAAGATAGACGCACTCATCAGACGTTACGTCAAGAGGGCGCTAGGTCTACCCATCTCCTCTTCTACGGAACGCCTGATAGAAATGGGAGGGCATAATAGCTGGACAGAACTTGCTGAAGCGGTGAGAATCGCCCAAGATGAGAGATTAAGTAGGTCGAGCACGGGTCGAACCATCTTAGAATGGGTGGGTCGAAAAACAGATAGGAGCGCAGCCGACAAGGTTGCCCTACCGCCACAATGTCGCGAGAACATCATTGTCCGTCCTCTCCCCCGCAACATGCACCCAGAATACCACAAGGAGAGACGGGAGAAGAGAGCAGAAGCACTGGTTAAAAGAGCGAAAGAATTCAGGGTAAAAGAAGTTGCCTATGTTGATGCTGCAAGCGGCCGATCAGAGGCAGCAGTCGCCGCGGTAGTCGATGGTAGCGGCGCACCAGTCTTCTCCGCCACCATCCGAAACAGAAACATAGACACGGCTGAAGAGGTCGCAATAGCGCTCGCTTGCATCGGAACGAAGGCTAAATTGATCTTTAGCGACAGTAAAACTGCTATCTGGAATAGAAGCCGCCCGAATTCTAACAGCTGCAGCTAAAATCGATCGCAAAATCACCCTAATTTGGATCCCAGCACACACGTCCGTCCCCGGCAACGAGGCGGCCCATGATTTAGCCCGAGATCTCTACTTCCGGGCAAACGCAGAGCCGCCCGACTGCCAGGCGATGGACGAACGTTTGCAAACCTATAAAGAAATAATCGAGAATTAAATATTAGGACGTCTGATGCCGCCACCAGATCCTAGCTTAAATAATAAAGAGGTCATAGCCTGGCGGCGATTACAAGCCGGAAATTTCCCAAACCCTGTCCGGTTGTTTCACACCCAGATAGATGAGAGAAAAAATGATAAATGTAAAGCCTGCGAAGCAAGGGGGACCCTCGATCATATATACTTTGGGAATGCCCTAAGTCTCCGGGCGCTAGGGACTCACATTAAAAGTAGAGAAACCTGGGTAACCCTGCTGCGAAGCGACGGCCCCGCTGATCAGCAAAAAGCCGTCCACCTGGCGGCTGAGGCCGCGAATAACCAATGCATATTCGCCAGTCCTTCGTCGCGGAGGTGCCAGCCCCCGTTTCTCAGGCCTGCGTGCCAGGAGCGGGGAGTAGGGGTCCTCCTAAATCAGTGGAAATTAAAAGTTTTAATGATCATCATCAACTGGCAACCGTGGCACGCACAACGCAAAAAAAAAAACTAATTGTATTATAGGAAGGAAAAGGTGCGGTAACTCTCACTTGTTTTCTGTGGACACCTCAACCGCGCCGTAAGGGAAGGGAGGAAGGTGGGAGTGAAAGAGGAAAGAGAGAAAGAGGAGCCATAGTGGAGGGCTGCGGAGTAATTTCGACCACCTGGGGATCTTTAACGTGCGCTGACATCTCACAGCACACGGACACTTCTTCGTTTCGCCTCCATCGAAACGCAGCCGCCGAGGTCGGGTTCGAGCCCGGGCACTCCGGCACAGTAGTCGGGCGTCTTACCACAGCACCACTCCAGCGGGGCACGTGCAACGCAACATCGGAGAGGGGGAAAAGGAAGAGAGAAAGAGAAAGAGGGCCTACGGCGAATCGTGACACGGCGTACGCGAAATCTGAGCTCTGGTTGGATGGCGTTGCAAACGGCGCCTCAAGTGTCCGACAAATGAACGGCGCGCAGCAGGGAGGATGCCGGTAGACCTGCGCCGAAACGCGTTGGAAAGAGAGAGAGAGAGAGAGTCAACTTTCATTGTTGAACAGAATAGCGTGGGTGCATGGTTTCCTCAGTCCAGGATACTATTGGCCTGGGCTGTCTCCCGGGCCCTAGCGAGCAGGCTGCGCTGCTCAGAGACCCGTGTGGGCCAGCTCTGCCTCCCACTTCACTTGGCTGAGTGCTCGAAACATTTTAGCTGTGCTTTTAGTTTCAAACCGCCCAACGTTATGGCGTCTTCACAGTAGAGGGCTGCCACAGCTGGCGCCTGCTAAACCTGATAGTGAATAGGGTGTATAGGGGAGATTTATTGATGACCATCATATTTACTCTGCACGCAGCGAGGAACTGGCATAACCTTTCTTGCCGATTACAACGTATTATGGACGGGTGATCTGAATGGTTAGATGCTTGTCTTGCCGGCTATGGGAATTTGGTCTTCAAACGTCGGTGCAGGATCGCAGGCAGTGCAGGTTTTAACAATAGCTTGCATAAATTACGGTGAGAGATTATACAGACCTAGCTAGCTGTTTAGTAAGTGGGAAGCGAATGCAGCGAGTGAATATGTGTCTTGTTGCGTCGCCTGCCGCCGTTCGCTTGGGCGCAACTTGTGCAAGCGACTGCGGTGTTCGTTGCAAGCAAACGTAAGAGAGCATCTTATTGTGGGAGTGTACGAAATGAACGAACCCTTATTAGCACGTCGTCAAAAGTCGCGAGTGCTGAGCCTTCACGCGTTGCAAGCAGAGTGTGTACGTCACTTTTGTCATAGGCTTACAGCCAGTGGCGTCACTAGGGTCACCCGCACCCTGTGAGGAGAGGCGGCGCTGCACCCCCCGCTCGTTGTGCGCGTTGCAACCAATAGCACACACAAAGAGAAAAGGGTGGGGAAGGAACATGGAGGAAGAAAACAGCACGACTCGAGGTATCAACTAGCTGGCGATGATGCGGCGCTCGGTCAAAAAGCCAGCTCAGACGCACTGCGGACTGAAGGCGGGTTACAGGCGATGTTTTCCCATGCCTCATGGCTGGATATCACATACTCGCTAGCACCGCGCGTACTCGTTGTTGTCCGCAGGGGCTCCCTATCATTTTCTACAAAGCCTCACGTGTATGCTCACTCGCAGCTTGAAAAGGAACCCATCTGCTTCTTCGTAGGGCGTCATTCGGGACCCCTAAGTGATCGTAAGATCAACTCTTGCAAACATGGACCTTACTCAGGTGTCACTGCAACATTCCTTTGATCAGAGCTGTGGCTGTTCCAGCACGTTCCAAAAATGAAGGCGCCTCTGAAATGTTGCACCGGAAGTCTTGCCGTACTGCAGCTAACTGTCTTGGGGTGTTCGGGTGCATTGGCTGCCGAGGGAGCGAGGTAGCATAATGGGAGTTCACATGCAGAGAAACACCTCCAACTCACTGTGTAACCGAGTCCGTTCCTGAAAACTTTCAGTGCCACGAGTTGTAGTTGGATCACAAGCCGAGCCTTTCACATGCCACCTGCATGGGTGAAAGCCTGTTACTAAGCATTGTCTATATTTAACTTTTCTCCTCTCCTTTTCTACAAAAGATGCAAGTTGACTCAGTCTGCATCCAAATTGTAAAGTTAACAACGCGCATTGATGCCGTACCAACAGAAAATATTAAGCGCGAGGTGGGAGACTGTGGGCATCTCCAAGGTCATTTGCTTTTTAATGCTTTCACTTGCCTTTCTCATTTTAACCATGCCTTTGCCTTTTTCAGAGAAAAAAAAAAGGTAAGAACCGCATGAGCACCCTTGGGTACATTTTCTCTCAATTCCCCTTTTAAAGAACCTGGCCATGCTAAAGCTGCTCTACTTCTCATTATTTTACTAGTCAATGCGTAGTGATCAGACTTGCCATTCCACAGAGCAACAGGCACTGCGTGCTTTTCGGCGTATTGAAAGTGTGAGGGGGATGCGTGACTGGTTCGAGGAGCGAGAACGGCACAGCAGATAAACGAGCAGGACGAAAGACAAAAGAGGCAGTCCGCACCAATGTTTATAGATCCTTTCCGCACTAGGGAATGGAGAGTGAACTGCATATGCACAAAAAGAGGTGATGAGGCGGCCGCCGACGGGTGTCGTCTAGCTCCGGCGCAGGGGCTCCCTATGGGTTTCGGGTTAATACTGGTGTTTCCAGGGTGTACGCACGTACACAGGCCCGGTTCAACTTTAATATAGCAAGGAGTCTGGCATAAACTAAAGCATGTGTTTTCAAGCATTCCTCACAACAGAATAATTCGTTCTACGGGAAGATCACACTTGCCAGTCAGTGGCACCGATGTACGCCCTTTTCGCGTCTTTACACAATAATTCATTTCGCCCTGCGAATCGCACCCGCCGCACCCCCCTCGCGACGCCACTGCTTACAGCTACGCTAACTTCAACCAGACTGGAATGGGTACGTCGCGCGTATCGTTAAATGACACTTCGATTTTATTTTCTTGTCACTTCCTGCTACAGCAACAACAGCTGTGACATTGGTCACCATGCACGAACGCTGCACTATGGCAAAAACGAGCAGGCTGTAGTATGTAGAGTCGTAAAAGCTCACTTTGCCATTGTTCTGCGCGGAAACGTAGACCTACACAATATAATTGGTTCACAGGAAGGGAAAGGCGCAGTATCTGTCACACTTACTCTGTGGACACCTGAACCGCGCCGTAAGGGAAGGGATGAAGGTGGGAGTGAAAGTGTAAAGAGAGAAAGGGGAGCCGTAGTGGAGGGCTGCGGAGTAATTTAGACCACCTGGGGATCTTTAACGTGCGCTGACATCGCACAGCACACGGACGCCACTTCGTTTCGCCTCCATCGAAACGCAGCCGCCGAGGTCGGGTTCGAACCCCTACACAGCATTCGGGCGCTATCTGAAATGACACGAAAAAGCCGCCCTCTGATGAATTTGATGATGTCACTGACCATTAGGTCGCCAAATGCTGTGGTTTTGGTTTCGTTTCTTGTCATAGCGATGGTTGTGAAAGTGCTATTAGTTGAATTCAACTTTGATTGAATAAAATAAACAATATCCGTCCCTTGCAAGCGCCGCTCAAACCATTAAACAACATGCATGTCTTTTATCATGAAAGACAGAGCATGTAATTTGAAGTTTGGTTACAGTGGCCACTGTAGTTTGGTGATGCATGTTGCCGCCTACGGGTGTTGCCGGCATGAAGCACTTGCGGCTTTATAACTTTAAAGGGTAGTTATCTTGCACACAAAACTACGGTCACAAACGGTAACCCGCAATAATTTTTGGGGGGTACTTGCTTGGTCGTGCTTTTAAATCTAACAAAAACATACCGTTAATAACCCGCAATATTCTAGATATGGTTGCCCTGCATTATATGAATGTTGCAAGAACGCTTGCAATGCTTGGTCTTCTAATAAAGTGATCATAACTGAAAACATGCTGAAACCATTCAAACCGGCAAACGGGTTCTTGTTTCCAGCGCCGGCACCTGCCGCATCGCCGTAACCACCATCGCACGTCATGTTTTCCACGCCGTGAGCAGTAGCACTGGCAGAAGTGATGGCAGGAGTGGAAGTGAGTCTTTTTACTCCACTGAGTTTGAAAATTTTCAAAGCAACCTTATGCTAACGTTGTTTTAATTTCCCTTCACGAAGGGCTTAGTCCGCAATAGCAAATTTGTATTTTCTTTCAGGTTCCTTCAGTGTTTAAAGACCTTCCGGTGAAGGTGCAAACGTCGAAGCTTGTCATCCGCAAGGATATCTTCCTCCAGCTGGAAGAGGCGACAAAAAGCGGTAAACGTTCCTTCTGGTTGCGATTTAACGGAGGTGGAACCTTCACGGTGTGCGGCTAAAATTTCGTTCATGTGACGTGTCATAGCGGGTCCGGTAGTCACCCGAGTTCACTCGGAACGGTGCATCGTCGAAATGCGGCATCGACCTCGATGTATGCACGTGTTGCCGGGAAGCAAGCTTTGGATTGTCCACTTTCTGGCCCTTGCCAGCTCTTTCCCGTTTACTGGGATAATTTTTTTAAAGTTTCATTGTCCGCATGAACAGACTCGCGTATCGAGTTGTTCGCAAAGACGATTACTCTAGCCGGTGTTATCCGACTCGATCGTGCTTTTAGGGCGCCGATTGATGTCGCTCGCTACCTGGTGCATAATTAGCTCATTTTGCTCTGTTTACTTTTGGCGCGGATAGCGATTACATTCCTAGGTCTACGGTTTCGTCATACATATCTCAGTTCAGTCACAGCAACGGCTACCTTAGGCGGTTTCAAGTGATGTCGAAACCATCGCGCCGGCGATCAGTCCCGGCCGGCGTGCTAACTAAAGACGGTACTACGTGACTAGGCTCAACGACATGAGAGCGCACCGCAAGCGCGCGTTAATTTAACGAATGTACCGTTAGTAGTCATCCGATAGCCGAAATTTGTTTTCTCTGTTGCATTTGCTCGTTGTTTGTGGGTTCGTGGAAGAGCCAGCGTTATTTGAAACCGGTTCGAAATTTGTTTGCGATTGCATGTCTTATATATCTATTGATGCATGCATTATTGCAGATATTTCGTGCAATTTATTTATGTGAGCAAGTGTGGAGTGCTGCATGAGAAAAGAACCTTTACACCGAGTCCACATTCTTCCCTCCCTTTGCCTCGTTATTTATTGAGGCTGTTGCTTTCATAGTGTGTACCAACTGTTGTTTGTTTCAAGGAAATGTAGCAATATGTTTGCAATAACAGCTTGCTTAACTGTCAGTGTGTATGCAATTTGCTGTGCAGTTAAATCGTGACCATTCCAGTTCTCCTGTATTTTGAAAATAATAATAATCATATTTATTTGCACATGAAAGAGAAGAAAGCATGTGAAGCAACATGATGGGCGGAACTAAAAGGTGAAAACCTGTACACAGTGCACTGGTCAACAGGTTGCTTATACAATATTCCGATTCCGTGATGTTTAGCCTCTGGGTGAAGTTTTTGTAATTTCAGTTTTGCCACTTAAGGCCGGCCTCAAAGCTAGGGCATGTTTAGCTATTTCCAAAGAAAGTAGTCCAGGAATATGTGAGAAATTGACAGTGTTACCTCGTGCACAAGTTGGGGAGACAAAAAAAGCTGACCGCAGTCATATAATAATCAGTCCATTGTATTCACCCTGAGAGAGAGAGAGAGAGAAAACTTTATTTCAAAAAGAAAAAAAAGGGGGGGGGGGGGGGCAGTGAGTGGAGTCTTCATTTCAAGACCCCAGTGGCCTGGGCAGCCGCTCTTGCCTGAGTTACCAGCCTACGCTAGGTCTCTAGATCAGAGCATAGAGTGGTCTCCCACTGCACCTCCAAATGGTGCATGTTTATGTGTGGAGGTTTGGGGCCTGTGCACCCCCATGTGACGTGGTAGGTGGTGGGGTGGTCGTTGCTCCAAGGGCATATGTCTGTGTAGTGTACTGGGAACATTATGTTGTATTGATGTAGGTTGGGGTAAGTGTTGGTTTGGAGCTGTCTTCATTCCCTCGTTTCTTGTGTATTTAGTTCCTTGTGTGGAGGGGGATAAAGCCTACATTGTTCTCGTAGGTATTTAAGTCGCGCGCTGTAAGTCGCTGGAACAGGAATGCTGGTTGTGAGATCGGGATTCACCCTGAGTAGTTTGTGGTGTGCACTGATGCACTTCTCACATGTGCAAACTTCGTACTGCAGGTGTTTTTTGGTCATCGCAATAGGTACTGGAATGTGCAAAGATATGGTACAATCAATAATGAAAAATTGTTATTGCACATGTCAGGTTCAGGACTTTCAATGACGAAGCTATAATTCTTGATAGTTCAACAGCACTGATAGGCAGGACAGAGTAGGAGAGGGGAGGGGAGACACAGAAACGGGGCTAGTTCTTGTTTAGCTAGCCTTGGGCAACAGTCTGAGGCTTGCCATCTTGGCACTACACCAACAGGTGTAACCAGCTACTTCTTATAAGTAGAGTGACCATAGACATTGAAAGGGCCAGTTTTTGATAAGACAACCTTCTGTAGCTTATTGCTGTTAAAAGGGGTCACACAGAAATATGGACATTGCTATAGATTGTGTCCTAGCAGCTATAGTCAGATACCCTTCTAAGGAAGCCCTTGAGGCAATGACGTCGATCGGTTTTCGTGGTGCTGAACTTAAATTCAGTTAAGCCATGGGGAATCCCCTTTCATCTGCCTGACCCTGCGATGTCACACTGGCATGTTTGAGGGGACTGTCCATGACCTCATGAGTATTGGTTGATGCCATTTGAGGGCCTTCTTTGAAGGGAATTTGCCACTTCATTTTGAGTTGTATCCAACTATAGTGAGACAATTTAGTCTGAGATAATTTACCCAGTCTTGAGAGAAAATAGAGGAAGCTGCTGTTGTTAGCCACAAGGACTATGTAACATCCTTGCCTGCAAACTGTGCATACAGCAAAATAGTTCAGTAAACAGATAAGTATTTTATTTGTGTCATTTTTACATTTCTTTGTTGTTAAAGTCCCTGATATTAGTAACATATTGACATTTCCTGTTGTCTTTATAATATTTGGCTCAGGCTGAGTAGCATATTGCCATTGCTTCATGCAGCTGACACAGCAGTATTTCGTTAATTACAAGCTATTTAGCTCTCACTTTCATAGCACGTTCACCCGCCATGGTGGTGCAAAGGTTAGGGCACTCGACTGCTGTGCCCAATGATGTGGGATCGAATCCCGACCGCAGTGGCCACTTTTTAATGGAGGTGAAAAGCTGGATGTCTATGTGCTGTGCGATGTCAGTGCATGTTAAAGAACCCAGGTTGTTGAATTTTTAGGAGCCCTCCAATATGGTATCTCTCATAGCCTGATTCACTGTGGGATGTTAAACCCCACAAAACAAGCCATCATGACACATTCTAACACAGCTGCTTTTGTTAACTTTAATGCCATAGAGAGGCGGACGTGTGATTAAATCATAAATAAGGTCATTTGTACAGCATTGGCATTGCTGCAGAGTTCAGGTTCTATGCTTAGTTCACAACTTGTGCATGCTGTTTCCCTGACATCAGTCAGGTATGAGAGGTGCATGTGTGCAAGGATTTTGTGGTTGCAGTCTCACTAATTCGCACTGTTTGTTATGCTGGAAAAGCAAGTGTAGCACTTACACATTGAACCATTATTCATTTTTATGGCATTACAGCCAGCCCTTTTGCTCAGATTTTGGTCATGTGTTATTGGCATTGGCATGTGTTAAGTATGTTGCCTGACCACCTTTCTAGTTTGGCAATGCTGGCGATTGCCTGGTATTGCAGGGGTGGAAGTGCTGTCCCATTTGCTCCAAACTGCTTTCCCTGCTCCATCCTGCTCCAAAATGCAATATTGCTCCAAAACTGCTCCAAACTGGCTACCACCATGTTCTGTCATCAAGTTAAGCAGAACACTGGAGCATTTCACCGCACTGGGTGCAAATATATAATGCGTCTTGCTAATTTTTGTAAGGGAGAAAAGCATGGAGCATAATAAATTTTTGTTTGCAAGTAAATTTAGTGGAGAGAGAAACGAGAGTAGCAAGCGAAGCATATAGCGCAAACTACTGTGAGCCATTAGGAAACTTGTCTGACTGCGAAAACTCCACAAGTTATTCTAATGCTTTTGCTATGAAAACAAACAAGTACTTCACCATCGAGCCTCTCTGTCAGTGACAAGCATGTCAGGCCTATGGCAGAGATGATCATACTTGAAGTGTAAGGGGTTGGTTTGCCAAAGCGGTCAATCACTAGCAAGCTTCTCAAGGGTGTTGGAAAGCCATACAGGGCTTATCACCAAGATGTTAAACATGAGCTCCAGCATTGCTCAAGCAAAAGAATGGTGAACTATTGGCAAGAGGTAGTGAAGCATAGGAGCTGAAAGTTGAAAAGGCTACTTTTCAGTGCATCTATCTTTCCCTAATGCACTACTGACTAGTAGTCAGGAATTTATCAGCACAGGCATAGGATCAAAAAGGATATGCACAATATAAGAGCGCAGAAATGTTGGGCTCATTAATCTGAACGCCAAATTAGTGGTGCTGCTTGAGGTCTTCAAAGTGGTAGACTCGATAGATTTCTCGACATTTCAATCTATCAAGTCAAAATAAGCAAACGGTTTAGGTCAGGCGGCTAGTCTGTTCCAAGTTGTTGCTTGGGTCAGCCTTTGTTATAAGATATATCTTTACATGCTTTGCCTGTTTGTCTTGTCAAAGATGAGTGCAAAGTTTGAAAAGCATCTAACTTACATAAAAAAGAATCAGATTGGCAATTTTGTATGTCAGAAAGAGAAAACCACAATTATCAGAGGCATTTGACCTTAGAAATGTGCTCCTAAACATAATTCAAATGCTCCAAACTATCATTTTATTGCTCTAAAGCTGCTCCGAAATGGCGTTGTTACTGCTCCCTCAATTGCTCCAAAATGTCCGAGCCAGCTTCCACTCCTGTATTGCTATCCACTCGCAAGCTATGTATCAATCATTTTATGCATCATAGCACTAGGCAGAACTAGCAGGCATTGACAATTTGTTCTCATCTTTTCTGTTATGTGGCTACCTGTGCTGTCACATAAAAAAAAGACAGTGTGTCATCTTGCATGCTTGGAATCCTACTTTTGCCTCTGCTTACCTTTAATAGTGTGCAGAGACTGAGGCAGATGCCATGCACTAACTTGTCCAGTGTTTGCTATTTTCTGTGTGCATGAATCATTTGTACAGGACCAAATGCTATGTATGCTATGCTATGTATTGCTATGTACTAGGCTGTGCTGGTACATAGCAATATATAGGAGTATTGGTAGGTTCCAGTTACCTGATGCTCATCACACACAGGTAAGGCAGTGGTTTGCCTATTGATATGCGTTTTGTTTGCTCTTTTTCAATCAGATTGGCATACTAATACAAGTGGGTAGACTGTTGGTTCCTGAATGTGTGTTGTGTATAAAGGTAAGCCTGTGCGTCACGTGACACCTGCTGCAGGATCCGTGACAGAACCCGTTGTGCGGGGACTGTGCCAAGTGCTGCGGCTGACTCTGCCTCGCTACAATGGGAGCACCTCGCGCCACCTGGTGGAGCAGTTTGTGGGCTCCCTGTTGGCAGCCCACCCGTCCAGTGCAGGATACCTTATCGCAACCATCCTGGACGTGTCCCGCGAGCACAAGCCCCTCTGCATCACGTGAGGGTTCCACCCCATAAAACACTGATCAGGCACCAGCAAATTTTATGAAGACCCAAACTACATACAAAAAATTCAAAATAGGAATATGAATCCCTTCTGCCGCTTTTTTTGCAAGAAAGACAATTTTGTCTATATGATTTGGGCATGCAAAGTCCATAAGCCTCCCTCAGAACTCTCGCCTTATCCCTCCAAAGAAGTTTGGGATAAGTTAAGGTCCAACGATGACCTGGGCATTCAGTCCAAGGTCTTCAAATGGGCCGGTGTAGCCAAAGATCTCCACGAACTGCAGTGCGCTTGCTAACTTGCCTTAATCCTCCACCCTTTTCTCAATAAAGCTTTATCACCACAGCCTTCCACTAAGATATCTATTCACCTCAATCAGTTTATGTATCCTGTATGGAATGTGCATTGATTCATTGCACAGTGTTCTCTATTTTTTACAGAGTGCTCACGTTGTTTTATTATATTTTGCACACACTCCGCTGCGTCGGTCTGCAAAAACCAACCTCTTTTTGCATTGTCTGTGATGTGCTTTTAGGGTTTGTCACTAGATGGTGCCACAGTGTTTTGAATATTTGGGGATGAAGCGGTGATCATGACTCACCAAAATTTTTGTCGATGATGTATACATTTGTGCGTTGTAACACCTTTGGATGTAGAAATTAAAATTGACAGTAGAACCCCGCTATAGTAAACTCGGATATAGTAAAGTGAAACTGAAGTCCCAGTTCATCTTCCATAGACAAATTTTCCCCCTTTATAGTAAAGATGTTTTTGGTAAAAATCTGTTATAGTAAAGTGCGCCTGGCTGCGGCGACGACTCCCGCGATATGAGATCACCGCCCGAGCACTGCGTAGAATCGCGAAACAAAGATTTTTTGTATTTGACAACAGAAAAATAACACCGAGTGTTCGTTTATGTGGCTTTACCACCAGGCTTAGCAGCATTTAGGAGGAGCCTACTTTACGGAGGTTTTAAAACCGTGAGGAGAAGCATGCAGCGCGTAGGAAAGAAAAGTAAAGCTGTCTACAAACATGGAAAGGAGGTGGCTTGGTCCGTTCATAAAGTAGAGTAAAAGTACAGCAAGAAATGGGAAAGGGGAAGAAACGGGTGAACACTCATTGCACTTTGCAGCACGAAGCATGAGGCAGTGGAGGCAAAAAGTGAAGGTGCAGCGAGTGCGGTGTTACAGCCCTTGACTGCCACGTGCATTTATCATTTATTGCCTTTTAAAAAACAGAAACAGCAAAAAGTGACACAGTGTTCATGCACGGCTTTGATTTTCACTTGAAATCAAACTTGGTGAAAGCCACCTTGTCCTCATGCTTAAGAGGTACTTTCACAAAATGTAAAAAAATTTTATAACAAAAAAATTGCACGAAAAGATGATAAAAGGGAAATGAAAAGTATTTCAGAGTTATTTTTTTTCATTAAGCAACCAGACGTTTTCAGTCAGTGCCTATTTAATTATACTTCCAGACAAGTTTTTGCGGCTGTGCAGCCAAAGCAACAGAGCCAAAACGCACCAGCTGACTGCGCAGCAGGATATAGTCCCTTGATATATTACGTGAATCATTCTCTGCAATATTATATCATTACGCGGAATTGCCTATGTTGTCATTACATCAAAATTGTACTACACGATAGGCCAGTACAACTTTAGTGTTGTGCATTTTAATATCAATACACGACACCGAGCAAACGGGATGGCCACGCCATCTGCTGGGCATCTCCCGAGGCGTGCGTCGGCTGCTGCTGCTGCGTCTACCCGTCGGTTTCTGCGTGCTTCGTAATGCGCTCGTTTCGGCAACGTACGCAGCGCATGATATTCATTAACCGCAAATACACGTTTGCTTAGACTTTAATTAGTCTAAAGGAAGACATTTCTGCCTCATTGGAGGCTCGAAAGCCATTATTTCAAGCAAGGAAGGAACTGAAACCGAAACCGTACCTGAGGCCAGATCTGCCAGAACTGCATGTTGTAGAACACCATGACGAAACCCCGTAGCCCTGGATCCATAGCCAGAAAGACTTGTTTGCGAGTATACCAGACATCTTCAAGACCATGTCATCACCAACAATTGATATAATAAAGACCTCGATGTAGTAAATATTTTTGCTGGTCCCAGTGACTTTACCTAAAGGGGCTCTACTGTACTGTGTGCAAAAAATGTCTGGTTACTGTCCGACGGGTGAAATTATATTATTTTCGGGTACATCGCTTTTGCCAACGTGCAATTATCACCGTGGTTACTACTCATGGTTTCCAGCACCAGACTACATAAAAATGGGCGGATGCACAGATACAAAAATTCTCTGTAAAAGTTTTCTACAGCGCTTCTGGAAGGACCAATACACAATCGATCTCGAGACAGGAAGCTTTACATTGTGATGAAAAAAAACCTGGACGCCTAGAGTGCAGTATTCCGTCCCTTTGAACCCTTGGTTCAAGTTATCCGGAGTACCCTGAGCACAGCTGCTGTTATTGCCGTAATAAATAGTTAAAATGGTACCGTCATCAATTTGGCTGGGTGACAATTGTTGACACATGGACTTTAATTGCAATTTTGATGCATAACTCATTTTACTGACTTTTTTGTTTCTTTTGTGAGGTCAAGCACCCAACCTCAACCTCACAGTATGAGTGTGAGGTGTGACACTTAGTGCCCTGCTGGTCACATGCTTGGTCACCTGTTGGCATGAGCTGAGAAAAGCTTTTGCCTTTCTCGGCTTACGCGCGCCGTGTACAGAAGGTGTGATAGAAAACGTCTGCGGTAATTCTACTTAAGAAAAAAATTTGTCTACTTCGAGAATTGAACCACTATCCTTCCGATTTCCAGCCGAGCATTCAAACCACTATTCCATGCTGCACTCGTGAGAAACAGATCGTAATTCCCTTTGTCTAGCATAAGGATGATAGTAGGGAGGAAAATGACGCTGCAATTTGTAATAATGATGACAGTAGTAATGATGATGATGCAGTTAATGGTAATGGTTACAATGACAGTGCATTTAGCTGATGGTAATAATGCTGGCAGTAGTGATAGTGGTGGCAATAGTAGCAATGACGATGCAGCTGATGAAAGCAGTCCTGCAAAGTGGCTTTCGCCATTTCCACTCTTAAGCAGGCTTGAGTGCAATCTGCAGCCTTTATGTTGTTCATGAGAACTAAAGCACTCGAGAGTGCTTCAATGTTAGTAATTGTTTACAAGCTTGACTGAGCACAACGGAAACCTAACTACGCAGCACTTTTCCTGCTTGCCTTCGCAGACTGATGATCTTGAATGAACAAACTTGTAGTGTTCTTCACCATTGTTCATGTGATTTTTCAAAAACCGCATTCCATTAATTCGCAGCTGGAATATCCATTTGAATGGTTTGGAATGTTTTTCCTGCCTTGATGTCTGCCATTTGGTGCTGATACTAAATGGGTCAGTGTGCGCTCGTTTGCAGGAAGAACTTGGCTCGCACCTGCCTCACAGCACTCAGTTGGTCTTGCAAAGTAGCCCACCAGGTCCTGGTCAATCAGGGAGACCTCAAACCTGAGAAGATCCGGGATCTGGTAAGGGATTACATCTGCAAGGGATCGAAGGGTGCAGGAGGGCCTGCTGCTTCCTTTGATTGCAACATTCGATGACAAACGTTGGCACTGTGGCTTTGTAGTTTGAGGCACTGTCTGGTTTGCTCCGGCTACCTTCTCACACACATTTTGATTGTTATTGCAAAGATTAATACTACTGTGAGGGAATAGCCAGTGAAGTTTTTTTCCTCTCTTTGGTAATCAGTAGAGAATTTTAGTATGCCGCGTTCCGTTACCGTGATCCGCCACTGCACATGCCCACGTTCCCTCAACGCTGATAGGTGGCGCCACATTCTGGAAGTCAACATATAGACCTGCCACATCGGGACCAATCAGTGTGTGCGCACTGCCAGCGCGTAGAGGGTTGTAGTGGCGGATCGTGGACCATGGTATTCTAAATCTCTCTAGTGACTCACTACATGTGTCTTCATATGTGTTTGTAGCCGTAACTTGGCTGACATAGCTGAAGATGCATCAAAATGAAGGAGCAGCCGGTTTGTTTTGAGCTTATATGAAATTGTGTTCCGTTATTAATGAGCACCGTGCTTTCGTTTGTACGTTGATGTTGTTTGGACTGAATTTGTGAGTTCACATAGGTTCTGTGTGATAAGTCATTGAGAGAATTTGCTTAATGCATCCAGTGCAATCAGTAGTGCACTTGGCCAAATTATCACTCCTAATTGTCATAGTTTCACTCCAAGTGAGGCAGCAAACCTTTTTCAGTTATACCTGCCATGGTGACTCGGTTGCATTGGCATTTGGCTGCTGATCCTGAAATTGCAAGTTCAGTCCCAGCTTTGGCAGCCATATTCAGTGGAGAAGGAAATGGAAAAAACGCCTATGCGCTGAGTGATGTCAGCGTGCAGTAAAGACCTGTAGGCGATTTAAATTAATTTGGAGCCCTCCGTTACGTTGTGTTGCGAAACATTAAAACCCCACACTTCCATTTTTTGTCAGTATGTGTGCCGTGTGCCTACTTTTGTGTTTCTTTTTCATTAGTGACTATGATTGAAACAGGCTCTTGGTTTCAGCTGCTTTTTTCGTGACACTACTGGAACGATCCTCCCAAAGATAAATGCCACAGTTATGGAAAGCCCTCTTAAATTAGTTTCTTGCTGACACAGTTTGAAATTTGACATAACCGATGCCTGCAGAAGAAATTTGAGGTGCCAAAGGGGCTTGTTAATTATTTTGCTTTGCAGTGGTGGTGGTCATATCGTTTTGTCGTTCCTCCTACTTCACAGTTGGTAGTAAAATGGCATCACATGCTTTTCATCTCTGTCTCCTCAGTTGCCCCCTCATTACAGTAATGCAGTATGAGTGGTGGAAATTTTCTTTTCATGTTCTTTCATTTTCATCTTGATGTTAGCATGCTGGATATGGCAGTGATTTTATTTTTTACTCATTGTGACAGCAGTTTTGCCTGGCTTGCTTACTAATGTCTTGTATTAATTGCTTCTGCTGGTCAGTTGCAACAAAGACTATATTGTATCCCCATTGCTGTGCTGTTATTCTTGGCATCTTCTAATTGGGCGCGTGCCGTCCCCAGGTGGAAGCTCAGACCAACTTGCTTCTGTCTGTGTCGTCGGCATGCGATGCCACGCTCAACAAGAAGGCTAAGAGGAAAATCAACTACCTGTGGAAACAGGTGGGAAAAACTTTCCTCATGCTTTTCACCACTGCACTGTTATACTATTGCTTACAGTGTGTGCAGTGGGACCGTAACTCTGTGTTGGTGGAATTGTAAGAATTGCAGTATTTAAAAATTTATAATGTACATGCTTTGATAACTAAGGCGGTCAGCACACAGTGGAAATTAACAGTAGCAGATGTGAGATGGCAAGACTTCATTGATCACTGGGGCATTCAGTTTTGCATCGCATATTTTTAGTCTGGGGAAGTTAAAACAGCCGAACCCGAAAATATCGGCCAAAAAGAAATGGCGTAATAATTTTATATACAAAAAAAAGAACTAGCAGTTTATAAGTTACTGTAACCTAGATACCAAAAATACATAGCACGCTCGCTACTGATTCACTCGTGGCGACATGCTGCCCACTGGTGTGCTGGCACATTTCTTGGTCAAGCCTGCATCCAGCATGTACCATCAGGGTTGCTGTGGATGGTTCTTTGGAAATAGCCACTACCTATCAAATGATATCTAGTGCGGTTACCAATACGTTATAAACAAAATAATCATTCATTAAATCTAAGCTACAATTGTTTTATGCAATGCCTCCAGCAGCGAAGCATGCCATGTAAGAACTAGGCTTTCTTCACTGCACTGCAACATCACGGCATGGAAAATGACTACAAAATACCAAACACTGTCCTCATAACATTAACTTTGCACATGATTTCGTAGTTGTAGCCTCTGCCAGCAGGTGCCCAAGGCTACACAGCTGACCCGTCTTTACGCTTAGAAAAAGAATAAAAGAATTCTGTTAGTGCCACTCTTGGGAAGGAAGCATGTAGTTTAATATTTTGAAGGACCAGTGAAATTTCAATTTGGTATAGCCGAATTCAGAATATTTTGTTAGTCATATTTAGGCTGGCCTAAAACACCAAGGAGAAAACAGTGTGTTCAAGCTTCTTCAACTCTTGAAAGAAAGTTGAAATGACGAGCTCAGTGCAGAAGACTGCATGGGGTGCTAGGGGTGGTGCTCTTTGCCACTTCCCATCCTACTTTGTTGGAGTGAGTGGTGCTTCCTGGATAGCTTAAAACATGATCGCTGCAGCGACAACCAGATTGGGAAGGCCGCACAAGTGCCAGAACGAAGGACGAGAAAGTCCTGTGCCCCCTTTGGTTGCCTCATGATCATCTGACCTACACCACTGCAGTGCTGCAGTTCGTCACACTCAAAAACTCATTGACCGTAACAAGAGGTTTGAAAACTAAAGATTTTAGTGCATGCTCCAAAGTGATTGGCAAATTTTAGTTCTCGAGACCACTTCTAAATCGGCATTCTTCTTCTCCAAAGTGCTGCAGATTGCAAATCATAGTGCTCCAGATATTGCGGCAGGTTGCATCCTACCTATAGCGTGTGTCTGCGAGATCCTTGTAATTGGCTGTGGGGCCGTGCGCGACTGTGTGCAGGTGTCAACTATCTCGTACGTGGAGGTACTGAGCGGCCAGGAGCCCTCGTGTGCAGTGCTGCTCACGTGGTGCTTCCTCATTGCCTACCTGGATTCCCAGAAGCAGCGGGACATCATCCACAGCCACAAGGTGCTTCTTCCCCTTTCTCTGGTTGTGCTGTTGCCGTAGCTTCAGATTGATGTGCGGACAACCGAGTGGCTGCAACATGTGCGGTGTCTCTCATAGCCCGAGTCTCTTTAGGATGTTAAAACCTACAAGCCAAACCAAACCATCATTAATGCAGTAACCTTTGCCCTTGTGACTTTATATGCTGAACGTAGCGTGCGCTTGTTTTGGAAAGTATTTACAGTAGCCAGACCATGTTAAAGGCCCTGTTCACCACAAAATCCGGCATTGGCTTTGTCGGCATCGTTGTCAGCGTCAGCGTTGTTAGCAAAAAATTATGAGCATGGCGCTGGCAGGCGGTAGCTGACAGCTGACATGGCCGTGCACTGACTGGACATAATGTTGCGTAATGTTAAGTTTGGCAGGAGCTGCCAACTCAGGCCCATCCTTTCTGACAGGAGGGTGATATTAGTATCAGCCTGCCAAGACCCTTGCGTGCACGTTACCCTTAGGCCGCACGGGCTCATTCATATGGCTCTGTTAAAGCGAAGATATGTATATGGGCTTTTAATCTACGCTATCACATTATGCCGCTAACGGAGCTTGTCACCCATAGTTTTTGTGCTTTACTCACATAAGCTAGCATTGAAGTCATTCCACTGAAGTGCTAGTTGTAACTATTTTCATATATTTCTTTATTTCTGTGGGCACTGAAAATGGCATTTATTCCTGCAAAATTTTTCAAATTCAGCTACAGCTTATTTTACAGCTCTTAAATGTTTCGGACCACCCCCCTAGTGAATCTTTGCAGTTTGCTCTTTTTTTTTTTACTCTGTGTCTGACATTTAGCTATCCGCTGATTCAGTGATGGAGAGACATGACGGCAGAATTAATAGCTTTATTGAGAGCAGCCCTGATTGAGCTCGTTGTTTTTATGTTCCGCATGAGCGTGTGAGCATGTTTTCTATCTAACATATGCAATTCGAATGAAAGGGTTGAGGCTGTAGAACACTGCTTGAGCCTTGGTCATTGGGTTTGCAGGCAAAGTTTCTGGAAGTGTTCAAGGTTGCTGTCCTGATGAGCAAGACACCACCGCCAACCCATGTTCTTGTAAGTTTGCACTGCGCATATGTTTGAGAGCATGTTTCAGCATCATTGACGGAATGATGACTCAGAAAGGGGGCTGGCTTATACAGTCGAACCCGGATATATCGAACTCGAAGGGGATCGCGAAAAAGTTCGATATATCGATAATTCGATATACAGAAATTGGCTTGTGACGGCATTTACGATGCGAAAAAACAATGCCGTATTTGCCGCGTAATCAACCCACTCGCATAATGAACCCTCTCTCCACTTTTGCTCCCGAGAATTGGAAAAAAAAAAAATGCTTTAAGGCCAGCTCGCTTACATGCAAGCGATTGAGCGATCTCAGCGACGAGTGGCAGCGACAGATCGAACAATTTCCATCCAACTTGTTGGAACTGCGTCCCACTCGCCGCTCGAGCCACCGTGGCAGCTCAAAACAAGGTTTCTGTGTCGCTGCGGCAGAAAATCGCGAGCGTTTTCGCTTGCAAGCCGATGGCGCGCGTCACTCCGTTTTGGTGGTCGCATCCACAGCTCATTTCTTGGCAGCGTGCCAAGATGTTGCGCAGCGATAACGTCAGGGCGCGTTTATCTTAATCCTCCGGTGCCGGGGAGCGAACTTGGCAGAGTGCCCGTGATGGCTTGATTGCACAAGTCTGGTTCGATTTATCACGCCGCGCTTGCGGCGGGCGTCATGATCACAGCAGCTGACGGCGTGCTTCCCTTGATTCATACATGCAAAGATAAACGGCTCCCGCCAAAAAAAAAAAAAGCCTGCCGCTTCTTAACATCCGCAGCCGCCATATCTTGCGCTACGTCGCGCGTACAGCACAACGATAAAAAAGAATGACTCTCGCAAAAAACAAAAAACAAAGAGAGATAGGTGCCGCTTCTTAACGTCCGCAGGCGCCATAGCCACGTCAGCCGCCGCGCGCAGAGGGTTCGCAACACACGCTGGAGAAAGCGTCCCACGTCTGTCTGAAAATGGGCTGAGCTGGCTTGGCTCATGCGTAGCACGTGCTGAAGGAGAGAGCTGGGCAAAAGAATGGGCACACCCACGCACATGGCTTGCAAACGTCATGTGTTGGCGCGCGGGAAACGATAACTGCAGATGCGCGCGCCTTTGGCGAATGGGCGCGGCGCTGTCCAGAAATGTCCCCTCTCATCCCTTCCGCGCGTGGCTTGAAAACGTCACGCGGCAAACGGCCAAGAGTGATGCAATCGTTTTTGGGGAAGGCACTCTTTCCAGTGCATAGTGCGGAGTTCGATATATCGAACGACGGCGAAATTGAGTTCGATATATGGCGCGACTTTCCTATACTTTTACATGGGACTTTCAAGGGGATATTCCGTGAGTTCGATATAACCAAAATTCGATATATCCGGGTTCGATATAACCGGGTTCGACTGTAGTGCAAACAACAATGAAGGGCTTGAGATGGTCACTGGTGGGCAATTGCAAGTTTGAAGCTGGAAACCTTTGCAAATTTATTTCTGAAAAGCTTCAATAGTATAGTAGAGAGTTTAGCTTGTCATAAAAAAATTTTTGCTTGGAATGCAAATGCATAAGTAAAATCATTCCTTACCTTACCTTCTTTCCTGTCCTAGGCCAGGCTCGTCAAAAAAGTTGAAGAAAACCTGTTTGCTGTATTTCTTTGGTCGGCCAAAAGCAAACTTATTGCTCCTGATGATGACGTCTACCGGGGTCAAGGAATAGACATTTATCTCTCGGTCATTACATATTAGTGATGTGTATTGCAGCATAATTGTAAGGAGTCATGTTCCGTCTTCTGGTGCACGTGTTGGATTCTAGTGCACTTAGCATTGGGCATTATAGGGTGCCTTAATAGTATATTTCAGCATTTTTTGCAAATGGAAACTGATAAAGTGCCCCTTTCTTGGGTCGCAAAAATGTTGCACGGGCAAAAGCACGCAGAAACAATTTTTGTTTTGGCAAGAATTGCCAAAACAAAAGTAGCAATGTGGGACCACGTCCCTCAACTGCCCCTTCGAGGGAGACCCATATACCTGCCCATGAGAGTGGAATGTGATGCTTGCAGGAGCACTCGCGATGCCTCCTGCGGCATACAACGCACAAGGACTTCAAGGAGCAGCTGATGCCTGCACTGCAGAAAGCCATGCTACGCAACCCTGAGATCATCATGGAGAGTGAGTGGCACCTCACCCAAACTCACCTTCCCCATCCACATGGTCCACAAGGAACCGTTTACCAAGCTAGGGGACTTTGAGCTTGCTCGCATAGTGTGTCACTTGGAGATAAAATTCAAGAATTAGGAGTGGATCTTGGTCAGCAGAGCAGTTCGTGCTTGTTGCTTAAATCGGGCTACAGTCGAACCTCGTTATAACGAAGTGCAGAGGTGCAGTATATTACTTTGACGCCAACGCATGGCTGAGCTGCCACAATAGCAGAATCAATATGCACGGGACGTGGTATACTGAACAAAATATGCGGAAGCACTGCGTGAGAGCAGTATGCGACAAAAAGCAGGAATACAGTCAAACCCGAATATAACGAACTCGGATAGAGCGAATTATGTTTTATATCGAACACTCGAATTTCCGCTAGCATTATGCATATAAAATGTATTTTTTATAACGAACTACACATTGGATATAGCGAACTCAGCGCGCGCGATCGGTCGCCAAACGCCCGCCAACGGGCGGGCCTTTGTGCCGGCTCCGAGTTCTCTCCGGGCAGCCCACGCTGCCGGGCCACAATACTTCTAGCGCATGCCGTTGTCAGATGGGAGGGGGATTGGCGACGGCTCCGTTCCCCAAGATCTCACACAGCGCATACGTCATCACGCGCCCGCTAGGGTGCTTCTGCTGCTTCTGCGCCGATGCCACGCTTCCGTAAAACGCAGGAGGGGCTCTCTACAGCAGCTTCCACGAGGGACCCTCCTGTACGCATGCGCGGCCGTCGCCCGGAGTAGCGTGAGTAGCCTTTAAAATCCGCGCCATCGGCCAGCCTCTCTTTGCAGCGCTCCTATTCGGCAGCTGCCTACCATGTGATCAAAGACGTTCGAGCAGCTCCGGACCTATTGCGCTTCGAGAAAGAAGCAACACCGGCCAGAACTGGTTTCAAGTTTGGGCGAAGGGAAGGCAGCCTCCGAACAACGAACGCGTCAGTGGCGAACTTTCCCGCATCCTCGGAGCTTTCTTTGCTCGCGTTTGCAAGTCGTGCTGCTGCTATCCTCACGATTCCGGACGTGCCTACGTTGCTGCTGGCTTGCATTCTGGCGCTACATCCTGCAAGATGACGACGAAGCAGCGGCGTGCCCTACCGCTTTCCGACAAGCTGGAGATAATTCGCCGCGGCCTCTGACGTTGCCGCGCGTTTCAAGATTCCGCGGAGCACGTTAAGCACCATTTTGAAAAACCAGTCGGCCGTCAGAGGCAATGCACAGGAACGACCAAATGGTGACGGCTTTTGCCACCGCAAGCCGGCTTACGACCAAGTAGAGAAAGCGCTGTACCAATGGTTCTTGGACGTTCGCGCGCGAACTGCCGGTCTCTGGCCCCATGCTACAACAGAAGGCAAAAGATTTTGCCTTCGTCCTGGACGTCGAGGGGTTTACAGCGGGCAGTGGTTGGCTCCAACGATTTAAAGACCGCTACTCCATCACCGGGAAGGTGGTTGCAGGTGAAAGCCAAGCAGTGGACGCTGAGAGTGCTGAAAAGTGGGTGCAAGACGTGTGGCGTGCTGTCACGGAGAGATACGAACCGTGCAATATTTTTAACACCGACGAGACTGCCTTGTTTTGGCAACTGCTGCCGAGCAGAACCTTGGCGCTAAAGAATGAGAAGTGCCATGGCGGCAAATTGAATAAGGCCCGAGTCACCGTTCTTCTCACGACAAACATGGACGGTTCATCAAAGCTGCGGCCGCTTGTCATAGGCAAGTTCAAGTCTCCTATATGCCTGCGAGGATGCACTTCACTCCCAGTCACATACAACTTAAATTCTAAGGCCTGGATGACCAGAACGTTGTTCGAAGCGTGGCTGCGTGGCTGGGACGAGGAACTTGCAACGAGCGGGCGAAAGATTTGCCTCCTCCTCGATAACTGTTCTGCGCACCACTGCGGCGTCACGCTGAAGAACATCGAGCTTTGTTTCCTGCCACCGAACGCAACAGCGGTTTTGCAGCCCCTCGATCAGGGGATCATCCGCGCTTTCAAGCTGGGCTACAAGAAACGCGTCGTTGAGCGGCTGTTGGTGAAATTGCAGGTTAACGACGAGCTCAAGATTAATTTGCTGGCCGCAATAGAAATGATTAACCGTGCCTGGCAAGACGTGACGCAATCCACAATCCGCAACTGCTTCCACCATGCTGGACTATGTCGAGAGGATGCAGAAGCTGCTAGTGAAGCGCGCACTGTGCAAGATGACAGCGATGTTGCCACGCTGTGGGAAGAACTCGCTGATGTTCCGGACGCTGTGCCCGAAGAAGTTGCCCTGGAGGATTTTCTCACTGTTGACGACAACGTAGCCGTGACAGCGAGCCCGTTGGACTCGGAAATTGTTGCCGACATGCTGGCATCTGGTGCGAACGAGGAGACCGAGGAGCCGCCGCCGGAGGACGATCGCCCTCGCCCGACGTTGCACGAAGCCCTCGCTGCTACCGATCTGCTGCGCCGATACTGCTCCGGAATACAGGGAAGCGGACTGGAGTTTGTGGAAATGATGTCGCGTGTGGAAAGTGCGATTCTCGCTGATGAAGTTAAATGCAGTGTTCAGGCGAAGATCACTGCCTACTGCAAATAAGTGAGCATTTATCTGCAATAAATTTCTTTTGTAGATTCATGGTGAGCGGCACGGTTTTTCTTTAGTTAGTGCGTTTTCGCTGCGCTGTCTGGACATCGTGTATAACGAATTTGGTACTGAAGTTCGTTATAAACGGGTTTGGTTATAGCAAAATACTTTATATAGCGAACAAATTGCGTTGAATTACGCAGTTCGTTATAACCGGGTTTGACTGTAACTGCGCCGGCAGCGGCCAGCGTGAAAGCGATCAGCGAGCTGGGCTGCCAAGCGTGCGCACTGGATTGGATTGGCTCAGCTTTTTGCGGGGTAAGCAGCTTGCATGCTTTGAAGCTGGCATCAGTAGGCTTTTAATTTTAAGTAAACTTTTGACGATCTTAGTGGCCGTTAACATTAGTGACAGTCTTTTCACTTTTGTAAATTGCAGAACATGATTAATAAAGCATAAAAAGTTTAACACTACTTTGATAAACATTTTAGCAATCTAAGTGTTTACCTTTAAACAGAAAGGCATCGCTGCTTAGGTAGGCCGGACTTCTAAGTTCTTTAAGAAAAATAGACCTTAAATGATTAGAGCCAATCTGTTTTCAGTGTGCCATTTTAATAAATAGCTTTTTGTTGCGTATTATTCGTATCAGCAGCTACATTTTTGAGCCTCTTCACTCGTCAGGGAATTTGAATCAAAATAATCAGGGAAAACCTGTAAAAGTCAGGGATTTTAAAAATAGTGGTTTGCTAGACACCCTGTGCTTGTGGAGTTAACCAGGTCGCTGGAGCCGCCAGCACCATGTGTAGATGCTTACTGTTACCGGCCGCACATAGGTGGGCTGTAATTGAAGGAAGTTTTTTCTGTGACCTTCCGTCATTGGAAGTGCCCTTTTATGTTCAGAATTCGCCTTAAAAATTGTCAGCATTTGCAGTATGTTGTGTTCTAAGGGGAAACTGATAATGTCAACTGAGAACGTCAACCAGCACCGTTCCTGCTTCGAGTTAAGGATAAATTCGCTCTCGCCATACCATCTGTTCTGCCATCCTGGTTAGCTCAGTTGGTAGAGCAACTGCCCTGAAAAGGCGTTGACCCCGTATTTAATCCCCAGACCAGGACGAATTTTTTCTTTTAACTACGAAGTTTTTGAGAAAACTGTAGCTCTCATAGCATTCCTTTGCAGCTGCATGCCTGCGCTTGGGAGGACGTCAATGAGTAATTACTCCTTTATTATGGATCTACTCTACCTTGGGGGAATTCCCCTTAATATTCGATCAACTAAATTGGAGTCTATATTGCTGCATAGGAAGAGGAGGCTTGTTTTAAGGTGAAAGCGTTTCTTGGTTCTTGGGTGGTGTAGACTAACGTGTCTGCAGGAAACGTTCAGGAAAAAAATTGGTCTACACCAGGAATCTAACCACTACCCCTCTGATCCCCAGCTGAGCGCGCAAACCGTTACTCCATGTCAGGCTCGTCAGGAACAGATCGTAATTGATAGTAGTGATGACAACATGATGCAGTTAGTGTTAATGATGGTAGTAGTTATGACAATGATTGTGCATTTAGCTGATACTAGCGATTGTGATGATAATAGGCATATCAGTAGCAATGAAGTTATTGAAAACTGCCCTGTAAAGTTACTCACCATTTCCACTCGTAGCAGACTTGAGCGCAGTCCTGTAATTTTTTGCTCTATAGCCTTGCCTCCACTGCCAAGAAAAGTTGTCACAGAGCCTATGAGATATAAAGAAATTTGGGCGGATGGTTGAGAATTTGGATAACGAACAGCCGTATTTATGGTACATGTTCATTATCTGTGCAGTGTGCATTTGAAAGTGGTGTATGTTGTTGACGGAAGTTATCGCTTGAAACAGTCAGGATGATCGCATCAGTGGTGACAAGCAAAGCCAGAGCAGAAGTTGAATATTTGGCGACCAAACTTTAAAAAAATTCCTCAGCGATACTTATTGGCCTATTCAAGCACGTGCATAGGGAGAAGGTAGCATTTCATAGCTTCTGTGCTCTTTGGGAAATTTAACATCTGTATTTGCCTGGATCACCTGTAATCAGTGAGAAAGTGCAGCAGACAGCAGCTGCAATTTTCAAGCACGCCCAACAAGCTGCGCCACATTGTGCATAAAGGGACACAAGGAAGTGTCATTACTTCTCTTACGTATAAAAAAAGAACGCAAAGATCATTCCTCGAAGCAACTGTTTCTCTTGCACATCCTAAGCCAAGGCATTGGTTGCTTTTTATATGCAGGTGGTGTAGCCTGTTAGATCAGCTCAGCATGCTTCAGCATTTGCATTTATGGTCACCCCTTCATCTCACTTCTCTGAAAAATAGTTAGCAGCGCTCTCTGCTGATGACGGTTTCCCTGTTAATTGTAGTAATTCTAGGCAAATGCCCTAGCGTAGACCTACTATAATTGTGCGAATGCAGTGTTTTTGTGTTTTTTTTTGCTGACCTCATCAGTTTCAAAATGCAACTGCATTATACAGTAAACTCTCATCAGTTTGGCCTTCAAGGTACCAGGAGCAATGTTCGAATTGACTAAAAGTCTGAATTTCATTTCATTTCATTTATTGAATATTTTTCCAACAACATTACAGTGTTGAAAGGGATCGTAGCCAAAAAGCCAGATTAAGGCTTGACTGGGGCTACGCACCCTGGTTAGGCAGCTGTGACAGCGAGTATGTTGTTATAACAAAGTAGTGAGGGACGACTGACACACGCTGGTAATACATATTTGGTGGGTACTGCGAAACAGTATTCATGATATATATAGGAGAAAGCAATGGGAGATGTTTATGCAACAAACTAAATGGTAGAAAAGCAGAAACATGACCAGGAAGATTCAAAATTCATCTGTAAATGTAAATTCAAACAATACACTCAGACAATGATACATCTAGAAATACGTTTGAAGCAATCAGCAAGGAACAATGGCACGTTAAAATTCTATGCACACATGGTTGATCAAACATAGGAGTAATACAAGATGGAACAAAAACTGCTAAAAACCATTTTGCGTCACATTAATTTTGTCGATTGAACATCTGTGTGATGGCTGTCTGCATTTTAAATGAAATCCAAAAGAGAATGACGATTTTACTAAATTTTTGTTCATTACGAACAGTGTGCCTTGTTCATGCACACTGTTCGTAATGTTGTAAAATTGCTTTACAATCTTAAGTGCCTTGCAGCCTGTTTTGCAGGGCAATGCAGTAGCTGTGGTGCCTCTTCACAAAGCAGCCCTATAAATAGACTATGCTCCTCCGTACAGTCAATGCGTTGAAGCATTGCTGTGAAGCGCGCTGTAAAGTGCAACAGCACATGACCGAAGTGCAGTTTCAACGTACCGAAAACAGTATGTGGATACATTCGAGGGATATATGCGCAGGCATTACAACAGCTTGATGGCATTCAAAAGTAAAATTGACCAGGGATGTGTGCCAAGGAGTGTTTGAAATGGCGTGACCGGTCGACGCGCGCTCTATCGCAGCTGCGGGTTAGCTTGAAGTTAAGGAAAAGGAAAAGTGAAACTATGCGACTAAGCTGTGTTTTAGAAATGGCGACCTTGCAATAGTTATGCCTGCCACAGTGCGCAGGGGCACTACTGTTCCGTGTAATTGGGGCTCAGGTAGATGTATTGGAAATGGCTAGCTAGGCGCGTCATACCTTGGCGCAATCACCAGTCCGAATTAACTGGAGTGAGGCCCATTCATGTTATGGCGCATTCAAGTGGGAAAGCAGGTACACTTGAGAGCACTTCAAAAGTGCTCTCAGACAAGTGGGTGCCCTCCAGTGGAAGAGCAGGAGTAGAATCACTGGCTTCCAATGGTAGAGGAGGAGAGCTTTTGCTCCGCTGAGAGCAGCCGAGTGCACTCCCGGCTGGTCTCTCGTCGAAAGAGAGTGCAGAGGAAGTCACATGGCATAAAGCGTCATATCCGCACCATCTTTTTTTTTTCTCTCGAGTCGGCGATGCTCAAAATGGCGACTGCAAAGCGTCGGCACTCGGAGAGCTGTTCGGAATTAAGCGAATTTGCGTCAGGAGCGGAAAGCATTGCTGAGGTGCTGTATGCATGTTTGAGAGTCGCTGCTGTCGTCGAAAAGGCCAAAAGAGACAAATTGCTGCGCTGTAAGAACAAAGGCATACAAAACAGGCGGTTCTTCACGCAGCGTTGGCCTCTCCTCGGGTTGCAACTGCCGCCACTGCAGGCAGGTGAAGAATGCTGAGGAGAGAAGCAGAGAAGTGTGGTCACGTGGTCATGGAGCGTTGCTCTCGACACGCAGAGAGCATTTCCTTGGGAGAACAGTTACACCATCGCTCGGCATGCTCCTGTACTGCTTTGCAATGCCCGGCACCTCTGCTCTCGTCCTCCCAACCGAATGCGCCATTAGAGTAACTGACCATCTGATGTCATAGACTTACATAAGCATTAGCTGATCCTAGTTCAGATTATCCGAATTTAGGAACTGACAGAACGAAATAGCATGCCTTGCAGTACAAAACGTTTATTTACAAAAATAGGCACATGCTGGATTCCTAAAGGAAATATACTAAGCGCCTGTGATAGATGGCCCTTGGTAGATTTTCTTTGGATCACATTCATACGGTCCGATATTCACACCTCTTCATTTTTTTTTCTTTCTTTCTTTTTGTGCCAAAAGCAAGGTTTCTTTCCTAAAATGGCGAGAATCGGGCCTAGTTGGTTATTCATATTGGTTTCACCGCGCTAACACATTGAACGACAGAAAAGACAAACACCACGGAGCGCCTGTCTAACGGCTACAAAATTTGAATTCATGCTGCAAAGTGAATTTTTTTTCTTTGTGAGCTGCTCCAAATATGGATTTTAATGCTCCAAAACTAATATTTTGCTTCTCCAAAAATTGCTACAAATCCCATTCCAGCTGTTACACCCCTGGGAGCAAAAAACTCCTAGCAGTAGTGGCATTGCCATGACAACAGCCTATGGGTTTATTGTGAACGTGCTGTTGACTTACGTCTCCCATTTTGCCTGTCAGCACTGTGCGCTCCTTGATGGCAACATCCGAGCATGGAAGCTTGGTTCTAGTGCACATATAGGCTCTGAAAACAGTGGTGCGATATACTTGCCTCGTGTATTTGTGTGTTGCAGGCGTGGCACACGTGCTTCAGGGCGTCTCGCTGGAGCTGAGTCCTTACCTGGGCGAACTAGGGAAAAGCCTAGCACGTGAGTGGTCCTCATTCTTCACATAAGCAGAGAGCCTTGGCATCTGTTTTGGCACAGGGCCACTGTGTAAGAGGGGAAATTATTTCGATTGAATGTGGTGCTCTCCGTAGTTCGAACCTGGTTGCTTATATACCTTTGTGAATGCAGCATTAAGGTAGTGCAGGTTTCTGCCTTAATTGAAGCTGATTTCTGGAAGCCCTTGTCCACCATTCAAAAGATGGAGGCAGAATGGGCACATCTGACTGCTGGTAAAGTTGTGACAGAAAAAAATAAAGTTTGATTGTGCGACAAATTGTAGTTCTGGGGGGGGGTCTGGCCAGGGTGACTATGGATTTCTGCCCAGTTGTGCAGTCATTTGAAGAGATGACTAGTATTGTGGGAATTTCAAAGGTAATTTAAAGAAATTTTAAAGACAGTTTAAAGAAGGATTTTAAAGATAAAGCAGCGGACATCTGGTCATTTTAGGAGCATGGGACTGGGAACTGACCAGTTTCCATTACTGTGTCTCCTCCTTGCACGTTGTCTCTTTATCCCACTCATTTTAACTCACCCTGTGGCCTTTATTCATTGCTGGTGTGTTTGTGTCTTCCATTTCCAACCCCCTCCTAGAGCACTTGATAGCCAAGGACGAGTCATGTAGGCAGGGTGCAGTGGTGGCTTTGCGCAACCTGGCCCATCAGTGTGGATCCCAGGATGCCCTCGAGGCACTCCTCAAGCACCTGGTGGGCGTCCTCAACGGTGGGTGCAAAAGGCATCATCTTACTACGCTGTTTTTTTCTGGCTCTGCCTCAGTTCTTATCTGTCTCCTGAAAATATTGAATAGGTTGCCGAAGGTTAAGTATGACGGAATCTTTGCTTTGTTTTGTTGGCTTATGCCGAGCACCCCGTCGGATGCAGTTTGATTTCACTTGCTGTGGAAGCCTAAATTTTCTAACAGTTGTGGGGTTGCAATAGGGGGGAAATGCGCGTTCCCCGCTTCACTCCGACCACGACAGGCCGTGCTCTTGGGAACAAAGAAACAACACGTGCTGGCAACAAACAGGCATTTGTTATGGCAATAACAACGTCAGTTAGCAAAAAAGCATGCTGATGAATCTAGATCATCTGACTCACCAGCAAGGCTACTGGTTCACCCACGCTAGGGCAGGGGATAAATTCCAAGGGCACTTTGGGACGTTAAACCCCATAAACCAAACCAAACTTCCAAGGGCGGACAGGACGAGCAAGCGGGAACAGTCTCGCAAGGCTTCGCCTTGCCGGCGACTGCAGAGTCCCGCAAGGATGTGTCCATTTGTGTTGAGTTCCTGATGTCCAAGCTCCGTCAACTCTCGCGTGCGCCATGACGAAGCTGTAGGTGGCACTCGGGCTGCCGCAATGCTGG
Source organism: Amblyomma maculatum (assembly GCF_055883805.1). Lineage (NCBI taxonomy): Eukaryota > Metazoa > Arthropoda > Arachnida > Ixodida > Ixodidae > Amblyomma > Amblyomma maculatum. The sequence continues at coordinate 94,317,783 of NC_139346.1, read as the reverse complement.
TGCCATCTCTCGATAGTTCATTTTAGCTCTGACACTGGCGTCATCTCGTGATAGCTAGAGTAACTACCGCAGGGGAAAGCTGACTTTGCAGGGAATGATGGGAGATTGTTCTCCATAAAGTTGATAACAGAATTTTTGAGTGCCTAATTTTTGGGAGCATGCTTGATTTTTCTGACTATTTTTGGCCCGTCGTGTACCCTATGAAGTCAATAAAGAAAAATTTTAAATTGATTTATAGGAAAGAAAAGGCACAGGATCTGTCACACTTCTTGATTGATGCATGAACCTTTCAAGAAGGAAAGTGAGGATGGTGGCAGTGAAAGGAGTAATTTCGACCACTTGGGGATCTTTACTGCATGTGGCCTCGGTGGTCATGTTTGAACCCGGGTACACTGGTTTATTAGCCGAAGGTCAACCACTGTGCATCAGTGGCAAGTATAGTGAGTGAATTCACGTTCGAAATTTCAGATTGTCCATGGAGTGTTGTTTGAATTTTTGCATTTTGCAAGCATCAGCTATGTTTCCATCATCTTGTTTGTTTTCTTGTAGCCTCGAAACCGGCTCTTCAGCCTATCTGACACTGGGTCATAATCATGTGACGTTGCCTGACAGCTTATGCTGCTGCTACGTTGCTGTTGTCACTGCTTCGACTGTCACGACTGTTCGCATGTGTGATTGGCGTGCATCGCCTTGCTTAGCCATGAATTAGACCTCGGCATGTTCATGCTGCAGAAGCATGAAAACCAAGGAGCTGTATCGCTACTCTGGCTTGGAGTTGACTGAATCAGCTTTTGTGCTTTGAGGAGTTCTTGAATGTATAAAAAACATTTTCTTCCTTTTTTTTTTGCATGCTACGGGGGCAGTGTTGATGCAGGGGCAATAACAACCGCACTATGTTGCGAATTCTGCTTAGCTTAGCATGAATTCATAACAGAAAAGCAGTCCTTGATGTAATCTTCGGTCTGGACATCGGTGTTTAGATCTCCGTTGAAGTGAGACGAGTACTGCCTGAAGTTTCCAGTGGCAATAAAAGTGGTTGTTATCTAAAAAGAGCTCTAAATTTCGAAATAGACACCCTTGGGCTAAGTGGAAAACAGTTGGAAGATTGTCAAGTTTACGTGAAAGGAAGCAATATGTGTGTGTCAGCAAAAAAGGATACAAGCCAAGGCAGGCACCCTAAGGTTGAGGAGGCCTTCCTCATGTGGCTGAAGTCAACAATGGCTAGTAAGGCTTGTTGTTCCAGTTGACATCCCAAACAAAGCAGAAACTAATATACTTCTACTGAACATTGCAGGTTTCAATGTGAGGAGTTGCTGGCTTCAAGAAATGCCTTGATTCCAGCTTTAAACGAAAGCGCAGCTATTGATTTGAGCCTTGTTGCAGGCTTCCGCTGCTAGAAGCTGTAGTCTCTTTTGTAAGGCGTACTCACGAGGAAACGTGTTCAACCCTGACAGAACCAAGCTCATGCCAGAAGAGATGCTTGCCTTTTTTCTGGTTACCTCGGCCTGTCAGCGAGAGAAGTAGGGGTTTTTGAGTGGTGTCATAAATGTTTTTTTCATTTTTACAAAAACTTGCTTAGTACAGGAGTGTATGGTAGCAAATTGTAGAGGAGAAAATTATCTTCACAATGGTATTAGTCACAATTACCTTCTTTATTGCATAGGTGGTGAAAAAAAATTATCTGAAAAAAATTGCAGTTAAGATAAAAATAAATCATAAAAACAGCAAAATTTCAAATTATATACGTTTTTTAGAACAGGGACCGAGGTAACAATGCTGCAAATTCTAGCTTTCTAAGTACAGTATTACTCAAGTTAGGAAAGAAAACATTAGACCATATGACTATCGTGCCACCGCGTGAAATAGTTCCTTGTTGCCGTGAAACAGAGGTTTGCTGCACATGTCTCGCAGAAAACATTTGCTTTGTGTTCCACCTTGCTTTCTTCATAGCACAATTTGCAGTTCTTATGCTTCATTTTTGGGGGGCTTGTGTTGCAGCCCCTGGGGTTGATCATGAGGCAAAAACACAGGGCGAACATCGGGGTTTACAGGTAGTGGCTCACCAAATCCCAGTTGCTCGGCCAAACATTTTTTTATCACTTCTGGAGTGACATCTCGCCAAGATCCGTCTTTTTCGTCGTAGGAAGGTTTTTCCAAAATATGCATCCATGCATATTTGTTCGTGTTCATGCATATCTTCTTGATGATCTCCGTGGTGAAGAATACAGTCGCCGACTGATAAATCGGACGCTCATAATTCGGACATGCTCGTTTATTCGGACAGGTCTGCGGCACCGCCACTGGCCCCATAAACATGATGTGTAAGGACGACCGATATTTCGGACAGCCTCCGGCTCTATATTCGATAATCCGGACTCTAAACAGGGTGCCTCGATGCGCGCGCTGCCCCCGCCGCCGTTCCTAGTTAAAAAAAAAAAAAGAAAGAAAGAAAGGAGACAAGTGCCTTCCTTTGGCGCCTACTCGCAATAAGCGACTGTGGCCTCCGTGATCGGCGAACGGTGCGCCGTCGGCATTGCTGGAGCTGATCACGGAGGCGGCGGTGCGACAGGACAGTTGCGACGGGAGAACAGCAGGCGGCGCTCCACTCCGCATGACTGGCCCTCGGGCATGTTTGGCCTCCCCGCGTCTTCGCCATCGGCCACCAGTTTGTGCTCGTTTGTTCAGTGCCTCGTGCGTGAGTAGCGTTAGGCTAGGTTCTTTCAAGTGACCATACGACAACGTTTCTCTTGAGTTTGACAACGACAGGCCACGGCAAATGGCGCCAACGGTGCCTTCGCGGTCCGTGCCGACGGCGGCGAAACGTGGGAAATACACGACGCTGACAATGGCGAAGAAAGCAGCCATAATACAGCAAGTGCTGAGCGGCCGTTCTCAAGTCGAAGTTGCCCGTGAGTTCAACATCTCCAACCAAACGATATCGGACTATATGAAGAATAGGTCCAAGATTCTTGAGGCCACGGAGAAGACAACAACAGCTGAACAGAAAAGGCTGCGACAAGGCCTTTACCCGAAGTTGGAAGAAGCGTTGAACATCTGGCTTAACGCTACTGTCGCCCAGCGTGTTCCTGTTTCTGGCCACCTTTTGAAGCATAAGGCTGAGACACTCGCACTGCGGCTTGGCATCGAAGGATTTCAGTTCAGCGACGGTTGGCTCAGGAATTTTAAAAAGCGGTTCGACCTCACCTTCAAAAAAATGTGCGGTGAAAGTGGTGCAGTGAGTAGCACACTGGTCGCAAACTACCGCAGTGAAAAACTTGAAGCGCTGCTTAGTCGCTACTCGCCAGACAACACTTTTAACGTCGATGAGACTGGTCTCTTCTACAAGCTGCTTCCAGGTTGCACGTAAGCGGAAGTGCGTGCAGCAACGCATCGACAAATTCTTCCCGAAACAGGCACCCTAAAATGTAAATAAACAGGTATTTTTTGCTTCATTCGTTTTTTCGGACATTCGATATTTCGGACTGGTTTACATTCCCCGTGGAGTCCGAATTATCGGTCGTTGACTGTAGCAGAAAGAAATCAATGGCTCTGGAGTAGCGCCGTGTGGTGCTGCGGCGGCCAATGCCGAGTCCACCCCTCGCTGTCTCCTAGGAGAAAACAGAACTCTCTGCGCTGCCGGCGGCAAGTAGTCCCGTCCGAATGACATTGACACCCTGCAGATAACAGTTGTGACCTCCAGAACACTGATTTCTACCCATCAGCGCGCAGCAAAAGCGGAACTTTTTTAAAGAGAAAACGAAGCTTACTGGTGCATGGCTGTTGACGTTCCTGGTCGGTTTGACGCAGTTTCTCTGTCGGTGCTGAAGTCGGAAGAGCTGAATTCGTCTTCTTAGTCATCACTGTTGCTGTTAGCATCCACAGATGAGCACTCAGATGCGTCAGTATCCGTGGAAACGGGCCGCTTCCGAGCAGCAGCAGCAGCTATGGGGGTTCATTTTGGCAAGAATGAGCCACGGGGGGGGCTAGACGCTACGGTCATCTTCTAGCCTCGACGTGCCAGCCCCATCAGACAGAGCTGTGACCCCAACCCGCGGTGCGAGAAATCGCCACTGCGGTGGGTTCGGGCCAGAGGGGACAAACACCGAGTTACGTACTCGAAAATAGTTTCTTGTGCTCGAGTACACGGCAAAGGAATAGCAATTAAGAACAACCACCGTGTAGCGAGCGAACGCCGCGTATGGAGGTGAAATAAAAACCTCCTCGACACGGAACGGGAGAGGAGGTCTCCCGGTTACGCCGGCAGGAAAGAGGGAAGCCCGCGGCAGCGTCGCCGCAGGCCCGGGAGGCGGCGGGGGGTGGCCAGCATGCCCTCTCCTCCGCAAACCTCTCTGCCAGCGCGCGTAATCACGCGTGTTAATTACGCGCGGGCGTTATAATGGAGGAAGGGGATTGTGAATCCCCACACAGCGCGCGACGTCGACGCCATTTTGCAAGCAAGGAGCGCCGGTTACGTCACTTCAAAACTATAAGGACGGGTGCGACGCGGCAGAAAAAATAAAATCGAAAACGAAATTGAAAAAAGGGTTGTTCTATTACCCACTGGATGCCGCCACATATCAAGGAGCGCTTTGAGAGCGGGAAAATTCGAATTGTGAAACCATCGATAGCAGGCTATCGATGGAAATAGGCGTGGACAATAAAGTGTTAATTGGCATCAGTATATAAGGAGCTGAAAAATTTGCCATTGTTCCTGGTTGGAAGGTTGGAAGCCGTGAGTGCTTCGAAGGTATGGAGTCCTAGCCCGTCTTTTATAAGGCAACAAGAAAGCATGGATCATGCAGCAACATTTTAAGGGCTATATACAGAAGCTAAGTCACAAATTCGCTCTCGTAGACCACAAGGTTTTGCTGAACACTGATATCGTGATAATGGCACTTATGCAGGCATGTTAACAACTTGAAGTCTGTGAATATTAAATACTTGCCCTTGAACACAGGGAGTGCTCCGCAGGCGATTGACCATGGCCTAAACCACAACCGCAGTGTTGACTATAACTTTCACTTGCTTTTGCACATAGCACTTTGCCTTGACAGCGGAAAAAGCTGCACACTGTAGACCTGCTAAAGCACTCAACATATCTTCTGACGCGTGGAAGCCGGCGACGACCTCAATGCTTCACAACTGTGTTTGCATTGCAGGGTTCATGCTCAGTTGTGAATTGGTTGATTCAGGCAAGGATAGCGTGATCAATTGGCCATCCTGCGAGGAACTTCTTGTCAACGACTTTTACGATGCATGCACTGCAGCTGCTTTTTAGTTGTTCAGCGAGTTAGAATTGTGCACTGAGCTTGTGGACAAGGAAATCATTTGCGAAATACCTGTGGAGTCTGACAGCACCAAGAGAGGTGATGCTGATCTGCATGAAACAGCGTGGCTAACAAGTTGCTACTTTTTCATTTGCCTATGGGGACACAATGACTCTCGCTGGAATTCAGATGGACCTGCTTGCATGAAAGTGAAGCGTTGGTGCAAAACAGTATAGATCAATTTTTCAAGTCACTAATCCACAAGGTGACAGAAGAAAAAAAAAAAGAGGTAAAAAAAAAACTGCAAAATTTTACGGACACTTTCGCGGTCCTTTGAGGCTGAGAAATTCGCCATCAACTTTATTTGCACACCGCCAACCTTGAGATTTTTGGCTAGGAGAGGTAGAACCTTGTGGTGGAGATAGGTTGGAGTCTTTGTATGCAGGTTGATAAAAAGCAAGAAGTAGAATAATTTGGAAAGAATTAACATTGTGTTGTGCTTGAACTCTTCTTTTAATGACATTTAGATAGCAAAACTTGCATGTTTGCGGATGTTGGTTATGTCCCTTCATGAAGGCTGTGTGCATTGATGTGCAGGCTCCGAGGGAAAGCTGACCACGACGGAGCAGCGGCTAAGTGTGCTAACTGCCATTGGTGAGGCGAGCTGCCACGTGGTGAATGGTGCCTCGCACGTCCAGCAGCTCAGCGAAGTTGCCCTGAAGCACCTGCTGGCGGTACTCAAGGCTGAGGGTGAGTGAGTGACTCGCTAGTCACACAGCATGTACCTCGGCTCTCTCCACAGGCTGTCTACAGGACAGTTAGTGTAGTCCTGTTCAATTGGAACAGACATGCAGCATGCTAGCTTTTGCCATGTGGAAGGCTCTGATACCAAGTTAGGGTTAATGCAACCAGAAGTTGGATAAGTAAAAGAAACAGAACTGCTGCTTAACTCTAGCACACCGCTTACTGTCTGAGGACAGGCACTGGTCATAGCTGTTTTGAGCCACATTTGTTATTTGGGCGCCCAATTTTTACTTGTAGGTGCGTAGTGTGTTATTTGATTATCGAATCAAACATGTATTGAATATCGGTTAAACGTGAAAAAATTTCAGAAAGGTGTTGTATGGGTCTTCGCAACCAAAATTTACCCAAGCTAGACTGAAAAAGTATCATACAAAGAAAAAACGAACAATACAATACTCCTTGATTAGATGGCATAGCAGTAATGTAACACTGTCACTGAAAACCACTGATGGAACGGTCCGTGAATTGGCACTAGACTAACTACTAAATGTAGCACGATGGCTTGTAAGACACAGATTCACGCTACGAGGGCTCAAATCATCTAAAGGTGGAGTTGTCAAGGGTAACACATGCACACACGCAAAAATGCACACAAAAACTGTTGAAGATGCGAAACTGTATTGACGCCTTGTAGAGGCTCCGTAGCATAAGTAGCAGACAGCCTTTTAGAAGTGTGCAATTTTGTCTTTCTGCAAGAAAAGTGCAGACATAAACAGGCAGTATTTTTTGCCCCGGTGATGAGGGTTCTTCTATTGTCGTCACTCTGCCGTTACGCTCATAACTGACGTGCAGGGGCTACAAGGCAGGTTATTTACATGATTGCTTGCTCTGAAGATGGCACCTTTACTTGGCCGCCCTTTCTGAAACCCTGTGTGAAATTTTGTACTTGGACTTCCCCGCATCTCACAGTCGACCAAAACTACAATGGCAGAGCTCGCGCCTCGGGACGAGGAGCATTGAAAGTGACGGGGTAAGCGCCGTGAGCATGGGCAAAGTATGGAGCACAACGTGGGTGGTCAAACAATGAACCATGTGCTTTCGCCTCGTGATTGTCTGGAGTGAGGTATTGGCCATCTTGTCCCCATCATGTGTGATATGTGAGAAAGCCCATGGTGAAATTTTGCGCTAGGCCAAAGCCCAGCAGCATCCAAATGTGACTGCACCATGCGATAAACCGGCGAAGAAGTGCAGGAGTCCTGTAGTGTTGGGGACTTTATTGGAGTTCAACACAGTGAGGCACCAGTGCAAGCGGTGATGAAATATTACTGAAATCTTCCTACAGTAGTGGCATTAAGCGTGCAAAAGGAAACCAGCGCTTTCTGCTTTCTGGAAGTAAACATTGTTGTTCATGCATCACCTACTATAATCTGTTGCTATTCCGAGTTCATTTCACGGCAACAGATGCTTTTGCTCGGTGAAATTTCTCACGTGTCCCATGGATTCCGTTGTAGTTGGTTTCAAAGGCATGTGCTCTTCATATGCTTTATGCAGTTGATGTCTTTCATACCGCAGTTTCTTACCTACACATACTGGCCACTGTCTCATTATGTGTGCAGTGCATGAAGGCACCTTGCTGCTGACTCTCAAGATGATGTCGAAGTGGTGTGCCCGGTTCACCGAGGAGCCACCCGCGTTCCTGGTGACTGGTTTCAAGGTAAGCATGCCATTGTGTTCAGGGTACTTTTTTGCTGCCACAACCTAACACATTCCTTAGTTTGTGTCATTATGAGAATATCTGTGCTATTTTGCTTTTGACCTTTCTTTCATTGGGACATCTTGGATCTTTTGCACTCTGTTAATTTAAATTGTCATGCAGTTTTGGACTTCATTGAAGCACCTCAAATACCTCATAGGAATGCATGTTTAACCTGTGACAAACATTTCTGATGGACAAGGTCCAAAAGTTTGATGTTTCAGACTAAAGTGGACCTCAGTGTATCTTAGCCAGGCTCTTAGGATATTTTAACCTACATTGTAGACATAATTAGCGTCACTGGAGTTAATGGCATGACCTTCACTCCTGGAGAGGGCACAGGCACAGACCATAACGATAATGGGAACATGGCAGGGTCTGAAATCAAATTCAGGGTTTGACAAAAACCCGTCTGGTCAGGTATGATGGCATGAAATTTTTCCAGCGCTGGCCAGTTGTCTTTCATTGTAAACAAGGCCCTCGTAGTGGGGCTGAAAAATCATATTTTGGAAGGATCGGTCAGCACTCGAATTTCCTTCATGGTAGTGCCTGTGCCACTGCTCAGATCGGTGCCTGTGGTGCATGCCAGATAGGGGAAGGTGATGTAGGGTGAAATGGGGAAGGGGAGGGGGGCTGTCCTTGTGTTGTCTATGTGTTGCTTCAGGACATCAAACTCTACGTACCACACCGTAGCTGCTCACGCTATCACTAGCAGCTTTTGTATTACAGTAATACCTCGTTACAAGACACACACAAGCGACCCGAACAAAATATCTCTTGTAACGAAAAATTCTTACCAACTCGTATGTGCGGCAGTTTAGATTTCATTATCTAAATTTTGTTCCACATCAGTGTCCTTTTTTACAGCAGTATGTCGGGAACCGAGGTGGAGTACTTCCTCATGACTGGGAAGTCAAAATTTCCCCATTGTCTCAGCCACTGTTGTCACATTCCTGTCTGACTGAAACAACAGGGACATTTTGAAAGAGGAGGCATTCCTTCTCCGTTCCTGACATATTGCGACAAAAAAGGACACTGATATGGAACAGAATTTATTTAGGGGAATCTAAACTGCTGCACATACAAGTTGGCACGAGTCAGCTGCATTGCATGAGCATACCTGGGTTAGCTGTGTCTCTTATAAACGGTGAATAGGTAAGTTACTTTAGGGACCTGCAAAAGTTGTCTTTAGTAACAAAGTGTCTCTTGTAATCATGGCTCTTGTAGGCAATGCTGTTAACACGGCAAACATAGGAAAACCAATCAAGCCATTTTAAAGTGTCTCTTATAATCGAGTGTCTCTTGTAACGATGTCTCTAGAAAAAACTCTCTGCGCTGTTTTGTCTTTGCAGGAGGGCATGGAACAGAAGACTGCCACCTCTGCCGTTCGATACGGATACCTGCAGTGCATGATCTCAGCCTTGCACGGTGAGTGCTGGTTTAAGCAGTGCGCCTTGCTGTCGACTAAACCGTGCAAGACAAAGCAGGTCACTTTGCTGTTACTTTTGGCTGATAACCGGGTGTTTTTATTTTTCAATACCTCAAATGCTCTCTGAAGGGGTTTTACATACGTGCTGCTCTGCTGTGCGCTTTCATGCAGGTTTCAGCTGTGTAAAATTGTGATTCCCTCCTCCTTCCTTGAGAACTATATGGTGTTTTGGTATAGTTCTATTTTCCCTCCTCCTTCTTCTCTTGTGGTGGGTGGGTGTAGGCATGCCGGGCTGCAAGCAGGTGGAGCCCGTGCTGGGCCTGGTGCTGAAGGCCGTGGAAAGAGCACTGGCCCAGCCATCCCAGCCGGGGCCTGTCTGCGAGGGCCTGGCTGCCGCCTGCCTCCTGTTCCGCCTGCAGCCGGCCGGATCTCCCTCTGGTGAGAGCACCTCAAGCACAAGCAGATGTTCATCACTGCATGCATGCACGGAAGTGTGCCAATAGGTGCGGTTGGCAACAAGCTCACACTGTGCCAGAAGTGGGCACTGCTGAAGGTGCATGCTTCAGTGACACCTGTTGGCATGGAATGCGCACTTTTTGTGCACTGTGTCCATTTGTTGCCGACAGAAGAGGACAGAGTAGCACGCTTATGAGTGTTGGATAAATGCCTAGCAGTAATGGTTGGTACCCTGATTACAATAGTGTGCTAAGCGTTCATCTTTCTGGCCGAGAGTGGGGGCCAGCACGCAATTAGCTCCAGTATGATCAACACGTGAAAAACCGCGCACAAACAGAGGGAGTTCGGCAGAAAATTTTTATTTGATGCCTAGCTCTCCTTTTGCCTGGCCTCCTCTGTAGGTCTTATATTTCACTTACCTTATTCATCATGTCAGCATTATTGGAGCAGGATTATTGGTAGAACTGGTAGAGATATCTTGCAAGACGGCAGTGTAAAAACTGAACGCTAACAGGTATAGAAAGATACATGCAGAAGAAGTGGTGAATTACGGTGGAATTTATTGGAAGAAAGGCAGATTTGATGTAGACAGAAGGCCTTGCATCAAGGCAAGTGATTACTGCTGGTTACTGTAGCCTTTCTAGTACAGCGCTAGAGTTCTTGCTGTTCATCAACTTTGTGGAACATTTATATGCATTCCATTGTTGGCAGCTTGTAGCAGTATTGGTGCCTTTGCCATGTAACTACTTCATAAAAGGCATTAAGATTTGGTTACAGGTTATTTAGAGGTAACTGCCAACAGCTATCAAAGGGGGCTAACATTAGACAGTTGCATTTGCTTACTGCATAAATGAGTGTTTAACTTACCATTCATGGTGATTGCAAATTTTAAGGATGGCAGGTTTATTTCTCTTAGTGTTCTGTTCACTTGATCAATGATGCCATAATCTTTCTTTTTTCAGAAAACAAGATCAAGAGCATGGTCACACAGCTTCTAGATTCTGAAAAGCAGCCTTTCTTTGCTGAAAAGTTTCTGCAGGCCGCATCAGAAGACAGTAAGTTCGGTGTATTCATCGTCATTTGCCATGAGCAGGGTCATCCTATCATTCAAAGCACGCACTACAATGTATTATTAGCTGTTCTGTGATCCGTAAATACTTTTCATTTTCATGTATTTTCTTTGAAGTAGGAATTTATGGTCAAGTAACAGTCATCTTGCTGATTTTATACTGCACAGTTGTTATTTTCAATCTTTTAAGGAATTAGAGTCTAGCATTTCTTTTTTTAGTTTAGTTAGTGGTTAGGGCGCTCGAGTACTGAGCTTTAGGGCCCACGTTCCATCCAGGGCACAGCAGCTACGTTTTGGTTGAGGTGAAATGAAACATTGTGTGCTATGCGAAGGGCACATTAAGCGAAGGGGTTTAAGTTAATCTAGAGCCCTCCACTCAGGCGCCTCTTATAGCTGTCAAACCCCGCAATTTCCACTGCTAACACGATGTGAGTGGTTTACTTGCAACCATGGCTGTAATGAGTCCAACAACTATGTGCCTGGAGAAAAAGGGATCAGCCTTGCTGGGCATCTGTAATGATTGGCCTGCATATGCATCTATCAGTTGTATTCAGCTCCTTTCCTCTTGTTTGCTTCCTTCCAGCATACCTTCTGGTGCTGCAGCTGATCACACGGATGATTCTCGACTACCCCGACTCCTGCTTTGCCAACCTTAAGTGAGAACCCTTACTGCAGTGTGTCTGCAGCGATCAGTTTCATAGGAGGAGGTGAAGTGACCCCCTGCCCTGTCTGTGCAGGCCCTTTGCGGTGCCGCTGCTGAAGGCCCTGAGCCATGCCAGCCACCCTGTGCGCCAGTCAGCGCAAAGCACGGTGCGCAAGCTGGTCTCAGTGCTCAGCGGCACCTCCCTCGCCTGCTTCCTCCTCCGCGAGTTCTCGGCCTTTGTCGACAGTCACATCAAGGAGAAGGCAAGCATCACAGAGTGGATCTTCCACGTTTTATTTTTAACTTTTAGACTTTATCCGATATACCGTAAAAACCTGATTATATTACGAGGTTTTTCCGATCTTATCATGTCAGATTACCACATCGTATGATATGCGGATCCGAAAAAATTGGGCCCGAAATTCGCAGTTCTGGCCTTGTTATTAATCGGCACTATAGTCAAACCTCATTGTAACGAAGTAGTACGGGGTACAAAAATTTGTTCGTTATATCTGATATTTGTTATAAAAGTGCGCACCCAAATTCCTGTAAATAAGTTTGCTAATAAAGCAAAACAAAATATGCACTAATATGGACAACGTAAAAGTGCTAAACTCGCAATTTTTTAATTAAACGCATAATATAAACATGAAATCTCGCTTTTCATTCTGTGTTGGAGAGCAAAAAATTGGGTTTAGCTCCTGTTAAACCTAATTGAGTTTTCTAAAGATGCTCTTGTTCTTGCTCCGTTGTCTCTGTAGCACGCTTAGCTCTCTTATTCTCATTCCTTGTATTATCAGCAGCCACCAGCCAGACAACCAACTTGCAGTCGGATGAGTTTAACTTTTCCGCTCTTCTGCGCCGCTGAGCAGCAGCCGGGCTCTCCTTTCCATAGTTGGTCTATTCTGGCCACGCACTCCTAGCTATATATACACCACACACACCACTTCTCCGCACAACCAATGGAGAGAGTGATGCGCAGCTGGCGCCGACTGTGGTTATGATGTCGCTTCTCCAGCACCGGCAGAATGCGACGGCAGCTCTGACACACTAGCTGCAACCTCTGACGTCGCGCGGCTCCTTGCGCATGTGCAGCTTGGCCCACTCTGTGCCACGTGAAATGGCTAGACGACTAGCGTAGTGTTACTTTCGCAACAAACTTAGTACTAAGAAGGGATATTGCCTCCGTATGCAATTTGCGCATTGGATCCAATGGACTTGGGGATTGCAGTATGTGCGCACTGGTCGGCCGCAGTGGCAGAGGCATGGCAGGGGCTCACGCCATGGCAAGGCAATGGTGATGACATGCCAGTCACATGCCTGCCAGCCGTTGCATGCCTGGACTTGAGCAGCAGTGGCGACGCTCGAGTTCGGTCATGGCCGTTCATGTCCTCCGAGATCACCGTGCGCAGGAGTGGAGGCCATGGGCTGGAGGCCATGGCTGTTGGTGCTAGGTTTTGTCGTCGCCGAAGATGACGCGGCACACGAATGCGCAGGCGATTTAAGCACACTTTGGCAGTGCCGCTTGAGTCCGGCCATGGCCGTTGACCTCTGCGATCACCGCGCGTGGGGTTGTGATCTCGAAGGCCATAAGCCATTGGCAATAGTTTTTGTTGCATTTCTTGATGTTTTTTCCGACTCCTTTTTGCATTGTTTGCCATTTTAATGCAAAAGAACTGCTTCGTTATAACCAATCTAGCGTCAAATTTTGAAATTTTTGTTTCGTTATACAGAAAGAACTCCCATAGAAATAAATCACAGACCGACCAAACATTGATTTTAGTTCGTTTAATCCAATAATTCGCTATATCCGTGTCCATTAAAGTGAGGTTTGACTATCAGCATCAGGTTTCCAGCGACACGTGGCGCTTCCTAGTGGTGGCGTCGGTTGACTGTTTCGATGGTTTTGGTTTCACCATGCTGGCCCCACGATCCTCGCAACCACGGCCAGCCATGCTCTACAGCCAAATCGCGGATGCTTAACCAGTACTCCCAAGGAGCGTATTGATCGCACTTTCGAAAATTGCGGGATACCAAACTCGTTCAGAGGTACCGAAGAAGAGTGGAAAGAGTTCTCTAGCAAGGGAGCCGTGGCAGATGCTACATGTACGAAATGATGGCAGTCATGAAAGCCTCAAATACAAGAACACTTCTTAAATGCAAATGCCGTGCACTTGCATGCAGCGCGATATGCAAACAGTTGCGAGTGCGGCGCATGATAACTAGCAGTTTGTGCGCTGCCTTCTCGCGTCCGAGCTGGAAGCAGCCTGCTGGTTTTATAACAACAGGAGGATCGTTTGGCTTCTTTGACTGCCGGGGTGAATGTGAGCTGCTCTGCTCCTCGCAGTGCGCATGTTCACGTGTTGGCGGGAGAAGGGGAGTGAACCCACACCAGCACATGAATGTTCGCAGTACTATTCAAAACCTGATGTGGGGTGACTTTGGACACGGAGAATGTACAGCCTCGTCCACTTCTAGCTATAACACGGTCACTGCTTTCAAGGTGTCATTGCATCCGACCCGGACACGCAGTAATCTAAAGTGGCTGGCCATGTGAAGCAGCACATCCGTGTCTCTGTGTGCTTGCATCGCTTTGCATCGATATCTGCCTGCGTCAGATACAATGTTGCTTTAAAAGCAGTGACCGCGTTCTAGCTAGACGTGGACGACCCTGTACAGTCAACGTCACCCTTGTGTAAAGCGCTCTGGCAGTGCTCATCCTGCAATAAAACTGAAATTAAAAATCAGCCCACAATTTGCGGACAAAGTGCTCATTCTCATCATCTTCACAGGTCTGTGTGGATCTACTTCCGTACAAGCATTGCTTGTAAGAAGTAGAAACTGTGACGAGGTCTCAATTTTTATGCAGGAAAGTGCTCCGATCGAGCGCTCTACACAAAGGTGACGTCGACTGTACACCGCGCAGGGCGACCATGAAATGTAGTACTGAAATCTTGTTACTACGAACACCACATTAACGAATTTTTCAAATTAACAAATTTTTTAAAAATCCCCAGCAGATTTTCTACGTTTTCAGTGTAAAACTTGTTCAGAATTATGAATTTCAAAATAACGTATATTTCAGAATAACATACATTTTATTTTTCCTTCTATAATCTAGGAACATCAGTATAACACATTCGTCTAAAGTTCGCAACTCTCGTGTGAACAAAAAGAAGAAAAAAAAGCGCCATGGCTCAACTGTACCTATCATCATCAGCATATCTGGTGCTATCTCCTAGCGCTCCCACAAAGCTGCGATTTATTACGCAGTAGCGAGCAGGCCTAGCTGCCTGCCTTTTTTCCTGTGTTGGGTGCCGTTCTACGGTCGGCCGTTCTTGCCGTTCTCACATGCGGGACATTACTTTCTTTTTTTTTTCTCGGATTATCTTATTGCCAAGTTTGTACAAGACCTGACAGTGATTGCAGCCAGCGAAGTGCTGAGAAGATAGGAACGCAGCTTTCACTGAAAGAAATCGATGCAGGAAAAGAAGCGAATCGGCCTCTGCAGACAGCTAGAGCATTGCCCCATCGACTGCTGCAATCATTTTAAAAGACCGAGACAAGATTTTCAAGCTTCAGGGAGCACTGAAGAGGTCATTCGAACTCTGATGTTCTTTTGCACATGGACAAAATTCGTACTTTCATCGCTCGGTGCAATCACGCATCCAATGGGATGTTGCGCTAAGTGGAAGGCGTATGTGCTGTAGTGATGTAATGTAGTGCGTGGTCGTGTTTGCTGCACGCGACAGAAGAAAATAACTGATTTCTTCAAATAAATCAGCTCAGGAGTTAGTGCAACATTTTCATTTGATGTTTTGCCTGTCTACACACGTGCCTACTGCCAAAGTACATCATTTTCATACCGAGGTTTGACCACTGGCTTATAATCGCAGATTTTTCATTACAATGATATTTCAAAATATTGAATGATTTCATATGGTCCCGCGGGATTCGTTATATCGAGATTCGACTAAATAAATATGTTTGCCAATCTTTCCTCGCTCACATTATACGCGGACGAAAACTTTTTTTTTTCCATTTCTGCTACCCCAAGATTACATCTCATATTATATGTGGGATTTTACAGTATATATTTGGTAAAACTTCACTGGTTTACACATTATACAATGTTTGTTAATGAAAAGGTTGGTGATAAAAATCTTTCGGTAAACATTCAAATGCATACCTTTTTAATACAGCTAAACCTGGTTCTAAAGAAACTGAGAAAAATCTGAATTTTAATTACTCACAGGACTTCGTTATGTGGAATTTTTAGGTGAAGATGCGGAAAGACAATGCAGAACTGAAAACAAACTACAGAATCTATGTGGGTGAAATTGCGAGCAAAATCTATAGTAAATACCTATTAGTACTCGCAGGTTGTAAACGTGAAGGAACATATCTTGATGCCACTGATATTGCAACTGCTACAGCAGCCACCACTACCTCTGCTGTGCTTCGCGCAATGAGGTTACGTGGGGAGTGTGGGAGAGTTGGAAGCATCAATTAGAGCAGAGGGCGCGCAGGTACGCAATGTCACCGCCACTAGGACTTTACCTATTGTAGAGACACCTACATTTTATGTTCCCACTCTCTCTCTACCTGCCACAGTTGCTGCGGGAAATGGACTCGTCAAATAGCGTTGCAGGCACTCTCCACCGTTCCCGCTCTCAGCAAATGGTTTATTCTGGCTAGCTTCCGTGTGGCGGCAGTGCTCGCTTTATTTTATTTTTTTTTTACTCCTTGTGAACATGTAGTTGTACTGCTGGATAGTGTGGTGTTTTCCAAAAGCTAAAGCACTGGAGACTGCTTTGTTTGTACCTAGATGCACCGGTGACACTGTAGCGTGGCGCACTGCATCAACTGCGGGTGCTTGTCACAGTCGTAAATGTTCCTCAGATGTTGGGCCATGTTTTATTATTGTGAAACATTTGCGTTTTCTGCCAAGTTTCTAGTAACTCAGCACTAGCTAACAGATAGTTGGCATAGTGCGTTCGTTATATCAAGGTCAATCAGCACAACACTTTAAGTATGTGGAGTTCTGAAATGCTTCAAGGGAATGTTTTTGTGCAGATTTAAAAAAAGCGTGTAATATCGAAGAATTTGTTACATGGAGGTAGTGATGTTCTCTTCCACGTTTGGGTGTCCGCTTGTGGATGAGAGCGGCTTCCAGGAAGGCACTCTGCAGACGGTGTGGATTAATGTAGCATAACAATGCGTGTATTTGGTTGCCTTGGACATAATACAACACACACACACAAAACACTAACTGTTACACAGTACGCTGCAACGTACTAGTAGTACCGCGCACGGTACACTCAGGCTCGCAAGCCGTTAAAAATCGGGTGAGACTCACACGACTGCCCGTAAATACGCGGAGCCCTCAGGCGACCGCGGGAGCTTCAAACCACATGACTGCTCCCAGTCACGGCTCCATCCAAGCTCCAGTTACCTCTCCGCTGGAGCGTAGGCCCACGATGCACAGCATGTCCTCTCTCTGTTTTATGAGCCGTGTCACTCGTGTACGTTTTACTTTCACGCAGCAGACAGCCGAGCTCATTGCCTCTCCCCGCAGGGGCATTGCCCGCCGTTAGCAATGTTTAGTCTGGCGGTTTCTTCCGAGAAGTTCCGCTCTTTGCAGACACATGCGAAACTGGGAAGCGATGCATTCCTACCATCCCGGTGCTCTGTCTCCGGAGAAACATGGCTGTTGTATATGGGCTTCGAGTGCGCGCAGCGGGGCCCGCCCGGCGGGGGAGAATCTCCCATTGCCAAGGCGCTGACATCACTACAGAGGTTCACTACATCCAGATTTAAATGTACCTCTTCATTCTGCAGTGAGCTTTTGTGAATTTGAACTTATTTAACACCACTGTTTAGCAGCCAACTTAACGCCAACACTCTGAAGGGTGCGACAAAGACCTCCCAAGAGTCGATGCCTTCCTGTTGGAGTCGATGCCTTACTGTTGTCAATACGTTTTTCCCCTTTGCATCGGTGACCAAAGATGATCAAGAAGTTGGCTTCTCCGTCTAATTTTCAAGCGGAGTGGTCCAACTTGCTGTGTCTCAAACCGAGACAAAAAAAAATAAAAATTGGTTTGGTTTAGTTTGGTTTATAGGGTCTAATATCCCAAATTGACTGGGGCCATGAGAGGCGGCATAGCAGAGGGTTTCGGAAAAAAACTAAAATTAGCGCTGTATTCGCAGTCATGCTTTGAATGTAATGCAAGGTGCTTGCTGGAACACAGGATTTCAGGGAAAAAACTCTGGTCTTGTTCGTGCAACACTGACATTCATTTGGGTTCACTCGAAAGCTAGGATCTGCTCACAAGTATAAATGCTGCTGATACGTTTGTTCTTGCTTCGCTATCCGTTCGAGCAAGCTGGCATGTCGGGTGAGGTGGCTTGGTGGCAACAAAGCTGGCACTTGTTTTGCCGCCGGTATACACAGAAGTTTGTGATCAGTTTTCTTGTGCACTGTGGGTGGGAGCCATCCAAGAACAAATGATGTCATCAGTGACAGGGAGAAACTTATTCTAGTAATATTAATGTGGTAGCGTTAAAGGGCCCGATCTGCGGAAGATCCAGCGTAAAAGTTGTAAGCGAAAAACCATGAACATGGCTCTGGCAAGTGGCAGTTGACAGGCGACATGGCCGAGCACCGATTCATTTACGAGTTGTGGGACAAACTAGTATTCATCGCTGTCATTGTTTTCTTGTCACTAAAGGTGATATAGAAAAGCAACAATTTCGTTACACTTATTTTGGATGACTTCTTGTTACGACACAAAAACGCCAGACCGGAAGCTTGACTGTGCCCACGCTGTGAAACGAGGTTAGACTGCACACAGCCAGCACCTGAGGAGTACAGCGGTGGGTCATATGTACAAAGAAGTTTTGAACTGCAGCTCCTTGACTTTGGCAACTTTGTCAAAACACAGCGGACTCTGTGTGTGGCTATACAGTCTATGCTTTATGCCCAGCAGTCTATGCCCTAATGTGCATGAGTAATGGCCATTTTTAGCGTGCTGGTGTAATAACTTTATTATGCTAAAGCCAGCAGTGACAGGTCATTAGGAGAAATGCTTCATCTAAGCCCCAGTTGAGGTGGAAGACGTTTTGTGTATAGTACACGTGTGCGGCCCCACATGGCGGGAGGGCTATGGATTGTAATAACTACCATCTGCGGCATCAGATGGGCATAAAGCCGGCAAAGTAGATGTGCATTATTAAAAATCAATGCATTTGGCATGAAATGGCCAGTTGGTCTCGCTTTTGGGTTTCAGCATATTTTGTTGTAGGAAAATTTTACTTCATAAAGATAGTCCATGATATCCAGGATATACAGGGGAACTTCAAGGGAGAATAGCTATTTCTTCATTAGTACCCATTATTTTGGTATAAAGTACTTCATTATGTTGTGAGTAGTGAGGCTTGACAGTATTTTAATTTAGGGTTCAATAAAACCTACTGTCTTGCCTGACAACAACTTGGTTGCAAGTCAGCCCTCTTGCATCCCCTTGAGCAACTTGCATTGTTTGAGGATGCATTAGATGCTGGGAATATGCTGCTTAGACCACATGCTTGCTTGGTCGCCTTGTTGGGAATAGCCAGTGACAGACTGTTCGCTGCCTGTTGCGCTGCAGGCAGAAGAGTGTGGTTCAGCAGAGGCCAAAATCCTGGCTGAGGCATTGGTCGCCATCTGCTCGGGCTCCAACCTGGACGCCAAGGACACGGAGGAGCTGGCCCTGGAGTCCCTGCTGCCTGCGCATCACCCAGTCTTTGGTGAGCACCCGAACCCTGGCCAAGTGGTTGAGAAAGGAGTGTCAAAGCACAATGACTGGAGAGCAGTTACTGTCATCAGTCATGACCTGTTTTTATGTTTTTTTTCTCACTTGGGTGCTAATCCTGTAAGGGACGGGCAAATGTAAAGTGTGTTATAAAAGTTAGGAACTTCCGAGATTTTTTACTAACGGCACCTTCACTGCATTAACATATGTAAAAAGCTGGCAGATTTATTTGGTCAGGCCTAATTACTTGCACTGTCGAATGTAAATGATATTGTTCATGATCATGAATGATATGTCTGGTCATTGTCTCGTCCTCGTGCCTTTTGTATCTTTTTGCACTTTCACGATCAAAGTTTGTGCCCCCCACCCCACTCTCCCCTACCCCCCTCAGCGACGCACCACTCCAACCTGTGGCTGCGGATCGTGGACCTGCTCAAGTTGGATCGCAAGGCACCGCTGGATCCGCAGCAAGCCCTTCCACCACTGCTGGAGAAGAGTGCTGTCACTACGGTCAGGACATCTTTGCACTCACTTTTTCTTGCCTGAACTCATTCGGGACAGTGCGGAAGTAAACAAGGAACACAGCAGGGAGCATTTCATTTTGGCCTTTTTTATTTCACCACTTCACTCATTATGTGCATGTGTGATGCTTATGCAGTAATGCTGAGGAACTCGGAAGGCTGCTAAGCTGTCTAGAATTGCCGACACACAAAGAACTTGGCAGGTAATGAATTGAATGCACAATGTCTAAAACACCTGATGATTTGAAAACTCTGAAACTTCACACTGTGGTTGCAGCATAGTTGGTTCACAAGACTGGATGCCTTGCAGTTTTGTGAAGCAGCTACGCTGCAATCTAACCACATTGTCTAATGCACAAGAACTGCTCATGGCTCCACGTGCTCCTTGAGAAGCCTCCTGGTAATGCCGCACCTGAGCTTCACTACCTGGAAAGATTTTGTAACGAGAGCTACATTGGCCACAGCAGTGCCTGTCCGAAGAGCGAAGAAAGAAGAAAGAGGAGAAAAAAAAAGAAGAAGAGAGATACTAACTCTGTATTTAGTAGAGGCAAACTACAACAGCGAGTTGCTAGGGTAGAAGGTTCGTTGAAACGTTGTGACAGCGGTGCGCCCCGGAGTTAACATAGAAACGGTGTCATACCTCTAGAACTTGAGGCGTCGAAATGCGCATGTGCAGAACGTAAGGCACGCTTCGCTCCAAGCCGTCATTGGGTTGCTTGGGTTACGGCAATATGGCGGTGTCTGGCCAAGCGGCGGCTGCCCTCCTCGGCACACATTCATCATTACCGCTCCATGGTGTGATGCGTTCACGGCAAACAAAAGGCCAACGAAGCTTGAGCTATGTCTCATGAGGCCCGCACCACCAAATTTTTGCAATAAAACGCACCATATTTTTTGATTGCTTCCGGATTTACCGAGCTGCTAGGCTTAGCGAGCTCTCTTTGTTTGGTTGCCATGGGGACCAAACCTCTTAAAGCACGGAAGGGGCTGAAAGTTCAAATGAGCTTTCCCGGCTCAGGCTGGATTGACAATTGTCCAATTTCGTCTTGTCTGACGAAAACTGTTTTATATCTGGTAATTTTAATATAGTTTTGTACAATAATAGCACTTTTTGATGAATAAAATAGCATTGTTGGCTTTTATATATTTAAATGTTATTGCATGGTTTACTGTTGAGACGCTGCAACTGACAACACATGCCCAGCTCCGCTGCGTCGGGATAACCCCTATTCTAAAACTCGCCGCTCGGCCAACATGTTGCACCGCGGCTCGCTATTTTCTTGGGGGCCCCAAGCCTTGGGTCCCCCTATTCTGAAACTCCCTACTATGTGCAAAAGCCATGTCTTTACTTTCAAGCCGAACCTAAGCGTAGCCATGCAGATTGCTCTCGCGTAAACCACAGCTAAGTTTTTTTATCTTGTTGTAGTACTACAAATAGGGGAAGTGAGTACAAGACATCCTGAAGGATCAGCACATAATGACCACATGTCATAACTGCAGCATTTGGATCCTATCAAAAAGTTTTGTGTAGAGGTCATGGAGCGCCATTGATTCTTAAGGCAATGCATTCTGCCATTTTTTCTTTGCTTAGCACATCATAGGTCGTGTAAAAATTTCATATTGCAACAAAGCTTATTACAGTAAAATCTGGTTCATTCGGCTTTTAGGGCACCAGGAAAAAGGTTTGAATTAGCTGAAAGCTCAAATTATTGAGTCCCCCTTAGGAAACTGGGAAAAATCATTTGCATCACAGTTATTTTATCTAATTAATGCCTAGAACCTGTCTATGCGTTTCAGATTAAAACTAGTGAAGCATCCTCAAAATGTTGTGGCACTTGAAGAGTGAAGGAAGCACATGGATGCTAGGGAGAGAAATATGTGCAAGCATTAAAATGACGTGATGCTATCCCTGAATGGAACTGAAAGACCAGTGACATGAAATGCAGTGATTGGTTGATGCGCGCACCTGATGGCAGCGGCAGGATGGCGTGAATGCTAGAGGAGCGGAAAGAAAAGCTATGCTGTTCGTTGCGCCTACCATAGCGCGCATGCCTGAGGTGTGCGATCACCTCTATACCATGAAAATCAGGTTCCAGAAGGCTTACTCGTACGACTGCTAATTTTACAGGTCTTACCTTGACACGACCCCCTCATCTAAATCAACTGGCGCGAGTCTACCTATATTCAAATTAACGAGCACCTGACGCCATAGACTTGTGTGGGTGTTGGCTGGGACCATGCTACTGGTTTGGATTTCCTGATTAGCGGGGGTCACATTTACGAGATTTTTACCATGCAAACGACTGAGTTGTGAAACAAGTTGGTTAGAGGGGATGCATGTGCTGAGCCTTCAGTGCGTGGCTAGTGTGCTGAGTATGCCTGCATTCTGTTCATTCTTCCTGCAGGATGTGAAAGGAGCAATCGCCACCCTGACATCTGTGCTGCCGGGGCCAGTGATGAGCACAGTGATTGAAGACGTGCTTGCGGCTCTGCAGCGCACAGAGCTGCGTCTCGTGACAGCTGAGGAATATGCCATCTATTCGACTCCTGAAGGTTCCCTCTACAACAAGGGCGTGCTGTCCAAGTGAGTCGATTCTCGGTCATGTTTGCGCACTCTTTGGCAAAGCAGATCGGAGGGCTGCCTGTTATAAATGCGAAACTGCGCTCATCGTTGTCAGCACTGTCATCAAGAAGTAGGTTTCCTAGCCAGAGGTGGCACCGTCGCATATGGCTCATCAAGCCTTTGTTTTTCACCTGCCGCATTTGCGCTCACTGCACCTATGCCATACTCTTCGGCCATGTCACAGCTGTTTTCAACACACCACACCCTAGTGGACTGCACCTATACGCATGTATTCACCCACATGCGGTACCGCGCACTCATCAGCTCCACCTGTGGTGTTTCCAAATCGATTACCACCCAAACTGGCATGTAAACATCCCAGCAGAACCTTTGAGAAGCCTTCTCGCTAGCCGTTCAGAACCAGCGCCTTCGAACTTGCCTAGGGAATGGTTTCTAATGAATCTCGTAGAAATGCGCAGCAAGTCATTCGCTTTGTGGACGTTGCATCAGCTGGCCTACTTGACTCCTCACCCCTAACAGACTGTGCTAAACTGAGGTGCAGTAAAATTAAGGAGCACTCAGTTTAATTACACCTTAGAGTAGCCATTTTCGCAAGCGACTCAAAAAGCATGGAAATGAGTTGTGGCTGGGCCAGAGAATAGCATTTTGCGTTTAACCTGGGGTAGACTGAGCTGTACCATGACTTTTGAGGGAGCTGGATCTTGCAGTGTGGTCTTGCAGTGCTTGCAGAGATTAAAACCAGCGGAAAGATGCGGAGTCAGAGAGGTACACGGGACGACGCTGGAATAACAACTGATTTTATTATTAAGACGTTCTCACTGCACTGCACATTCTTGTAGTTCGTCATCTTCACCAAGTTCATCGAGCTCTTTCTGCTATGTGCACCAAAATCAACGGCAACTGTGAATGGGGTGGTAGACATCTTTTGTCGCAACGGGCATACCTTCCTCTGTTTGAAGTGATACAGTCAAACCCGAATATAACGAACTCGGATAGAGCAAATTATGTTTTATATCGAACACTCGAATTTCCGCTAGCATTATGCATATAAAATGTATTTTTTATAACGCACTACACATCGGATATAGCGAACTCAGCGCGCGCGATCGGTCGCCAAACGCCCGCCAACGGGCGGGCCTTTGTGCCGGCTCCGAGTTCTCTCCGGGCAGCCCACGCTGCCGGGCCGCAATACTTCTAGCGCATGCCGTTGTCAGATGGGAGGGGGATTGGCGACGGCTCCGTTCCCCAAGGTCTCACACAGCGCATACGTCATCACGCACCCGCTAGGGTGCTTCTGCTGCTTCTGCGCCGATGCCACGCTTCCGTAAAACGCAGGAGGGGCTCTCTACAGCAGCTTCCACGAGGGACCCTCCTGTACGCATGCGCGGCCGTCGCCCGGAGTAGCGTGAGTAGCCTTTAAAATCCGCGCCATCGGCCAGCCTCTCTTTGCAGCGCTCCCATTCGGCAGCTGCCTACCATGTGATCAAAGACGTTCGAGCAGCTCCGGACCTATTGCGCTTCGAGAAAGAAGCAACACCGGCCAGAACTGGTTTCAAGTTTGGGCGAAGGGAAGGCAGCCTCCGAACAACGAACGCGTCAGTGGCGAACTTTCCCGCATCCTCGGAGCTTTCTTTGTTCGCGTTTGCAAGTCGTGCTGCTGCTATTCTCACGATTCCGGACCTGCCTGCGTTGCTGCTGGCTTGCATTCCGGCGCTACATCCTGCAAGATGACGACGAAGCAGCGGCGTGCCCTATCGCTTTCCGACAAGCTGGAGATAATTCGCCGCGTTGGCCACGGCGAAAAAAAGTCTGACGTTGCCGCGCATTTCAAGATTCCGCGGAGCACGTTAAGCACCATTTTGAAAAACCAGTCGGCCATCAGAGGCAATGCACAGGAACGACCAAATGGTGACGGCTTTCGCCACCGCAAGCCGGCTTACGACCAAGTAGAGAAAGCGCTGTACCGATGGTTCTTGGACGTTCGCGCGCGAAATCTGCCGGTCTCTGGCCCCATGCTACAACAGAAGGCAAAAGATTTTGCCTTCGTCCTGGACGTCGAGGGGTTTACAGCGGGCAATGGTTGGCTCCAACGATTTAAAGACCGCTACTCCATCACCGGGAAGGTGGTTGCAGGTGAAAGCCAAGCAGTGGACGCTGAGAGTGCTGAAAAGTGGGTGCAAGACGTGTGGCGTGCTGTCACGGAGAGATACGAACCGTGCAATATTTTTAACACCGACGAGACTGCCTTGTTTTGGCAACTGCTGCCGAGCAGAACCTTGGCGCTAAAGAATGAGAAGTGCCATGGCGGCAAATTGAATAAGGCCCGAGTCACCGTTCTTCTCACGACAAACATGGACGGTTCATCAAAGCTGCGGCCGCTTGTCATAGGCAAGTTCAAGTCTCCTATGTGCCTGCGAGGATGCACTTCACTCCCAGTCACATACAACTCAAATTCTAAGGCCTGGATGACCAGAACGTTGTTCGAAGCGTGGCTGCGTGGCTGGGACGAGGAACTTGCAACGAGCGGGCGAAAGATTTGCCTCCTCCTCGATAACTGTTCTGCGCACCACTGCGGCGTCACGCTCAAGAACATCGAGCTTTGTTTCCTGCCACCGAACGCAACAGCGGTTTTGCAGCCCCTCGATCAGGGGATCAGCCGCGCTTTCAAGCTGGGCTACAGGAAACGCGTCGTTTAGCGGCTGTTGGGGAAATTGCGGGTTAACGACGAGCTCAAGATTAATTTGCTGGCCGCAATAGAAATGATTAACCGTGCCTGGCAAGACGTGACGCAATGCACAATCCGCAACTGCTTCCACCATGCTGGACTATGTCGAGAGGATGCAGAAGCTGCTAGTGAAGCGCGCACTGTGCAAGATGACAGCGATGTTGCCACGCTGTGGGAAGAACTCGCTGGAAGAAGTTGCCCTGGAGGATTTTCTCACTGTTGACGACAACGTAGCCATGACAGCGAGCCCGTTGGACTCGGAAATTGTTGCCGACATGCTGGCATCTGGTGCGAACGAGGAGACCGAGGAGCCGCCGCCGGAGGACGATCGCCCTCGCCCGACGTTGCACGAAGCCCTCGCTGCTACCGATCTGCTGCGCCAATACTGCTCCGGAATACAGGGAAGCGGACTGGAGTTTGTGGAAATGATGTCGCGTGTGGAAAGTGCGATTCTCGCTGATGGAGTTAAATGCAGTGTTCAGGCGAAGATCACTGCCTACTGCAAATAAGTGAGCATTTATCTGCAATAAATTTCTTTTGTAGATTCATGGTGAGCGGCACGGTTTTTCTTTAGTTAGTGCGTTTTCGCTGCGCTGTCTGGACATCGTGTATAACGAATTTGGTACTGAAGTTCGTTATAAACGGGTTTGGTTATAGCGAAATACTTTATATAGCGAACAAATTGCGTTGAATTACGCAGTTCGTTATAACCGGGTTTGACTGTAATGGCAGGCTTATTGTCAGCGAGATCTGGAAGAGAGTGCTTCAACTCAAGGGATTACAGGAGAGGCACATGGTTCCTTACATATCTGCTGAGCAGCCTGTAGAATGCCACCACTGTGTGCCAGTGTGGCACCTGATTGTGTCACCCATTGAACCTTACGTCCTCCCCACCTTACTCCACGGTGGATGGCCCCACATTGA
Source organism: Amblyomma maculatum (assembly GCF_055883805.1). Taxonomy (NCBI): domain Eukaryota; kingdom Metazoa; phylum Arthropoda; class Arachnida; order Ixodida; family Ixodidae; genus Amblyomma; species Amblyomma maculatum. Next base: position 94,291,875 of record NC_139346.1, on the reverse strand, counting down.
CCACAGTTATGCACTTTTGCGACTCAAGGTCTTCGAGCTTTGAAGAGTTATTGTGGCCCACACAAGCAAGTAATGAGGTAGAGCCGTGAATGACGAGGGGCCGGTTTATCAGTGAGGCCCCCACTTGCATTGCTAAGAGTGTGCTAGTCACGAGGCACAAGATTGTGAACTTTGTTGGTGGCTGGCTATGGTGCTCATTATAGTTCACCTGTTCGGCATTTGACAAGCTATGCCATCTTGAAAGCATAGGTCTACCTCTGCAGTAGTTGCAGATTCAAACCAACAGGAACAAAATTGGTGCTTGTAATGCGAGGGGGCAGATCTAAAACTTGTCGCCAGGCTCTCCAAAGATCATATAGCAGACATTACCTCTGGGAGCCACTTGTCCCAGTCTCAGTATGAGGAGCACACTGTGCAACAGACTTGAGAATACTTGTTAGCGTAATTTATTAGGGAGTATTGTGTGGGGCCTAAGCATCGGCGACTCTATCCCATAATGGCCAGTGATCATACAGATGAACCACTCTCCAGTTACGGGGCGCATCTGTGGAAAGAGAGAGAAAGCAGTATATATGTAAAAGCTCGTTAATTCAAACTTCACGGAACCGGGGAAAAATTTCTAATTATTCGATGTTCGAATTATCGAATGGCCTCGAAAAAACTGACAAGAACCATTTGTATTACGGTAAATGTACCATATTTAGTCGCGTAACGAACTTGCTTGCTTAATGAACCCACCCAGCCCCGATTTGTGCCTACGAATCTGAAAAAAAAGATAAAGGTGGCAGTCGTTAGCGCGTCGCTGTCATTGTACACAACACATTTCTTGGCAGTGCGCCAAGATGCTGCGCAGCGATATCGGCATGTTTATCTTTTGACTTTCAGCTCCGGTAGGGGGAAGGGAAGCGAACTTCGCAAAGTTCCAGCGCTTGTCCGGTTGTGCAAGCCTCTTTTTCAGTACGTTCGCTTTATCATGCTATGAGCGACTGGGGCGGGCGCTTTCTACGGCCACTCCAATCATCGGAGCGAACGGTACTAAAAGCAGGCGTCATGATCGCGGCACACTGGGGAAAGGGGAAGAGAAAGGAGAGTCAGAGTGCGAATGGAGGCTGGTGATGCCATAGTTCAGTGGTTTGCCAGAAGAGATCAGAGTATTAGAGGAGACACACGCACTGGCTGGCACTTGTCTCGTGGAGAGTGGACGTGTTGCACATGCAGAACAGGTCATTGCCCACACACCATCCACAGTTACAGAAAGTTTCTGTAAATACAGTCACTAGCTGACAGGCTTCAGCTAAGCCTTGGCGCTTCACTGGCTTACGCTTTGTTGCTAAATGGCCTGAAGATATGCTTGCTCACTTAATTGGTGTGTCCTTCAGCATTTGCAACCCGTCGCCACCTTTTCTGTCTGCCTCAAATTATTTGATACTTGAGATTTTAGTTTTTAACACACTAACTCTAACAGAAGGTCATCGTTAGCTTTTGAGGCGGTTAGCATGGCCCGACTAAAAGAAAAGGGCGATATTGAAATCATAAAATTGCGCTCTGTTCTTGTCAGCCAAGCAGCTTTTTGTTTTTTTCTCGTCTGTGTGTCTAAATGTCCACGTAAAGGTAGCGAAGGTTTGATGTGACTTTTCTTGCGAAATTGACGGTTTGATCCAAAAAGGTGTAATTACAAGCCCGCTTTTCTCACCCTCCTACAGCGTGGTAGAGGCCACCACTGAGTCCAAGAACATCAAGCGCGAGAGCAAGGTGTACTCGTACAAGGAGCAGATGGAAGAAATTGAGCTCAAAAAGGTAAGTTGCTGCCACACTTTACTCCATTTGCCGCTGAGACCTTGAACATGCGTATCTTCCTGTGTGCCTTGGTTGCGGGGCAGGTAAAGGATTTCACTGGACGATTACAATACTTTGTATTGCAAAACTTGGGCGCAGCCGTTGAGATATTTTTAGCACCCTCCTCGTGCTGTCTTTGCCCCTGCCCACCCTTCGCTTTCGTTGTGTCATCGTTGTGAATTGTAATTCTGACTGGATCATTTTCATGCAACTGTGCCCCTCTTCATCTCCTTTGTTGTACGCTTGGGCCACACTTTTCGGTTTGCACTGTGGCAAAGCTGATGCCGGGGGAAAATCTTCCTGTCATCCCCATTTGCTTAATAGCAACTGGGTTCCTTTTGCAGTCGCCTGCTGTCACACCTTTGAAAGCACATTGCTAGAAATGGTCACTACACTAGTGTAACTGTACAGCATGTCAGCATGCACATTTGGGGGAAGGAGTACTGTGGAAAGTCTCGCACTTGACACGAGATTGATTTGGTTTGTTTTACAGTGTTGAACATACAAAAATGACAGGCTGTAAGGGAAGCTACACTGGAGTGCTCCAGATAATTATGGCCACCTGGGGTTCTTAACATGCACTGATATCACAGCACTTCACCTCCACTGAAACATGCGCGAGATTAAAATGAGTTCTTGCACTTGTTTGTGTTTCCTACTTAGGAGCTGGAAGCCAGGAAAAAGACCAAGGTGCAGGAGCCTGAGCTGACCAAGAAGCAGAAGGAGGTCCTGGACGCCCAGCTGCAGAAAGAGCAGGCTGTCCGCACGCGCGTCCGTGAGGCAAGTCTTCCGTCTCCCACCTTCTTCTTTTTTTTGTTTTAATTATTCTTGTCAAGTGTAGACGGCGATTGTTTGGCTACCTGGAGTTATCACTTTGCACGTCTCAAGTAAAAAAAATTGCACGGGTTCAACGCTGCTGAACAGAGTGGGGAGCGAAAGCTTTGGCTGCGGGCAACCAAGCATTGCATTGAACACAACTGGTGTATCGCTGAACGCATCAAAGTTCACTGTCGTTTTAGGTGGTGATGGTAAAGGCGTTTATTGCATCTAAATATGGGGGACACTTAAGCTCCGCTTTTAAGGGTAGACGCGATAGCGTAGGCTACCAACCCACATACAAAGCCCCGCTTTGACAAACCCGTATAAACGTGCCTTAGTGGCCTATAGGGGTAACGTGAATGCCAGGGTCCTAGCAGGCTGATTCTGACATAACCGTCCCATGTGAAATGAGAGACCCAGGTTGGCAGCTCCTGCCATTTGCAGCTACGACATAAAATAATATGCGATGAGCCGAGCTGGCTAGCATAGTGTTGCTTTCGCAACAATAGGCAGCACCAAAGTAAACTTAGCACTTCATTCTTTGTGGGGTCTCAAGCACCGGCTTGTAACCCTGCACTCAACACTAACACCACTCGTCACACAGGCACGTTTAACCGTGGTTACGGTAACCGCAGTTTTCGGTAACCACGATTTAACACCACTCGGCTAGCACAAACCGCACCTGTGGCTGTGAAGAACAGTGCACCAAAAAATATCCCACGTGTAAACTGCTTATTGGTTCCGCCCAGTGTATGCATTGGGCCTCCTCTGTCAAGTGCAGGGAGCAAACACGCGTTAGATGGGGCTGCTGTCGCCAGGACAGCCAGGCAGCTGTTGCTTAGCTTTGTCCGCTTGCGTCCATGCTGCTTTCTTGCCCGGCTTGGGACTCTTGTGGCCAAGCTGCCATTGCAGACTAGGAAGAAACCAGGGATGCTCATTGGGTGTTACCACGGCATTTGTAAGCACCACATCTTCCACTGCCGAGGGTGGCTGGAAAAAGGTAGCAGCAGGCCACCCTAAAGGACAAGAGAAGGGGTTTGCCGCATCCAGTGGGCATGGGGAAAGGCAGATCCCCACAACTTTTGTCACTGAGAGCGTGAATGTTGTGTGAATTATTATGGTCAAATATAGTACAAGGGCAACATGATCAAAGACTGGCAGAGTTATAGACTGCCATGGTGCAAGGCGGTTTCTTCTTTTTTTGAGGACTCCATCACTCCAGGGAAGCCAAACACCAGGTCAAGGAAGAGGTATGCCCATTGGAAATGGGCGGGTATCCATTAGTACTAGAGATTGACTTCCGCACCTCTCGCAAACCGTTCTCTAACATCTGTGACGCGGTGTCCTGTTTGTGTGAAGGGGCTGTTATCTTGTGGAGATAATAAGCTTGGCATGACTGTGGAGCCTTCCCATCACCCCTGTGACACTGGCCTTGTGTTGTCTGGCTTGCAGCTAGCCAGTTCGGTGGAGCGTGCGATGTCCCTGCTGGATGCGGTGATGGCTGCACCCTCATCCACGGTGTGTGTCTACGGTGCACCCCTGTACCCACAACTGGTGCAGGCACTGACATCCCTGTTCAGCAGCCGCTTGGCAGCTCCCATTGTGGTGCCGGCCTACCTGCGCCTCAAGGAGGTCCTGTTTGCCCGTGACCTCGCCCACTTTGGTTGGTGTCTTGTTCGGGGAGGGTGCCAGCTTGTTCAGGCTGCTTTAAGAAGTTCCTCTGCACTGTATAGTCAAATCACACGGGACTGCAAGAAATCATTTGTTATTTTGAAGTATCGTTGTAATGAAAAACCATCGGTTATAATCCAGAACCCAGAATTTCAGAACCCAGCATATGAAAAGAAATAAAGGACTTCCTCAAGCAAGGCCAAGGCTGCTTTAGTCTGGCGTTTGCTTTATTTTCTTTTTTTATGAATAGATTTGTTCAAATATTGAAATTTTCAAATAGAAATGTAATGTATGCATTAAAACAAATTTAAGAAAATATAAATAGGCATATGTTGTCCCTACTTTTCCAGAAATAGTGAATGGCATTTACAACTGATGTACAAAATTAGGCTGACTCTGCATCGTACAAAAAACATTGTTTTCAGAAATGTATAGGCGGCCTAACATTATGCAAGCTGTAATGTGACGAGCATGCTTATGTTATGTAGGGTGTGCGAATAGAGATTTTTTTTTTTTTTTTTTTTTTTTTTTTGCTAAACAAATTTGAAGTTGATAGTGATTTTCTTCGAATAATTTTAAAGCAAATGATGTGAATAGCATTTCTGGTTTATTGGTTTTGATATCCCATTGCGACTCTGGTTATTAGGGACGCCATAGGGGAGCGCTCGAGAAATTTCGACCACCTGAGGTTCTGTGCACTGACATTACACAGTATATGGTCGCCTTGCATTTTTGCCTCTATCGAAATGTAACATGGGGAAGACGGTTTGGATGTAAGGGAGCGTCATTTATGTTGTCTTCAGAACTGCAAGACTGCATCCAAAAAAAAATTTACTGACCAGTGATGCACCTGGTGGTGTCTGAAAGCAGTGCACAGATGGGTTTGGACGGTTGGCAAATTTACTTGGCTGTAGGCTTTCAGCAAAGCTTGCAAGCTGAATCTTTGAGGCCAGGCTATATTTTGGGTTAGAAACTGGTATCCTTCCTATTACTGTCAAGCCTGCTGTTGCGTGTATGTCGGAAGAGCATTCCTTGTGATGCACCATGCAGTTAGAGGGGTTGTTACACAGTCGCTTACCCTGTTGGGGGCACTTCAACTCGGTCCCTAGCTTTTCGCACTGAAACTCACGCCATGGGTGTGGACATTAAGCATTTAACACATTAGCGGATAAAACAAAAACACCATGCTTTTGCATTGTGATTGTTCAAATGGGGTGGCCAGTCATCCTGTGTTCAGTTTTATATGAGGTCTAAGCCTAACAGCATCCTAATGTGATCGAGCTACGTGATAAGCGACCGAGAAGAAAGCGAAGAGTATGCCTGCCGTATCATTTTCCTGGTACTTTGTTTCACTTTATTATATCCTGCTACAGAGAGCAGTGGGCCTTGGGGGATAAAAGCCGCAGGTCTACTGACTTCCACTCAGTCATCGGATAATTTTCCCAGATACTGCGGTTTTGCCATTGTAGGATTTTCAAAAAAGTCAGTGTAGAACTGGATTTGCACCATTTTAAAGCGCCCCCGATTGTAATGCGCAGTAATATTTAAGGCCCGGAAACCACAAAAATAACTTGGCGCCAATTCTACCGCGACTAAGTTGCCTAAAACATTTAATCGAACTCTAGAACACAAATCGGAACACACGAACACAACCACGAGAGGGGAACATCATAGTCTACTCGCCGTCAGAGTCGGAAGACAGCTCTTTTTCACTGTCCACCGACCACAAATGATCATCGCGAACACATGTCTCCCGGACATCTAATACATCGGACGCTGCCCGGTTCCCCTCTTTTTCTGCTAACAGAATTACTTTCCGCTTAAACGACGCCTCGTAATGAAAGCGTCGTTGCCTTTCCATCTTGTCACTGTGCTGTGGCTGAATGCACGTATCTAACGCAGCTTCTGGGTACACCAGTGAAACGGAATGTTTGCGAAAAAAATGCCGATCGAAACTCTGGATCCGCTCATGGATAGATTCGGCTCAAAACGACTTGCTGATACCGATGTCAATGCAGCTGGCTGTCGTTCATTGAGCTGCTTAGTTTCGGTTTTTGAGACGTAGGTTTCGGTTTGGAGGTTTTTTTGCGTTTTGAGTCCGATTGTAACACGCATGTATTTTTGAACGCTTATTTTCGAAAAAAAATGTGTGCTTTAGAATCATGCAAATACGGTATTCAGTTGCTGCCTACTATTTAGACACTTGACAATACCGATTTCTTGAATCGCATGTGGACAAAACGAGAGATTGGTTCAATGTTTGTTCTTGAACGTTTGCATGCCCCCTTTACTGCTGATAAAGTCGTTCTGGATTGGTTGTTGTGATTCGGGGCGAAAAGGCGTACTGTGATTGTCGTGACTCCCTAGTGCGGCTTAACAAGCATTATGTATACGTGTCCTCAAAAGGGCAGAAGTTTGAGCTTAGCTCGAATTCAGTGATCACTATAATCGTACGCAACTCCGTTACGAGTGCCTTCACTTAGCTCAGAAGTAAATCTACCACAATCTTGAATAACATAAACGAAGCGCTAACGGTTTGGCATTGCCTGCACTTCATTGTCAGTCATCTCTAGAATTAAGAAGCCCGCCTGAACTTCCACCTCAGCAGACTTTGTTGCGCTTTCCAGTCGCGTTTCTGTTTCTGCTTGGTTCTATTTGTTGCTCATGCCACGGTGTTCCTGGCCGTTCCAGCGATGTCGGTGGCCTACCTGACCCTTCGCCTTGCGAACCCCTGCTGTGAGGTGGACCCCGAGTGGACCGAGGAGGGCCTGGATTCGTGCATGCTGCGTGTGATGGCCTACTTCCACGAGCTGGCCTGCGCTCCCTCCAATCCCCGCCGCCTGCCCACGCCAGCTTTCTGCTTCGCCTTCCCCATGCTGCGCCTGCTACTGAGCAGCTCCAACACCAATGACGTCTTGCTCACTCAGTGCCTGCAGGTTCTGTCGGCACACTCCGTCATGCGCTGCACCCAGCCTTTCAGCGTGGTCAGTGAGATTTTGTTTTTCCTGGTAATCTCTGACTGCGCATCATAACCCTGTATTAACATACAGTAGAACCCCTTTAAGGATAAGTCACTGGCACCGGCAAAATCCTTTAATATATCAGGGTCTGTACTATAGTCGAACCTCGTTATAATGAAGTACTACGGAGCGCAAAAATTTGTTTGTTATGTCCGATAGTCGTTATAAATGTGCTCGCCCAAATTCCTGTAAATAAGTTTGCTAATAAAACAAAACAAAATGTGCACTAATATGGACACTTGGAGAGCAAAAATGAATACATACTAAGAAAGGATATGTTGCTTCCATGCACAGTTTGCGCAATGGAGCCAACGGACTTGGGGAGAGTAGCGTGCTCACATGGGTCGGCCACAGTGGCAGAGGCACAGCAGGGGCTCACGATGTGAAGAGGCAATGAGGATAACATGTCTGTCAGCCATTGCATGGCCTAACTAGAGCAGCGGCTGCAGCGACGCTCAAGGCCTACCATGGTCGTTCATGAACTCTGAGATTACTGCGCACGGAGGCGTGATCTCAGAAGCCATGGGCCTTTGGTGCTCGTTTTTGTCGCCGCCGCTAGATGACGCGGCATGCAAACGCGCGGGCAATTTAAACACACTTCTGCGACGGGCGATTCGACTGATTTAAAAATTGCGTTTCTTGATGTTTTTTCCGGCTCCTTTACGCTTTTTTGCCATTTTAATGCAAACAACTGCTTTGTTATGCGACAACTGCTTTGTTATAGCAGATCTGGCGTCAGATTTTTATATTTTTCTTTCGTTATACAGAAAGAACTCCCATATAAATATATCATAGACTAACCAAAATTTGATTTTAGTTTGTTTTATCCGATAATTCGCTATGTCCGTCTTATAATACCGAGGTTCGACTATATATCAGTGGTTGGTGATGACATGGCCCTGAAAATGCTGTCTGATAATTAAACGCCTGCTTACTGAACATGTATTGTTGCTACCTTCTATCTCTCTTTTATCATCTTTTCAGGCTATTTTTTCAGTTATGATTTTTGTTTACATCTTGTAAGCAGGGTGTAATTACCCATTGACCTCTACCCAAGTGCAGCTTTACGGCTACAAAGGAAAATTATACAGCTTTCTCAGAAACTTCGTGGTTAAAAAAAAATTCTTCCTGGTCCAGGGATCGAACCCGAAGTCACCGCCTTTTTGGGGCAGTTGCTCTACCAACTGAGCTAACCAGAACGGTCAGCAGACTAGACATTTTACTATATTTGGGGTTACTATAGAGAGGGGTTCTACTGTATCTGTGTTCAATACGTGATGATCATAATACCGTAAAAACCCGCGTATAGTACGAACTTGCGTATAGTACGAGGTGCAATATGAGGTAGCGAAAATGGAAAAAAAAAGTTTTCACCCGCAAATAATACGAGGGAAGAAGGCCTTTATTTTTACAGCATCTCGTTTTCACTCGTCGTCCATTTCAGTGTCAGAAGACAGTGAAACGTCTGACAGTTTGTCGGACAGCTCTTCCCACAAGAACTCGTCCTCTGTGCCGTCCAGTGCATTGGAAATTGCACACTTTTTAAACGCCCGAACGATGAGCTCCTCAGGGATGGCAGCCCATGCGTCCACAATCCACTTGCAGAGGACTGCTGGAGAAGCCCTCATCCACTCGGCGTAACAGCGTTTCACGGCGTCTTTAAAAGGCTTGTTTATGCATACGTATGACGACGAGCTCGGTGCGAGATTCGGGTAGCAGTCTCTTGACAGAGTCTGCTAGGTGGCAGCGGAAGGCGTCCAACACAAGGATTGACGGTAAACCGAGCAGTGCTCCAGGCCGCCGAAACCACACGGACTTTATCCAATCCAGGACTAAAGTCTCGTCCATCCAACCTTTGTCCTGGCATCGGACGACAACATTCTTGGGAATCTGCTCACCTTTTGGCAGTCTTCCGCTTGAACACTACGTAGGGTGGTAGCTTGCGGCCATCCGCAGTGCACGCCAACATTACGGTCACCCGTGTTTTTTCATTTCCACTCGTACATACACAAACTTGCCTGCTGCCTTTTTCATGCACTGTGAGTGCAGAGGGCATGTCTAGGTACACCGGAGTCTGATCGGCGTTGCCGATCTGGCCCAGCGGATAGTTCACATTTTTTCACAGCGATATAACGTACCGCTGAAACGCCACAAGCTGTTCCTCATAGCTTGCGGGTAGCTTCTGTGATATTGACGTCCTTTGACGCAACGAAAACCCAGCGCGGTGCATATACCGAGACACCCAGTGCCTACTGGCTTTGAAATCGCTCCGTGGGATGTTTTTTTCCGCTGCGATCTCTCTTGCCTTTGCTTGGAGCAACTCGATGTTCATAGGCAGATGTCGTGCACGCTGTTCCTGTACGAAGGAGGTCAGGCCTTGCTCAATCTCCGGATATGCTCCGTTTTTTGGCCCCCGGAAACTTCGTCTTAGGCCAGTGCATGCAAAGAGGACTTCTTTCTGCTTTCTTCACCCACGAATGCTGCCCTCGGTGACGCCGAACTGTCGCCCTGCCGCAGAATTTCCGGTGGTCTCAGCTCCTACTATTACTTTTCTTTTGAAAGCAGCTGAATATTGCTTCCGTGGACCCGACATTGTCACTGACATGCGCTCTTCGCCTAGTAGCCTAGTCAATGTCCAAAATGGCGACAATGGCGACACATCAACAGAGAAAGAAAGGTAGCTGACGCCTCCACTAGACGGCGCATCCTTCATTGCGAACCTTGATGATGATATTTCCGGGCTGTAACGAAACAAGAACTACAAACTTGGGGCTGAAAATTTCGAGACCCGAATATAGTACGAGGCGGAATTTTACATCCTAAAATTTTGAAAAAAACCTCGTACTATAGTCGAACCCGGATATATCGAACTCGAAGGGGATCGCAAAATAGTTCGATATATCGATAAGTCGATATACAAAAATCGGCTTGTGACGGCACTTACGATGCCAAAAAACGATCGCAGCAGCTGACCGCGTGCTTTCGTTGACTCATACATGCTAGGATAAACGACTCCCACAAAAAAAAAAAAAAAAAAAAAAACTGCCGCTTCTTAACGTCCGAACAGCACAACGATAAGAAAGGATGACTGGCAAAAAAAAAAAAAAAAAAAAAACCTAACAAACAGAGAGCTGCCACTTTTTAACGTCCGCAGGCACCATAGCCACCTCAGCCGCTGCGCGCGCAGAGGGTTCGCAACACACGCTGGAGAAAGCGTCGACGCCTGTCTGAAAACGGGCTGAGCTGGCTTGGCGCATGCGTAGCGCGTGCTGAAGGAGAGAGATAGCTTGGCAAAAGGGTGGGCACACCCACGCACATGGCTTGCAAACGTCATGTGTTGGCGCGCGGAAAACGATAACTGCAGATGCGCGCGCCTTTGGGGAATGGGCGCGGTGCTGCCCAGACCAGCCGTCGCCGAACTGTCCCCTCATTCCTTCCGCGCGTGGCTTGAAAACGGCACGCGGCAAACGGCCAAGGGGGATGAGATCGTTTTTGGGGAAGGCACACTTTCCAGTGCGTGGTGCGGAGTTCGATATATCGAACGACCAGTGAAATTAAGTTCGATATATGACGCGGCTTTCCTGTACTTTTACATGGGATTTTCAAGGGGATATTCCGTGAGTTCGATATAACCAAAATTCGATATATCCGGGTTTGACTGTATACACAGGTTTTTACGGTACATGGCAGGAGGTCCTGAAGTCAAACTCTGAAATGGACTTCGTTGACTGTTGCTAGGATAGGGACCAAGCTGAATCGCAACGTGATCTTGTTGCTAGTACTTGGCAATAATATGCTCTTCAGTCTTGTGGGAATTGTTAATGTTGGCTTCATGCCTAATTAATGTGCACCCTTAAACGTCAGTCGTACAGGATGGAAGTGATGCTGTTAGTAGGGGGGCTATTATGATCAGATGCACCTCTGGTCAACTATCGGTAATGCAGGCCCAGATTAAAATGCCCCAAAAGAATTGACTTAGCTTCACTGGCTGCTTACTGCCTTTGCAGTTGTTGCTTACATTCGGCTACTTTCCTTAAAAGCTCATTTCTACAGCTCTTAATCATTATCATTTCTTGCATCTGAGACAGTCATAGTTTGGGTGTTGAACCCTTGAGCTGATTGTGACTTCCTCTGAGCGTGGGATGCAGACCTGGGGAGTAGCAAAACAGCTTACGTTCTGAAGCACATCGTTGAGGCTGGCCTTGCCCGTTTTCTCCCGCAGGAAAATCCAAAGAACTTGCCTGTGGAGAAGATACTCGAGACAGTAGTGGGACTACTTGGAAGAACAACTGGACGCATTCAGGTACAGTGAAGTTTCACTTAACTGGGAGTTCTTGCCAAGCACACAGGGGGCTTGTGAAAGCATAGAAAATATGTACTTTACTTTCTGCATTTACTTTGGTGCAGTTAAAGTTAATAATTTGAAGTTCAAGGGAGCATAAGAAATATTTGGTTTCATAAGAAAGCTGACAAAAACCACTTGCACCATGGTAAATTTCCCTGCTTCTGAGTTGTGAACTGAGCAGGAGTGGCTACTTTTTACATTTACATCGGTGAGGCCTTTCACAGTGTGACGTGGTAGGGCTCACTCTCAAGCATTTGCATTTTGCGTGTAGAGATTTCACTGAGCAAGGAATGAAGGGCATGGTACAAGCAGTCGGCTCTACCCTAGTTGCAGAATGGAAGAACCGTGTGTTGTGCAGCTAGGCTTGGTTTGCTGCCTGGTCCATGGCCAGTAGCCGCCATTGTTGTGGGCTTGCGTGAAGCTCAGAAAAGCAAAATTGAAACTATGTGATGATTATCCGCAGTGGTGGGGCTGTCAATTTTCTTATCACAGCTGCCACTGCGCTTATACTAAGAATGTGCGGGTGACTCTACAGCAGCCAGTGTGCGAGCCTGGTTGTTTCGACGATCGCGTGCTGTGCCGGTTGTACCTGGAAACAGCCTCTCCTCAGAAGGCCACTTGAATTTAAACAAAGTGAGAGACATAGTATTCGAATTGGGGAGCATCCAGTATTTCATAGGCTTGCTTGGACATTTGTTGGGACCACATCGCTTGTTTGAAATTTCCCGATTTTTGAGTTCACAGTGGTCGCATCCACGAGCTTTTACTTTACAATGCTCATCCTTAAACCTTTCACTGTTAGGTGTTTCTGGCCGTGATGCGGCCTCAGTGTTGGCTTAATTGATTTTGAGAATATCAAGGAACAAATAGCAGTTTAAGTTCGATTATGAACAGGATATAAATAACGCAGTTAGTGGAAAATACATAGTTGAGTGTTCTCACAATCTGAAGTTTATCTCGTATTCGTAATCGGAAAAGCCACCACTCCAGTCCGCAATCGAAGGTCCCGTGCGGCCAGCCATTCAAAAGCAATTGCACGGACAAGGGCACAGCACAACAAGGGGCAGGTTGTGAGAAAAAAATGACAGAAAAAGATAGAAAGGGAATACAATGCTGTTGTTTGCTGCTGGTAGCGGCAAGGGAGGCCACGGCGAGCGAGCTAAAGTGGTGATCGAGTCACGATACGAAAGGCAAAGATGCGAGCCTCTTGGCGTGACATAGTCTACACAGCAACAGTATAAAAAAAACGCACTGTAGAGCTGCAACATGTGGCAGAACAACCTTTGGTCTCTTAGTCGCACGATCGCTCTGCTTGAGAGGGTAGTGTGCACGGAGCTACCACGCCCCGTGAAAAGAAGGTTGGGCACTGCCCCTCCACGCTCTTCAATATACATACTTTCACAGTGCGCAGTGAAAATAAGCTGCTCCTAAAATGGTCCGGCTGATGATGTGACAAGTCCAACTATGCCAGCTTTGCACTATGGTGCAAAATTTTGAATGCACAGTAGAGAATATACAGGTACGTTAGTGATGCTGCAAGGAGAAGTTCGAAGACATACTAGTGCATCAATGACAGCGAAAGGATCGATTTAGGCAGCAATAATGAAGGAGCACGTTTGGTGTACAAAAAGAAATCTCAGATTTTAAGGGATGTGGCAGTTAGAAATGCCAGTCGCACCAAAACATTAGGCTTTCAACATTGATGGCTCCTTTACAGGTTACCTGGTACAAATGCAGTGGCATCACTTTTCTGAGGCCTCAAAGTATTTAAGTAGCCGTTGTCACAGCCTTCACTGTCACGGAATGGCCAATAGTAAAATGCTTCTATCTTTTAGGAGTGCTTCTTCAGGCACGTAGGAGTGCAGTAAAGCTATCAAATTTGATCTGTCTTACTGCAGTTTTTCTGCACCATGCTTTCTTTATTAAAGGGGTGTTGTGTCAGCATGCAGAGCGCAGTTTCGTTTATGTAAAAGACTGTTGACAGCAAAAAAAAAATAAATAAATAAATAAAATAAAATAAAAAAATTGATAGAACTAACAAAGCCGCTCACGCGTACACTCGTGTGCTTCCATTTTTAAACCACATTGGGGGGGGAGGGGGGGGAATGGCGGCTAGTTCAGATGTCGTGCATTTGTGTCTTTCACGGTGTGTTCTCTGTTTGATGAAGGATCAATCATGTGCCTCTTTGCAGCGCCTTGCACAGAAGGTGGCCGTCGACGTGTGCTTCTCCATCAGCGGCCTTGAAGGTTGCAGCCGTGCAGATGTTGCCGAGGTCAAGGTCCTCCTGGGTGCTCTCTATTCGCCTGAGCTTGTGGTGCGGGAGACCGCCCTCCAGGTAGGAACAGCTTGGACAGGCTTTCTGTCACAGAAAAGGCCTGTGGCATCGTGGGAAAATCTATTTAATTAGAATTCAAGAGACCGAACAAAATAGTTGCAATTATCCCATGTTCACATTAACACATTATTGCTAAAATAATTGGCTGTGGTTTAGCTCTGGTTAAGGGGGGATGCGGGGCTAAAATCGCGATTTTAAAAGAAAAAACGTGTTTTTTATTTTTTGCTATTTTGGATCCTGCATTTATCAAAGAAGCTTCTCACCAATTTTGGTAGTCATCAGCGCCGTAGAAAATAATAAAATGAATTTTTTTCACGAGGTGGTGGACCGCGTTCGCTGCAGAAAGCGCCTATGAACGCTGCTTTCAACGCGCGGCCGCAAAGCGGCAAGAAACCAAACGCGGAGTGGAACACCACATTAGAAAGTTTGTTTTTCGCACTTTCTAGCCAAAGATGACCTGCTATCGAGAGTACAGCGCACAACTAAAAAATAAAAACAAAAACGGAAAGCCTTATTTTGGGCCGGGCAATTGCGGATTGGCTGGAAAACCGAAACTGAAGCTTGGATTGGCCGAAACAAGACAAGTGACCACCTTCGAACGCTGTTTTTGCGCCAAAAGTAACCTGGCTAACCAGACTGCTTTAGTAGGTTCGATGCTGCTTGTTATCTTTCTTGCGCTTCTGCGAGTTTGTTGCGATCAGTGAGTGGTTGATGGTGGGATAGGAAGATGCCTGCAACAAAGTCTTCGACGCGGAGAAGCTTTGGGAAGCGAAGCAATCGCCACATAGCAGCGTCGAGTTGAAGAGGAGGGCCCTATGTATGCAGCAGGGCACTTTGATTAATTATTTTTGGTCCGAAAATTAAACAGCATGTTCCGAAATGTTTGAACTCATTTTTCTAAGTTCGCACTTTTTGCGAAAACATAACCTTAGGAAAACTATCATTTCCAAACTCTTTCGCTATAAGTGGCTTTCAAGGTGGTTTCTGGACTATATTTTTGTCGGGAACGAGATAAGGCACTTTTTAGATCACTAATTACTCTCCAAGTTAAAAAAAATTGAGACATCTTACATACAATGACAACAAAAAAAAATGAAGTTTGTTTTCCAAATGCAGGAATTTTTACAAAAATGCCGTAAAAAGCCCGCAATTCTCCTTATCCTGCACGATGAACTATCTAGAAGGTATTCAATCACAAAAAATTAGTATATCTTCATTGTTTTTGAAATGATAGTTTTCCTAAGCTGACACACCTCTTTGTTCAGTATAGCAGCTACAAGTTATTACCTATTTGTGCTAGGGCAGTGAAATTTAGAATATATTCTAATAAGAGGAAGGTAAGCCACTCCAGAAAATTTTATGAAAATTGGTACAGCTGTTCAAAAGTTGACCCTTTAGCCTAGCATCCCCCCTTAAACCGGGTTGAATTGCGTTAGCAATACCTCCATGGCTGCGCTTATGGTTCAGCATGTAGTGTTCCTCATGGTGTAGCTTGACATGTTAAAGCGGGGCTTTATACAGTAAAACCTCGTTAATTCGAACTCGGTTAATTCGAACTTGCGGTTAATTCGAACTGACGCTCGGGTCCCGGCATGGCCCTATGTATTTCAATAGGAGAAAACGCCCGATAATTCGAACATGCCAGTATCCACAACAGTTAATTCGAACCAGGAGCCCGTGGCTCACACAGCTCTTCGCAGACAGAAGTCGGCCCCTACCGTGTACAATGCGCAGAAAGATTACTAAAGACGCAAAAAACAAAATCTTTCAAATCTGCCCGCGCGCGAGAGACGAGGTGCGCACTCGTCACAGCGAGCATTCCAGTGCATGCCGTAGCAGGTTTTTGCTTCCGGGTGCCGCCAGGCTCCATCACACCAACGGTTCGGCGCAAGCCGTTGCAGGTTTTGGCTGCACCGCGGTTGCTGGGTGCGCTTTTGACAAGCCTTTTTTCTTTTTGTCCTGCGGTCACGTTGTGTGCACAACGCAGTTGTCAGTGCCGTGCATTTGTTCGTGCCACGGTGGTCCAAGTTTTACCGTTTTCATTGCCTCACCGCTTTGCCAGCGACGACTCATCGATTGTGACAGCCATGGCAAACCGCGGTAAATACACGGCAAAGGACCTCAAGACGAAAATGGAGATTTTGAGTGAGGTGGAACGTGGTGTCCTATCCAAGATGGATATAGGTAAAAAGTATGACATCAAGAAGAGAACGCTGTCAACGTATCTCAGGAACAAGGAATCGATCAGTGCTGCCTTTCGTAAAGACGTTATGGAGCCCTCTCGCTAAAGGCTACGGACGTCGGCCCATCCCGAAGTGGAGAGTGCCGTAATGGCATGGATAAAAGAAGTTCGCAGCCGGAACATTCCGTTAAGCGGGCCCATAATTGCTGCGAAGGCTGTAGTCTTTGCCAGCCAAATGGGGATCAGCGAGTTCGGCGCGTCGGAAGGCTGGCTGTCGCGTTTCAAGGCGCGTCACGGGCTGACATTTAGAAACGTTTGTGGGGACTCAGCTGAAGTCGACAAGGAAACGTGTGAACAGTGGTCTCCAGTGAACTGAAGGAACTCCTCGCTGATTATGCGCTCAGCGATGCATTTAATGCTGACGAGACGGCGCTGTATTTCAAATTGCTCCCCAACAAGACCGTCACTTACAAAGGTGACACTTGTGCTGGCGGAAAGAGAAGCAAAGAAAGATTCACCGTCATGATATGCGCAAATGCGACGGGCACGGAACGGTGCCGCTTGCTAGTGATCGGCAAGGCAGAGAAGCCTCGCTGTTTTAAAGGCGTCAAGACGCTTCCTGTTGATTACACCGCAAACAAAAAGTTGGGGATGACACGGGAAATTTTCACCGACTGGCTGGGCAAGCTAGACAGGAAATTCGCTGCACAGAACAGGAATGTTCTCCTGTTCGTGGACAACTGTACAGCTCATTGTGACATGAGTGGACTGACAGCAATCCGCTTGGCATTTTTGCCTTAAAACACGACTTCTGTGCTCCAGCCTATGGATCTTGGAGTTATTCAGAACTTAAAAACGCTACACAGGCGCCACCTCCTAGAGAGACTTCTTCTTTGTTTGGACGGTGGCAAGTCGTACGACATCGATTTGCTTGGAGCTGTCCACATGCTGGCATCATCGTGGAATACCGTCAAGCCGGAAACTAGCAAAAATTTTTTCCGCAAGTGTGGCTGCAGCGACGCCCCAGAAGCATGCAGCGCGGAGGTAGCGGAGGCTTCGTCTGATGATGACTCCGTCGTGCTCGACCGTGGCTACGTGGCTTTGTCGGAGGGTGTCGCCTTTGAAGCCTACGTTGACGTTGACAACGGTGTGGAGACGTCTGGGCCCTTGAGTGATGAGAATATAATCGCGGCTGCATGTGCTCCACAGGGCTCACGGGTGGCGAACACAGCTAAAAACGATGAGTCCGACGAAGACGACGTTCCGGTGCCACCCCCTAGTGCATGTTAAGTAGCGTTGGCGCTTGATCTTGCTGCACGATACTTCTCCGCCGATGAGAATTCGGATCCTGTGCTGGAACTCTTGGGCAAGCTGCAGTCGATGCATGTGGAGTCACGGCACAAGAAACGCAAGCAAACGCACATTACCAATTATTTTTTCGTGTAAATAAACATGTTTTGAAACTCGCTACTCACACGAATGCATTCCGGTTCTTGTTTGTGGCGCATGACTGACCGATTAGTCCCGTTCATTCGCCGTTGCGGCTCGATTGCAAAAATTATCGGAATCGCCCTCCGTAAACGTGCAGTAGCGCCTAGCCCTCTTTACTCATGGTAATGAGTCAACATGTGGGCACGGCCAGCACGGTGGGCCACGATTGCGCTCATTCCAGTGCCCGACTGTTAATTCGAACTCTGCTTAATTCGAACAATTTTCTCGGCCCCTTCGAGTTTGAATTAACGAGCTTTAACTGTATGTGGGCTGGCAGGAGCTGCCGACTTGGGTCTCTCGTTTCACATGGGACGGTTATGTCAGAATCAGCCTGCCAGGACCCTGGCATTCACGTTACCCTTATAGGCCACTAAGGCATGTTCATACGGCTTAGTTAAAGCCGTATTCGGTTCAGCTGTGGCTCAAGGTCAAACGTGACCCTTCCCGGAACTATGCGACGGCTGGAACCGGCCACAGTATTGCTGACGCGATAAAACTTGCATGAACCGCTCGCATCATGGTGTAATTTGATTGGGAAAGTGTAGGGAACTGGTGGCTCGCTTTTGGCGCGAGAAAAGAGTCACATTGGCTATTTTTTGAAAACTTGATCATAACACATCTGCAGGCGACAGTAGGAATGCACCAAGTTGTCGCAGCGTCACTGCAGTGACCCATTTCTTAGGGTCCTTGACTGTTGCATCCAAGGGCACGGGTTCGATTCCAGCTGTGGTGGCCACATTTCGACAGGCGAAAAGCAAGACGCCCACATACAGTGCGATGTCGGTACGCATTGAAGTGCCACATGCATAGGAAATTATTCGCAGCCCTCCACTACCACATTCCTCATAGTCTGAGTCACTTTGAAACGTTAAACCCTATAAACAAAACCAAACTGTTGCACCATTTTATTAGTACTATCTGTGGAATCGCACTAGGGTAGGGAATGTTTTGCGACACAGTTTTGTGGAATCGGTCAAGTGTGCGTTATCTATTCCCTGCTATTTTAAAGTTGAGTGGTCTGTCGCTACATGAGGTTTCCTCCCCTGCAGTGCCTGCTGATGCTTCAGCTGGTGGTGCCCACCCCTGAGACAGACCCGGTCAACAGCCTTGAGCTGGCGGCTCGAGTTTGGGTGGCTCGCTTTGACACCAAGGAGGAGATCAAGACCCTGGCCGAAAAGTGGGTCATTTATTGTCCAGCTAGAGCTGTTCATCCTAGTGTCTCTATGCCAATCCCTTACCGTAGCTAGTACCAGGCGCAGCTCTTTGGGCAGGGCCTGCCGCTGGCTATTGTTTTGCAATATTGGAACTGTTCCACTAAATAGACATACATACAGTGCTGTCCACTTATAACGATATTGAGGAAACCGAGAAATCAGATCGTCATAACCGATTAACTTTATATCTGGACCAGCAAAAAAAAGAAAAAAGAAAGAGACCATACCAACTTAGTTAATGTGGCAAGTTGGGCGTGTTGGTACATAGTTCTCAGAAAAGCAGCGCAAAAAAGACGCTGACAAGGACGAGCCCGTCCTTGTCCGCGTTTTTTTTTGCGCTACTTTTCTGAGAACATGCCAACATATTTTCTCATGCATGCAGGCTTGCCTACTTACCAGCGATGAGTGAATTGGGTTGAACGATGCAAATCTTCGTAAAGAGTGCTGGACACTTTATTAAAAGATATATAAATAGCCATTAAATAACTTAAGCATGCTTAGTAACATCGGAAATTTGGACTCGCTTGAACAACAGCTGAAGCTTGACAGCCGCTGGGAGCATCGGTTCCAGTAGTGCATACGCTGGCGGCAGTCACTTTTGCATGCACGAAACGGATTAGCGACCGGGTGAACTGTAGGACATCCCCAGCCTTGATGATAGTTAAAATCGTAGTATGCAAGTGGGCCTATTTTTTTTGCGAAGCATCTAACTTGAAACCCTGCTGGAAATACCGATGAATCTGCGCCGTCATACTGGTCAGCGCCATCTTCCACGGCTGCACAATTGGGCACTGGCAATGATGGTACTACTACCTCACCCTTTTGCATAGCAACGAACAGCAATTGCAATTATGATAATGCTCATTTCTTTCTATCAGCACGCAATGCCCTTTGTGGATTTCTCCATGCCAGTCTGTTTTTGGCATTTATGTCGAATTTTTATATCATTCCCTTGTAGACAATTTTTCGTAAACATTTTCGAGGCTGCCAAAATGTCAGCGTTGTAACTAATATGCTGCCTGTACTGAATCGTTATATATGATATAATTCTACTTGGAGGCAACAGGAAAACTGGTAAAGCCAAACAATTTGATCGTTATAAGCGATATATCTTTATATCTGGTATCATTATAAGCGGATTACACTGTTCATCAATCCATTGCTCCTCGGACCAATCACAAGAGTTCCCACCACCCTCAGGCACCTGTGTGCAAATCAAATCGAACCTCAGCTGGTACGACACCACAGCCGTTGACCCCTTCATTTACTTCCATGCGTTCATTACACCTTATGGAGAACAAATAAAACCAGCGGAAGGATGCAGACATAGAGAGGGACACAGGCCAGCGCTGGGATACTAACTGAGCTTATTTCCGTGAAAATCACACATAGTATATACTTTTCAGCAATGAAACTGCACGAGCACTCAACACACGAAAAGTCTACTTGTGTCCTTCTTTGTGTTTGTTTCCTTCCACTGGCTTTATTTACTCGAAATGTGTGCCAACTTGCTGAGCTGCCCACTTTATTACAATGCAACAGAGAGTTTTGCATTGTAGATGCGATACGTCCTGAGCAGCTGTTTCGTGACCACCCGCCTGTTGCCGGAATGGAAAGCGTGAGCAGCACGATGGCACAGTTATGCGTGAAGCTGAGTGCGAGCTTGGGGGAGTCTGTTGCAAAACCAAGGGTGGGCATCAGCTACTTGTTGAATTATTGGTGTAAATCCACAGGCTTGACCATTGCAAATTTTATGGGCCGTGGTCAGATCTCTGTTCGCTTGAATCAGCATTTCGCGCGCAATTTTACTTCTCAGCATGTACACTAGCTGGTTTTCTTACAAACGCAGTGCAAAAATGGTGCTTTTTTACCAGCTGTCTCATTTTTCATTCCATGTCTGGCATTAGCAACCACAAAAGGTGGTTTTTCAATTTGGGGTCGTCACATGTCAAGCTGATCTCATAGCCAAGCTGATGGTGTGTTTTTCCAGCAGAGTCTTGGGAGATGCGTTCTCCTCCATGTGTGTTTGTTGCGGGGTGCAGGCTGTGGCGGGAGCTGAAGCTGGAGCCCGATCCTGCCCTCTGTGACCGGCTGCTGTCGGACGTGGGCCACCCCCAGGCGGAGATCCGCAGCACGGCCGCGCTGGCGCTCAAGTCGCTGCTGCAGGCCTTCCCCGACTGCCTAAATGAGGTGCTGCTCCAGCTGATGGATGCCTACCGCCAGCACCTGCAGGTCGGTGGTTGTCATGTGTCATCGCTTCAGCTCATGCCTGGTTTCCTCATAATACACGCACAGTAGAAGCTCGTCAGTTAAGCAGACATAATTGTTTGTGTTTCCGGGTAATTCAGATTGATTGCGACATTTCCATTGAGATGCATATGCGTGCGGGAGATAACTATAATTCATGTACAAACCATTTTCACTACCAGTAATTGCAACTCCATGCTACCGTAGCTGCTTCTCTTAGCCAGGTGGCAAGGGATGGGAAAGCAGACCTCTAGCTAATAGTAAAGAAAAATTGCGCACTTGTTTGCATTATAGAGCCTCTTTAGCTCTTTTGCTTTCCTTCAGTTATGCAAAGATGGCCAGTCGTGGTTAGTGTTTTTAAATGAAGTGAGTTTAAACATTGGGGCCGTGTTCTTGGTACTTACGTGTGTGGAAGCAATGGTGCATACAGTCAAACCCCGATGTAACGAACACACATATAACGAATTATTGATTATATCGAACTCTTCCGAAATATTTTTGTCAAACACATGTATTTTTAACTTCCCATAGCAAATGTGGTTCGGCATAAAACGGATATAACGAACTTCGCGACTCCAAGCACTACCTCACTTTAATAGCAGGAGGCAGGCTTTGTTGCACTACGAGTGTGTTGTGTGGTGCATCAAACGTTCAGGACTACCTCGCAGGCCCTGACAGCGCCACAGAAGTCACGTCGGCATTGAGAGTTGACAGCCAAAGAAATCGTTTGCATCTCACAATCGCTGCCAGCACCGCTTCAGCAGCGGCGGCAGTGGCGCGATCGAATGTTGCTTTTGCTTTTTTTTGCGTCCTTTGCGTTTTAGTGTTAGCAGCGGCGTTGTGTGGCCGTCGTAGCGTTCAGTGGAGGCTGTGTCGGTGGTTGTGTCGAGTGTGGTGTACGGGTGTGCGTGGTGCTGTGATGGTGGTGAACATGAAGAAAAAAGCAGCTCTCATTTTAAAGACCAAGCTGGAGATAAAATCAGGGCCTTCAAGGCAGTTTACAAGACCAAGGAGACTGATTGACACTCTTCTCGTGAAGCTTTGTATGAAGCAGGACTTGAAGATCGACTTGCTGGTAGCATTAAAGCGGCATGGGACAGCGTGAAAGGCGAAACGATTGCCACCTGCTTTCGGCACGCAGGTATGTTCCAGCAGAGACCCGTGCATCAAATGACGATAGAGACGATCCCAACAAAGCAGAGCTCCAGAAGCTCGATAAGGCCTGGAACGATTTTTCTCGTCTTGTTGGTGATATCCCCACAACAATGACTGTAGAAGACTTTGTAGGGGCGATGACATCACAGCGACCAGGGCTGTACTGACGGACGCCGAAATCGCTGTGGAAATCTGGACATCCCGCAGACAAAGCTCAGGCTGACCCTACAGACAATGAGAACGTTCTGACTTCATAAGGAGTGCTGCAGTGCTATTGAGAGCAGTGGGTTTGCCCTTGTTGAGTGTTTGCAAACTGTGGAACAGGGCGTGATACGGAACGCGATCAACACAAAAAAGCAAGCCGTGATAATGCGGTTCTTTGCGAGTAAATAAATAGATGTGACCCAAGTAAGCACCCTCCGAGTTGCTGCGCCTTCTCTGATTGAATTTTGCTGCTCTTGCATGTATTTTTTATGAAATTTTATATTACGAATTATGGATATAGCGAACTATCGTTATTTTTTAACTGTTCGTTACAACGAGGTTTAACTTTCTAAGTTGGCAGCTCATCAGAAGGTAAATGTGCAATGAGAGGAGCTGCAGGCGTATGCCCTTGATTCATAGGAAGTTACGAATTGCATTGGCATGAGGCCATTGCACATGCATATAAGGCGATGTAGCCTTTGTGTGGGTACTCTCAACATACATAGTTCTGCAGCACTGCATGACAAGTGCTGAGCAGTCAAAATCTAGGTCAGCTAATTATTTTGAGTAGACATTTTTCATTTTTGATTTTCAGTTTGATTTGTATCGCACTCTCATGATTCAGACTACAGTGAAACCTTGTTATAAAAATCAGAAAATAGTTTGCTCTATCCATAATTCGTAATATAAAATATCGTAGCAAATACATGCAAGAGCAGCAAAATTCAATCGGAGAAGGCACAGTAACTCGGAGGGGGCCTACTTGGGTCACGTCCATTTAGTATTTACGCGCAAAGAACTGCGTTATCGCGGCCTGCTCTTTCTGTTGATCACGTTCCATAGCACACCCTGTACCACAGTTTGCAAACACTCAACAAGGGCAAACCCACTGCTCTCAATAGCACTGCAGTGGCGGCGCAGTAAATCCAATGCAGCAAGCGCTTCTTGTGAAGTCGGAATGATCTCATCGTCTGCAGGGTCAGCCTGAGCTTCGTCTGCGGGATGTTCAAAAACATCCACAGCGATGTCGTCGTCGCCTACAAAGTGCCCTACAGTCATTGTTGCGGGCATATCACCAACAAAACGCGAAAAATCGTTCCAGACCTCATCGAGCTCGCGGAGCTCTGCTTCTGCTTCGTCGGGATCGTCCCCATCGTCACTTTGCTGGAACAAAACCAGCGTGCCGAAACCAGTTGGCAATCGTTTTGCCTTTCACATTGTCCCATGCCGCTCTAATGCTCCCAGCAAGTCAATCTTCAAGTCCTGCTTCATACAAAGTTTCACGAGAAGAGTGTCAATCAGTCTTCTCTTGTAAACTGCCTTGAAGGCCTTGATTTTATCTCGAGCTTGGTCTTTAATGTCAGTGCTGCTCTTTTTTTCATGTTCACCGCCATCACAGCACTACTACGCACACCCGTGCACCACACTTGACACGACGACCGACGCAGCGTCGGCCACGCCGCGACGCCGCTGCAACACTAAAACTAAAAAACGCGAAAGGTGCAAAAACCAAAGGGCGAAAGCAACATTCGATCGCGCCGCTGCTGAAGCGGCGCTGTTAGCGATTCTGAGGTGCGAACGATTTCTCATGGCCTCCGAGATCTCCGGGAGGTGATCTCGGAGACCATGCATTTCTTTGGCTGTCAACTCTCAATGCCGTCGTGGCATCTGTGGCTTTGTTAGTGCCTGTGAGGTAGTCCTGAACGTTTGCTGCGCCACACAATACACTTGTAGTGCAACGAAGCCTGCCTCCTGCTATTAAATTGAGGTAGTGCTTGGCGTCGCGAAGTTTGTAATAAGTGAAATCTCGTTATAGGAGACACTCGGTTATAAGAGACATTTGAAAATGGTTTGGTTGGCTTTCCTATATCTGCCATGTTAACAACATCGCATACAAGAGACATGATTACAAGAGATACTCGGTTTCTAAGGACAACTTTTTCAGGTCCCTAGAGTAAATTCTTCACTATTTTGAAGAGACACAACCCAGGTGTGCTCGTGCAATGCAGCTGAAGCGTATCAACTCATATATGATGCACTTCAGATTCTCTTAACTAAATTCTGTTCTATTGGCCTCGAGATCGAGCAGAGTCGCCACCTTGCGGCTCAGCGGCGAAACCTACTCAGTGTGGATGCGTTTTCGCGTCGCGTGCCAGCCCGCAGTGATTTACGCGCGCGTGCGGCGTGTACAGGAGTGTTTTTGTTTGTTTCGCGGTTCCTGTGAGCTTTTGCTTACCTATATGCCTCTTGCAAAATAAATATGAACAGTCTATAACCCCACGCTTCATTAAAAAAAATAATACTTGTCCGTATCGAGCATATGTCATGCCTGGATAAGGACATCATTCATCGCGGTCTTCGGCGCTTGAAATACTTTGACATGCAATGTCTCAAACGAAGTGGTACTGTCGTTACCACCGTGTCAAAGCAAAACAGGTCGCTGCCGTCAGTAAAAGTTAATGCAAACGCTAAGAAATCGCATATTCCCATTTCTGTTTGGAATACCGCAGCTACTAAAACATATGCCACCGCAGACTGCTTCATATAGCAGAATGCAGTTTGAACAGACCACTCTATGGCTACTATGCCGTCTGTATGCTCGATAGAGCTGTGCGACTACTTTTTTTTTTTTTTGCTATTAAACCTCTGTCGCGGTGTCTCAATGGTAAGGAGCTCGACTGCTGATTTCGAGAACGGGGGATTCAATCACAACCGTTTCGAAAGGCGTTCCTCTGCTGTGGGATTTCACTGCACAATAAACAATCCCACGTTGTAAATGTGGTGTTAATAATGAAAAAAAAAAAAAAAACGACGCCAAAACCAGCCTCTGCAATCATCCGTCATAGCCGATGCCGCTTTATGCGTTAAACCCGGACCAATATGCATCTCTTTCTTTTTTATGTTGTTGTTGAAGGCTTCTGTGCATCCGTAAAAGTTTTAGTGAGCAAATTTTGCTTTAGAGAAATGCTCGAATGTTTGAGAAACTTATTTCCTGCGCCTAATTGTTACCCAAAATATTACATAATACACCTAGGTTAATGTACTTTACTGGTAGCCTATTATAATCATTATAATCCCTTTTCGTCCAAGTGCTCTTCCGAGCAAAATCGTCGTTTCTGACAAGGGGAGTAAAACAGCTTCATGCGGGCTTAAATATTAGTGTTTAGTTCGGGAATAAATACATCTTTATAGCCGCATGATAAGATGACCTCCATTTCTTTCGGAATAGTTTTATATCCGGCATCTGTTTTGGAAGCAACCCTAATATTTTACTTCGCATAAGATTTAGTCACTGCTAAATAATTAGTGATAAAGAAATTTTCAGCCTGTAAAATTGCTTCCCAGAACATGACAGTGCCCATGCGTAGTTTATAACGATGTCTTCGCAGTGAGTAATTCGTAGCGTGCACTTTAACGTTACTGAAAATTAATCGCTGAATATTGTAAATTCTGTCAAGTGTGTTAAAGTTCTTTCACACGGTGTACATTTATTGGTATTGCAAAACAAAATAATTACACTACTAATTTGCCGCTTTATATTAACATCACGCACATCAGAAATCCCTTATACTTTCCTCGGTTTCAGGAAATCATTTGCAGTTAGTGGCGCATGCAGTAATACGCTATCACATTCTATGACAGTGGCCGCAAAAAAATCTCGGCAAATTCAATCCACTCAGCACTGTACACGTGAACAATCAGCTTCCCTGTGCGGCGAGGTTTCCTGTATATTGTCGGCGTGATCTCATTATTGGGGAATACTTAAACGTGGTTGTCTGGGCCAGAGTTGATGTGCACTCAGTCTAAAGCAACTCGCCATGCAGTGCGCTGCCAGTGCTACATTCAACCTGCTTAATCCTCGAGTCAAGTACGATATAATGAACCAGGCTTTCTCGATTCAATCTAAAGTATTGCAGGTATCTGCGTGGGCTTGACACTAAATTCGCCGATCTCACTCGCATGAGACACGCGCAAACTGTTTAAAAGTCGATAATAAAAACAAAGCTGTCATTAGGCAGGCCCAAGCATTAGGCGCGTGAGCGCGGTACAGCGCAAGAAACATGCAAAGTAAATCTAGAAGTCTGGTGGTTGCGTGCTGTGTTTTCCTAAAATCCGCTCTTCTTCTGCTGCATTGGTGAAATCCTTGGATCTTTTTCTGCAATATTGCAGAAATACTGCATAAGACACGTTTTCATCGGCAACAAACCCGCCGTAAACTCGGAAGCAGACATACGCAGCGTGCGTTTCTGCGAGCGCCGCCGGCTGCCGATCCACACTACCGGAGTGACGGTGGCGCCACCTCTAGGTCGATCTCGCGGCGAATATCAATGTCCTTTCTGTTGTATATGTCAGGAACTGAGGAGTGCTCCCCATGATTGGAAAGTCAAAACGACCCCGCTGTTTCAGCCACTGGCATCGCATTACGGTCACCTATGAAGCAAATCAAAATGCATGAATGACATCCAGCATTTTTAACTCCTCGCTGTTAAAATCTGATCACAAGATGAAAGCTCAGAATCCTGATGTCTTTCTCTTTGTAAATCATGTGAGGGTAACGAGCATGTAAGAGTGCTTCAAAGGTATTAGAACAACAGGAAGGCCTCCAGAATTTGTGAAGGAATGCACATACTAGTATGAATAACTTCTTTAAGCTTTCCTGAACAATTGCCTGTTAATACGTGTGAAAGCATTTATATGCTGATGTGCAATAAACTGATCTACACAATGCTTTTAGAATTTTTGGTTACAAGAGACATGTTTTCGGGTCCCTTGAGTGTCTCTTGTAATGAGGTTTTACTCCTCTTTATGCTGAACCGCGTTCGCAATGGGAAGTTAAAAATACATGTGTTCGACAAAAATATTTTGGAAGAGTTCGATATATTCAATAATTCTTTATATGCGTGTTCGTTATATCGAGGTTTGCCTGTACTTGAACCTCCTTTATGAATTTCCACTTCACTTAAACTGGCTGTGAAACAAAATAGCATTTGCAAATGGCAGCATTTTGCACTTGTCACGCAACTTACCTTGCTCTTTTTTCGTAGAAGCAACTGCCGTCTTGCTTCAAAAGCCTATGCGCGATAACTCACTGGTGGTCATCTATGTGGTGAAGAAAATGAATTCATGTACGAATCAGTTACACTGCTAGTAATTAGGACTTTGTGCTACTTTGTGGTTTGCACCCGAAATTTTGCTATTTTCACAGCTACACTTTTAAGTGGAACAGACTTGAAAAGTGCATTGATAGCGTCTAGTGCAGCTGTATACCCTCCCCCCAAATTTCACAACTTACAGGTCAGGGTGCAAGGCTTGGCTTTTTCTCCTGGGATGAAAACAGTGTTTCCACTGTGAGGACGCTACTGAGCCACCGCAGTGGGTTGTTGCATACGTACTGAACTGCAACTTGCACGCATTTCCTGCAGCGTCCTGAGCCAGTGCGGGACAGCTTTGGGCGTGTGCTGATGGAGCGGCCGCCCGACGTGTGGGAACCCCGGAGTGGTGTGGGGCTGGCCCTGGGTCAGCTGGCACCCCTGGTGCCTCCAGACGCCGTGTCGGAGCTCATGCAGTTCTATGTGCACGAGGCATTGGCAGAACCCCACCCCGTGGTGCACAAGGCTCTTCTGGACGCCGCCACCGCCCTCGTCGACTTCCACGGAAATGTGAGGCTCTGTTCTTTTGCAGACGTCTATCTGTGTGGTGCACAAACTTGTTCAACCTGCACCAAGTCTGGTACAACTAGACAGTATTCCCTTTTTTTTTTTTTTTTTTTTTTTTTTTTACTTAGTGCTCTCTTAGCAGACCCGCAATCATGGTTTGTAGCAAACCTTGAAACCCTTAAAAACCCTCGATTTTTGAAACTCCTTATTCAAGGCCTTGTAGACCCTTTAATTTATGGCACAGCAAAGGCCTTAAATTGTAGTACTTGAATTTTGAATTGTATTTTTTGAATTTTATGTTTGAATAGGCTCGGCAAAGTCAGCTTGGCATCGACCGTGTTGTAATACTGAAAATTAATCCCTTCAGATTGGTACTAGGTGTTCTTGTGGCCAACACCTCCCTTAAGGTTTGCCTGAGACATGAGCTGCGAAAGGCCTACCTTACCACTTCCTATTTTCTCCTCCCTCTTGGGATGGTGGCTTTTCTACCATCCACCTGGCGGTAGAAGCCACTAGACTGGAAGCAACCATCCCCTCTGTAACCTCAGAGTACTGACCGTGCAACAGCGGGAAATCTTTGAGAGCTTTTCATAATGTGCTTCCTTAGCACATTACATTGAGTTGGCAACTTGGCTCACTAGCAACAAAAGCTGACCAAGACTTGAAAAATGTGCAAAGAAACTGAAAGTTTAGTGTGTGAATTACTGATGCGTTTCATGCAATGGTGCCTTATATTAAGGCAAAAGCTTAATGGCTCCTGCTGTTGAAGACAAAGTGTGTCCCGTTTTTGCGGCGTTCTGATTGGCCGAGGCGGGATACGTCCTTGCCATCTGCAATGCCGCACTTGAACGCACGCCAAGGAGCGCCACGCGACAGGTGCAATGGTGTACCGTCCAAACTCACACTTGCCGGAGAAAGTGTGATAAATACCGCGCTTTCCTTTCCTGTAAACCAATTATAATTATATGTAGCAATGCAACGAATGCCGATAACAGAAGTCTTATGTTGTCTAGCTTCCTGCCATCTGCAATACCACACTTGAACGCGCGCCAAGGAACCCCATGTGACAGGAGCGATGGTGTACCATTCAAACGCACATGTGTCGCATAAAGTGTGACAGATACTGTGCCTTTCCTTTCCTGTAAACCAATTATAATTATATGTAGCACTGCAACAAATGCCGACAAGAGGCTAACGATTTAAGGCAAATTATAGGATAGGAAAGGTAGGCTTTCGCCATTCTTCTCTTAAGAGACATCTAAGAGACTCACTAATTTTTTCCATTTGTCTGTGTTGTTGAAAGCTATATTTTCTCTCCAAGATAATAAATGTATCATTGCTTGAAATTAAGAGGTCCTCAAAAGACCTTGAAATCCCCTCCTTTTTTTTTTAACTGCTGTGAACTCTGTACAACATTCTGGCCATGTAATGGAGGCGGCAGTTAGCCTTCTGTGGTAATCGCCTGATGTTCAAAACTTAGCTGGACCCAAAAAATAGTTCGGGTAATCAAGCAGTCGGTAGAAATTGCAACTTGGGAAAAAAAAAAAAGAATCGGTTTGCTACAAAACATTGGCCTTAAAAGTCGGGAACGTCACTGTGTTTCACATTTCATTTGTAAGTGATGTTAGATTGTATTCAAGCCAAGTTTTATGTTTTCGTCTTATACGCACCACCACTTGGACGTCGCCAATACCACACAATGTGATGCGGCCGCATTGCATGCCATGAACTCTTTGCAGTGCATATCGCACACTGTGTGAAGTCTGAGGAGTGTTCCATGTGGCAACTATGGTCACGCAGCCCAAAAGTGTAAATGCACAACGCCCACAAGAAGATCAGCCGCTACCTTCACTGCACTACAAACATTGTCATCTACCTGCAGTGGATACTGTGTGGTTTTCAGTGCTATCGTGCACTCTGGCTTGTGTACTCATATTTCTGGGGCACCTCAGTGACAGTAAAGAACATGTCAATAACTTGAGTGGCAACAGTCTCGAGCAAGTAGCCAAGCCTATTCAAGCCGTTTTGTCCAGTTGACTCTGTTGACTCCATTTTAACCGAGTTCAAATCCAAGATGGAGTCTTTCACAGCTGTGAAGAAGTGGCTGTTGGAGCCCGTTTTCTTCTATGTCCGATATAGTATTGAGGATATAGTTTGGGGCATTGGGAAGCACAGGAAGAGACTTCAGGGGCACCAGGAAATAGGCAGAGTGTTCGGCAGAAAAGGGGTCATATAAAAAAAGAGGAAGAGGGAGAGGAGGAAAGCAAGGAAATCCATACCTCAGCATGGGCAGGACGAGATAGAAGAACTCGGGGAAAAGCAGTGTCAGCGTTATCAATGCAAGCAGCTGACGTATTTGGCCTTCTTTTTCCTCTCTCTGCTGTGCAGAGCAAGGTGAACACACTGCTGCCTCTCTTTGAGCACTTCCTGGATGAGGCACCCCGGGACCAGAGCTACGACCAGGTGCGCCAGAGCGTGGTGATCCTCATGGGCACGCTGGCCCGCCACTTGGACAAGGAGGACCAGAAGGTCAAGCCCATTGTCAACCGGCTCATCGACACCCTGGCCACACCCTCGCAGCAAGTACGATATGCATGCTCGGAATATTGATGCCACTGGCTAAGTGCACTAACACCATCGGAGTCTTCTGAGCAGAAAGCTGGGAAGATTGATTTTGCTTCCCAGACAGGTGTAGTCAGCGCAGGTCTTGTCAAGATATTGCACAAATGAGTTGGTATAGTATTTGAAGGATTGTATATGTTTGTTTGTTTTTTGCATTACTGATAGATATTATGTCACAAATTCTTGGTTGATGAGTAAGCAGGTGCCTTAAGTTTACACAGTTAGCTGGTGTTATGTTACAAGGGCTTAGGAGGGGGATGGTAGTGCTGCTCCATTTGCTCCATTCTGCTCCAAACTGCTTTTCCTGCTCCATCCTGCTCTGAAACGCAATATTGCTCCTAAACTGCTCCAAGTGGACTGCCTCGATGTTTTGTCATCGAATTTAGTGAACTACTCTTTCTGCTCGGTGGATCATTTATGGTACTTCCTACTAAAAATATGATTCGATGCAATCTTATATTAGACGACTGTAAGAAGCACAGCATGGCAATGACATATTGTGAATGGCGTGTGCACGTTATAGGGGTAGCCATAATAAACGTGATGGCAACACGCCGGTAGCAATGGTATAGCCTAATACATTTTTCGTAAACTACAAGAACATGGAGCCTAATAAATGTTTGTTCATGAGTAAATTTTAAACGAAGTGATTGGCGGGAATTTATCGGCAAAGAAATGCTCTGTGCATGTGACATAGCACTTTCTCTTGGCTACCACGAGCGGTTAGGAAACTTGTCTGGCTGTGAAAAACTATGCGAGTTGTTCTAATGGTTCTGTTGTGAAAACAAGCAGGTACTTCATCATTGAGGCTTGCCATGCCTATTCTAGACAAAAGCATACTTGAACTGCTGTGGGAGTGATGCCACTTGGGTGCCAATCACTAAACGTGTTTTCAGGAGTGTAGGAAAGCCATAGAGAGCTTATTGCCAGCATCTTGAAATTAAGGAAGCCCCAGCGTAGCTCAAGCCACTGCCAGAAGCCACTGTCAGAAGGCCATCAAATAAGGAATCGGAAGGGGGAAGAGGATATCCTTCCTTGAGTGCCGGCTACCTCTCTGAAGGCACTACTGACCAGTGGCCAGAAATTTATCTTCACAGGCATAGGATCCAAAAGCACATGCGCAAAATAGGGAAATGTGCTGCTCATTGATGTGAACTCCAAGCTAGTGGTGGTGCTTAGCGCATCAGAGTGGGCTCCCTTTCTGAATTTATCAAGAAAGCTTTTAGTTAAACTTGATGAAATAACAAGATTGACAGCTGGGCGAGTTAGCAATCGTGCCAGCCTCATCTTGTTTGCTTTTCTTCTCTGTGATGTGGTCTTTTGGCTTGTTTAAAATTAAACTTCATGTTCATTTAGGAAGTGTAAAAGCAAGCTTTCCATTTGTTGCTAGTCTGTTCCAAAGTTTTACTTGGGTTGTGTTATTTTTAAGATCTGTGCTTGTTTTGTCTTCCCTTGTCAGAGATGTACGCATACTCAGTAAAGCATTGAACGTTGAATAAAAAGTAATCAGATTGGATTTTTTATGCCAGGAAGCGAAGAGTGCCAAATAAGAGCATTTGGGCCTAGAAGCATGCTCCAAAACATAATTCGAGTGCTCCAATACTCTCGTTTTATTGCTCTGAAGCTGCTCCAAATAGGCTTTAATACTGCTCCTCGAGCTGCTCGAAAATGCTCGAGCCTCCTTTTATCCCTGTTGGGAAAAAAAAAAAAAAGAAAGAATACAATTAACTGCTGCTAGCTGAAGACCAATGAATCTTAGATTTGATTCCAGAGTGTGCAATGAATTCATCCATTTGGAATCAGGTGCACAACCTAGTTGCAGTGGCTCGAGGTAGTTTATTGCTTCTTTGCATGAAAGCGTTACTGTAAAATCTTGTTGATGCGTTTAAAAAAAAAAAAGCGAAAAAAATGCATTGCCCAGAAAATGTCCACTTCAAACTGCCTAAACTTAATGCTGAACTTGCTAAGCCTAATGTACAACCACATTTTGTTGAAATGTTGAACATAGTAGCTGGCAAATCGTGCTATCCTGTTGCATATTAACCGGTAAAAGAATATTGTAACTCTGTGGTAGGCTTTTACTGCCCGCAATTTTGAGCTTTTTGAGCTGATGAACTGAGAAATGGTATGAACTGGGAACATATCGAGGTTCTACAGTAAGTGCTTGCATGATTAGTCTAGTTTGCCAACTCGGAGTTGGTAGAAAACAGGGAAATCAAAAGCAGCATAATAGTCGCATAGTAATTGCTCGTAGCATCGACATGAGCACAGCCTTATAAGATAAAAGGGAGACTGTCACAAGCATTGCTGTTGATGGAAAATTTGTCCTCATCGACGAATCACGCGGATGACTACCGCTTGTCCAGGGAGTACTATGGACATGAACTGCACCTAACTTTTTTAAAGGAGTAGCGATAGGGAATTATAGTGGTAGTTATAGCGAGAGTGAAACAAATGGGAAGGATAGATGCGGCTGCAAGCCTTGCAAACCAGTTTTGGGTATACTAGATCAGTATAGGAGAATCTTGATCCACTGCTGGCACCTGATTGTGATAATTGCGAGCGGTGACCTTAAGCATGGTCGGATGGTGTCCCCTATGGCAGGTTCAAGAGGCGGTGGCCACATGCCTGCCCCCGCTGATTCCAGCCATCAAGGACGAGGCGCCCGTGCTGGTGCAGAAGTTGCTGACTCAGCTGCTCAACTCTGAGCATTACGGCGAGCGGAGGGGTGCCGCCTATGGCTTGGCCGGCCTCGTGCGGGGCCTCGGCATTCTCTCCCTCAAGCAGCTTGACATTATGAACACGCTGACCGAAGCCGTCCAGGTACTGGTTGCCTTCCTTCCTTTGCATTTTTGTATTCAGATGTAGTTGTTTTACTCAACCCTTGCGTGTGACATCTTTCAAGTGGTGGGTCACAACAACCTGTTTGCTGCTGCCTTTCTCAGCAATAGAAGTGATGTTGCCACTGCATCACCCAGCAGGCACGCCTCTATATGCTGATGGCATGACATGCAGTACTGCATGATTCCTAAAGTAAAGTTGTTAGATAACAACAACAAAAAACATACAGTGAACAGCCGATTGACCTTTCAACAGCCAACCTTGAGCTGTGCTCGTCAGACGGGTTTTGTACCAGTATTGCCGTTGACAAGCGGCAGCCCGCTTGTTGCTCTACTTCTGTCGCTGAGGGCAAGTTAATTGCGTTGGTGTCGGTTTTCAACCCTAGTGGGTATGTAGTTGCCGTCCGTAAAAAACCATCAGGAATGTGCGAATATTGAATTATTCGAATGTGAATCCAGTACGTATATGGGGGAAAATTGCCTTCGAATATCGAACATCTTATGAATGGGAAAAATAAAGGAATATTGAAAAATAGCAAACATTGTTCATCTTGTTTATTTCAGAATTCACGTAGTATTGCAAATAATATAAATTAGGATTGCACAGATGTGTATACGCCAGTAGTGAGGATTGCTAGTGATGATGGCGAGAGGCATACTGCTTCAAAATACGGACCAGCATGTTGTAGTTCCAAGAAATACTAGGCATAAAGTTGCAGACAACAAGGAATTTTTTTTTTTTTCTACAAGCGAAGACTGAAATGGGTTTGCATTCAATCCTCTGCTACAGCTTTAGTTTTCCATGTGTTCTGAGTACTTTTCGATGGTGGTATCATTGTTTTTTGTTTTCTCTGGCCTTGCGTGTATGAAAAAAAAAAAAAAAAAAACGAAGTTGAGCAAGGTTCTGCTGTACTTGCTGTATATCCTCCAGGACACCATATGGCCATTAATTAGGTCTTTCTTTTCTCAGGACAAGAAGAACGCCCGGCGCAAGGAAGGTGCCCTGCTGGCCTTCGAGATGCTCTGCTCGGTGCTGGGGCGCCTCTTTGAGCCGTACGTGGTGCACGTGCTGCCGCACCTGCTGCTCTGCTTTGGCGACAGCAACCAGTACGTCCGCGAGGTAGGTCTCTGTCTCCTTGGTTCCTGACTGCTGCTGCTGCACTTTCCAGATGGGTTTCTCCTTTTCTTCTTTGTTGTTTTTATCTTCTGTTCAGGCTACGGACAGCACTGCCAAGGCTGTCATGAGCAAGCTGACAGCACACGGTGTCAAGCTGACCCTGCCCTCACTGCTGGCCGGTCTCGAGAACGATCTCTGGAGGACCAAATCAGGTACTTATGTTTTGGGAGTCCGCAGGTCACTGGACTCTGTGCTGTCTTTTTCTTTTTTCTGCCGCATTTTGTTTCCTTTTATATTCATTTATCTTTCAGGCATGCAGTTAAATGCTCGGTGCCATTTTCATTCATCCTGTAACCCTGTATGCCCTGCATAGGCTGTAAAGCTAAAGGTTGCAGACATATTTTTTTTTAAAGGCGAAAGTCTTCCTAGGTTCATGAAATGAAAATCCTGCTGTGCTCTGATGTGTCACTCTCAAATAGCGAACGTGTGATGGGGGAGATTAGGATAGAAAATGATTGATGGTGATAGGTAATGAATAAAAGTTTATCGATTGAGTTAGTGACTAGTGCTAATGACTAATAGTAATGATTAACAATAACTAAAAATGACGTATAATGACCACAACTGATTGGAGATCAGTAAAATACTTAGTGATGAACGATAATGACTACAATGACTCATCATGACTGCTAATGACTACGAAACGACCAATATGTCAAACAATGACTTGAAATAATCACATCTGATTGGAAACGAATAAAAATGCTTAGGTTTGAGCGGTAATGACTACAATGACTAGGCATGGCTCATGATAACTACGAAGCGACATAACCAAACGATGAGTTAAATGAACACAACTGACTGGAAACAAGTAAAAATGCTTAGGGATATATGTGATAATTAATATAATAACCAGGCATGACTACGAAACGACCAACATGTCAAGTGACGACTTAAAATGACCGCAACTGACTGGAAATGATGAGAGGCAAATGATAGGAGAGGAAGCGTAGGTTTTGCCATTCTCCTCCATCTAAGAGACCCTCTCATTTTCTTAGCTGGTTGTTGCATGCAACTGGGTCATTTGGGGTTGTTGTAGAGCCTTTCAAATTCTGCTTTGTAACCCTTTTTGATGGAGGCGTTGTACTGTGTTGACGGCAGGTCTCATTTATTTTGGTTCTTTATTAACCGGTGTGCTCCAATGGTGCCTTGTATCCCGTTTGCAGTATAATTGGAGGGGCGCACGTGAATGGTGCCAGTATGGCACTTTTTCAAATATTGTATTGGCATCAAAGGCTCATGCAAATTCACCATGTGATGAATGTGTGCTTATTATAACACGTCAGGGTAAAAGTTCCACTGACAGAAAGAAAACCTAGCTTTTCCATGATAACACACTTCCATGACTGTAGGCCACAGCCATGGCCTAGTGGTTGGGGCGCCCGTCTTGGCTGCGGGAGATGGTTAGTTTGAAACCCACCGCCGGACACCCACCAGTAAAAATGGGTGCAAGTGTCCCCTGACCTGACACCTGGCTCTCACAGGGGTGGAAGAGGCTTGGAAGAGGCTCAGCTAACCCAGCTGTGCCCCTTTGTGGGCAAAATCAGGTTTTGAACACCAACCTGAAAAGGTAGTCCGAGCTCAAGTGTTGGATACACCTCCTAAGAGCGGAAGCAGGTTCTGTTACTGAAATATGGGCGAACTTATGGTTGTCCGATGATGGACAGCATCACTGACCCATCGGCGCAACTATTTGGTCCATGTCCCCTTTCCCATGCGTTTCACCTGGCCCAGAATAGCAGAGTGCCAGGCCGAGGGAAATCTTGTACCCATTGCAAACCAGTGGATACCCACCGGCACTGAAGATCAAACCTGGTACCTCCTGAATGCGAGGCAGATGCTCTTCCACAAGGCCACCGCTTCAGTGTCCTTTACGGACCCCATGCAGCACAGTAGCTCAAACCACCTTTACAGGCTGTAGTGTTCGAAACTTCTTTTCTTTATTTTGTTCAAAAAGCTGCCACAGACGGGATTGGCTCAACAGGTTGTGAAGTCATTTTAGCATAAATTTTCATTGCGAGTTCATGACATGACTCTAACGTCACTATAAAGTAAAGCAACTGCGCCACTTAAACACAAATTGTCAAGAAGTTGCCAAGCGATGGAATCGAACCTCTTAACTCTTCAGTTTCAAGCCTGACACACCACCCCTATTCCTCTGAGTCACATTGGTTCGACTGGTTTAAAAGCAGTATGTGGTTGCAGCAAGCACGTTGAGGTCTGCAAAACAGGATGCGCCAGGGTTCCAAAATGGCCACAACACATCACATGTCTTAATGTGGACCGAGGTGTTGCACAACTTCTTTTGTACAAGTCTCTGGCATTGCTCGAATAAAGAAGCGTATCTGATACCACTGCGCCCTGACACGCACTCGCAGGGTCTGTGGAGCTGCTGGGCGCCATGGCATTCTGTGCCCCCAAGCAGCTGTCGTCCTGCCTGCCCTCCATTGTGCCTAAACTCATCGAGGTGCTGTCAGACTCTCACGTCAAGGTGCAGCGTGCGGGTGCCCAAGCCCTCAAGCACATTGGTTCTGTCATCAAGAACCCCGAGATCCAGGTGTTCCTCCCTTCTCTCTCTCTTTCCCCTTTGCTTTGTTTCCTGTTTGGGGAGGTTTAGCTGCTGGCATCTCAGCATATTGCAGTCAGAACTACATTACATCACTTACCCATGACTGAGAGGATTCGGTCCTCTTTCTTTTAGGGACCTATAGCTGCAGAATTTGTGGTTGTGTTGTACAATGATGTGACTTAATAAGGGAAGGCATTTTATAAGTCAGAGTGATTAGGTGCTAAGTGATATGCAAGAATTCTGGCACACTCAGTTTGCAATGGGGATCTTTGGTGATACTAAATGCCTTCTGCCAGCTTGGGTAATAGACTGCAAGCACTCACAGTACTCCAAAGCTTCTTTCCCCCGTTTAATTTTTCTTATCCTGGATCTGTCTTTATGCGATACAGGCCATTGTTCCAGTGCTGTTGGACGCACTGCAAGACCCGGCAGAGAAGACATCTGACTGCCTGGCAACATTGCTCAATACGAAGTTTGTGCACTTCATTGACGCGCCATCGTTGGCGCTTATCATGCCTGTGGTGCAGCGTGCCTTCCAAGATCGATCGACCGAGACCAAGAAGATGGCTGCCCAGATCATTGGCAACATGTACTCTCTCACGGACCACAAGGTACAGTGCCTGCTGTCCTTTTCCCTGCTCACTGTTGAAATGGGCCTTCCATTTTTAGATTGTGTATGCACCTTTGGTGATTCCTTCTTGGCACATTTAAATGTGGTAGTCAGGCATAAGGTGTAGATGTCACCCTGTATGTAAGGAATGTTATTTGCATCAGACTAGTTAGACAGCAACAAAATAATAGATTATAATGCAGGAAAACTAAAAATGAATGAAACAGGTCTTCTGTTGACAGTGTCGAAGCTGTCTGTGAACGAACTCCTGGGACAATAGCAATGTGGTTTTTCCTCTTGCAGGATTTGGCACCCTACCTTCCAGCCATTATACCAGGCCTGAAGCAGTCCCTTCTGGACCCTGTACCGGAGGCAAGTTTCCTACACCTTTATTTCTTGGCTGGATTGTATGTTGATCGTGTTTGCACTGGCAGTGCATGTATGACTCTCATAGGTGTGGTAGCGCTGTGCCTGTGAAGATCAATTCGCTCTATATTAGAGTGGTTAATGCATTACGTTGTTGCCATTTTCTTCCTGATCATTTGGCAGCTGAGGGATGTAGTTTTACTTGCAAAGAAAAACTGGTGCAGCGAAGTGTTATACAGTGAAAGCTTGCTAGTTTGAACTTCACGGGACCAGAAGAAATGTTCGAAGTATTGATGGGTCCTGCAAAAATTTGACCATCGCTTACAGTGCTAACCATACATGGATGCAACGTAACCAGTGCTAAGTGGTTCAAGACCTGTAGCACTCATCCGACGCGATGCCTTTTCATGGGCGTTGGCTAGTGCTATGCCGACAATAAGAATTACCATATTTCCTAATTAACAGCAGTCTGAACACAAAACAGAGAGCAGGCAGCCACGTCCGTCAGCCCCTACCCTCCAATGCTGCTGGCTGCCGTGTGCCGGTCTTAGCACCAGTTTGGCTTCAACCCTTCTTTTACATGGTTTCATGTCCTTTTCCTGTTCTGGGGTTGCTCATCCTCGTAACTATGCTGCTTTATCACGATAGTGTTTCTTTAGCCAAGTGACAGGTCAACCAGAAGCGGCAGTGCAGTTTTCTTTTTCTTTTTTTTTTTTCTACATACATACATAGACTTTTATACACAGGCTTTTGTGGAGCTTGGAGAGACCGAGCAGTGCAGTTCAAATTAACACGTTTTCACTGTACGTAACAACTAAAGAAAAAAATGTTTTAAATAAGAAGAGCGGACAACCGTGACATGTATGGAGTTTCTCTATTGCGAGATGTGTTTCTTACCTGGTGCTTGTAGTGATTCTTGCTTTTGCTTGTGTGCACTGGTAGCACTTGGAGGCTGCAGAACTACACGTTAGCCTCCTGGCTTGTTAGTATTTTGCAAATGATAAAATATTGTATGTTTTGCATACGCGAGCATGCCTGAGCCTGAATGATGCTTTAAACTGGAAGCTCTCTATTTAGAGGTGTACAGATACTCGAATAAGCGATATTGAATTGAATAACAAGCTCTCAAGTTATTCTATCCATAAATCTAATGCCTGGTATTCAGTTGAAAGAATATTCCATAAATTTTGTGAGTCTTGGTGCTGGTGCAGTGAGCAGTCTGCCATTTTTCTTTCTCCTGATTTTCTTTAGTGCATTTGCTGGTTTTCCAGGGACATGATGCATATTTTGACTCTACAGTCACTACACACGAGGAAATAAATGCTCATTGCCACAGTCTTCATAGCATTGTCGTGACACAATTGAATCGTGAATTACACCCCCAAAAAAATTAGATACTTCACACGGCCAGAACATTGCTGTGTGGCATAGGCCACGAAAGAGAGCAACCAAGAACACATTACGCGAAAGGAACAATAGTATTCCGAAACTAGGAAATTCCAGCAAACTGAACAGAGAAAAAGACTGTGAGAATGAAGGCATGCAGGGCCTTCTGTTATATGCTACAGTCGAACCCGGATATATCGAACTTGACGGGGACCGCGAAATAGTTCGATATATTGATAATTCGATATACAGAAATCGGCTTGTGACTGCACTTACAATGCGAAAAAATGATACCGTATTTGTCGCGTAATCAACCCACTCGCATAATGAACCCACCTTCCACTTTTGCACCCGAGAATTTGAAAAACAAAAATGCATAAAGGCCAGCTCGCTCACATGCAAGCGATTGAGCGATCTCAGCGACGAGCGGCAGCGACAGAGCAAAAAATTTCAAACTTGTTGGAACTGCATCTCTCTCGCCGCTCGAGCCACTGCGGCAGCTCAAAACAAGGTTTCTGTCTCACCGCGGCAGAAATCGCGAGCGTTTTCACTTGCATGTCGATGACGCGCGTCAGTCCGTTTCGGTCGTCTCATCCACAGCTCATTGGCAGCGTGCTAAGATGCTGCGCAGTGATAACGTCCGGGCGCGTTTATCTCTTGATAGCTCCTGTGGTGGCGGGGAGCGAACTTGGCAGAGTGCCCGTGATGGCTTGATTGCACAAGCCACGCCGCGCTTGGGGCGGGCGTCATGATCGCAGCAGCTGACCGCATGCTTTCGTTGATTCATACATGCAGGATAAACGACTCCCGCAAAAGAAAAAAAACTGCTGTTGTTTAATCCGAACAGCACAATGATAAGAAAGGATGACTCTCAAAAAAAAAAAAAAAAGAAACAAAGAGAGAGCTAACGCTTCTTAACGTCCCCAGGCGCCATAGCCACGTCAGCCGCCGCGCACAGAGGGTTTGTCTGAAAACGGGCTTAGCTGGCTTGGCGCATTTGTAGCGCGTGCTGGAGAGAAATAGCTCGGCAAAAGAATGGTCACACCCACGCACATGGCTTGAAAACGTCATGTGTTGGCGCGCGGGAAACGATAACTGCAGATGCGCGCGCCTTTGGGGAATGGGCGCGGCGCTGCCCAGACCAGCCGTCGCCGAACTGTTCCTTCTCATTCCTTCTGCGCATGGCTTGAAAACGTCACGGGGCAAACGACCAAGGGTGATGCGATCGTCTTTGGGGAAGGCACACTTTCCAGTGCGTGGTACGAAGTTCGATATATCGAACGACCACTGAAATTAAGTTCGATATATGACGCGGCTTTCCTATACTTTTACATGGGATTTTCAAGGGGATATTCCGTGAGTTCGATATAACCAAAATTTGATATATCCGGGTTTGATATAACCGGGTTCGACTGTATAAGTTTCCCACTCTTGTCTCTCTGTGCTCTCACGTGATTGAGCTGTCAGCACGCTGCTGCTAAAGATGCCTTGGCAGTCAGCGCTGTTCGTGAGAATGTATGAGCCTTTCACCACATCTGTAAATAAATTCATTACTACTCTTTGAATATTTGATTTCAATATCCCCTTCAGGCGCCAATTAAATTTTCTGAAAGGAAAATTTCTTTTTTGCACCAAGCATGATCAGTAGGCCAGGCAGAATTCAAATATGAAAAATTATGCAAAAATATTTATATTTTGTTCGCGTCCACATATGTGGACATGGCGCCTCAAAGCTGCTACATGAATGAAAACATTGCAGCATTTTCTGCATTTTCTAACTAATTATTAAGCATGAATAAATGTTTTCCTCTGAGAATACCTTGCGTCTTCAAGACTGTGACACCTGCGCGTAAATAAGCATACAGTACAACCTCAATAATTCGAACTCGGTTAATTCGAAATCCCGGATAATTCGAAGGTTTTCTGCGGTCCCGTATTTTCCAATGTAAATTTGGCCGGATAATTCGAACAGGCGGCCTGCGCCAGCCCGGTTAATTCGAAAATTTGGACTGCTATGCGGCAATGCCTGATCCATGTTTCACCGCAAACCCGGCGAAACGACGGCCCTACGGAGCCGCGAGGCAAAGCCACATAGTAATGGTGATGATTTATAGGCGAAGCGCCCCAGCCCGAGCACTCTCTGCACAAAAATCGGTCCACAGTGCGCCTCGCGCACCGCCGAAACACGCGCCTGCAGAGGAGAAGACGTGCTTCACTGCAACACGGCGGGCATACCGGTTTTTATCACATGACCTCGCCCCCACTCCATCCCTTGGTGTGCTTCGCCCACTCTTCCCCCGTGCTTCCGACGCTGCAAGTACGCCACCACCACCGCCGCGCCGGTCTCGCCTGCGCCATTTCTTTGTGTTGTGCGCTGTGGTTAGGGGTCGGCTACTGTGCCGTTTT
Organism: Amblyomma maculatum; assembly: GCF_055883805.1. NCBI lineage: Eukaryota > Metazoa > Arthropoda > Arachnida > Ixodida > Ixodidae > Amblyomma > Amblyomma maculatum. Next base: position 94,249,722 of record NC_139346.1, on the reverse strand, counting down.
TTTGGGCGGGACTGTGCAGAAGTGCTAGCTTTGTGACCGTAGCAGTGCAGAAATGCCAAAGTGCAAGACTTTAACGCTGCAGCAGAAGTTCTGCTTGATACAGAAAGCAGGCAAGAGCGCTTGTTCGGAGACCGAGTTGGCCAAAAGGCATGGCGTGCCCCTCTCGACGTTGTCCACAATATTGAGCAACAAGTCAAAAATACTAGAGGCTTACGGCAAGACCTATTCTTCGAAGCGGTCACGAGTGCAGGCTCCCACGTATCAAGATGTGGAAGCTGCTCTGCTTCGCTGGCTGCAGAAAGCAAACGCTGCCCACCTTCCCGTCAGTGGAACGCTACTGCGGGAGAAGGCCAACGACCTAGCTCTACAACTTGGGCACGAGGAATTTAAGTGCAGCAATGGATGGTTTTGCCGTTTTAAAGAACGCAATAATTTAACCTTTCTCACCGTCTGTGGTGAGAGCGGCAGCACTAACGAGAGCGTTGTCGAGGATTGGAGAAACCACACATTGGCGCCGCTGCTTAGCGAGTACGGTGCAGACGACGTTTACAACCTTGACGAGGCTGCACTTTTTTATAAGATGCTGCCAACAAAAACATTCTCAGTGAGATCACTGCTGGTACGAACATGCGCGATGACAGCGACGATAGCGACGACGACACTGACGAGCCTCCCCGAGCACCTGCTCTTGGTGAAGTTATCGGATCGCTGAACGTTATCCGCAGTTTTGTTGAGTGCCGCGGTAGAAGTTCAGAGATGTTTCGTCTATTTGACCAACTCGAGAGCATGACCTTAGGAGCCGCAAACTACCGGACGCGGCAAACCAGCATCTCTGATTACTTTCAGTAGTAATTCAAAATATGCCGAATAAAGGTAACACGTTTCTGCAACGAATTTTTTTGCCTAAGTCTTATTTCTTGGTGTGTTCGGTTAATTCGAAAACCCGCCTAATTCGAAGATTTCTCGCGGTCCCGATGACTTCGAATTAACGAGGTTCGTACTGCACTGCACGAAATAACGAAGCGCCGCAGACACTAACAATTTCGGCGTTAAGATGCCGTGTCCACATTTATGGACGCGAAACTTTGAAAGTCCGCTGAAGCACTTTTTCTATGTCTAAGATAATGAAATCTGGCATGTAACATTTACGTTCCCTTATTGACTTATTCATTACAAGAAATAGTATTATTAGGCATCGGTTTAGAAAGAAGCATGCAAAAATTAGAGCTGCTGATTCGTCCCGCCATAAAATGCTATGACGTGCATCTTTGCTTGCTGTTTACAAAAACATTTCTCTGTAGCAACAAGAGATGGCACCACATACTCAACAAGGTTAAAGCCCCTCAATAAACTAAAAGTAGCGCCATCTCCTCTCTCCTCCTCCGGTGGCGCCGCTCCTCCTCTCACATTTCGACCGTGGCTCCACCTACGGGGTGCGCGACTAGCGCGCGCTCTCCGGAGCAGGCGCCCTTCACAGCCGTCTCGATCAGCGCCGCGCGCGCGCCGATCGAGGCGGCCGTGCGCCGGGTCTCACCAGAGCCTTGCATTTTGTCGCAATGTGTTCAGGTTAAAATATTACTCATTGCTGAAACATAATTACCGAATGTTGACAGGGATTTCCAGCCAGAATATTTTCAGCTGTGAGTGTCATACACCGCATATACGCGATTTCGGCGTTGGTTCAACTCGCCGTCATCTCCGTGTGTCCGTAGTTCGTCACATTTGGCCACTCAGTGGCATGCTTTATAAAATTTGTAACTAGGCGGCGGACAGGAACAATTTTGGAACAGTCTGTGTATGGTTTCTTTGCAGCGTTGACTGGATTGCGAGCTGCCGGTAAACTTGAGAAGTGTGGCAGCAGCTGTCTTCCATGTATTTTCAACTTCAGCTGCAGATCAAATTAACTATAGGCGGCGAAAGCTGCAGTCTGTGTGGAGTCTTTGCAGCTTTGATTGACTTGTGAGCTACCGGTAAACTTGGGGAGGGTGATAGCAGTTATTTTTTTTTATATTTGGCGTTGAGACGGTGCCGTGTTCAGCTGCCATGGTGTGTCACGATACGTACACGATTTTGGCGTCGATTTAACTCGCCTTCACCTCATTGAGTCCGTCAGCCGTTGACAAAAGTGCACAACATGCTTGAAAAAAAATTAACTAGGCTGCGGAAGCTGCAGTCTGTGTGGTTTCTTTGCAGGTTGGACTGAATTGTAAGCTACCGTGAAACTTGGGAAGCGTGGTAGCAGTTTTTTTTTATAGTTTGCGCTGAAACGGTTCCGTTTTCAACTGTCAGTGCGTGACACCATTTGTACGCGATGTCTGCGTTGGTTAAACTCGCCTTCACCACCGTGCTTCTATCAGTCGCCGGCCAAAGAGTGCAACATGCTTGAAAAAAAAAAATAGCCAGCGGGAATGATTTAGTAGCAGTCCGCGTGGCAGCAAAACACACGGCGATATGTGCCGCGCGCGCGCCGCCCGCCCCGCTGGAAAGGAGGAAGCTGCACGCCCAGCAAAAAAAAAAAAGCACGCGCGCGCACGTGACGGCGCTCGGCCAATGAGAGGGTCGAACGACGAAGGAGAGCGCAGGAGAGGAGGCGGGCGGCAAACTTCACATGTTGGCGCTACTTTTAGTTTATTGAGGGGCTTTAAACAAGGTGGGTCCAAATGTTACGGGTGCCAAATTCAAAGGCAGAAATCCGCACTCCGTGGTAAGGTATCGGGAAATTTTAGTCGCGTCCATATATGTGGACGCAGCGCCTGAAGGGGATATGCAGGGTTTGTTTCAGTTTGTTATTCAGTTCAAGAGTTACTGTTCGGCGTTTGAACGCTCCTGCTTCTAATTGATCTTGAACACTAATGCATTCGTTCGCACATTCCGCTGCAGTTGTTTTCATCGCGACATTGCATTCATCCTTTGTATTCCCCTTTATGTGCGTGTGTATATGTACACACAAACTCTGAATGAGTGCCTAACATTGCATGTGGTTCCAGGTGCGAAGCGTGTCCTCGCGTGCCCTTGGGGCCATGATTAAGGGCATGGGCGAGACCTGCTTTGAGGACCTCATCCCATGGCTCATGCAGACGCTCACCTCGGAATCCTCACCCGTCGACCGGTCAGGAGCGGCCCAAGGTGAATGTGCCAGCTGTGCCATCTTTCGTTCTCCTTTTTCTTTGGTATTTGCCTCCGGCAAGCCTGTGCAGCGTATGAGCTGATTTGTGATGGAAAATCAGTGGTGTGCTTTAGTTTGCAGTGCTAATTGCATCTTGTTCTTGTGCTTTTTGTGCTTGATATATTCTTTGACGGGATTTCTGGCTCACATGTTTTTCAGTTGCATAGTCTCTCATTTATGTGTTTCGGAAGAAGCATGTTCCTGTCCAATTTATTGCTTCCATTTTTTTTTTCTTTTGTCTCCTTAAAGAACCGCTTAGCTCCAAGTTGACACCTGTCGTGCATTTATTTATTTCATTGATTCTGTTTCTTTCCACTGCCTGTCGAATGTCAGTGCGCCCAAAATGTGATCTGTTTTTCTCCTTGCTGGCTGGGACAGGCCTGAGTGAAGTGCTCGGGGGCTTGGGCGTGGAGAAGCTGCAGACTCTGATGCCCGAGATCATATCGACAGCCGAGCGAACAGACATCGCGCCGCACGTCAAGGACGGCTACATCATGATGTTCATATACCTGCCGGGCGTCTTCCAAAAGGAGTTCACACCTTACATCTCTCAGATCATCAACCCCATCCTCAAGGTCCGTGTCGTGCTGCGAGACATTCTTTGTTCTTCCCATATGCAGTTTATGCACTTCTAGAACATTAGCTCTACTGTGCACATTTAGCGATGTTGAGGTGATGCTGCAATCGATCCTTAACGTTATCGTTACAACAGGCATAAAGTTTGCCTCAGCGTTGAGGCAGCGTGCCTACCATATGACCTCGTAAAAAAATTACACAATTTCATAAAAGATATACATTTTTTTAAATAAAAAAATAAAAAGTAAATAAACAATCTCTCAAGTCTCTAATTTTTACACATATCCATGTTCGGCAGTGTCGAATGGCTGTTCCCTAATATGGAGGTGTGTTGTTTCTTTCCTTTTTTGTGGAGGGACCAGCCTTCATACGCTGAGAAATAGGGAATGCTAATGTCTCGTGCTCTCCTGTAGGCTGGTCTGTCCTTTATTCATTGTTGCGGGTGGCTGATTGGTTATGCGCATGCATTTTGCACTGGCCACAGGCCCTCGCAGATGAGAACGAGTATGTACGCGAGACAGCGCTGCGGGCTGGCCAGCGGATGGTGAACATGTATGCAGACACGGCCATGACCCTTCTGCTGCCTCAGCTGGAGAAGGGACTTTTTGATGACAACTGGCGTATCCGGTACAGCTCCGTCCAGCTACTGGGTGACCTGCTGTACAAGATCTCCGGTCAGCTGCAAACGTTTTTGACCCCATTCTGCCAAATTGCATGTTTCACTGACAGTGTGGCTCGAGATATCTAAGACATGCAGTGTTGCACTTCCCGCGTCACAGGTTTCTTGAGCGTGCGGATGACTGCACTGCTGAGGACAGGTGTGCTTAAGACATGCAGTGTTGCACTTCCCGCGTCACAGGTTTCTTGAGCGTGCGGATGACTGCACTGCTGAGGAAAGGTGTGCTTGACTAGGATAGAGCTTCACTGTAACAGTGGCCTGGTAGTAGCTGCCTTGCTTGTGGGTGGTGCAGGGGTTGGATCCTCTATTGTGTGGAGTACCAGTACAAGGAGCACAAGCTTTCCTCTAGCATGGTGCTTGGAGTTAATATGAGCTAAATTGCTTGGGAGATCGCACCTTTGCCCCACCTTGTGTAGACAAGAATTACCGTATTTACTTGAATGTAGCGCAGCCGCAAATGTAACGAAAGGGTCGACTTTGCATATTGCATAGTGGAAAAATAAAACCATGAATGTAATGCAAGATAAGCACTTTGCAAAAGTACCTTTGATAGACATTATGGCTCTTGCAGTTTCTCAAAAACGCTCATTTGTCGTCATCGGTGGGAGCCGAGTTCTCGGAAACAGAGTCTTCCTTTTCACTCCCGTCCTCCCCTGCGATGTTGTCAAAAGCCTTTGCGGTCAGGCTCACATTTAAAAATCCCCTCCTGCTGCATCCGCTACCCACGTGTGATAGATTAGTTAACGTCTAGCCGTCGAGCTGCTGCAGAATTTATTTCTTCTGCTATCAGGATACCTGTTTTGAAGCAAGCGTCGTACTGTATCATGCGAAATAGGGTAACAGCAGTAACCCTGCTAATCCACTGCATAAAATGCGAAAAGTGCATGATGAAGGTGACAACGGGATTTTGAGCTTACGAGTAAAAAGTGCCGCGTTTTGACTTTAAGTGGATTAGGATTTGGCTTCCTTAGTACCGATGTTATCAAAATAACATCTTAAAACTGCAGAAACTGGTTGGTGACGGATTCAATATGGCTGCACCCCGGCTTTGCTTTAGGCCAACCGAATTAAGTATTCGATTATAACGCGAGGGTAGACTTTGAGAGCCAAAAGTCATGAAAAAACTCTCGTTACATTAGAGTAAATACAGTACTTTGATGTGCTGTTTAGCCAAAAGCTGCCCTTTCGACATAAAACATCATCTTGGCAGAAGCACAAGATGGTCAGCATCGTTTTGTTGAGTTGCAATGTATGCTGTTCAGCTGTCAAGCTCAAGAATCGCAGCCACCGGTAATGCACTTGCAGTAAGAATATGGTCTTCTGCATAGGACAAAATGGAATATTTCAGCTCTTTAGCTCCCAATTCCAGAAAAGTTGTTAGGTGCAGGGTGCTCTGTGTCCTCCACACCAAGCATACTTGTGATATCAAGTGTACATACCTTGATTTTGTTTGATTTTTTTGTGTTATACTTGCGTGCTTCTCCCTTTTCTTTCCCTCTCCAGGTGTCACCGGAAAGATGTCCACAGAAACTGCACATGAGGATGACAACTTTGGCACAGAACAATCTCACAAGGTGAGAAGGTTATGTGGCAGAGGTCAGTCTGCTGACGCTGTGCTGCTTCTGTTCTATGGCACACCTGCAAGGGATAGTGTAATGGAAGACTGTCTGATGGAAGTCGCCAGGGATTTCAAGCAAACACAGCTGATTGTTACTCGGGACTGCTCCAAACGCGTAACATGCTAACTGGCAAGACAGCTTTGACATGCCAGCTGTTCAAAAAGAGCTAGCGCGTTGATGCATGTTGAAATGATGACTTGAGTATGTACCAGACTGACTCATTCCCCTCCCCCTTTTTTGGGCGGTGACAGGCGATTATGATAGCATTGGGTGAGGAGCGGCGCAACCGGGTGCTGGCTGGTCTGTACATGGGCCGCCTGGACACCTCACTGATGGTGCGCCAGGCATCCCTCCACGTCTGGAAGGTGGTGGTGACCAACACGCCCCGTACTCTGCGCGAGATTCTGCCCACCCTGTTCTCCCTGCTGCTGGGCTTCCTGGCCAGCAGCAGCTACGACAAGCAGCAGGTGGCAGCCCGCACCTTGGGTGACCTGGTGCGCAAGCTGGGCGAGCGGGTGCTGCCCGAGATTGTGCCCATCCTGGAGCAGGGCCTGGACTCGGAGCTGCCCGACCAGCGGCAAGGGGTGTGCGTGGGGCTGAGCGAGATCCTGGCATCCACATCACGTGACATGGTCCTCACCTTCCTCGACAGCCTGGTGCCTACCGTCAGGTGCCCCACTTGCTCCTCTCTTCTTGGCTTCTCCTGCTGTTGTGTGCTGCGAGAGATTCTTCCACCAGATGCAAATCACCGCTAGGCATCTCTTGGTTCACATACCTTTCACTCCCAATGCCACCAGGCAGTATAGACGGCTTGGCCATTCAGTTCGCTGCATTCTTTTAGCATGAGTTTAAGTGTGCTGGAAAGCTGTGCAGCAGATGCCTCGCGCACTTATGGGCCGGCTTGTTATGCATTGTTAGCATTGTGAGCATTGAAGAGAGCTCTTGTTTGCTAAATCTTTTTTATTCTGTCATGGAGCCATCCGGCCTCGTGCTCGACGTGGCAGGGGTCACTGATTGAAGCTTTGTGCACTGCCGAGCACAGCATGGAATGGAGTCGGCACTCATTGCCGTGGCCTTTCCTTTCTCCCTTTCTTTGCTCGCAGGAGGGCGCTATGTGATCCCCTGAGGGAAGTGCGTGTGGCGGCTGCAAAGACTTTCGACAACCTGCACTCTACGGTGGGCTCCAGGGCCCTGGACGACATCCTGTCCCCGCTGCTTATGCAGTTGGTGAGTGTGGTCACAGTGTGTTGATGGCAGGAAGGAACAAATGAAGAGGTGCATCTCGGCATCTAATAATAGTAATAATAATTGGTTCCGTGTCCGTAATTGGCGCTTGTCCGTGTCTTACTTCCTTCCGTGTTTCGTGTACTTTCGCGCTATTTTCCATCATGAATAATTGGTTCACAGGAAGGAAAAGGCACAGTATCTGTCACACTTGTTTCTGTGGACACCTGAACGGCACCAGAAGGGAAGGGAGGAAAGTGGGAGTGAAAGTGGATAGAGAGAAAGAGGAGCCGTAGTGGAGGGCCACGGAGTAATTTCGACCACCTGGGGATCTTTAACGTGCGCCGACAACGCAAAGCACAGGGACGCCTCTTCGTTTCGCCTCCATCGAAACGCAGCCGCCGAACCCGGTTATTCCGGCACAGTAATCAGGCGTCTCACTACTGCACCACCCTGGCGCGGCTCTCGGCGTCTAAGATTGAGAAACTTGTGTTCTGCAATAGGTCCTAGCTGTAACCGTTGTTGTCATTGCCAGCCGCTCTTCATTCGTTCTTGAGTAGCGATAAGCTGTATTATAGGCTGGGCCTCAGACATGGGAAGCAGCACAAGGCGTGCAATTGCCATGCTTATCTGTGTTGTGGTTCACTGTAATTTTAGCTAGCAAGAATTTCTTGATCCTTCACCTATTGAGCAAAACATTCTGTCCACTGGTTTTTGTGTAGGGCTGTTGGCTATGCCTCTGCCCAGGTAAATTTAGTTAGCATAATTTGTTAATACTTTAATTTGGTTTATATATTTAGTTAAGGCTAACATACATCTTCCCATCATCAGTGTTTTGCTGTTGTTTGCACACTTTGTAAACAAATTAATTATACAAGCAATGTTTCTTCGTGAAGTATAGCTTGGTACACTCGAGATAAACCATTTATAAGCAGTCCTTGGCTGTTAGGACTGTGTTGGTAGTCATGTGTCATGTTTCAGATTGTTGCTGTGGTATGTTCTGTGGAGGTTATTAGGAGTGACGCCTCATTTCACTCCGCCGTGGCATTGCATTTCAGGGCCAGGGTGACTCTGAACTGGCGGAGCACACACTGGATGGTCTGCGCCAAGTGATGGCCATCAAGAGCAGGGTGGTGCTGCCCTACCTGATACCACAGGTGAGATGCCCTTCTAGTCTTTGCTCCACTGCATTTCACTGCTTGATTCTCTTTGGGCCACCAAGAGCGCATTCACTTAGGGGTGCACAACATTCTACGGTTCGAAACCAGAAGCACTAACACCAGAACAAAATGTTTCCAACGCATCGGTTGGTGCCAGTCTGCTAGCTGCTGCGAGATTTTCCTTATTTACCAATCAAAATTGATGCAACTTGGTGGGTTTGTGTAATTTTTTTGTGCAGATTCCAAAACTGCAATTATTTCTTTTGTGATCCAATTATTTCATGAGATAATTACACCAATTAGTCTAATTCTTACAAGAACAATTACAAAAGGACCACTGAAGAAAAACTTCAGATGAACACATTGCTGGACACTAGAAAGAATAAGGAACACAATGTTGCAAGCAGTTTTTTGATTGAGTAATTATGTCTTGTTTTATTGCGTAACAAAGTTCAAAGTTCAAAATATAGCATGTAATGATCACAAAACAAAGCCATTTTGAAAATTCTGAACAAGAAATAAAAAATCTACTTGCAACATTGTGTGCTCCACATATTTGGCTTCATGCTGAAAAAGAAATTATTGCTCTATCTGCAATAGGTGCCGAGATATTAAGGCCGCAAAACTGCAAGTGGTCCACAATGCATGTTTTGAGAAAAGAGCAAAAAAGAAACAGGGGATTATTTAACAGACATTCACTGGTGCAATGCACACATTTACATTTTAAAATGACTAGAAACCTCCAGTAATGTAGTCTCTTTGCTTTCCAACGTCCAAGTGTCGCCTCTTTCATTTTAATTTGCAGTTGCAGCACATTCAGTTGTCACTTTTTCGACTGCGCGAGTCACATGCAAGCAGCGACCTTTTTTTTACATACGTCGTTTTGCTACGTCCTCCCATCAAGACCGCAGTGAAGAACGTTTATTGCGGAAAAGAAATGTAATTTAGAGCTGTTTGCTGCTTCCCAGTGCTCTGCATTGCACAAGCAAGTGCATTCACTAAGGACTATGAACGAGGTCCGATCAGCGCAAACGCGCGATGAGCTCTACGAAGACGACGTGTCCCGAAGTTTACGCATTGGAGAATAAGTTCGACGGCGATTTCTTATCCCCGTTCACATTTTTAAATGCCAGTATCGCCGCCGTATGTTTTACGCTTCGCCAATCTCGGCAAACTGTTATCTGACGATCGTGAACTCCGCCTCGCCAAGTGGACTGTCCGCCGCGCTGCCGTCACCGTCACGAAAACAATCCATCTACCGCTTCGTTGCTGGAGTTGGCGCGAGTTCAAGTTTTTTTCTGTTTTGAGCTTATCTTTCTGCTCATCTGCGGCCTGCGATATCACCGTCGCGGCGGGTGCAACCGCTGGCAGTAGCAGTCTCCCGTGCCAGGTGTTGCCCGTGCTGGGGAACGCGCTAGGCCTACTTCAGGCTCGTACACACGATCGTTCGGCGCACGACTTTCGTCGGCCTGAGTGCGCATAGCCGGGCAGGGCATCACTTGAGATGATTAATCAACTATTTTTTTTTTTTTTCACTTTTTTCACGAATTCTTGCCATGAACGCACCTCGCGGTTCGGAACCAAGCGCGGCCGGCGTCACGTCTCCGCCGTCTCCCCGCGGCTCGGGCGCGCCGAGCGGACGCCGTCAGCCAGCTCCACCAATGCGGTGACGCCTTATCGTTACGTGCACCCCGAAAGCCATTAAGATTGCAAATGCCACGTTTTCTTTTTTGCTATTTTTTATGTGACCAATGGGCAAATGTAGACAGCAGAGGCGGCAATTTGAAGACGAAAGGCGGCTCTTTCGAATGAGACCAAGATGGCTACGGTGCTGCGCACAAAATGGGAGCTACGCCTCGCGGAAAATGGTTGTTTTGGGGGGTCGTTTTCGGCCCAAATTTGGGCGACATCGATTATATAAATTGTCATTGTGACTAAAATACCGACCCTAGAGATGAAAAACTTAGCAGATAGGTAGATAAAGAGCTACTGATTTCTCAAATTACATTTTCAAAAAAGTGATTTTTTTGCGATTTTTTGGTCCGAAAGACCCGTAACCCCCTTAAGCAATTCGAACTCTTTCCTGTGGTGTGCCGCTTGCTCAACCGACACTTGAGTCGCTTCACAATGCCATTCAGCGATGCAACCAGAGCCCAGATTTCAGTGATGCTGGCGTGAACAAATGCCTTAAGCACTCTCTTTTTCTCTCTCTCTCTCTCTCTCTGATGTTGTATGCCATGGTTGCCACAGTGACATGGCATGAATAAGCTCACCAGTCATCGTGGGTAGTGTAGTTGGAGGGATGTTCCACAATCAGCGCTTTGTCTTTAGATGGCGTTTGCGAGTGAGGAAGGGTGCTCCCGCTTCTGTTTCACGGGCTGTCTTGTTGCATATTGATAGCATTTGCTTGCACCCTACACACCAAGTAAGTTACCGCTAACGTCACTTCTCCAGTAAAGTGTTGTCTGACTACCTTACAGTGCTTCATGACAGCATTCAGTCAGCTCCTTTGTCATCCCAGCATTGTATCGCACTGTGTTGCGACTTCTTTCTTTAAGGGGGGGACCCTGGTCCTAAGACAATATTTTTTATTTACTGGTAGATTTTGATGAAAGTTGCACCATTTATGCAGCTTTTTGTGCTGATTTCAAATATGCACAATAATTTTATGTCAGCCATTTAGTTCTGAAGATATTGAGCACTTTATGCTCTTTGTTTGGAGGTGAGCTGTCAGTAAAACTGCAGGAGTTATAATGAAACCTGACGTATCAAATCAATTTAGAACACACAGAGAATGCAAAAATCAAGATTGAATGTCCTGGTTCCATTTTAACAAAGTTACGGCTTGTCAAAGTTCAGAGACCAAAAAGCCACCTTGACAATCCACAAAACATGTAATTTTTTAAAACTTTCCTCATTAAATACCACAAATGCATTTATATTTTTGCACTGTATATGAGTTTACCTTTCTGGTGCAAAAATATTTATAGCAATATCATAAGTAGAACCAGAGATACCGCACCTGCAAACATGTACCGTCCTTAATATTTTGATTTTGAGAAATTGAGGAAAAACGTGTCGATAAATTTTTGGAGCAGCAACGCTAACAGTAACTCATTAAAATGGGTTCTGACTAGCTTCTGATGTCAATGCATCATTTACTATAGATATAATTCGCCCTCAAAAAATGAAATCTCTGGTGAACGGAACGCATGGTCCAGAGGCCGCCACCAAGACGAGTGCGTTTGCATCGTGACCTCCGCAAAAGTTGATGCCAAGTTCTGGCACGCAATCGGCATTATCACGTTCATGCTGTAAACACAGTCGGCCTGCAACTAATGATAAGCGACCAATGCTCGTCTTGCACCACGTAGCATTCAGAAGAAAGTTTATTTCGACAAGATTTGGGATTCTGCCTCTGCGGCTGGTCGCGGCACTGTCTCACAGGGTGATCTGTCCCGGCGTTGAAAGCTGCACTTGCTCATCTGCACCATCACGATTCCGTACGCGGCAGATCGTGCCGCTCCTCGCTGTCGCACTGAGCACGACCGGCTATGCTACGCCATTATCAGGCCATCGCGGACTCTACGCGGAGCGTCAGCGCTTCGTCATTGGTTGCAGATAACCAAATGCGGCGATGCAGCGTCCCCGGCGCATTCCTCTCGCTACTTTTTTTTTAGGCTAATAACGAAGCGTGAATCTTAATATTGCGCATTTCGCGTTGTCGTTACGATGAGGAAACGGCGCTAGGCCGACTAGGCCTAAAGGAGAGACCTTTTCAAAATGGCGCCGGAACGCGAGCAGTCGACGCCGCCAGCCAACTAAAGCTCGCCATTTTGCTCACGTGCGGTGGGTGGGAGCCCAATAGCGGGCGTGTTTCACACGATTTTGCTCCTTTGTTTTTCGCTTCGGTGGGCTTGCTCATGGTCACCAACCAAGATTATGCCTGCGGATCGCATATTTCTCGAACTGCGGGAGATCGAAATTCGGCGTGATTTGACCTCAGTTTAAAGGGCCACATGCGTGGATTCTCGTCTTTGGAACACTGTAACGCGCAAATTAGGCGATATTTTTCAACAAAACTTCGGAGATAGCTGCTGAAAGATCTCAGAATCGTAAAAACGAGAGATTGAAAATCCGATTTTCTGACCGATTTTCGGCTGCAAAGACCCGGGTTACCCCTTAACTGAATGCAGTTATCGAGGAAATTATGGAAGGGTATTATACCCCTGTCACACGAGCATGCCCAAGACCCTTGAACTGGTTGTCAGTTAATTCATAGTCCATTAGGCGCTGATGTACGGACGGTTTCAATGGCCATTGAGTGAGTAGTCTATCGAGTCAATGGAGCAGCTCAGAACTCAGTTGAGACCTTAAAGGTCAAGTGGTGGTGGCATGCGCTCTTGACATGGAACTCTCATAGCAACTCACTGAGGGAATGAAATCGGAGCAATATAATTGCTGAAAATTTATTATTATCCAGCTTATATTCTAAGGATAAAGGGAGGGAGGAGGGGGGGGGGGGGGGGCACAGGCCTGGTTTCGAAACACTGCTGCAAGTGTGTTATCATTCTTGCCAGATATATAAAAACAACCTACACCAGCTTCCTGTTTAGTGCATGGATACCTTACGGCTTCTCTAAAAAACACTGTAACGCGCAAATTAGGCGATATTTTTCAACAAAACTTCGGAGATAGCTGCTGAAAGATCTCAGAATCGTAAAAACGAGAGATTGAAAATCCGATTTTCTGACCGATTTTCGGCTGCAAAGACCCGGGTTACCCCTTAACTGAATGCAGTTATCGAGGAAATTATGGAAGGGTATTATACCCCTGTCACACGAGCATGCCCAAGACCCTTGAACTGGTTGTCAGTTAATTCATAGTCCATTAGGCGCTGATGTACGGACGGTTTCAATGGCCATTGAGTGAGTAGTCTATCGAGTCAATGGAGCAGCTCAGAACTCAGTTGAGACCTTAAAGGTCAAGTGGTGGTGGCATGCGCTCTTGACATGGAACTCTCATAGCAACTCACTGAGGGAATGAAATCGGAGAAATATAATTGCTGAAAATTTATGGAACTTTTATATTATCCAGCTTATATTCTAAAGATAAAGGGAGGGGGGGGGGCACAGGCCTGGTTTCGAAACACTGCTGCAAGTGTGTTATCATTCTTGCCAGATATATAAAAACAACCTACACCAGCTTCCTGTTTAGTGCATGGATACCTTACGGCTTCTCTAAAACTGCTAAATTCATTGCACGTGTGCATTATAGTATTAGTGTACCGAATAATTGTTTTTAACCAATTTAAGGTTAAACATTTAGGCATATTGCTTACATGCTGAAATATTCAGGGCATTGTGGTGTCACCATCACCGCAACAACTTAGTATGAGATGGTGAAATCTCTTGATGGCAGTCCAGTTTTCCGTGTTGCAGTGGCACAGCTCCTTCGAGTTCGACTATTCGGTATCTCAATGGCCTTTGAAATTGGCCATGTGACGTATGTATTAGCCATTCTATTACTGTTACATGATTGCATCTCTATGGTGTAGTGAAGTAGTGAATTTATGCTAGTGATAGGAGAAAACAAAATTGTTTGCGATATCTTCATTTCTTTTTTTTTTCTTTTTTTTTTTTTTTCATAGCTGCGTATCGTGGGGAAAAGAAAAAGTGTTTGTCTTAGTCTGGGCTTCCTGTACTGATCTAATCGAAGTTATTCAGTTTGCACAGAGTAATTATTATTTGGAGCCAGAAACTTTATATATATCCACACCTCTAAAATGGGCCTGCATTGTGAATCTGCAGAAGCAAGTTGTTGGGAGATATGTTAACGTAGGGGATCCTCAAATTGGATTCTGCGCAGCCCTTGCGTCCACAGGAGATTTTTTATTTTATTTTTATTTTATTTTATTATTTTTTCCTATTCAAGCACCTAAACCTATGTCCTTCCCCCAAATGTTCAATGCCTTAAGCTTAGGGAACTCCTGTGGAGCAACCAAGAAGAAAAAACACTATGAATACGCGGTCACCTGCCCTTGGGCAGCTGAGTGAGGGCTTTCTGCAGCTGTTCAATGAATGCATTGCTGAGGTTGTGAGTAGCTTGCTCTTAATTTATTCAAATCTCAGCTACCCTTTTGTAGGTGTTTTTCATGAGAAGGAAGCTTTTTTTTTTAATAGCAGTCCTGAAATTCGGTCACTGGGATGGTGCACCACTTCTTCAGGCAAATCATTCCAGTTCTTCGTTGTAAGTTGAATTGTGCGCGTGCGGGGGTGTGCCGACTTGGAATGACCGGTACGGGATGAGTGACGGTGGGCAAGTGATATGACGGTGTCGGCAATCAGAACATGATAAAAGCTTATGATAAAGAGCAAGTCTAGCTACTGTACATCTCGTTTCTAGTTCGGGAAAGTTTGCATTAGGTTTTTAGCGCTGTAACACTTTGGAGGCACTTTGGTAGAAGGCTCTCACTGTTATGGGGGTGTCAAATTGTTGCGTCAGACTGTTTTTCTCTTATTCTATTTCATGCTGGGATGTGTTGCAGCTGACAACGCCCCCAGTGAACACCAAGGCCCTGTCGCACCTGTCTGCTGTGGCCGGGGAGTCTTTGTCGAGACACCTACCCAGGATCCTGCCTGCCCTGCTGACTGCCTTCAGTGCCTCCTTGGACACACCCAAACAGCAAGAGGTGGGTCTTCTTTATATAGCACATCGTGTGCACAAATGCCCTCTGATCTTTGGGTCCATCATTAGCAGAAAGGTTAGGATAGGCCTGTGACACTTAGAATTTAATTGCCCACAAATTCACTTGGTGTGAAAAACCAGTTTCGACAGTCATGAATTTGGCCAGCGTTTCTTGCAAAAACAATCCTTCCTGTCCTAACAGAAGTAAAGAAACATTTGTGCAGCCATGAAAAACAGCTCTATTGATACCACTATACCAACTTACTACAATGCGAATACCTATAGGTTTGTTTTGAAAAGCATGCAAATAGGGCTGGAGGGCTAGCACTACATACCATTCTTTGCTTATGCATGCTCTGTTTCTTGGAGAATGACATTCTGCACTTTTTCGGTATGTGTTGTTAGTGACCGTATGTCTTGCCAACACACTACCCATCAGGACTGTGACATTCATTCGCTCGAAAAACCTTTTGGTGGTACTTGTTGGATCCTCTCCCCGTGTGGTGTCTTAAGTGTGGTTGCAAACCCCTGGTCCCCACCCGCACACAGGAGCTGGAGCATTGCCAAGCTGTGATCCTGTCGGTGTCCGACGAGGCCGGTGTGCAGACAGTGATTGAGCAGCTACTGACGGGCACTCGTCAGCCCGGCCAGCGGCGCGCAGCTGTGGCCTTGCTGTGCGCGTTCTGTGCCCACGCACGGGCGCCCCTCACCCCACACGTGCCACAGCTGCTGCGCGAGCTGCTGCGCCTGTTCACTGACACGGACCGTCACGTGCTACAGCTTGCCGGAGAGGCCCTGGCTGCCGTCACCAAGGCAAGCTGTCTTGCGTATCCCGCAGGATCTGCATCGTACAATGCGATACAGTGTGTCTATATTTTCCAGAAAGAACTGGACGGTCTCTCGGCCTAAAAGCTGCACAAAAAGCTTGACGAGGCCCTAGAGGCCATTTGCATGACAGCAGCATAGTGAAAGCAGGGGAAAGCTCACTACGGTCAAATCTCGATATAACAAATCACAGGGGACTGCCTAAAATCGTTCGTTATTTTGAAATGTCGTTGTAATGAAAAACTTGCACTTAATAAGCCAGTGGTTGAACCTACGTACGAAAAATACATACTATGCAGACAATCAAAAGCTCAAATGAAGATATTGAACTTACTTCAAATCTGCTTTATTTGAAGAAATCATCTTCTTCTGACGCGTGCTGCACGCATCACTGATAATACTTCTCCACACCTTCCACTTTGCACAACACATCATCGTGTGCGATGTTGCACCGAGCGATGAAAGTGCAGACGTTATTCATGCACAATAAAACACGGATCTGGATATGACCTTATCTTCAGCGTTCAGGGAAGTTTGAAAATCTTGTCGTGGTCTTTCAAAATGATCGCAGCGGTCGATAATGCAATCCCAAGCTCTCTGCAGAGACCGATTTTGCTTTTTCCCTGTGTCGCGATTTCTTGCTACTCTTTCCTACAGCGAAAACTGCTTTGACTTCTTTATGATGCCATTGCTGGCTGCATTCGTCGGATCTCGTACGAACTTCGCAATAAGACTATCCGACTATCCTCAACAAGAATTCCTAAATGCACGAATGGCATGCACGAATGGCACGACCGACTAGTGAAGACATACAACACAGAGAGAAAAAATGCAGCGCTGGCATAGTGGTGGCGCTAGGTGTCTGCACGAGATATGGTGATGATGATATATATAGCCTGCTGCATACACACATAAATGGCGGTTTCTGTTTCACACGAGAGTTTTGGCACCTTTAATTTCAGGCGAATTCGTAATACTGATGTTCCTTGAATATTAGAAGAAAAGGTAAAAAGCATACATTATTCTGAAATTTGCGCCATATTGAAATTCGTAGTTCTGAAGTATTTTACATTGGAAACATCGAAAATCAATTGGGAATTTTCAAAAAGCTTGTTAATTTGAAAAGTTCATTAATGTGGTGCTCGTTGTAATGAGATTTGACTGTACTATAATTATTAAAGACAAGATTGTGACAGATTAGAGCAGTGGTAATTTCAAATAATGCAACCAGCAATCGGATAAAAGAAACCATTTATAGGACAATGAAAATCATATGCGATGCAAAAAAAAGCAAAATAACATAATCATAGGTACACAAAAAGAAAATGCAATTATTTTGTAATGCCTTCTATATATCTGTACTTTTTAAGTGTTGTTGGTAGGTTATGGGTTAGTGAATAGTGTTTATAAAATGTTTAGAAACAAGAAATACTAAGCATTGGCATTTCTTGTTCCCATGTTAATATTTTGTCACTCTAAAGGTGCCAAAACTGTTAACAGGTTTATATTATCGCTGGATGAAAAATAGACTGATTGTAATAAACGAAATTCATATAGCTTGTTTGCACTTATTATACTAAATGATTCAGATGAGTCTTTTGTATTCTTCATGGGTTCAATGTCTGCAACATAGCGGACAGTCTTTTTTCTGTACGACATAGAGTTTGTTTAAATTGTTTTTGGTAGTTGTGCACTAAACTAGACTGCAATACCTGAGGTGCGAGTTAGATAGAGCATGATAAAGTTTTATCAGTGGTGGGGGTATCATGGGATCGAATTCCTCATCTACAGATCCGCACTCACATCAGGTGCTGAGTCTCCCCTGTCCTAATCTCCTTGCCTTGGGGCTTCACAGACGCTGGACACCAACCAGCAGATAGAGTATGTGACGGATGTGCGGCAGGCCATCCGGTTTGCAGCCAGCGACCTCAAGGGGCAGGAGTACCTGCCGGGCTTCTGCCAGGAGAAGGGCATCTCGCCCATCCTGCCCATCTTTCGCGAGGCCATCCTCATTGGTGTACCCGACCTCAAGGAGCAGGCAGCGCAAGGGCTGGGCGAGGTGAGGTCGTTAGCGTCACCATGCACTGGTGCCTTGAGCACTAAAAAAGTATTCCCCTTCCCCTCCCCGTTTTGCTACACTTCTAAATGCAACCAGTATGTAGCAATTATAAATTGAAGCCATGGCTTGCTGGAGTCCCTGGGGACGTCATTTTGTGGCAGCTCTCCACAGCAGCTAAGCCACACATTTTTTGTACTAGTGTGGATGAGAATCGTAATGTTTCATTGCTCAGTGTCTGTATATAATAGTATGTTTAACCTGCTGCAGTTACTTAAGTACACTTTAGATATACCTATGCTGATACGTAACTACCGTAGGTACTTTCTGAACTGTGCACAGCATGTTGGGCCAACTTTTTTAACCACGCAAACTGTTTGTTTTATCTTCTTATTGCCTCTTATTTTGTTACATTGGATTGCCACAATGAAGTGAATGCCTATAGCTTTATTACGACATGACACTCTAGCCACCATCTGTCTGTATAAGTTGTAAGAGCTGCTTATATGCTTGCTTCCTCTGCTGAATTAGTTGACCTTGGAGTTAAGTGTTGACTGTATAAAATCACTTGGGCATTCCACGCTCTGTTCCGCTTGCTATTGCATTGAATAGCTTTTAAATTTGAAATTGCTTCAGCTTCTCATCTCCTGCAGCGCATGTTTTAGAAGAGTTTGACTTTACAGAAAGAATCATTGCATTTAGTCAGATGCAGCATTCCAGACTTGTTCCTCCTGACTTGCTTCCAGAACATCTTTTTGAGTGACAACAGGACTAGAGGTTAGCCAGGTTTGTCAGAAGGAGTGGAAAGATAATGCTTCTCTTTTTTTCTTTGCAAACCACCAGGTGATCCGGCTGACAGACGCTGCCTCCTTGCGGCAGTCTGTCATCAGCATCACAGGCCCGCTCATTCGTATTCTGGGTGACCGGTTTAGCTTCAGTGTCAAGGTGGCCGTGCTCGAGACCCTCGCCCTCTTGCTTGCCAAGGTCAGTGCTCTCTCCGCGGTGAATCTGTAACCTTCAGGCCTGTGCAAACATTCAGTAGTAATAATAATGCTTGTAGTATCTGCTATATGGTTTAATCTCAATGTTTGGTATTTGAAATTAAGTACTTATTTCCAGGGTGTAATGTTCCTGAAATTTCTGCTTAGTGTTGTTCAGGTCCAGTGTACCTTCTGTGACATCATGGTGCACGTCCACAGCTCCTCAAAACGGAAAAATGCCCATTCGATAATTCAAACTTTCGGTCGATTCTAACGTTTTCTCTGGTCTCTTGTTGACTGATATAACAAGAGTTTATATATTTTGTTTCTAAGTCTTGTGAAATGTCTAGAGTGTTAAAAAAATGAGCCTTCTGGCCACACTGGCAGAAGACTCATTCGACGTTCATTATCTTTCGACAGGCATGCTACAGTCAAGACATGTATAAAATTATATTTTTATGAAACACAAATTTTTATTTTTTGCAGTGCAGTGACCTTTTATATGTCTATGCTAAGAAGAAAAATTCATAAAGGAAATTTTAAATAAAACTTTAAAAGTGAAGAATATCTCGTTCTCAGGATGGCAACAAAAGAATGAACAACTCAGTGTAGATCAAACAGTCGGAAAGAAACCTGCTCTGAAATCATTCTGCTTTTTGCACAAAAAAACAGAATGCTTAGGCACCAACTAGCCTGCAAAAGCGTACTCGCTGCTCTGAAAGGTAAGCATATATAGTCGGAACAAAAAAAAAAAAAATCAGAAAAATGCAAATTGTTTTAGCGCTTTCACGGAACATGTGCAGAGCCACCAAAGGTCATGAAACTATTTCTTGGGAGTACTTCTCATTGTATTCTGCCAATGGCAGTTTGAGCGAGGCATGCTAAAAAACATGTCATTAATTTTCTGGACTTTCTGGAAGCATCAGCGAAACCAGAACTAGATGGTTTTGAGGGGTCTTTCATTTATTATGGTGGACCAAGCAGTTGATGGCAGCAATTTTTAGGCTTGCAGTGGAATGAATTTAATGCCACCTGGCCAATGCAGATTGTCTATCATTACTGTTGGCTGGCAGCGATGTTCAAAAAATGAAACTTTGCTGCGACGGGGCGCACCTGAGTGTTCGGACTGCTATTCGGACCTTAACCCCCCCCCCGCCATTGAATTGGATGTGAGTTCAGCAGAGAGAGAGCCAATTTTATAGCTCACCTGGTGTGGCAAACCTGACCATATCTATCCTCGACCACTGCTCTTCCGCATGCCAGGAGTATCGGAACGAGACAAAAAAGGTGCTGATGTAAGCAAAACTGCTCCGCAAACTAAGTGGCTTGAAAATGCCTTGGAGATGTACCGTCTGTTGCAAAGTTTGCAGCCCAACGTGCCGGGCGGAGGAGCAGTACCGCTCCCGAGAGGCGGCGCTGTGCCCGCCCGCGCTGCCTCGTGACGCAGCTATAAAGAGTGAGGAGGCTTGTTCTCTTCCCCTCATCCTCTTGTACTCTTCCCCTCATCCTCTCAGCCGCGGGATGAGGGGAAAAGAACAAGCCTCCTCACTCTTTATAGCTGCGTTACCAGGCAACGCGGGCGGGCACAGCGCCGCCTCTCGGGAGCGATACTGCTCCTCCGCCTGGCGCGTTGAGTTGCAAACTTCTGCAGCAGACGGTACAGTAGAATCTTGTTGGTGCGTTCCCGGTTCATACGTTGAAAATTACGGACGGTAAGCATCTTCCATAAATTTACTGTTTTTCTCCCAGTTGATATATGTCCCTTTTCTAACACGATTTCCTGGCTGCTACATTCAAAATTCCCACAAATTGAGGTCGTAATGTGCCTAACAATCAACCACGCATGTTTCAATAGACGAGCAGTCCGAGCCTAGGAGTGCATGGCATCAGTTAGAGAGCAGCAGTGGTCACCCGCTGTAGTGGCTTCTCTGCTGTGGTTTAGTGCAAGGGGCAAGGCTGATGTTAGAGTGCCATTTCCGTCAAGATACGAGACATGAAGGGAAGGTACGAAGAAACCACTGCGTTTCTTCACCATAAAGGCAACGGGAGCATTTGTGAGTAATTGTGCGCTATGCGCTTACATACGAGCAGACCCGGTCTAGTCTGGAGAGCTCAGCTGAAGGGGAAGTATGCAGTGACAGCCAGGCTCCCCATAATACATTGGTGTAAGGTGGCAAAGCATCCAATAGAGGAAGCCATCCCGGCTTGGCATCGTCTTTAACATACTGAATGTGTTGCTAAACTCTTCCGTGCTAAGTGCAACGCAAGTGCGAACTGAATGCTGCATCTTAAAATGGATGCAGCAAATGGAGATGCAAGGAACTAAAATGGTTTCCTTGCATCTTATGCCACGAAATGCTAATCTATATTTTTATTTTATGAAATAAAAATGTACCTCACTCAAAAAAAGCAGTTCCATTTTTCCAAATCATACGGTTTGAATCATACATTTTTTCAGGTAAAACATTTTTTCCCCGAATTTTTCAAGAAAACATAGCAGCGAGGTTTCACTGCACTTGGTCAACCAAAAGTTTTAAATTCACTTAACAAAAAATCAGAGCCAGTATGAGCAGTATGTGGGACTGCCATGGCAAGTTGCTTCTAGGCAGTAGTGGCTACTGGATCTGGACGAGCTAAATTCGCAGCTGGTTTTGCTTTGCCAACTTCTTTCAGTAGTATCGGCTGACATGCTCTTGCATCCTTCCTTGCAGGTTGGGGTGCAGCTGAAGCCATTCCTGCCACAGCTGCAGACAACGTTCCTGAAGGCCCTCAATGATGGCAACCGGCAAGTGAGGCTAAAGGCCGCTGTGGCACTAAGCCACCTCATCGTCATCCACACGCGCTGCGATCCAGTCTTCCAGGATCTTCACAACTCAGTCAAGAGTCAAGACGACCCCAGTGTTAGGTAAGTGCCACCAGAAGGCTTTTTTGTTGCTGTGCTGTGTTCATGTTTTTTGTTTGCTTGTTTGTTTGTGTTTGAAAGGGATTTTAATTTTTCTGGTAAAGAAACGGGTGCATTCTTTACACTTAGGCAATAGATGCAACATAGTACTGCCTGGCACCTTGGCGGTGACAATGAAATGGAATAAGTCAACGACCGATTTTTCGGACATTCTAGGGAACTCAAAAACGTCCGAAAATTCAGGCAATCCGAAAAAATGAATGTATGCAAAAACGCACCTTTTTTCTTTTTTTTCTCGTATCTAGAGGGTCAAGGGCGAAGCACCATGCTTCCGAAACACTGCCACAGCATCAGAGAAGTGGCTAAGAAAAGAGGCACTCAAAAGCTCTGTATGCAGCAGACTGCCGGTTTATTATGAATGTGTTGTCAGGGCAGCCGGTGTTATTGCTGCAGTGGCTTGAAGAACTGGCTGATCGTCGTTTGGACGGCGTTCCGCTTGCATGCGATCATATTCTCCTCGATCTGAGCAAGGGTCATATCAGCACTGTAGACGGATGAAAACGTCAACAACGCTCGCGTCAGCTCGGCGCTCGTAGGCAGCGCGGGCGTTGGCTCCTCATTTTCAACATCGGAGTCCTCTGAATCCTCCACAACCTGACGGACTATTTCTTCATCAGTTAGTTCTGCGCAGAAGTCGAGCTCGTTGTCCGCGTCAACAAACTGCTCAAAAGGTATTTCCGTGAGTATGGAAACCCCAGCAGAGCGGAGGTTGTTGATCACGTCGTCCATGGGCGGGCACACGTCAATCGCGTCGGTGCTTTCAGGACAGTCCACTGCCTCTGTGGCGAGTACGAAGCCCGCGTGGCGAAAACAGTTGCGAATCGTGTCTTGCCTCACCGCTTTCCATGCGTCCGCAAGCATTCCAACAGCAGACCGAAGGTCAACGTTATAGCCTTTGCCGTTTTCCGCACACAGCACCATGCGGTTTAGTACCCGCGAACGGTACAAAAGTTTTAGATTGCGGATGACGCCTTGGTCCATCGGTTGGAGGATTGCAGTCGTGTTGGGTGGCATGAATTCCAGCTGGACAGCCTTCAAGTTCTTGATGTGACCATGAGCGGCGCAGTTGTCAATGAAAAGCACGACACGTCTGTTCTGAAGTTCAAACTTCCTGTCTAAGCTGCGGACATAACTTTCAAATAGCTGCTGAGTCACCCATGCCTTTTTGTTGGCTTCGTACAACAGTGGCAGGGTTGCCCCTTTGAAGCTCTCGGGTTTTTAGACTTCCCGATTACTAACAAGGGAAGCTTCTTGCTGCCAGACATGTTGCTGCCGACGAGAACGGTCAGCCGTTCTTTACTATGTTTGCCACCACGGCATGGGTCACCAGCAAAAGCGAGCATTCTTTCCGGCAACATCTTATAGAACAAACCAGTTTCATCGCAGTTGAAAATGTTGTCAGCAGAGAACTGCTGCAACAAAGCCGGAAGTTTTCCGTTGCGGTACTGCTGAATAACTGCACTGTCGACGGCGCCGCTCTCACCGCACATTTTCTTGAACTTGAGGTCATTCCGATGTTTAAAGTTCCTCAACCATCCATCACTAAACTTAAAATCCTCAATGCCGATTTGAACTGCGAGAGTTTTCGCTTTTTCTTTCAAGATGCAGCCCGAGACCGGCAATCGCTTCGCAATCATAGCATTGAGCCACACGACGAGAGCCTCCTCAAGCTTCGAATGAACACCTTGGCTAGCATTCTTTTTTTGGGCACTAGATGGTTTTTCGGCCGCTTCCAAGATCTTGCCCTTGTTCTTGACGAAATCTGAAACTGTTTGCTTCGAAATTCCGAACTCCTTGCCCACGTCAGCCTGCGATCGGCCACTCATTACTTGCTTGATAATCGCGGCTTTCTTCTCCATCGTTAACCGACGGTACTGCTTTCCGCGCTTCGATGCCATCGGCGAGGACGACGAAGACGGAGTGGGAGGCCATCGCAGGCAAGCGAAATCCTCAAGTTTAGAACAGTGGAGTTCCTTGACGAACGTCGAAGCACCTAGGCCTAGCGTCGCAGAGCACACTTCACACAACAGCGGAACAACACGCCACGCTAGTCAAAATGTGCAACGAAACGACGACGACGCCGCTGGCCGCCGCGGCGCCTCCGAAAATTGGCGCTGGTGAACATAGCCAGTGTGGCCAGACCAAATTGGTGTGTGACGGCTAGATTCGGCTAGTTGTGGCTCAAAGTTATGATATGCTTCGGCTGCAAGTCGATTTCCTTCGCAAGAGCGCTGCGCAAGGAGCCAAAGGACCTTCGAGGACCTTCCGAGGCGTCAAAAAGTCCGAAAAATTGGACGGCGGGGTGTTTGAGCGTCCGAAATTACAGATGTTTTTATACATTGATTCTATGGGGCTCGTGGCGGTGCCGCGAAGATGTCCGAAATATCGGGATGTCAGAAAATTTGGGCGTCCGAAAAATCAGTCGTTGACTAATCTATTTGTTCAGCGCTTTCTAGCTTCAAGCATTACTTGTACTAAGGTGTATACAGAAAAAATTGTGCACACTAATTGTAGAGTTGTATTCACTAGAGGGATGTCAGCAGTGGACAGCCATGTTTAAGGGGGGATCAAAGCAAGAGATCTTATTTTATTAAATAGAACAAAACTCTGAGACATTTTGGGTTTTGATTTTGCAAATTTCATGAATGAGTAAGGAACATGTCTTTAAATTGGGCCATTACTTGTTCAGTATAAATATAGAGGCTGAAGTGTCTTCGAATACCATGAATTGTAGCATGCATAGGTTCCAGTATGCAGTGGCACACGGGCTGGTCTAAGATAGTTTTCTCAATTTTAACCTGTTCAGGCACTTTATCAAGAATGCAACGAGAGCATTAAAAAACGGCTAGCAAGAATGATATGATACTGACCTTGCAAGCTGTAATATGGAAGGAAAAATAAAACTACTAAGTGGTTAGCAGAAGTTCATCTGGTGACCTTTAAAGACAAATTGCTAGCCTTTATTTTTTATAACATTTTGGTGCTGCCTACCCTGCTTATCTTTGCTGTTCTCTTGCAAGCTGTAATATGGAAGGAAAAATAAAACTACTAAGTGGTTAGCAGAAGTTCATCTGGCGACCTTTAAAGGCAAATTGCTAGCCTTTATTTTTTATAACATTTTGGTGCTGCCTACCCTGCTTATCTTTGCTGTTCTCTGCTTGTTCTTGGCTGTTTATCAACCCTAACAACAAAAGAAAAGAAAAAGAAATCAGAGCCTAAAATGGTACACTTCTCTGCACACAGCATTTTTGCTTTGATGTTTCACAAATGATTAGAGATCAGGATTTTAAACTGCCCACTTTGCTAGTGCAGTGATCAAGAGCTGCATGCTCAACACGATATACAGTTAAACCTGGTTACAACGAAATTCGCAGGGGTCAAGTGGGTGCAGCTAGCACAGAACCGGGTTAATTGGAGAAATATGGAAGAGGCCTTCGCACTGCAGTGGGCATAGTTAGGCTGATGATGATGATGATGACAATGAAATTGTAAAATGTCCGCAATTTTTTGTTACATCCAGGTGTTCTTTGTATGGAGTTTTCACATGAAGACTCGAAAGGATGTTGCAGAACCGAAACCAGATTAAGGATTGAATCTAAGGAAAACTACCTCGCAGGTAGGAGTAAAAAAAAGGGGGGGGGGGGGGGGGGGGAAGAGAGAAAGAGGAATCAAAGGTTCAAAGTCTTGAGAAAAGCGCAAGCGGTTGAGCCGCCGCTGGGCAAAGAAGCGCCTGTGTCTGCATGCATGTTCCTTACGCCATTGTTGCCCAGAAAACGGACTCTCTTGTCTCGCATTGCCGGCACTCCGCTTTTCCTGCTACCCATGCCGCTACCTACACACAAGAGCTCGCGAGCAAGAGCGTGGCGCCAATAGGTGCGCACTGTTTGCCCGTGACTTTTTTTTTCTTTGTCCTGTTAATTTTCACTGATTTTGAGCATGAACTACTCTAGTGTAGTTCACGCTCAAAAAAGCAAAAACTGCGAAGATTTCTGCATTTGTCTCTTAGATGAACGTAGGCGCTGAAACACTGCACAGTGCATCAACTGAGGTCGCTCGTTGCGATCGTAGACGTACCTCTCATGTCAGTCCGTGTTTGTCGTCGTGAAATTTGTGGAGTTTTGCCAAGTTATCAGTAATTCAGCACTAGCTAAGATATAGTTGGCACCACGATTTTGTTATATCAAGGTCAGCCGCCGCAATGTGTTTATGTGGAGTTTTCAAATGCACGCAGTTGTTGTTGGGAAATGGAAAAACTTCATAGCTTTGAGAAATTTGCTACATAGAGGTTCGTTACATAGTGGTTTAGCTGTACTAAAACCTTGTTGATACGTTAAAAAACAAAATATGCTGGAAAAAACAAATAAGGAAAGTGTATGGTCTGTGCTGCCTGATTTTTTAAAATTTAACTGTTCAGTCAGATGCAGAGGCATTCAGAGTTGACACTACATAAAGATGTAGCATTTCTTGACATCAAGTGTAAAGTGCTCCTTTTTTCTTAGTTCTTGCAAAATTCACTTCATGTTTGCATTGTCTTCAGGGCAGGAGAGAGTTAATACAGTCGAACCCAGATATATTGAGCTCGAAGGGGATCGCGAAATAATTCGATATATTGATAATTCAATATACAGAAATCGGCTTGTGACAGCACTTACGATGCGAAAAAACGATACCGTATTTGTCACGTAATCAACCTACTCCCACAATGAACCCATCCTCCACTTTTGCACCTGAGAATTTGAAAAAAAGGAAAAAAAAAATGTTAAGGCCAGCTCGCTCAGATGCAAGCGATTGAGCAATCTGAGCGACGAGCGGCAGTGACAGAGCGAAAAATTTCCAACTTGTTGGAACTGCGTCCCTCTCGCCGCTCGAGCCGCAGCAGAAATCGCGAGCGTTTTCGCTTGCATGTTGATGGCGCGCACCACTCTGTTTCGGTCTTCTCATCCACAGCTCATTTCTTGGCAGCGTGCCAAGATGCTGCGCAGCAATAACGTCACGGCGTGTATATCTTTTGATAGCCCCTGCGGTGGCGGGGAGCGAACTTGGCAGAGTGCCCGTGATGGCTTTATTGCACAAGCCTGGTTCGATTTATCACGCCATGCTTGGGGCGGGCGTAGTCCACTGCCACAAAATCATTGGAAAGCGTGATAGCTGCTAAATGCTGTTTGAAGCGAAAAATGCTAAAAGCCAGTGTCATGACCGCAGCTGACTGCGTGCTTTCGTCGATTCATACATGCAAGGATAAACTACTCCCAGGGGAAAAAAAAAAAAAAAATGCTGCTTCTTAACGTACCCAGCCACCATATCTTACGCTACGCCCAACGATAAGAATGAACAACTCTCGCAAAAAAAAAATAATAATAGTAAGATCTGCCACTTCTTAACGTCCGCAGGCGCCATAGCACGTCAGCTGCCGCACACAGAGGGTTCGCAGCACACGCTGGGGAAGGCGTACAACGTTCTGTCTGAAAACGGGCTGAGCTGGCTTGGCGAATGCGTAGCGCGTGCTGCTGCGAACAAAGGCCGGGAAAGAGGAAGGAGAGAGATAGCTCAGCAAAAGAATGGGCACACTCGTGCGCTTCGCTCTATCACATTTTTTCCCTCTCGTTCCGACCGGTTTTCTCTGGTTCATTCGTGCACATGGCTTGCAAACGTCACGTGCTGGCGTGCTGGAAGCGATAACCGCAGATGCGAGCGCCTTTGGGGAATGGGCGCAGCGCTGCCTTAGACCAGCCGTCGTCCTAACTGTCCCCTCTCATTCCTTCTGCACGTGGCTTGAGAACATCATGCAGCAAGCGGCCGAGGGTAATGCGATAGTCTTTGGGGAAGGCACACTTTCCAGTGCATGGTGCGGAGTTCGATATATCGAACAACCCGTGAAATTGAGTTCGATATATGACGTGGCTTTCCTATACTTTTACATGGGATTTTCAAGGGGATATTCCGTGAGTTCGATATAAAATTATATCAATATAAAATATAAAATTCAGTTCATAGATGACAGTGATAAGCCAAGATTGCTTCCTTGGTTGCATCCGGATGCTTTGTCTTCTTACACCAGTGACGTGAGAAGCCATCATAACGGCTTACATTCGCCACATTTTTGCTCATGCTGTGTTCCCAGGCCCCGCCCGCTCGTATGTAAAGGCATAGTTGTAGTTATCAAATAGTTCCCCCTTATGCCCCTAGGCACTGCAAAGAAGCTGCCACATTTCTCCCCACTAAGTCGTGTTTCCACAGAAACCGGTGCCTCGTATGTGGCTTTGTTGGCTTTCTGTAATGCTCCACCCCTTTGCTCCGTGGCACTGCAGGAAAGCAACTGTAGCGGGTTAGCGCCACTGTTCAGATTTTCATGTAGCACGTTTGCAGATGTTCGGTTGATTGTCAAATGTATTATACAACCCAATTTGTTCAAATTTTGAACATAGTAGCTGGGAAATTGTGTTTTTCTTGAATGTACTAACAGGGGGAAAAGATTAGCCAAGGTTTAGCATAGTTAAACATGGTATTCAGCAAAAGCTTTATGGCACGGTTACACCTGGTAGATCTCTTTCGTGGCCAAATTTAACATGCATCGGTATGATGCGCTAACGCACCGTCATCGCCACTGGCCTGCGTGGCTGGCTCTGAGTCGAGGTGCAATTGCTCCTCGTTCTTGTACCCACTGATTTACTTCACCCACATGATTAATCACGAGGTGATGTCTCCTCAGCTCTCCTTAGCTCAAAGTTTGAGAGGTCAAAGGTCACCCAAAGCTCAACACCTATGTGGTAAACAAGGTTACACTTCAGCCTGTCAATATTTTGAAGAAAGGAAGGCAAAGCATATTTATAGCCACACTTTGCCTTGCGGCACTTCAAAGGCAATGGCTAGCTCACACTGGCATTGTGTATTGGTTTATAGGAAAGGAAAGGCACAGTATCTGTGACATTTTTTTGTGGACACCTGAACCGCATAGCAGCAGTATCCTCCTGCTTTTAAAGGTGAAATGAAGGTCAAATTATAAAGCGAGAAATTATATAAATAGGTAATGTATCAGCAACGCTCTACTGTATTTCACTGTGCTCGGAAGGCTGCATTGATGTAATAGAAAGATGCGTGATGAGAGGTCAGGAAACCAAGCTTAAGTTGCAGCTAATTTTTGGTGCTTGTGGCCCTGTCTTGCAGAGAGACAATGCTGTACGCGTTGCACCGGGTGGTGGCAGTAGCGGGGCACAAGATGTCAGACCTGATGCGGCGAAGCGTGACGGCGAGTGTGAGCGGGTTCCTGAGCAGCTCGGAGGACGGCTGCCGCACAGCTGCAGCTGGTTGCCTGGGCTCCCTCTGCCGGTGGCTGCCACCCGACGAACTTACCGTCTTCGCTCGGGAGCACCTGCTCAGTGAGTGGCCACACTGCTTGGTTTTCACTTCTCTCTATGGGAGGTTGCTTTAGTGGGCTAGTTGTTTGAGCACACCGTTGTGCGCTTTTTCACCTTTGAAGAATTTTACAAAAATTTGCCCTTGTGAAATATTGCCACTGCTCCAAGGGCGAGTTGGCGGTTCTTGACATGAGAGTGTATAAGCGTATGCCTCGCATGTGTCTGTACAGCCCTGGGGTCACCGCTTCCGCGATGAGCTGTGTATTGCCTGCATTTTACCAGGCAGCATATCACTGCAGTGAATCTGCCGCTAGCATGGGTGTGCCGTATTCATGCTTCTGTGTTACAGGCGCATTTGTATCTGTGGCCATGTTTTATGTATCATTTCACGATCCCCTTCAAGTTTGATGCATCCAGGCTGGACTTATTCAATTACAATGGCCCAGGCACAAAAGGGAGCCATAACAAGGCTTGTGGAGATGGAAGATCAAATCCGATGGCTCACTTGGGGGTTTGTCGGGAACTCAGGCACACATTGCATATGACTCGCACCCACGGAGTCGGTGATTAAATGTAACATCCGTGCAACAGTGAACTCACAAATAAGAATCACAGTTAGAGGCTGCACAAACAGATTGGTGTTGTGTTTATGACAACTCATGCAATATTGAATGGCCACTTTTGCAAAAAGCCAACATAGCTTCAGTGAGTGAGGCAAAGCTTTAATGCACTCCTTTTTCCTTTCTTTCATGCAGTGAACTCCCTTGTGAGTAAAATACATGATTCTCGTAATGGTGTTGTGCCATTGCGTATTTTGTATATGGCAGAAGTATACAAAATACTATTCGCTTTAAAATTACTTAAAGGAAAGTAGCGCTACAGTTGGCTACTCACGCAAGTGCCTACACATTTTACGAAAAGTCCTGCGTGGGCACAGCTCAGTCTCGTTTTTCATTCCTCATTTCAATTCCATGTGGATTCATTGCAGTTCAAGATAGTTTTAAGCCTAATCATCTTACAGCCCTAATTGGACCATTGCCACAGGAAGAAACCCTACGTTTTAGATGCTGTAGACGTTACCCTTCAGCTCATACCATCTCTGCACTTATGGTAGGTCTGAACATTTGGAGGCTTTTAACCGAGCTGAGAAGCATGGAGAATTCAAGAGCTCGTTAGGATGTACACGCATGAAAAATGGTTGCAGTCATTGAAAGCAGCTGAAATGTGCAAGACTGTTATTTTGTGGACTGTTGTGTTTATAATGGAGTGTTAAGTCAGCAGCATAATCGTTTTAGAAAATTAATTTACAAAAATTTGAAGAAAGGCCAACTGCATACCTCTACTAGAGTCCCAGTTTGCACCCTCCACACGTCACGTGCTGTGCTCTACCAAAGAGCAGTGGCAGCAGCTGTTTCACAGTTTATTCTTGGAGATGTATTCATGTCGGGCAATGCAAATACCTTTGACAGCGAGGCTGAACTGAAATATCTTCCGTGATGTATCAGTGTTTTTGCCACTTGGTTGTGGATATCCCAAGGTCATGGGCTTGTTCTTGGCTGAATTTTTATGAGGCAGATTACAGATATGCTCACTCTGCACTATGTTGGGGCACACTAAAAAACACAGGGTAATCTGCGCCCTCTATTACCGAGTCTTTCATAGCCCACGTGTCATTTTTGGACCTTAAACTGCACATGCTAGTAAAGCTGGACTAGAGCTGGATAATTGTGTGTAATAGAGCTATACATAAATGTGGAATTTATTTGATTTTGATTTAAAAGCATTTGTATATTAGTAAAAGCTCGTTAATTCAAATTCCACGGGGCCGCCAGGCCAGTTCGAATTAACCAAAATTCGAACTAATGAAAGTGAGCAAAAATGAAGGCGTTTGATGCCCGGAGGGCACGAAAAACATTTATTTAGCAAAAAAGTCTGTAATCATCTTCTGCTTCTTCTCTCTGAGGGCTACCGTACTCACTCGGTCTTCTAGCATGCGAATGCGACGCAGGGAGTCTTCTTCCCCCTCTTCAAAGCTGAAGAAAAGGCGCGCGACATTCAGCGCTCCCATAACTTCTGCCGCGGATGGACGCACGGGCTCTTGCTCCTCGTCGTCGTCCTCGTCTTCTGCCTCTTCTGGGACAGACTGCTCCCCAACAATTTCAGCGACGATGTCCTCATCACTTAGGGCACCGCACACTGCTGCATCGCTGTCTACTCCAACGTAATCATCAAAACTGACGTCCTGCAGCACAGCACGCACAGCCGCAGGCAGAGGCTCCGGACTCCCATCGTCGCCACTTTCTTTCATACTTCCGGCAGCAAAGCCACAGTGGTGGAAGCAGTTTGCAATTGTGGACGGCGTGACCTGCTCCCATGCACGCACCAACATGTGCATTGCTGTGAGCAATGTGATGGTGCTGGTCTTCTGGTTTCCAGTGCACAAAGTCATGCGCTCGATCATGTGGCGCCTATAGAAACATTTGATGTTTCTGACCACCCCCTGATCCATCGGCTACAAGGCCGCAGTCGTGTTGGCGGGCAAAAAGACGAGCCTTGTGGCTTTCAGCTCGGCGTCGACTTTGTGTGCCGAGCAGTTATCCACAATGAGGAGAACTTGACGCTTCCCTAGCTGCATCCTCCGATCGAATTTCAAGAGCCATTTTTTAAACAATTCGCCCGTCATCCACGCCTTGCTGTTGGCGGAGTATTCCGTCGGCAGCGTACTAATGTTCTTGAAACATCTAGGCTTATGTGCCTTGCCGACAACAAAAAGAGGGACCTTCTCCGTCCCGGTCATATTAGCGGCGACCAGAACAGTAATCCGCTCTTTGCTTCGCTTGCCGCCAGCGCAGCTGTCCCCTTTAAATGTTACTGTTCTGTCGGGCTGGAGCTTATAAAACAAAGCCGTCTCATCAGCATTGAATATATCATGTGCCGAGTAGCTTTCTAAGTACTGCTGTTGAGCACCGCTTCGCCACGTGGCACAAGTTTCTGCATCCACTTCTTTGGCTTCTCCAGACAACACACGGAAGACAAGATTATGTCTGTCTCTAAAGCGGTGAAACCATCCTTCGGAGGCGACAAAATCTTCCACATTCAAGCGCAGGGCGAAATCGGCCGCCTTCGCCATGATAATTGGGCCGCTCAGTGGAATGTCAGCGCTTCTCATTTCTTTCACCCACGTGATCACAGCGGTCTCAATTTCCGGATACTTGGCTAACCGAAGCCTTTTTCTGTTGCTGGCGAAATCTTCGGCTTCATAGGCATCCTCGATGGCCTTCCTATTTCGGACGTACGTCGACAACGTGCTTGGTGGAATCCCGTGCTTTTTCGCGATTTCCACTTTGCCGGCCTTCCGTTCATCCACCTCGCGTAAAATAGCCACTTTCTCCTTCACCGTCTTGGCACAGTATTTCCCACGCGAACACATCTCGCGGACACAAGCTCACAACAAGCGGCGTGCAAAACGAGGGCTCACGAAATGCAACACGAAACCGTGGTCGATAACACTAAAACGTCATTCCTCGAAGGAGTCGCGGCAGGAAAGACTGTTTAGTACTTGTTCCAGCACCCTAGCGGCGCCCCGATGGTTGTGCCATCTATCGTTCTGCCGTGAAAGCTTCCAACGATGGTTTTTAACAGCGCCGCTTGGCGGCGCGCAGTTCGAATTATGGGTGGCAGCGCCAATTTTTGAGTGAATTAACGAGCTGTTACGCGCATAGACTTATATGCACTGCGGACCGGACCACGATGACTATTTCGAATTATCCAAAATTTCGAATTAACGAGTTGTGAATTATCGAGCTTTCACGTATAGAGATATTTTGTATTTTGATTGGACTTCATGCTTTGTTTTGAGTAATAGTACTCAAATTACACCCTTGTTTTCTAAGCATTTTGCACCAGTAGCATATATCGTATTTACTCGCATAATGCTCGCACTTTTTTTCGCGGAAAATTGATGCTAAGTTGGAGGGTGCGATAATTATGCGGGGAAAATTTTCGAGCAAATGCTTTGGAGCGCTAAAAGCAAATTTATATAGATGCGACTCGGGAGTCTTAGGTCAGCTATTGTAAATATAAACAAAACATTACTTTCAAGCAGAACTTAACCTTGTTATAATAGAACAGGGTCGCCAAAAGCACAAATTGCTAAAGCACTTTATTTTATTTACCGCATGCAGCCTCATGAACACTCCCTGCATTCCGTGGTATAATGCTCACAGCAGACCATACAGTTCTACTCTTGATCAGAAACTTGATCCGAGTTCGTATCGGCACTGCAATCGCTGTCTCCAGTCGTGCACTACGCAGAACTCGTTGACATCGAAGTGCCTGCTGGCAGCGCGGTTGCTATGCTGTAGACCGTACTCGAAAGCTTTCAGCTTAAAAGCAGCTGTATAACTTGCGTACCGCCCCACCGCGATGCGGCATCAAGAACACGGTAGACGGTGGAGCAAAGCAAGTAGCACAGACGGAACGAAGGAACAATGACAACGAGACTCGGAGACACCTCGCAAAATGGCGACGACTACAAGCATCATGGAAAAAAAAAAAAAAAAAGACGAGCATAACCGATGATGATGATCTACCCGAGCATGCTTCCGCCGCCTGATAGCGCGTGCACACAATGCGGCCAGCTAGGTTCAGTAGCGATCCAAAGATGGCGCTTGTTGCTACTAGCAGACGACTCTCGTGATGGTAATATTGGTGGTGCGATGATTATGCGAGGAAAAAAAATTCCGATTTTTGACGCCCAATGTTGGGGGTGTGAGCATTATGCGAGTAAATACGATAGGCATCAAATTGAGAGCTGTGACGTAGACAACTCCAATGGCCATCAATTTAGTGGATGGAGCAGTGGAGAGCCCCAGCAGAATTTCGAGGGCCTTCAGGTAGAAGCAGCCACTGTCAGATATAGCAGGCTGCGACAACTGCATGGTGGCAAATAAAACTGCGGGCATTTAATCGCGGAAGGATTATTTAGGATGGGAATGCACACAGGTAAAACATGGCCCGCCTACAAAACAGCCACAAGAAGCAGAACACGGACAATACCACTCGTGCTAAGAGCAACTGCTTCCTCAAAACTGTATGAGTCCTACTGCACTAGACTGAGTGTGATTCGAACTCAGAGGATGCTGATAATGCCTCAAATTAAGGTGAGTTGTTCCAACACATTTGATGTTTGGACATTTGAACCAAAGCATAGGCTCAAATTAAGTGTCTCATTTAACGAGATATCACTGTGTTTCATGTCCTAGACAATAGCATATGTTAGGTTGTACATTACACAATAAAAACCATTTTTTTTTTTCTTTTTTTCCTGGGTTACACTTGCAGGTTGGTTGTCTACAAATGTGCAAAGCCGCCAGTAGTGACACAGATGCCAGGCATGAGGTGACGAAATCATTTAGCAGCACTTAGGTTTTGGTTTGTTGAAGCTTCAGCGTGAGTTTGGTTGACAATCTCCAAAGCCTGTAACTTGATAGTGAATTAAGCTGCCTTGTGATAAAGGTGTAGGCATCCGCCAAAAAATGATTGGAATGTGCTTTGCCATTGGCTAATGCCACACCGTGTCTGGTGCACAGGCGATGATCCCAGCGAGGACTGGACGCTGCGGCATGGGTGCAGTGTGACGCTCTCTGTGGCTCTGAAGCAGGCTCCCGAACGTATTCTCACGGAGGACTGGAGGGACCGAGTTGTCAAGACCCTCATCAAATACATGACTGCTGACCGGGTACGTCATTCGCTGCTGTTAACCACGCAGTGCTTCTAAGGGAGCCGGGCTCCTATAGCTGCTTTTGCCATTAAGGGTAGATGTTCAGCAAACCTGTACTGCGCATTTAATGTACTAGTTTGATTTTCATAAAATGCTACACGTTTTGCCCTAGGGCCAATAGTGAATGTTGGCAAAAAGTAAACATTTATGGCATATAGAATACAGAAGCTGACCACTAACTCTTCTGGAAGAAGTTGCTCATGAAATTGGCAACATAATCTGAGCATCCTAAGGCTGCTGTCATAGTCTGGAGCGAATAATTTTTGTCACTAGAAACCAACATCAGGCTGTTCAAGCCTCTGGGAATGAAGAGCCATCTTTGCTCACAAGACTAACACCAATAGTTCTGTGTACGTTGATAAAACTCCCCGGTTCATCTCTGTGGTTCCAAAATCCACATCACATCGCATAGGATAGCCAGCTCAGCAACACCACCACCACTGTTCTTCTCTACTAGTAGCACTAGCTGCAAATCGGCAGCTTGACCTAACATCCAGTCTGCTGACCTGAGTCTTTCGATCAGCGTCTTACTTTGCCATTTCTCTTGCCTCACCTCCATACCGCGCATGCATCGAGGGCATTGTGTATTCATTTTCCTTTTCCAACCTGTTCAGAACTTCAAGACATTTAGCATTACAGTTTCAAAGACTGATACAGTGTAGAGGCCGCATAACTTATTCAGTTAGCTTTGCTTTAGAAGCATCACAAGCTTCAAATCTTGCAAGCGTGCTTTTGTGTGAAATGAAGCAGTTAGAAACAGAACACAAAACATAGGATTAGTGCCTTGGATTCTTTTAATTTGTTGTCCTTGTTCTACCATGACCACCCTACACACAAGCGCACTAGTACTACTTCTTCAAGAGCTTTGTTTTACTAAGAAGGTGCCTTTTGGCGTGAATCCCCTATTTTTTTAATGTGAAAACCTTTTACAGTTCATGACCCATCGCCGTGTCTATGCGTGCATTCATGACAGGTGTCGATCATCTTCAGAAGGATTATAGTATGGTTTCAGTACTGATAGTCTTAAAGCTGTTTTTCCTAATTTTTGTTCAAATTTGATAAACCCTGTTATTCTGACTCAGTTTCTTGCACTGATTTCAAATATGTAACTATTTTCCAATTGGCCAATTAGTTTGAAAAATAAATGAAATTAATTGTTCATAACTTGCAGGAACAATGAAAAAATAACCGCACTGCAAAAAATTTACTTGGACACTTTGCTAAGTGGTAGAAATCATAATGAATACAATGTTAGGAGCACTTTTTTTTTATATAAATATTAACGAAGTTATAGCAGTTTAAAGTTACTGTTCCAAATGGGGGTGCCCTCCTGCTTGATGTAGAGCAAAATTTAAAAACTTTCAACTGCTATAACATCACTAATAATATATAGCATTAGTTTATTATAATTGGTTAATTAGTTAACAATAATAATTAGTCATTGAATGTGGTTAAATAACCTATGATAAATATGCAGTGGCAGTTATTTAATTAACCAGTGATAATTAGTTGATTAGTAAGCTTTAGCATCTTAAGGTGGCGGTCCCACTCCAGCGGTGAAGAGACGACATTTTTGGCGATATTCATACGCCTACTGCGCCTCACTAGTTTAGTTTATAAATATGACTTTAATATATTTGTAAAGTTTATTTCCTCTCCTTTCTAATGGTGCATTTGATTTATAAATAGCTGCACCGATGTTTAAGCTGTAAAGGAAAACACAAAGGTAAGAAACGGCTTTTCAGCTCTACTTGTCTCGGGAAAAGCAAAATTGTGCAAAAACTTTTGCACTTAGGAAAACACCATTTGAGATGTTTTGAGATTAGATGTTAATGAACAAAGTTAAGCATTTTTATTACTGTGTATCGCATAGTTTATTAGCCACGCGCCTGTGAAAAGTGTATAAAACAGGTAATTATACATACAATAACTTTCAAGATACGCATTCTGCTGCGGAGAGTTTTTGCGCAGTTGGAGGTCGTACATATTTCGCTTTTTCCTGAAAATATCATCTGTCTGCTTCATTTAGTGTAAAAGTTATTTGTGATCAAACTTTGCGATTTTTGCAAAATGGCTAAAAGTATATGCTAAACTGTTCAAGTCATAAGCTTTTATCTGCGCTGAAATTTCGCGTGGAAAAACTTTACACCTCGCTGTCAGAGGATAAGCATCGGTTTTGTTCTACGACTCTCGAGGAATGTGCACTGTCAGGATGATTTCAGCTAATTTTTTCGTGGTTCACTTGAAGCGCGCGAGCTCTTCATGAAATATTTTAAGCATGATTGAAATGCTCCATGGCTTGTTTGTTTCTGGCGAATATAACTTAAAGGTTCGGGCTTTCGTTCCCTTATTCAACCGGTAACAATTATCAACTACAAAGTGCACAAAAAGCAAATAATAGTAAAATAACAGAGCCACGTGTGATAAACGTAGTAGGTAGCGCCACCTATGAAATTTCATGTGCACTAAAATGTCGCAGTTCAGAAAAATTACGAGGATGGCGCCACAAACACCCTGAATCTAAAGTTACCTGAATCGAGGGGTATTTACGAGAGGGTATTGTGCTTCTACAACGTTTTCCCTCTGCCCTTTCCTTTCCATCGGGCGAGAGAGGTAAACACTGGCGAGTCGGGTCGAGTGGTCGGGTCGAACTGAGGTGCAGGTGCTTCGCGCATGCGCAGTAGCACTACTTGAAAATGGTCCCTTGACAAATGTACACTTGCTTGCTTTGAGATTTATTTATCGCCTCGAATTAAGTGTGTCATACTGTTTGTGTGCCGAAACGTTGCCAGCTAAAGCTCTCGCGCTACTTACTTACTCTACTTACTCAGCAAGATATAATCGTGGCGGAGATATTGAAATTTTTTTTCTGGTTTTGTTTTGTAGTCTTGTAGCGCCCCTTGCGCCGCGCTTTTATCACAAACAATGGCACGGCGCTGGACAGAGAAGAATTTGGCACTAAGCGTCTCAGTGCAAGCAGCGAAAAAAAAAAAAAAACAGTTCGAACCCGAACGCTGTCGGAGCTGGTTATTCCTCGTCTTAGCTCCGCCACAAAGCTATCTTCAGATGTTCGCGGTGTTAGCATATATTGTGAGGATGTGGAATTTAGACTTCTTTTTTTTCCAGTGGCAAGAAGGAAAAATATCTTCCCCTTTCTACGATAAAATGAATAGTAGGGCACGGAACTATAACACTGCATAAATTAATATAATTTCAAAGAGCGTCTCCCTAGGAGAAATTGCATGAATACTTGTACCCTCTGCCACTTTACTGGTACAGATAAAATGTTTCGACAGTCTGCCAAGTACAACTTGAAAACCTGAACATGCACAAGCATGCCTCTTCAACCTTCCCACTGAAGTTTCTATATAGCGCAAGCAGTGCAGGCTCCAAAGAAAAGGAGAAAAAAGTGATATAGTGGGCAGCCGAAGATAATCACCAGCGTTTCAGTCATGTTTTTTTTTTTTTCTTTTTTTTTTCCGAATGTTGCGTTCCGGTGATGATAGTAAAGATGCCGCAGTAGCTGCTGGGGATGTTTTCGGTGAATGGGCAAGTAGGAAACAGCCACGTGAAGCTTCTCCAATACAAAAATGTGATGCTGAATCGGGTTTTGCCACTGCATTTCCGTCATTCCCCTCACTAATAATTTAAAAAAAATGATGAGGCTCAACGCTGCTGAACCGAATGTCGAGCTTAGCTCAAATGAGAGAAACCACTGTAATCAAGAGTTCGACGAAATGCAGTCTGATCAGGTGGTGGCATAAAAAAATATACAGGCTCACTGACCAAGTCAAAGTTTCATGAAAACGTACTATCATTTCGACAGCCCTACAGCTTCATTGTTCGAGAAACCAGACCAGACAAAAAGCATTCGTTTATATCTTCTACAAACTTGATCAATGGCCCTATATATATATATATATATATATATATGTATCTGTGAGAGAGAACACTGAATTGGTTTCCCGTTTGATGCTTTTATTTGCGCTTATTTTATTTATTTTATATGTGCATGATGTCCCGTCCTCTTCCCAGCTAATTCCGCTTCTTGGAGGGGGATATACCGCGGATTGTCCGAAGCATTACGGCGTCTAGGGTAAACCGTTGATGCATTCGGCGGGGAAGCTGGTTTGGCGTTCATTTTGCTATAATGCTATACCTGCCTAGCATCGCCTGCTACCGCGCTTTGCCGCTGTGGCCGGGGGCTTGGAGCGTTCGGTCTAGTTTGCCCGGGCACAGTGAAGACGGCGATGTTGCTATGGTGATGGCTCTGTTTACGATTCTTAGAAAAATGCGCCACTCGCGCAAGTGAGCAACAGAGCTAATGCTCTAAAAGCCCGTCGGCAGGCAGAGTGTTTCCAAAAGAATGGGGCCCTTATCTCGAGTAAGGTAGATACCGTGTCACCCAGGCGTCCACACACCCGCCGTCTCAACGCCCAATTTGTTGACTTTATATTTGAACCTTGTTTGAAGCAACTCGACTTCCTGTGCTCTGAAAGGTATCCGATCATGTTAGCAAAAGTGGCATAGAAGCGTGTGAGAATTTCGAAGCATACAAAGAACGTGCTTCCGTTTGACCACACGAAGCAAAACCGCTGTACTGCATTGGTATGGACAAATTCACAAATTATAGCACATGCCAAATCTGACCGAACGCGATCTGATCGATGCGTCTAATCGTTTGGCATTTGCAGGAAAACATTTGGTAAGCATGGGCGCTCTTGCATGGAGTAAAGATTGGGCTCTGATTATTATGTTGCAAATGTGTGAATGTACAAGTGCCACATCACGAAATTATTTACTACCAACACATGAAGCCAAAAGGCGGGCTCAACACTAAAGTATACTTGTTGCATACGTGTGTGTGCCCTGTAAAATGAGTACAATAAAGTAGGCTACAAGCTACAGTAGTCCACCCAATATATTGGTTCAGAAAGCGCATACATCATCACGGGAAGCTGCTGCAGGACAGGTCAGCGTCTTCCATAGCATGCTACTTTTCACATCAGATTTCAGTGTCGAGTGAAATTCTGCAGGAGAAAAATATTTCTAGGGGATTGATTGTTAAAATTTTATTCTAATTGCCTGAAAATACTGTGTTCATTTAATTGTGCACACACACGCACACACACACACACGCACGCACGCGCGAGCGAATAAATAAAATGAAGACTGTGGAGCATCCAACTGGGAGTGGGGAAGTGGCCGCCGTAAGCGCCTAAAAAACTGTCCCCGTTAGGTCCTTTCTTCTGGCAACCTTCCTTTACAACCCCTTCTCCCCTTCCCCCATTTCCCACATAGTTTAGTGTGAATGCGCCTCCTCAGTGCCGAAGAGAACATGAATACATGCCGGCCTCCTGGGCGATACAAAGCCTCTTGGTGGATTTCACATCTATTTCGGAATATCGATTCATCTCAAAAGGAAAAAATTGGCAATCATTCACTTATTTGCACATTGTAACTTACCAGCTCTAGTTTCCAAGATTGGACAAGCACGAACAAAAAATAAACAAGGGCGACTGTTGACTGAAGTTCAGCTAATTATAGCTATATTATCATATTTGTAATCACATTTGATAAAGCAAATTTCTGGTGACCGCAAGAGCTGACAGCTTCCACTACAGTCAAGGAGTGTTCCGATCCTTACTATATCTATGGCATCAACAATAGGGAGGTTTAGAATATGGTACCCCAACCGCTTAGGGGGACAGGGCAATAGCGCGGGTGACAGTAGGAGCACAATTCTCTATTATAGTGCGCGTACGCTCCGCTATTCCTCTATCCCACTTACGGACAGGATTCTAAAGCTCGCTAATGATCGAACACAAGACAGGCGCCGACTTCAACTAAGGTTCATTGACGAAGTGTGCAGAAATAATGCCATTCGCTTTTCCTTTTCACTCGTACTAAGATTGCACTGTACAATGATGTTGACACCCTGTTTTATTTGTGTTCAGTCAAGCTAGCCTACTGCAGTCCAGTCCAACCCCCTCATGCTCGGCGCGTAGGAGCAATGTTCGTGGCTCTACAGCGGAAACTATACTTCGTCTCACAAGATATCTGCAGCACTGCGAAAGGCAGAGGAGCCCTTTCAATTGTGCGCCTAAGTGCCTCTCGCCTGTGCGCACTATAATAGAGAATTGTGCTCCTACTCTCACCCCCGCCAATTTGGGGGGGCGAGAGGCGCTTAGAAGCACATTTGCCTATTGTACGCGTGATCCTGGTTGGACCGGCTGGGGTGCCTCTGCTTTTCGCTGTGCTGCAAACATCTTGTGAGACGAAGTATAGGCAAGAGAGGGAAGCCTCTTGTCCAATTGTCAGGGCGCGTATTGTTCGAAGTAGTGGTGCGGTGGGGTGAAG
Source organism: Amblyomma maculatum (assembly GCF_055883805.1). Taxonomy (NCBI): domain Eukaryota; kingdom Metazoa; phylum Arthropoda; class Arachnida; order Ixodida; family Ixodidae; genus Amblyomma; species Amblyomma maculatum. The sequence goes on along the minus strand of NC_139346.1, from coordinate 94,208,291 downwards.
AGGGGAGTTCAATGGGGCAGCCCATGCTGCGCAGGACGGGGACAAAAATCCTCCCCTTCTCTGCCTGGACACTGCTGTGGAGCCGCAAAAATCTGTGAAAGTCCATGCAGCAACACAAGAAAAGCGTTCAGGCAGCTCAAGTCGAAAGGGCTGAGTGGCTGGGTACTCAATTCCTCAGTCATGGATTAGTGGCGTAGCCTGGTGGCAGAATCTGAACTACTTCCAAGATGGCGACCGTAGAACCGCCACCTTAAAGACACTCACTAAGCATGTGCAGTGTCCTTGTGCTCAAACCTCAACCGACACCTAGCAGCCACCACAACTGCGCATGCGCTGTGATGTCACAATTGCGCAATGGGCTTTCGCCTCTGCACACCTCAGATCGTAAAAGTGCCCCCTGTATTTATTGGCATCTCCTCTGTTTCTGTGCAGGTCCCCATTGTGATTGGTGGGGTTCGGGGTACGGGCCACTGCCTGCGACACATGCTCACCAACTTTGAAAATGTGCCACAGGTGCTGCTGACAACATTTGCCAAGGTAAAGAATACATCCACGAGTGCGTTTGCCTGCACCCTGACATCCTATGCAGCCAATGCTCAATGAAAAATAGCTGTGTGCTGTGCTTAGCTTCCTTGGATGATCTGAAAACTCACCTCATTTATGGTAGTGTTGCTAGAAAATTATCATCAGCTCCGGAACAAGGTGAAAAGTTTAAAATTACCCATGACTCTTATCTTCTTGCCTAGCGGCTCGCGAAGTAGGCAAGGCTGTATCGCTTGCAGTTTATCGGCAGTCTCGCCCTTGTTTTGACACGATAACGCCTGGCAGGGGCCATTGAGACTTGCTTCACGTTTCTGTGGGTTGGGCTGGTGGCAGCAGTTCTCATGTTTTTCTATATCCTGTACACAGATGTTAGTATTGTTCTAGTCTTGGTTCCCCCTTGACTTCGGCTATCTCCTTTTGCACACCTCTTAATTGCATACCAGTTCAGGGTGTAGCAATGAATTTCCAGCATTGACGCATTCCTTTGCAACTGCGTCTACACACAGTGCCTGAACCACACCAGCAATGAGGTGAAGCAGCTTGTGGCGCAGACGGTGCAGTGGCTGTCGCGCTTCATTGACGGCACCCAGCCCGTACCTGCGCAGCTGTTGCGCAGCCTGGTACCCCAGCTGGTGAATGGCACCAAGGAGAAAAACACCATGGTGCGCGCTAACAGCGAGTACGCACTGGTCGCCCTGCTTCGACTGCGTGCTTCCACCGATGGGCTTGAGGTGGGTCCACTTGCTCTGCGCTGAAAATCAAATCATTCCTCATGTGAGGCTGTTGTCCATTCTGTGTCCTGAACAAGTGTGTGGCAACCTAAAAAGTATGGTCGACGATCAGTTTTTCGGACTCTCTCTAGGGATCGCAAAAGTGTCCGAAAAATTGGATTTTGTAAACAAATTCACTTTACGTAATAATGTAATAATAATACAGTAGACGCTCGTCAATTCAAACTCCAAAGGACCTCAGGATTTTGTTTGAATTATCAGGAAGTGTTTGGCCAAAATAACAGCACACATTATGATTAGGCACCCATTTGAATCACATTACAGTAGAATCTCGATAAACGGAAATCGGTTAAACAGAACTACCGCTTAAACGGAACAAACGCCTCGCGATTGGTTGGTTTTGTATTAAGCCAATGTAAAAAAAATCTCGTTAACCGGAACTCAAATTTTGCGACCACCGCGTTAACGGAACCGAAAAACTCGAAACCGCAACTAGTTGGACAAGCGCAGTGCCATCGCGGTACGCATCAATGCTCCCCTCCTTCTCCTCCCCGCGTCACCACTCCGGTTTCCGTCTCCGGCGGTTTCCGGTTTGCTCGTACACTGCCCTCCGCATCGCTCGCTCGCATTCACGGCGGTTGTGTTCAGTTAGGCCTAAGCCCTAGAGCTTTTGTTCGGTCCGATGGCAGCGCAAAAACGACCGCACAATGCACTTGCGTTAGAAAGAAAGGTGGAGATCATCAACGACTTTGAGAGTGGTGGCTTCACGAAAACGGCGCTAGCGACGAAGTACGCCGTCCTCAAAAGCAGCCTAATAAGAATTCTTCAGGAATTCTTCAGGAATCCTTTTTCACTAGCCAATAAGTGGTAATTCCCACTCTTTTGACATTTTTTTTTAAATTTCAGTACTAGTACTACTGGAACAAAAATTCACTGCTTATTTTTCTCTAATAAAGTTTGTTCTCATAGTGTACCGTTCTCCTTATTACCTAGATTTCACAAATTGAGATCCGCTGAGACTGCCAACTGCGCGCGCGCGCGCCAGCCGCGTAGGGTTCACGCGGAAGCGGATTGCGCGATGCTGAACCTATTCTCTCTTGAAACGAAGCACCTGATAAACGGAACATATTTTCCCGGTCCCTTGAGATTCCGTTTATCGAGATTCTACTGTATTAAGCATTTCTGTACTTTATTGACACAAAATAAACAGAGCAAAAAGGTGACAAAGGTCCACAACAAATTTATTGAACACTTGACAGGGCCTTTAAGAAACAGAAAGCTGTGGCAGTGTTGAGAGTTCGGTGACCCACAGTACACTCACATTCCAAAAAGTACTGCCCACCGATCACCAATTTGAACACAGATCAAAAAAGGTCCATGAATTCACTGCCATCTATGGCTGACCGGGCCTCTTAATGGGGGAGGCTACCTTTGAATACCAACTTTTTTGTTCCTTGAAATAACCGAATGAAATATTCAGGGTAGACTAATTGCACAGACATTTGAATAACTGCAAAATTTCATGGAGTTGTGCACACTGGTACTCAAGTTACAGAAGTATATCAGAATGATTCACATAGGTTTCTTGTTCCATGCCTGGAGAACTTGTAGTATGTGTTTTGAAGTGTTTTGCAGTGTTTTGAACTTAGCGCGCATCGTGACCGACCGTGCGACAATCCAGAAGGTGCACAAAACTGTTCAAAACACGCCACCAGAATCCGCAACGAGCGATGATGACGGCAATCTCAAAAATGGTGACATTTGAAGCGATTCAAGCGAGTGCACAAAGAATGCCAGCTCAGTAGGCAGCCAGAGCAGACGACACACCGGGGAGGGACCACCACGTCAGCGCGCGCACAAGCAAAAATCACGAAATAGTCGATTTTTGGAATATTATATATTCCGGTAGTATGTCTTATAACCTACCCTTTCTGTAAATATTAATGTCCAACTGGTCGTAGAAATACTGTAAATTAATTATATAACAAGCGGTGGCAGCCACAGAGCAGCGAGCAAGCGCCGAAAACTCCCAAACTTCGTGCGCGCGCCATTCCTTTCCCGCCGAACTGAGCGCCACCATCTTGGTCTTGTTTTGTTTGCGAATTCTTGTGATTTCTTTTGCCACCCTCGGCAGCGGTGATGGCGGCGTGGTTGAGGCGTGGCTTGCTTTTGATTGGAAGTTTCTCGGGGGCTTTAGAGTTTCCCACGCTTGAATTCAAGGATTGGGCAAAGTGTGCGCTTTGTGAGAACGCGGGGGATCGGGCGACTGCTGTTGGCTGCTGTGCCCGCTGACGCATTGATCTCCGCCGGCTGCCTCCCCCGCATCGTCTGCTCCGGCTCTTTGCTCTCGTTGTTGGCTGTCTTTGTACTTTGAGCATTCTGTTGGTCTTTCGCCATTTTTGCGATCGCCTTATTTATATCTCTCGTCGTGCCCTCTGAACAGTTTTGAGCAGCGTGTTAAATGTTGTGTGGTCGCTCACGATGCCTGGAGATGCGACACGTATTCAGTGCATGGAAGCAAAGGCCGTTCTCACGGCCAGGTGCGCCACCAATGACTGCATCAACACGAGCAGCATCCTAGCATCTGTTATAGCGGATATAAGAACACAAATTTTCAGCTAGTGGTAGTAAAGCAGCAAAATATTTTCCGGTGTTGACACACAAATAGTATGAATTAACCGAATGAGGAAGTTTTAATTAAATGGCTTTTAAATACATTGAAAGAATAGCGGGCCAATGAAAAATTTGAATTTTGTTTGAATTATCAGAGTTTGAATTATCGCGAGTCTGCTGTAATAATAATTGTTTCACAGGAAAGGAAAGGCGCAGTATCTGTCACACTTCTTCCTTGGACACCTGAACTGCACTGTAGAGATAGGAGGAAGGTGGGAGTGAAAGCGGAAAGGAGTAATTTCGACCACCTGGGGATCTTGAACCTGCACTGACATTGCACAACACACGGACGCCTTTTCATTTCGCCGCCACTAACAAAACGAACAGGCGTCCATTTTCTGTGCGATGTCAGTGCACGTTAAAGATCCCCAGGTGGTCGAAATTACTTCGCAGCACTCCCACTACGGCTCTCCTTTTTCTCTCTCTCCGCTTTCACTCCCACCTTGCTCCCTATCTCTAAGGCACTGATTGCAAATTTGGTGGAAGAAGGGGGTCAGCAATTTTGTGCCCATGCTGATGCTTGGCAGTGTCGCCACCCAGCATTAACATAGACGACTGGCAGTAACCGACGTTCGATGGCTGCTGTATTACCATCGGCACGTTGCGGGCGACGCGCAAGCTTAGACAAAGTCCAAATGTAAAAGGGAGCCTGCTGTTGCGAGTTTGCTGAACTGCCGCATTTTAAGGTTGTTTTACTGCATATTCTTCGCAGTCCGTGTGGGAAAAAACGGGAGGTCATCTGCTACTTTATCGCACTGTGAAGGGGCTCTCAGTTAGCTTGCTGTGCACATGCGCCAAAAAATTCATGAGGCAGTATTTTCGCATTGACAGAAGTGATCCCACCGGAGCAAAAGGAAGGCACTATGTCATAGGCTGTCACAACAATGCACAAAACAATAAAGGAAGATTCCTCGGTCAGCCGCACTGCAAGGCTTGTTTTTCAACCAAAAGGACTTGTCTCACCGTCTTTGTGGGAACGAAAGGTCCAAGTAATGCTTTAGCATACCTAAATATGAATGTAGAGGTTAGCGTAACCGCCCTCGCAGAACTGGGCATGCACTGACAGCAAGTGCACACACAGTTCTACAGGGGCAGTCACGTTAAGCACTAAAACTAATGTAAGCATGCAGTGGACTTGGTGGATTGCCTTTCTAATAGTGAAGAATTTCTGTAAGGGAAGGTATCCATCTGGCGTGTATTTTGAGCTGAAAAAAAATTTCTGGCTATATTTGCGGCTTGCGGATTTTCACGATCCCCGCGACCTACATTATAAGTGGTTTACTGAACAAGCACATCGAACCTTGTGTTTGGCACATGATGGTTGCAGTTACCAGTGTACCACAGAATATAGCATGGCACTACACAACATGGCAGCCCTCCTTCCAGTGAACAGATGCTTGCTTTCGGTCAGAGTGCACTTTTGTTACCTCACTGTGGAGCGCATACTGCATTAGCACTGGTTATGTTAGCGATACACTCTTGATTCTGGCACTTGTGTTGCTGTCGTTGACAGTGCACCATTGCACCTTATGGCGAATTTGAGTGGGAGAGCAGGCGCACTCGAGAGCACTTCGAAAGTGTTCTCAGACAAGCAGGGCGCCCTCCAGTGGGAGAGCAGGAGTAGAATCACTGGCTTCCAATAGTAGAGGAGGAGGGCTTTTCCTCCGCTGAGAGCACCCTAGTGCACTCCCGGCTGCTCCCTCGTCTAAAGCGAGTGTAGAGGAAGTCACATGGCATAAAGCGTCATATCCGCGCCATCTTTTTTTTCTCTCTCTCTCTCTTGAGTTGGCGATGCTCAAAATGGCGGCTTCAAAGTGTCGGCCATGGAGGAAAGAAAGAACTTAGGAGAGGCCCTGACGTCATTTTTTTGAAGCCGGCGCGGCCGCACCGCGACTGGACGCTGCAACGTCTCTCCTCCTCCTTTACCCCCCGCATTCTCTTTCTCCGCGACACTCACATACCTAGGGCCCTTAGCAATGCTGTTGCTAGTGGCCCGAGTTTTCATAGCAACAGCGTTGCCATTGCTAATTGCCCGACTTGGCTAACCCTAAATTTTGACGTCACTTCCGCCACACTTTCTCCAGTGCATTGGGAATGGCAAGAGCCTCTCCTAAGTTGTTTCCTTCCTCCATGGTGTCTGCGCTTGGCGAGCGGAAAGCATTGCTCAGGTGCTGTATGCATGTTTGAGAGGCACTGCTGTCATCGAAAGGGCCAAAGGAGGCCGATCGCCGCACTGTGAGAACAAAGGCATACAAAACAAGTGGTTCTGCTCGGAGCGTTGGCCTCTCTGTGGGTTGCAACTGCCGCCACTGTGGGCAGGCGGAGAATGCTGGCAGCTTCAAAGCGTCGGCGCTCGGCGAGCGGAAAGCATTGCTCAGGTCCTGTATGCATGTTTGAGAGCTGCTGCTGGCATCAAAAGGGCCAAAGAAGGCCGATCGCCGCGCTGTGACAACAAAGGCATACAAAACAAGCGGTTCTACATGGAGCGTTGGCCTCTCCTCGGGTTGCAACTGCCGCCGCTGCGGGCAGGCTGAGAATGCTGGAGAGGGAAGTGTAGTCACATGGTCGTGGCGCTCTGCTCTCGACACGCAGAGAGCGTTCTCGTAGGAGGACAGTTACACCCTCGCTCGGTGTGCTCCTGTACTGCTCCGTACTGCTTGGCGCCTCTGCTCTCGTCCCAACCAAATGCGCCATTAGCTGCTCAAGGGAACTTAATTTTAAAGAGCACACAAATGCATGTTCTTTTGCACCTTTATCTTTTGCAAAAAAAAAATCATACTGAATGTCATTGCTTGATATCAAGGATGCTTGAATTCTCTGTGTTGTTTTGTTTTTCTTGCACTTGTTACTTGTTTGTGGTTATTTGTTCTGTTCACTTTTTCATGCAGTAGTTGTGAATTTGTATTACAATATCATAATTTTTACATAGTCTGTCTAGTTGTTTAGGTACAGTTTTTAGCATTTTAGAAGCTGAAAGTGATCAGGGTCACATTTCACACTAGTGTCCGTTAGTGGCATGGAATAGTTTTTGGATTTCTACGAGCTGCAAAAAGGTAATTTATTTTAGTGGCTTGTGAGTGGGACTTACTTGACAACGTTGATCACTTCTCCGGCTGCAGGAGTGCCTGGCAGTATTAGACCCAGGCGCTAGGGAATCGCTGCAAGACGTCTATAACAAGGTGTTGCGCAAGGTGGCCTCTCATCCAGAGCCTAAGGAAGAAGATCTCGACGATGGCATCCTCTCCTGATCGTTTCTGCCTTTCCCTTCTCCCCCACCCCCCTTCAACTTCGACAATGCGCAGAATAAAAAAAAATGTGTGTAAAGTTTATCCTTTTCCCATTTGTCTTTGTGGTTTTTCTACATGTTTTATCTTTTTTCACGTGGTTCTGGTACGCGGTATTGCTGCATACAGGGAAGGTGAAGAGTTTTCGCATTTTGATAGGACAATTTTAGCTCAATGTGGCCTTTTGGTGAGGTTTTAAATACATATGATTAATGCTGCCTGATCTACACAGTGGGCTAAGCCTGTGATGGGATTGCTGCATCATCGTTTTAATTCACTACAAAACATAAGGCATCCTGCCCAAGAGTCGAAATGACAGCGAATGATGACAAGCAGTTATACTTCAGTTCTTTCTTCACACCTCACATGACCTATACATAGCTTCTATGTCACAAGCATTGTTCAGCTAGGGCAGTGTTTCTCAAATTAGGTCCACAAAGCAATATTCGGGGTCGCGAAACCCACGCCCACAAAAAATAATAAGTTTGCTCTGGCCTGGCTAGGCATAGTTTTGCAGGTTTAAAAGCATAGAGGTTCAAAACCAACTCTAGTTTCTCAAATTGAAAGAAATGCGAAAGTAGTGTGGAGACAGAGTTTGCACAAGAAGAGAATAAGGGAAAAAGAAAGCGCCTATGGCATTTGTAATACTGGCATTGGTGAAACTCTAGCTGTGACTGCATTGCTGCAATTTCAATGCAAAGCATTTCAGGATGAGTGAGCAGCACGGTGCTAGGAGGAGTCTAATCCATTCTAGCAGCATGCTTACCGATGCTGATGCATCGCCTCTTCCCCACGTTCTCTGTAGGCCGTGGCGTGCAGGCTTATCAAATGCAGAGGGCGGTTTAGCCTTGCCTCAATACTGATTCCGTGACTTGTTCCCCAGAACTGCAGCAGCGGCAATCCGCATCAGATCCGCACCTAGTCTCGAGGGATCTCCCACCACTTTCATTGATCCTCAAAGGGTCCCCCGTGCATGTATGGCTGAGAACCACTAAGCTAGTGGCTGAAGTCTAACCTCAAATGGCGTGGGAAAATAAAAATCATATATTTGGCAGTTGCGTCTAAATGCTAAATGGTGCTTCACATATTCTATTGTCTTACATATCACTACAACAAAAAGCACATTCAGCTAATGTAAAAGGACTACAACAAAGACATGAAAATAGGACGCACAAATGACGGGACAGGTGCTTTTGTTGTTACAACAAAATTTGGCGTCAACACAAGGACTGCTGTACGGAAGTTCTGCTGGTGGCAATAACAGTTGGGCATTTCGTGCATATTTTTTTGTTGCTGAATTGTTTGGATTCGAAGTTGACTATTTTGTTGCTCAGATTCAAATTCGGGAGCTGGTGTTTTGAAAATTGAAAAAAATTTTGATTTCCAGTAATATACAGGAAATGTCTATACATGCTAACTTAAACTTTTCCTCTGATCCTTTCAAGCAAAGAGAGATGGAGTGTGTGTGTGCGTGGTGAAATCGGTCTGTAGGGTAACGAGGAAAGCAGTGAAATATGCGAATTGCTTTAGAGGAAAGACGCACAGTATCTGTCGCACATTCTCCATGGACTCCTGAACCGTGCCATAATTAAGGGCCAATCACACGAGGGACCTTCAGTCCACTGTGCAGGTACAGTGAACTAGAATATTCTAGTTCACTGTAGTGCAGGGGTAACTCGCGGCGAGAAGAACAGTTTGGTAGGGAGACGTGCGCCCGGCCGTGCAGCGGAGACTCGGCGGATCTGCTGTGCGTAGGGCGCATTTGTTGTTCTTTTGATTCGCGGCATTCTATGGTCACAAATGAATTGCTAGATTGTAGTCCCTGGGTTGCTTCTGTTGCACACATTTTCGCTAACCGGATAAAATATTTTTTACGTCACCGAATAAGCTTTACGAAGCGACGCTAAGTTTGGATCGCTGCCGTCCAGCGAGCAGTGAGCTGGCAATCATGCACGGGTATTGCCAGATTTACCGCCAAGCATTTTTCCCGAAAGAGGACACACTACCTTCACCTGCAGTAAAATCTTTTCTTAACCCGCAAATATATATATTTTTTTTTTTTCTCAGTTCAGTTCAGGCGTTCAGTCGTGTCCGACTCTTCGTGACCCTATGGACCATGTCACGCCACGCTTTCCGGTCTATTTTTTTTTCTACTTTGTGTTTAATTATCTTTCCCCTAAACAGATTACATTACTAATTTCTGTGATTATCCAAGTAAACATTGCTTGCATACGCACCAATACAATGCAGAGAGTAATCAACGGGAATGGAGTGTTTTAATTGCGCATTTACTATGTCTTGCGCTTAGTTTTGAAAATTTAGCTTGGCAACTTTTTTTTTTTTGCTTACTTGCTTGTTTTCATTATTTTTTTCCTCCCTCTCAGTTCGTTCCTTTTTCTTTTTTTTTTTTCTCACACCCTTTCCTTCTACGCTTATGCCGCTACTTTCCTTCTCCTCTTGGGCGGTTTCCTTTGTCCGTCCCCCAGCCTGACGAAAGGGCGGAGAAAGAATGTGAGAATAACGAACTGTTAGGAAAAGAAGTTAAAATAAGCTGAAAAGAAACTTAATTTTATGAAGCCAATTTATGCAACATAGGAAACACTGGAGCTGCCGAAAGCCTTGACAACCTACATCGGACGATTGGCCGATGTCTGACCCACTTTGATCATTTCCCCAAGTATTCGCTAAAACTTTCAGCTACGTAGATGAGCGCCTTGTCTTCCTGGAATGTAATGCAAACCAAACGGAAATATCTAAAAAAAAAAAACTGACGTCGAAGTAGCAGCTTTCCGCTTCGCCCTCCTCCGTAGATGTAATTCATAAAGCCCCTGTCTGCCATTCCATACGCTTTATTCATTTAGTTGTGTTAATGACATTTCGTTGTCTACTGAGCTGTTGAACCTCGGTAGATGAGCTTTATCATGGCGTACTGCTCAATCGAGACGATAGTAAAAAATATAAGTTAACAAAAAATAAAGGTTATTTATTTTTTATTTTTACTTATTCATGAACGCTCTGAACAGATCTTGCATTCATTGCATGCCATCCTGCTCCAAACAAGTTAAAACTTAATTTTGTGGGAGAAGACTTGAAAGTACCGTTAAAGAGGCAATAAGGATGGCAGGACGTTATTTAAACGAAAGAGAAAATTAGGCATGCTACAGTTCTAACATGCGACAGAGAGGAAGATGCATGTGTATTAGAAACTGTAGATCGCTTTGTGCCGTGCTGTAAGGGAGTTTCCATTCTCATAGCTGTGTCGCTGTATCAGCGACCGCGTACCATCTGCCATCCTTTCCTTTATCGTCGAGAGAAGTGGCAACCACCTCACCAGAAAGCAGCTAAAGCTCTTCAAAAGCCATCTGCGTAATATAAGGTAATGTTTTCAGGCCCCGGTAATCGCATTCTCAAATTTTCAGCGTTCCATCCTTCTCGGCCACTCGATTCCCCGCAGCTTTCTTTATTTTTTTCTCGGCCACCCCAGCTTAGGGCGTTCTAGCGGGCCTTCGCGAAGCTGTACCACACTTGGGAGGAGGGGCGCTCTCTACAAATGTTTTTTTTTTTCTTAAATTTTACTATGTTTTAATAAGCTCATTGCCCATGCGGCTTACACGCCACGTATTATGGCCCGCTTTACGTGCCCCCACTGTACGACTTTAACTCGTGGCAGCATATCTCATCTACTCTGGGATTACCCTGCTTTTTCTCCTGGACGCTTCGAGATCAAACCCTACCACCTGAACTACCGTTCCCTTCTAGAAACTGATGCTAACACACAGATTATATTTGCCAAGTATGGCTCGCTTAGGGGCCTGCATGGTTAGAGCAATGTGATTTGAGTGACGACCTAAACAATGAAGATTCTGTCTACTCCCCTTTATCGCCATCCATGGCCATGAGCCTTCCCATTCAATAAAGGACATTCATTCAATCAATCCCTGCTGAATTGGATCTTGAACATGGCCAGGAGATCCGCGCGAGCACTACAGTGTGATGTCGTCGGCATAAAAAAAAAGTGCTAAAGATCGGAAATAGACGATAACAGAACCGCGAGAAGAGCAACGGCGATATTAAAAAGGGTGGGTGAATGGATAGATGGAAAAACTTTATTTCGTCAGAGAGCATGGGTGGGTGAAAGAACGGCACCCTGCGGGGTACCGCGGGTGAGAAGGTGAGGTGTAGAAGTAAAGTACAATGCTCGGAAACGGGCCTCGCGAGAGTCACAGTAGGTGGCGGAAAGGCAGGTAAGAATATGGTCATGGGAGGAGCAATCAAATGCCTTGTGGACATCGCGACTGTGACCAGGGCATGAAGCTGAGAGCTATAACGGGTGAAGAAAGTATTCTGAAGTATGAGGAAAAGGTTCTTTGCAGGCACGTGGGGATGAAAACTAATGAGGGTATGAGGAAGCGAGATCGAAGCCTCCAAATGCCGACTAAGCCTAGTGAGCGCCATTCTTTCCATCGTCTTGCCGACACGGGTCAGAGAAACGCTACTAATAATTATATTGGTTTACAGGAAAGGACAAGCGCAGTATCTATCTGTCTCTGTATCTGTGTGACAGATACTGCACCTGTCCCTTCCTGTGAACCAATTATTATTATTATTAGTGCGTTTGGACAGTACACCATCGCTCATGTACACCACCTCCGCGTTCAAGGGTGGCATTGCAGATGGCAGGAGCGCTAGACGAAAGCTAATCTCGCGAAATATGACAGATATCGCGCACAGGATTTTGTTCTATGAGCCTAGAAAGACTTTCGCCTTAACATTGTTTCCGTGATTAACGACGGTAGTGAAGACCGTGAGACAGAAATCACGGGAAAAATTCTAGAGGGCACTTTGGACCACTAGAGTGCGATGAGGCGAAAGAAGATTGACGATGTTGCTCTCTGGACCTCTGAGTTATTTCAAGACGTACAAGCCGCTACGGAATCAGTCTACCCGGAAGATCATCTGACTTCCTACGACTCGCACCTGCTTGCCCTCTGGCGTCGCAAGCAGCAGCTCTCGATCTTCCAAACGCGCAGGCATAAGCTCGACTGTTATGCGTGTAAACAGCTATGAGATTGAACGCTACGCCCTCACCCTGGATCGCCAAAATTGGGATGCGTTATGTAACGAACTACATAGCAACATTGCAAGGGCAGATGCGTGACACTTCCTGCGTCACCTCATAGACCCCTCTAGCACTCGTGCAGACAACGCCCAACAACTGGAGCGCCTCCTACATCAGTTTCCAGGCTTTCCAGATGAGTTACTCGCCCAGCTGATGAACAAATACATCAATCCGCTGCCCCCTACTCTGCTCCCAGACTATGCGGGTTCCGACAACCCTTCTCTCAGCGCCCCGATCACAGTGGCAGAGCTCACTACACTAGTTAAGTTACGTCCGGACTCGGCAGCCGGCCCAGACCGCATCAATAACAATTAGATTCTCCGTAACCTCGACGACCGCTGTATTCATGCACTCACAGCCTACATGCAGCAATTCTGGGAGTCCGGCGTTCTCCTAAAGGAATTGAGACATGCAAAAGTCATTATTATCCCCAAGCCAAGTAAGCCCACAAGCCTCGACAACCTCCGTCCGATCTCACTCACGTCCTGCCTGGGTAAGGCCATGGAGCACGTTAATTGGCGCGGCTCTTGACATACATAGAGGATCACGATCTCTTCCCGCCAAGCATGATCGGCTTTCGGCCCCATCTATCCACGTGTGATGTTATATGCTCCAACTCAAGCATGAACTTCTGGACCACAAGACTCGAGACACTCAGGTCATCCTGGGCCTCGACGTCGCTAAAGATTTTGACAACGTTCAACACACAGCTGCTATTCTGTCCAGCCTCCAGAATCTGCCGGTGGGTGAAACTCTGTACAACTATATCCATGCTTTCCTTACGGATCGCACTCCTCCCAGCTGAAAAAGTTCATTGGTTCCAGTTGGAATTCCAGCTGGTTTTAACTGGAGTCAAATGGAATTTGTGGGTTCCAATTGGCCACAGCTTGCCCAATTGGTTTTGCTAGCTGGCAAAATGTTCTCCCATTGGAATTCTTAATGGTAACAGAATATGGCAAGGACGTAGTTGTCATGCTTATCACTAGTTAGAAACTTAATTGGTTCCAATTATAGGTCCAATGGGTTCCAGTAGGAAACTAGGCCGATTCCAATTGGGCATCCAACTGTTTTAATTTACCAGTCCCCCTTCAATATTCCACTGGTTCCAAATGAAAATGAGGTGGTTTCTTATTAAAAACAAGGAAATAAGTTTAAAATGTCACACTTTCTTTCCTTTGTTCATCCAGCATGGATTTAAGCAGTTAATGAAAATTTAATTTATGTGCATGACCATGTTGCAGTGTACATAAAGGGAATGCTATTTTTGGCATAGTTTAATCTGTTTGACTCATAAAAGAATGGCATTGCCAAGAAAGTCAAAATTACTGATGTTATATATAATTATAGACATCTGCTTCTTTAAATAATCCTTTGAATACATGAAATATTTTAAACAAATTTTAAGTTCTAGTTTAAAGGGAAAGAAAATATTTTCAAGATTTCCATAGAACACAATTCTTGCAACTATTGTGAACTGATATTTCTTAATTATGTACAGAATTGAAACCCTGCTAATAATCGAGTGAAAAACCTAAGACACTTTATGGCAAAAGTACTGGTGAAAGATAAGCAAACTCAATGCTTTGGATGAGACCAGAACATGTGCACATATACAGGTGCATATCTACCGGCATATATACGATATATCCCACGGGCATGTATATTCTATATGTACGACATTCTTTCAGCTGCTGTCTGCTAGCGTAGCAGACGACGCGAGTTCCGATGATCGCCTACATCAATCGAAGCAAAGTGCAGCGAAAACAATTATTTGCAAAAACTTAAAAATAATTTTAACAGCAGTAATTTTAAATATGTCACTTATCACTTGCTATATAATTTGACTAATGCATGTTTTCCTTGTGTTTTCCGCACAGTGAGCGACATCGCTGTCGTGCCTACGGCTTTAGCCTTCAGAAGCCAAAAATAGCCGTTCCGAAGTCTAGACTAGACGACTAGCGAGGGACAACATGGCGGTGACAATGGCAAGCATGACGGCATGTTCGTGCAAACGCGTGTTTGCAAATGTTCTGTGCGGCTAGAATCCTGCGCTAATTATCTGTTACCATAATTTAAACGTAGCCGTCATTATGAATGATTTTTCGGCATTTCATCTGACGCACTAAGTGGTATCACAACTTCTGGCAAGACTCAAAAATGTGAAGCGACTTCTACAAGGCCTACGACATGCTACTCTTCGGTAAGTAAAAAGTTTCTTCTTTTGTGGTAATCCCACCCTGTGTAAGTGTTGTAAGGTTGCATTGGAGTTCAGCTAAATTTTGAGCGTATTTAAGGCACTGACAAAGACCAACATTGACTGAAACGGGCCCGATGGCTACGATGACCGCTGCTGATCTCATTCGAGCGAACTGTCCAAGTGAGGTGATAACTTTTGTTCTCCGTGATTGATTTCCGTAGATTTATTGTATTAGCTTGTCGAACTACGTTTGGATTTACCTGCGACCAGCAAAAAACCAACTTCATTATCCGATTGTTGCCGCCTCAGAACCGTCACTGCATATCCCGGTGACTTCACTGTGATGACGTGAAGCGCTGGTAGTTAGCTTTAAAACTAGAAAACTAGGCCAAAAATGTGTGAACAGCCAAAGACCGGTGGCTGAATGATTCAGTCTATACCTATTGCGACTAGGTTTATCCATGATGCGATTGTGTGAGATGCTGCCCCCCCCCCCCCCCCCCCCCCCCCCCCCCCCGTTGCCGAAGTCGGGCGCAGTTTTTTTTTTTTTCTTTTTGAACTTCCGTTAAGCTTGTCTTTACAAAAGGTAGCTATAGTTCGAGAGACTACTTAGCAATGTAGTCGCTGGAGAAAAAAAATATCTGTTTGCTAATAGGAAGGTTACTTTCGCCAGCAGTTTAGCTGGAAGTAGATTGTGCAGTATGATACCTGATCATTAATGCAAAACATTTTTT
This sequence comes from Amblyomma maculatum, assembly GCF_055883805.1. Lineage (NCBI taxonomy): Eukaryota > Metazoa > Arthropoda > Arachnida > Ixodida > Ixodidae > Amblyomma > Amblyomma maculatum. The sequence continues at coordinate 94,193,010 of NC_139346.1, read as the reverse complement.
CATCACTTGGTTTGGCATGAGGCTGCATGGCAGAATCATTTTTGTGAATACTACTGTGTTAGCACACTGTAGCACATTTGAAAAGAATCCAAAAATTCTTGCGCATTTTTTTCATGTGTTGCAGTTAATTGCAGTTAGGGCAACTTGGGTTGATGAGAGCTTTGCTGTTTTTGTTTTGTCGTCATATTAAACTGCGCGCACTCTAACTTTGTGAAAGCCCTTAATCAGATATTTTTTTTTGCTAACTGGGTGATATGGCAGATTTGGGGACAAATCATGGTAACAGCCGTTCAAGGTATAAGAATGTGCTTTTAAATTTGCTTAGCGCTGCCAGCTTTGGTCCGATTTGTGTAAGCTATGTCTTGGACTCCATCATGGCTCCTGTGACAACACTCGTAAAACCCTTGAAGGAAGAGGCCATTATCAACTTGCTTGTGGTGACTGCATGCTCTCATGCTGTCCTTCCAATAATCCGCATCATAATTTTGAAGGCATGCACTGTGCAGCAGTGGCATTTGGTTAGTTCATTCCATGCCCTTCAGTCTATGTGGGACTTTTCTCAGAGCCAACAAATGTAATCCTTGTGACCGTGCTGCAGTATCATCAAGATGCCTACTTTATTGCATGGTTACTGACTGCACTACCTTTTCACTGCCAAAACTACCATGAGTAGGCTGGCTTTCAGGACTCATTCATTTTGGGGGCAGGGGGGGGTGGGGGGGGGGGGGGGGGGGGGTGGGCTTTTTACTATAACTACTGCAGGTGGGTGTGTCTCAAGTAGCATCCCAGCTAAGACAAAAGTGTGTGTCACAAAGCAGCCAAAGCCAAGCCTCGCTCGCACATTTTACGTGCAACCTTTACGAGGCATTGATCTAAGACCATGCACTCACACTGCTCCTAGGAATGGCTTTTTCGTTTTTGAATGGATGAAACATAGTGGGTGTATGTGGTCTTTGGTGCAATGTTCATATGCTCACTCAGCATGTACCTCACTCACCTTTCACTTGTTCCATCTGGAAGCACCATTCAAGGAAAATATTTAGAGACCACATGCTTGTACAACACTTCACTTGTCCCTGGGAGGATTCTCGCCACATGTGTTTTTGCATTTTACTCGTTCCAGAGCAAAAACTTGCACTCGATGACTTGTACTTTCTAACTAAACTAAGCTTTGCTAAATGCACTTTTTTTTTCTCTACACGGCTACAGGAAGCGGCTGCAGGACATGGGCATGCCACTGCAAATGGCTCGGGAGGCTGCCATGAAAGACGTGACGGGCCTCATCAACGAAAAGATTGCATATTTCAGAAGGCAAGCGAAGAGGTAATTGAATAATTTTATACCATTTTGTGTGTGACATTCAAAAAGCATCTAAGCTTGTCAGCTCTGTGATTACTTATGCTTGCCTTTATTACTTTAGGGAACAAGCTGCCAATGGAGCACTGCAGGGAGCAACCACACAAGCAGCTACGGCAGATGGCGATTGCTGAAGAATGCACAAAGGCACTTTCAAGAAATTTTTTGAATTTGGATCTTTCACCATTCAGCTGCGCTGTTTTATGGGTAGCTAGTTTAAAAGGATCTTATTTGTTTCAAGTAGAGAAGCACTTTGCATTGCAAGTACATTAAAGTAATAAATGTGAAAGCGTGTTATTGAATAGAGCTTTGTTGTCTTCATTTCAAGTAATTCATGCAGATCTTCTTCTGGCCCACTCCAAACACAGAAATTAGTCCTGCAAGCATCAACATGCACCAAATGATGAGAGTATGGGTCTAGTATTAGTTCCCTGGTTAATATTCATTGGAGTAGGAACTTCCCAGCTATAATGGGGCAGCATTGATTCCATTATGTTATAATGGGTACTAGTTGGAATCGCCCAGTTAAAACCTATTGGAGTTGTCCAGTTAGAACCAGCTGGAATCGACCAATTGGAACCAGCTGGAATCGTCCAATTAGAACCAGCTGGAATCGCCCAATTGGAACCAGCTGGAATTTACCAATGGGTGTCCGAAAACCTAACTGGTACCAATTGGAAAAATTCCAATAGGAACCAATGAACTTTTTCGGCTGGGCTGCGCTCGTTGCCGGTCCCCACTCCCTTGAGGATATCTCCCTGGGCAACAAGAGCACGCCGCAGGGCTGCGTTCTCTCCGCTACTTTCAACATCACTAAGATGGGCCTTCCGGCTCGGCTCACCCGCCACGAGGGCCTTCATCATAGCATTTACGCAGATGACGTCATCAATTCTGAATGACTGGCGGCAGTGATGGACACATTGAAGGGACTCTCCAGGCTTTGATCAACACAGTTGAAGACTACTTATCGGACAAAGGATGTAAGTGTTCAGCAGCAAATATGAGCTCTTCTTTGTGCGTTATCACGGCACCCGGAAGCCCCCCACATCTCCAGATATCCGCCTCACTATTAACAACCTTCCCGTGCCTACGGTCGACACCATCCGAATTCTTGGCCTCCACCTCCAAGCAAACGGAGCCAACACCAACACAATACAACGCTTGCATCGATACACACAGCACACTAAGCCGAGAACAAGCCATTACACTTAGGAGCCTACAAACAAACATATCCAAACAGAGCCCTGTACCACAGGATATGGCTAACACAATACAAAAGCGAATGTGTCTGGTTCGCAGACACAGCTACGCTATACCACACAACATGGGGATGTAGGGCAAGCCCCATAATGCCTAAAATAGATAGCGCTAGTCCTGAGCAGTGGGAGGACCTTCTAGCCGACTCGGACGCGCAGCATCAGCTCATGTTGGTGCAACGGGACAGAGCCGCTGCTGAGGCCAACGGACTCCTGGACAGAGGAATGCCGACTACTGCTTTTTCCTAACCCCTAACCCCAATTTTCCCCAATAAAGTTTATCAATGACGCTGTCATACGGCGCGTTGCCAACAAGCGGGCAGGCATGAAGGAGGCCAATCTCCTTCATCTCTTTCAAGCATTTGTCGTAAGTTGTATTGCTTACACTGCTCCATATTTACGTCTCACACCCACGGAGAAGCACCGCATGGATTGCATTATCCGCAGCGGCGTCAAAACAGCTCTTGGTCTTCTCTCTACTCCCAGCTACAAGCTCCTCGCCCTTGGTGTCCTCAACACGGTTGACGAGCTCATTGAGGCGACCCTCCTAGCCCAGCGCCAACGACTCTCACTAACTTCCGCAGGCCGCACTATCCTCGAACAACTTCGCATCGCTCCCCTTCGTCTGCCATCCTTGGTAGCCAATATCCCACCTGCCATCAGGGCCAACATCAAGACTCTCCCTCTTCCCCGCCGCAACATCCAACTCATCAAGATTGCGAAGCTCGGGCCGCGTTACTCCAGCAAGCGATATGCCGGCCGACTTGGTGTACTTAACACAGACGCGGCAGACCATCCTACTCGGACTGCTGCAACACCGGTTGCCACAGATGAGAGCATGACTCTTCATGCCTCCAGCTCCGTACGCATTTCACATATCACTACAGCGGAGGAAGTAAATATTGCTCTCGCGCTCTCCACTTCTAAAGCTAAAGTAGTCATAAGTGACTAACAGCGCGCAATTCAATTAATTTTACTCATGGCTGAATTTCAATCGAAGCGTTTCGCGTGCTCATATCAAATCCTCCTAAACATATGACCCGACCATATCAGGAGGGTCATATGTTTAGGAGGCCCACATGGGTCTCAAGAGTAATTTATTTATTTATTTATTTATTTGTACATACTGCAGCCTCGATGGGACTATGGCAGAAGTGGGCAAACAAAGAAATGTGCATCAAGAAAATAGAAACGTAAAATATCAAAGAAAAAATAGCAATAGGAAGCAATGGCTGTCAAAAATTCTTCAATTGGTAGCGAGCGGACGTTTCCAGGCAGCGAATTCCATAGTTCAAAATGATCAGAGGAAAGAAGCTGTGTTTGAATGTCCCAATGCGGGAAAAGAAAGGGGTGGGATTCAGGCTATGGAAACTTCTAGTTATGGAAGGCTTCCTAATATTCAAATAATTATTTAGTGATGGAAGGCGCTGAGAGTGAACCAGTATGTGCAAAAACTTCAAACGTTCTATTTGAAGGCGAGATGATAGGGCTGTGAGACCTAAATCTGTATAATGGGAAGAAGGGGAAAAATCTCGGCCGTAGTTGTGAAAGATGAAGCGTACTGATTTCTTTTGAACTGATTCTAATTTTTTGATATCGGATTTCGTATAAGGGTTCCATACGATACAGCCGTAATCAAGAATGGGACGGATGAGTATTTTATATGTGAGCAGTTTGGTATCCTTTGGGGCTTTACGCAGTGTACGATGGAGGTATCCGAGACGTTTAAAAGCTTTGTTACATATGATGTCAATGTGTTTCGACCATGACATATCATTAGGGAAATGAAGGCTAAGGTATTTATATTTCGTGACTCGTTCGAAATCCCGGCCATGAAAACTGTACGTGAAATGTGAAGAAGACGGGCGTCTAGAAAAGGACATGGAAACGTTTTTTTTTTTTTAATTAATATTCATTTTCCATTCCTTGCACCATCTACAAAAGTTAGCACATAATTCGTTATGTACTTCATGGTCAAGTGGTGTATTAATGTCGTGATATAAGACGCAGTCATCAGCGTAAAGACGAATTTTTACATATACACAACATGGCAGGTCGTTAATATATAATAATAAAAGAAGCGGGCCTAAAACGGAGCCTTGCAGAACGCCGGATGAAATACTAACAGGAGTGGAAATAGATGAATTAAAGTGTACAGACTGCGAACGCTGATTTAAGAAACTGGATATCCAACCAACAAGGGAAGGGTTTTTTAGAACATAGTTTTTGTGTAAGAGTTTAGGGTGTGGGACAGTGTCGACAGCTTTGGATAAATCATTGAAAATGCTGTCGACCTGTATACCTAGATTTAATGATTGAGGAATGTCGTGCGCAAATTCAGTTAGTTGGATAGTTGTGCTCAGGCCTTAACGGAAACCATGCTGGTAAATGTTTAGGATGTTGTGGGTTTCAAGAAATTCAATGATATGTTTGGAAATAACATGGGAAATAACATGTTCGAGTAATTTGCATGAACGGGCTGTTAAGGAGATAGGTCTGTAGTTCTGCAGTAGTTGAGTACTATCGGATTTGTACAATGGATTGACCTTGGCAAGCTTCCAGGAGTGGAGAACAGTGAGGGTGGATGATTTACGGAAGATTGTGGTAAGATATCGGCTTGTCCAAAGTGAGTAGCGCACAAGGAACGGGTTAGGTATGTCATCTGGGCCGCAGCTCTTTTTAGTATCTAATTGGAGGATCATACTGAGAACACCTGCAGCACAGACGACAACATCTTCTATGAGAGGCTAAGAGTTACAGCTAAAAGAAGCAACGATAGAGTTATCCAGTGTGAATACAGAATGAAAATAGGAATTAAAAGCAGTGATGAGGGGGGTTCGGGCCCTGGTGCGGGCACTGGTAGCGAGCAGAACCGAGCAGAACTGGCTTAACTTGGGAGTCAGCTGGTCCGCAAAAGCACTTCCTCTTCCTCTTTCTCGGTTATCTGTCCGCTTAATAGGAGCTGCTTCTTTACAATCTGGCCCCCGCAGAAAAGAGGAACCATCCTGGCGACCCAAAGAGACGAAAGGATAGCAGGATCGTAATAAGGCTTCAAGCGGTCGACGTAAACAATCTCACGCCCACGGCGGCGAAGGTCGGTGGAAGCGGCTAGCGGTTCAGCTAGGTAATTGACGGGAGAAGTCTGCTGACGTACTAGATAGGGTCCGTGGTACTTTGCAGTAAACTTGCTGGTCAGACCTGGTGGTGTCGATGGGACCCAGAGCCATACATGAGAACCGGGAGAGAATTGGTGGACAGAGTGGCTGCTGTCGCTGTGCGCTTTCTTCTGCGCTTGCTCGTCCGAAGTAAGCGAGCGAGCCAGCTTGCGACATTCTTCAGCGTGCCTGGCAGCTGCTGAAAGTGATGTATACTCTAAGATATCAGGACGGTAGGGGTGGACGGTGTCGAGTGGAGATGAAGGTTCACGCCCGTAGAGCAGAAAAAAATGGCGAGAATCCGGTAGTTACTTGAACGGCGGTGCTGTAGGCATAGGTTATAAATGGGAGAATCTTGTCCCAATCGGAGTGGTCGGAGGCGATGTACTTGGACATCATGTCACCGAGTGTGCGGTTGAAGCGTTCTGTGATGCCGTTGGTTTGAGGGTGGTACGCGCTGGCTGTTCGGTGGATGATCTGACATTCACGTACGAGCGCTTCGACAACCTCGGATAGGAAAGATTTGCCTCGATCACTTAGAAGTTCACGAGGGGCCCCGTACCGCAGAATGAAATGATGAAGAAAAAAGGACGCGATATTGGGTCCGGTGGCATCCTGAAGGGCTGCTGTCTCCGCATAGCGAGTAACGTGATCGACAGCCACGATGATCCAACGATTCCCTGCAAGTGTATATGGCAGAGGTCCATACAGATCGATGCCAATTAACACGATCGAATGGTCGGCATGGGCACGGAAGATGCTGTAGTGGAGCTGGTTGATGGAGAGGAGGAGGCTTGCGACCGATGCACGAACGCACATACTGACGAAGGTATACATATACCGCGCCAGTAAAAGCGCTGTCGCAACTGTTCATAAGTCTTAAATACACTCACATGGCCACACTGCGGATCGTACGATAAGATGCGCAGATATCACTACGGAGGTGGCGAGGTACGACTAGCAGCCACTTAAGGCCATCTGGCAATATTATTGCGTTTATAGAGGAGACGGTCACGAAGGGCGAAATGCTGCGCTTGACGACGAAGGGCGCAAGGAGCCGGTGAAAGTAACGAGTTCGTAAGAAGATCGATTAGTGATGTTAGCCACGGATCTTTGCGCTGTTCAGATGGCATGTCGTCGATAAGAGGCAAACGATGAGAAGCAAATGATAGGAGAGGAAGGGTAGGCTTTCGCCATTCTCTTAAGAGACACCACGGAGGAGTCGGCGGTGGCCTTGACACAAGAATAATTACCTCCATAATAAGGATGAGACGACAAGGCGGTGCTGAAGTCGATTGTCGGCTAAACGTATATCTATAAGAACTTGCGCTGCTCGAAGGGCGCGCCTAAAATCGAACATAGAACGCCATTTGGTTTTAAATTGAACAAGTGTATATTACGCAGACAAGCCGCTACAGTGTGTAGTTGGGGCTATGCTTCACACTTGCTCGTTTTGGTTTGGGATTCAGGATTCGCAGCCTAGACTGTCAACTCGTCTACGCTATATGGGAGTCATTTTGCGATTCATCGCCCACGACTCAGAAATCCTTCGCAATAAATTTGTTTATCTCTCTTTCTGTGCACGTCTGAATACGTGGTTATGTGGAAAACCAGTTTCCTTCCCCTTCGCCGCGACCGACCACCACCACCCCAACGAGCTTCATGGCAGCGCCGGCTGGGAGAGGAGGTAAATACCTCCCCTTGGGGGAAGGAGACCAGCGATGGGAGCGCCACCAAGACGTCTACGCGGGTTCCCGCGAGAAGACGAGAGAGAGATTCTGGATCCAGCCGGCAGCGAGAGCGGTCGTCTCCCGCCGCCTCTCCCGGCAAATGCCGGGGGATAGCGGGCACGGAGTACGCTGCGCACACGGGAGGACCCGTCGTGCACGACCGCCCATCTTCTGGTTCCCAACGGCGAAGCGACCGGTAAATACCGCACGCTCTCGCCGCCTCCCGCGGCAAACGCCGTGGTACGGCTTCGTCCGAAGAATGCGGCGCGCACGGGAGATCCCGGCCGCCATATTCACGGCGCGTGCAAATGTCCGCCGCCGAAGTCGCACCCCCATTCCCCAGCCGGTGAGTCAAAAGTCCTTCTTACGTAGCCTTGCCCTTCCAAGGAAAACCTTGTTGATGTATAGCTAGCCGGCATGCTCTGTATTATTTGCAAGTGCAATAAATAGCATTCGAGTAACGATGTGCTGTCCCCGTCCTTTGTCCCCTTTGTTCCCCTCCGCGGGTCGCTAGCGAGAACGTTGCACCTGCGGAGTAGGAGCGGGGCGGAAGACCGTCCCCCTCTTAAACCCCACAATGGCGCCCAACGTGGTTCTCTCGTGCAGAAGCACTTGAGATACTTACCCCTCCCTAGGGACAAAGGACGATAGTCAGTTCGCGGCGTGGAGTGCCTGCCCGGACATTAGGCCTGACCCGACATCGCTATGCTAGCAAGGCTAATATGCTTTCTTGACGGCGAGGTGGGAGGAGTTGCAGCGAGAACGAATGGTCGTGCTTGTATTGGTGTGTGTGTGGAGCATTTTTATTCGTGTGTGTGTGTGTGTTTATGTGTGCCGAGACCTTCGAGAGGTGCAGCCACGAGGTCCGTACATGGAGTGCGAGACCGAGCCGTCCACGGAGAACAGCACGTCGGAAGCGAGTGAGTGCCTCAGCCAGGACGGTGGCCCTACTTTTCTTGTATATAGTTGTGACTTGTAAATATTCCCTATTCTGTCTCTTTGGCTCTGGGAGCCAGGTGCCGCAATCGGCTGACTTGTATTGCAGCCGTGATTGCCGGGAAGCACCGGGGCGCTCCGACACCGCTGGACGCGGTGGGCGCCGTTCGCTCAGAAGTTGCCTTTGGATAGCAGCAAGCGAGTAGGGCCACCCTGGGTTCCTTGGCGGAGATGCACATCCTCGCGGCGCTGCGTTCTAGCTATTGTCCTTAGCGCTAGAGCAAGTAGGCTTAAGGCTCTTTTTGGGAGCTGCCTGTCGCACATCGGAGGACAGGCTAACCGTGGCATACAGCATGCGCAAATGCGGTTTGCTTGTTTTATATTGACCTCGCTGTAGCCGAACATCTCGCTGAATTAGAGAAAGCTAACTTCGTTCAAATGAACTTGGTATTTTTGGGCTGAGAAGGAGAAGCGGAAATTTCGTGGAACCAGATTATTATGCCGGCAAACGAACCGCGGATGCCCGTGCTTCGTTCGGATTAATGGAACGCAGTGCGGTGCCGGATAAAATTGTTTGGCACTCGCATTGGCCCGCATTTTACCAAATGGTCATTTTGCTCAATTTATTCAACCTTTTTGGAGATCCGGAGGGTTGTGCAGATATCAAGTGAAGCCGCCTGGACCTGCTGCCATTGTTTACTTTCCTGCCTGCTGCCCTGCGGCCGTGAATCACCGAAGCTCGGAGTCTCACGGAACCAGTCCGGCTTGACGGGAGAGGAGGCCAACCCGTACCTGCCAACAAAGGCGCGCCAGCGGGAACAACACCCTCCCGTCACGCTGGCTTCTGGGACCTGCCGATGGACAGCGGGGGTCCCTTCACCTTGCTGCTCGTCGGATGACACCAACGTTTGGATCGCCCTGCTAAGCCTGGTGTTTACCTCGCGGATGGCGTCCAAGGAGCAGCTCTCGACAACCATAGGTGAACATTTAAGGAGGGAGGGATGTGGAAAACCAGTTTCCTTCCCCTTCGCCGCGACCGACCACCACCACCCCAACGAGCTTCATGGCAGCGCCGGCTTGGAGAGGAGGTAAATACCTCCCCTTGGGGGAAGGAGACCAGCGATGGGAGCGCCACCAAGACGTCTACGCGGGTTCCCGCGAGAAGACGAGAGAGAGCTTCTGGATCCAGCCGGCAACGAGAGCGGTCGTCTCCCGCCGCCTCTCCAGGCAAATGCCGGGGGAAAGCGGGCACGGAGTACTCTGCGCACACGGGAGGACCCGTCGTGCACGACCGCCCATCTTCTGGTTCCCAACGGCGAAGCGACCGGTAAATACCGCACGCTCTCGCCGCCTCCCGCGGCAAACGCCGTGGTACGGCTTTGTCCGGAGAATGCGGCGCGCACGGGAGATCCCGGCCGCCATATTCACGGCGCGTGCAAATGTCCGCCGCCGAAGTCGCACCCCCATTCCCCAGCCGGTGAGTCAAAAGTCCTTCTTACGTAGCCTTGCCCTTCCAAGGAAAACCTTGTTGATGTATAGCTCGCCGGCATGCTCTGTATTATTTGCAAGTGCAATAAATAGCATTGGAGTAATAACTATGTGTCGTCCCCGTCCTTTGTCCCTTTGTTCCCCTCCGCGGGTCGCTAGCGAGGACGCAGCACCTGCGGAGTAGGAGCGGGGCGGAAGACCGTCTCCCCCTCAATAACCCCACAGTTGCGACCACGTGATCGGATGGGTCAGTCACATTAACAAAGATTACAGGTCTTAATTAGCAAACCAGAGGTAGTGGCCGGTGACAGCTTTCGCTGAGCATAGCAGGCAATAAACATTCGGCTATGCTTTAAACTAAGGCCGACACTCGATAAAATTACCACAGTTAGAAACATTGTACTTCATCAGTCATAAGCATCTCAGACTGACCGAGTAGCGTGCAGTGTATTCGAGATCGCTTGCTCAACGCCTATGTACTAAACTGCTCCTAACGTATAGATTATAAGTGAATACTATCTTTTTTTCATAGTAATTTCACATACTTTAGCGCCCGACATTTCCACGCACGTGCGAGTATATTCGAGAAGAAAGAAGCGATTGCTAACCGTACCGTGTGGTCTTTTTTTTCCTGCTTGATTTTCGTCCTATTTCTCATAAGCAGGCTGCCAGGAAGGTATAATATGGAAGCTCCGACGCTCCTACTGACGACCTTATGGCTCTTGTCGCTCTTTGCACATAGCGTTCAGGAGTGCAAGGAAGAGTACCGGAAGCAGCGGCCGACCCACACCGCTTGCCTGCCGCCCAACCGAGACTGTACTATCAAGAAGAAGGGCGTCAGCGCCGCAGAACGCGAGGTCATCCTCAAGACGCACAACGACTATAGGAGCACGTTAGCCAGGGGCCAGCTGCAGGGCTTCGCTGCTGCCACGAACATGCTGCAACTCCTTTGGGACGAAGAGCTGGCCTCTGTGGCTCAGGCGAAAGCCGAACAGTGCACCGACGCCCACGGAAGCCTCAACCACGACGAGTACGAAGACCGCTTCACGAGCAAATTCAAAGACACTGGTCAGAACCTGGCATTCCGCAGGAGCAGCGCTCCCTTCAACAGCAGCGATTGGCCCAGCAATATAAAGGCGTGGTACGTCGAGTATGCCGATTACCCACCAGAAAGGGTGGGGGCGTTCCGACCTCCGTCCGGCAAACCTACGGGACATTTCACACAGGTCGTGTGGGCCACTACGCGGTATGTGGGATGCGGCTACATTGATTATACCGTCGCTGGTGCCACCGTCATGCCGTACATGCAGCTGTACGTTTGCAACTACGGCGGCGCCGGCAACACACTGACATTGCCCGTGTACCAGGCTGGAGATGTGTGCTCTTCTTGTCCAACTGGTACAGTGTGCGTCATGGATACGGGGCTGTGCGCTCCAGTTAAAGCAGAAGAAGAGCACAACAAGGAGTCTGACAATCATGAGAAGGGGCAGGACAACCCACACAAGGAACCTATCAAGCCTGGTGAGGTTCCGAATGCCACTCACGAGGAGCCTGACAAACCCGCACCGGACGCACTTAACAAAAGCCCGAGACCATCCGATAAGGATAATGAAAAGACTGATAAAGGTACCCCCACTTCAGCCCGAAGAAGCGGAGGGCCGAACATGGTCTACCTGCCTTGTCCCTTAACTTGGGGCGCTGTTTTTGTGGCGCATTGGCGTATAGAGCGCTTTTGGGAATAACGGCAACATTAACGCAAACGGAACGCACTACTGCGTATACTCCGTGTGGCGTGTTTTTCTTCATTTACTTCTTTCCGCGTCAACTTGTAAATGTGACAGCGGCAAGCAACACTCGTGGCCTCATTTCAGCTTATGCGCATAAAGTTGCGAACAGTTCAACATTTGCATGACTCGCACATAAGTAATCCTAAATGCGGTACATTAAGGGCATATTTTGCCCCGCCGGGGTGGTGCAGTGGTAAGACGCCCGACTACTGTGCCGGAGTTCCCGGGTTCGAACCCGACCGCGGCGGCTGCGTTTCGATGGAGGCGAAACGAAGTGGCGTCCGTGTGCTGTGCGATGTCAGCGCACGTTAAAGATCCCCAGGTGGTCGAAATTGCTCCGTAGCCCTCCACTACAGCTCCTCTTTCCCTCTTTCCACTTTCATTCCCACCTTCCTCCATTCCCTTACGGCGCGGTTCGGGTGTCCACAGAGCAAGTGTGACAGTTACTGCGCCTTTCCCTTCCTGTGAACCAATTTATTTTTAAGGGCATATTTATGGGCAATTGCGCGCCACTTTGTCTTATGCCACTGATAGCCGTTGAAATAAATGTACATGTGCCTTCAACAATGCTCTGACATTTAAGGCCTGTACCTTTGAGAGTCCTGACTGCGAGAATTTCGCCTTATTGTAGTCGCCTGTAGTAAGGTAGGTACTCTTACTTCGGCTGTCTTGCCAGAGCATTTGATAACTTCGGGTCTCTGACCGCATACGAAGGCCTTTAATAACGATCTATTCGAGCCATGAAGGTACCTGCTATGTTCGTATAAAAATACAGGTAACTCCTCTAGTGAACTAAGGGCGACAATTAAATAAGACTACCGACATTGATAGCTTATGTGGCTTGTTACTTGAAGCCTCAAAATTTCTGATACGCAGTCGTCTTACCAGCATGCATGAAAGGAAATATGAAGGGAGCTGAAAGGTCTAGACAGAGGAAGTTTTGGATACTTCAAGTATAAAAACTGGCATGGGGTAGACGGTATTTCTCCAATTTTCTGCTAATGAGTGTGGGAGCATCAAATCTCTCTAGCTGGAAACACCAAGCGGCGATCAGGCAGTTTCAGCAATCCACAGTCACACATCTCATGTGCGACCAAAGCTTATTTCTATCAACATCTCTGCAAACTGCCGGTCTACTGGAGCGTAGGACTGGAACTTTCGCATCAGGCTTCTTCATCGGTTCTGCTGGTTCGAAACCTCGCTATAGTACCAATAGTACTCTTAAAGGTAGACGCGACGTGACGGCCCACACCAAGGGTGCCTCCATTAAGCGGCCGTGTCACTAGCACTGGCATACATCGCACAGTACACGGGTATCCCTTACATTTTGCTTCCGTGGACATTTGGTCGACTGCCACAGTCGCTGGGGGGTAGTATTGTTTGGCCAAAGAATGATTTTCAAGGAATCTACTGCAGAAAAGGCACCAAGATGGTGCTTTGAAATATGACGCATAATTAAGGAGGCAGGTTGAACATTTAAGAGAGCAAGGTGCTGCAGTCCTAAACCACGCTACACGCTTATCGTAATCATTCTTTTCTTCGTCAACGACGTTCATTTGTTCAGGGCATAAACGATGAATTTTTGTGAAGATTGGTCAAATTGGGAAGACTGCTATAATCGCCTTGAATATTCCTCAACTCTGTCGTGACTGACCTCTAGTGTGCTACCCTCAACTGGAAGACGAAAGCAGCTCAAAGCGCAAGCGCTCGTGTCCCGAGGAACACGCGCTCGCAGAAGAAAGCTCGCATCGGGAGAAGCTGGTCGAATCTCTGTGATATCCTGAGACCTTTCCGCCTTCCCCCTCTCGAGCCAGCAAGATGGCGAAAAGCTTATCAATGGGTAGTACCTCGCCGCAAGCATCGTCCTTGCTGCTGGCGGGTTTCGTGGCCTCAGAAACTCACAAGACCGTCCAGGAGAACGTCTACGCCATCTTGGGCCACGGCGGATTCCAGCGGCGCGTCCTCTTCACCGGCATGCTGTCCGTGGTGGTGCTTCTGCAGCAAGCTGTGGCAGGCCGGCTCTTCGCCCGAGACGTCCGCCACTGGTGCGCCCCGCCAACTGACCTGCTTGACACACCAGCGGACGTATGGAGGAACGTGGCCATTCCATTGGGCGCCGACGGCAAACCCAGCTCGTGTGACGTCTACGCCCCTCCGTTGCCGCTGGTAAGCAGCAAGTCTTACGTAAAATGTAATTTGAGTTAGCCTTCCCACAGGATCAGAAAAAAACGTAATGAAGAATTAAGGAGCCTCACAGGGTTCACTCTTTAGGGCGAAACAAGGACGGCGCAGTTCTGACGTCACTCTATTCGTCTACAACCAAAAAATTATTTTTTTTAGAGATTAGGCCTCCTCATTAGGCTAGCTATTGTGAAGGCCCGCCCGCCCTATGTGCCGAGTGTTCAGCGACCTAAGACAATTGCGGGAGGGCCTCAAACAACACACTGCATATTGTACCATAGTGTAGAATAGGCAATATCGCTAGCGCTCTCACGCTCTTAACTCAGGATGAAGCAGCATTTTCAAGCGAACAGCAGACAGCTTTCAACGAGCAACGACACCGTCTCCATGCTCCCCCGAGACTCGCATATTTCGACGACGATACTGACACAGAGGCGCACACAGATGCAAGCAACGTCGGCCTCGGCGCTGTCCTCGTTCAACGGCAAGACGGCGTCGACAGGGTGGTCGCCTACGCCAACCGCGCCCTTTCGACACTGTGTCGAACTACTCTACCACAGAAAAAGAATGTTTGACGCCGCTAAGTTTCGACCGTATACCTGTATGGAAGACCATTTCATGCCGTCACCGATCATCATTCCTTGTGTTGGTTGAAGAAGTTAAACCTTTGCGGCCGCTTAGCTCGTTGGGCATTACGATTACAAGAATTTGATTTTGCTACCCCTTACAAGTCCGATCGAAAGCCCACAGACGCCGATAGCCTGTCAAGCGCACCCATCAAACCCCCTCCGCAAGACACCGCGAACGACGATAGCGTCCTCGGAGCAGTTAGCCTGCTCATCCCTCATGTCCAGACAGTGCGCCGTCCCCGAGCTGCGACAGCTTATCAGTCATCTCGAGAGGGGCACTCGGTTATGCCCCGGAACCTACCTCGTGGACTTTCTGTGTCCGGAGTGGTGTTCTTTACAAAAAGAATTCTGCGTTCAATGCGAAAACACACGTGCTCGTCGTACCATCTGATCTACGAGATGAAGTCCTTCTTGCATGTCATGACGAACCGACATCCGGCCATCTTGGTTACACGCGGTCTCTCTCTATAATCCGTCAAAATTATTACTGACCACAGCTTGTGTCCACAGTCAATCATTTCGTACGAACGTGCCGGCAATGTCAACAGCGTAAGAAACCTGCGCTTCCATCTCCCGGCATGATTCAGTCCATCGAGCCCCTACAAATACCATTCGACAAAATGAGTATAGACTTCCTTGGGCCCTTTCCTCCGTCATCGACCGGCCACAAGTGGATCATAGTTGCACGGACTACTTAACTCGCTTCGTCGAGACGAAGGCCCTTGCCCTCGGTACCGCTGCCGAAGTGGCTGAGTTCTTTATGCTTGACATCGTTCTTCAACATGGCGCCCCGTTGCCCATCAGCACTGACCAGGGAAAGACATTCACCGCTCAGCTCTTATGAGATGTCCTGATGCTGAGCCATACTGAACATCGATTTATTGATTGAAGACATTATTGGAGGTGCCCACTCCCCCACTCAGGTACGCAGACCGAATAGGGGGCTAGGAATCCGCGACTAGAAGCGCGCAAGAGTATACGCTGATTCTTCGCGGCCTCAGTCGTCAGGCGGACGACTTCTTTTTGGGTCTCAAGGTTTTCGCTTTGTAGAAGGGACTCCAAAGCTTCTGATTATCTTGAATGTTGGCCATTGCCCCAAGAGAGAAGGGGCATTGCCCTATTATGTGGTCTATAGTGTACCTCTCTCCGTAGCGTTTACAGTTTTCGTGTGCTCTGTCCTCTATCTTTAAGTGGCGCAGCCTACTGTCTTCGGGTAATTTCCGGCCTGTAGTCTGCGAAGATTTCTTGGCCCCTTCGTTCTATAGCTCTTTATGTGGAATGGAAAATGTTTTTCTGTTTAGTTTGTATATTCAGTGATCTCGTGGCAGGTGTTTAACCTTTCCTCGATTTCTAGGTTGTCTACCTGCTCGGCGTTTTTCCGGTGGTAGATAGGCGAGCGCGTGAGCGGCATCGTTTCCAGACACCGATTCGTGGCCTGGGGTCCATTTTATTGTGATCCTCCGTGAGATCTCCATAGATTCGAGAAAATTTTCTTAGCCGCGGCTGATACTTTTCCTTTTGTCAAGTTACAAATGGCTGTTTTGTTGTCACTTAAATCACTTTAGCTTGTGTGCCGACGCAGGCTAGCGCAATTGCTACCTCTTCTGCGATTACCGTATTTCTTGTTTTTATCGATGCCGTGGGCTTCGGTTCCGTCCACCACTGCCGCGACGGCAGTACCGATTTCCCGGTGGTTGCGTCAGTGTACGCCACGGAATTCGGGTCAAGCTTGCTCATCTCCTTTTCGATGGCTCTGGCTCTGTCTTTCCTTCTCTCATTGTTGTGAATGGGGCTCATGTTTCGTGGCATGGGTGGGATGTATAGGTCGGTTCTACAGTTTTGGCTCAGGCTTGTCTTGGGGTTCGTTCCTCTGTCGTGCTGGAGCCCGACCAATTCTAGAATTTGCCTTCCCGTTTCGGATTGACTGAGTTTCTCCATTTGCGCTATTCTTGTGGCTTCCATTATTTCCTTCCATTAGTTGTGTATCCCAATTTCCAGCAGTCTGGTCGGGGAGGTGCCGCAGGGAAGGCTGAGTGCGGCTTTTATGCTCTTCCTTATTACGACGTCTATTTGTTCCCTTTCCTTCGCTCTCAGGTTTAGATGGGATGTTGTATATCCTACCCTACTGATGATATAAGCCTCTACTTATCTTAGCATGCTCTTTTCTTTGAGTCCCCTGTTTTTGATAGATGCCCTTCTGATTAAACCCGTTACTTGAGCAACGTAATTCTGTAGTTTTGCTGTTAGGTACCCGTTTCTGTCGTCTGCATAGATGAGTTCAACGATCCTAATCTGATTAACCTGGACACTTTTTGACAATCTACTGTGGTTTCGAAGCTTATTGGCTCTCCTTTTTGTTCGTGCAGATTAGTAGCTCCAATTACTGAACATAGAAGCACTACCGCCTACCACCCGCAAACGAAAGACCTAATAAGACCGTGACAGACATGATTTCAATGTACGTCGATGGTGAGCACAAGACGTGGACAAAACACTGCCTTACATCACCTTCGCTTACAATACCGCGAGGCAGTAAACAACACGTTTTACCCCGTTCCGTCTCGTGTACGGTAGGGAGGTGCGCATGATGTTAGACGCCATGCTAACATGCGTTGACGACGACATCACCTCCAACGCTGGCTAATTCATGGAACAAACAAGTCAGCTAGTCCGCTTGCACGTCAAGGGACAACAAGCTGCCAATACCCGACATTACAACCTTCGCCACGAGGACGTGCACTACGAAGCGGGTGACCAGGTGTGGATGTGGACCCTTTGCGTCGTAAGGGCCTGTGTGAAAAGCTCCTGCATCGGTATTTCGACTCGTACAATGTGCTCCACCGCCTAAGCAACGTGAACTACGAAGTTGTGCCTGACGGAACTACAACAGCGGCCCGAAGTCGTGCACGTGGTGAGGCTCAAGCCTTACTTTTTGCGGGACTGAGAGTCATCGACGCTGTGTTTACCAGCTCTCCGTGTACCATCTTGCCCAGGCTGTGTAATGCTTCTTTGTGCAGGGATTGTGTGGTTCTTTTTTCTGTTTCTTTTTTTTTATACATAACTATTTTCGCATCGAGGCGACGCTTACTTTTTTTAGGGGGAGAATAATGTCACATGCCTAGCACCGCGCGGACTCGGCGCTGAGCCGCAACGACGACGATGTGGTTATTGGCGCGTGGAGAGCGCTTGGGTGGTGGTGGTGAACTCTTTTTATTGCGCCCAAAAACAGGGGACCAGCCAAATGACCAGTTGCGCTGACTTAGAGGAGGTCGGCGGGGATCCTTTGGGATGCCGCGGCCTCCACCGCGCGCTGGATAAGCCAGCGTTGGTCTGCTGGCTCGGAAGTACACAGGAGAGGCTCCCACGTCTCTGGGGTGTTTGAGTTGTCTGTGTTGTAATGTGTACAAGTCCACACCATGTATATGAGTGTGGCCGGAGTTGAGCAGTGTTTACACATGGGGACTATCTGATCCGGAAAGATCCTGCTTTATAAGAGGGGGTGTGGGAAGCTGCCAGTTTGTAATGTGCGCCATTGGACGGCCTCGCGTCTTGTTAGATCGCGGTGTGCGGGAGGATATGTGAACCTTTGGAGTCGGTAGTGCTGGAGTATGTCCGTGTAAGTGGTGAGTAGAGAAGCGCGTGAGATATTAGTGTCAGCGGAAGCAGGGTGGCTGATCATACTCTCGGCTCGGCAGCTGAGATCTCAAGCGAGAGTGTGTGCCTGGGCGTTTCCGCTGAGCGACTCGTCCAAGTCACTGTACTCGAACCGAACCTTGTTCGAAGATTGGCGGAACGCTTCGTGGGTCTGCCTGCCCATCGCTCTGCGTACCCACAGCGCCTGCCCGTACATCTGACGCTCTTGGATCGTGACAATATCTTATTTTTTTTTTAACCTACCTAGCTGTTCTTCCTGTCGCTCACCTCCTTTTTTTTTTTACCAGTACACGCACATTTGATTGGACCCATAGCCTTTACAGCTAGTGATGGGTCCAAATGAAAAACAAGCACAATATTACTGGCAGACCATATATGTTCGGTTGCATCACAACGAAATCAGTTGGAAGGAAAAAACTTCTAAATTAACGCACACAAACTGCTTCATTTCTACATTTCCATGGAAATTAGGTAGTGTTTTAAAGATGCCGAAAAGTTATTTTCTTTTTTCACTTCATTTGGGACTTCATTCCACACATGGGCTCGGATATATTCTAGGAGTCTCTGGCAGTAAGTTTTATAACAAGGTGATCGATTGTTAGTTGCAGCTGTTGTTTGTTTCATTGTATAATGTAAATAAACTACGGGGCAAGGGGTTGCTAGATCTTATTATAGTATTTACTATTTCAGCTATCTTCCGTTTATATGCCATTGATAGCGGTAGGATACGAAGCTGCTGAAAAAGTGGCCTACTGGGGTAATATGTACTGTTTAAATAAGTTATTATACGAATAGCTCGTTTTTGAAGGTGAGAAACAGGATTTAGGTATGTTTTATATGTACTGCCATGTTTCTAGACAATAGAATAATTGGCGATGCACAAATGCGAAATACAGAACGCGTAACATTGGAAGACCAAAGCAGTCCCTGGTCCTTAGTAAAACATGACAATCATAGACTAATTTAGAGCAAATATTAATAATTTGTTATTTCCAGTCCATATCAGACGCGAACAGGACACCAATATACTTGCATTGGGGAACCCTCAGCAGATTAGTGTTGTCAATAGTTAGTGATATGCGTTCTTAGTATGGGTTCTTTCTGCGCGAGTGAAACACGGTGTACTTTATTTTCTCAGTATTAAGGGTTAGCCGATTACTTTTATACCAGTGTGAAAGTTATCATTAATTATACATTTAAGTACCTCTAAATTATCCCCTGTAAAAAGTAATGTATGTCATCGGCATATATTATAGCTTTTGAATATTTCAGCGTTGATGGAAGGTCATTAATATACAGTGAAAAGAACAACAGTCCAAGCATGGGACCCTGCGGCACACCTAGATTAATGCTTTGCGGTAGTGAGGTTAAACTGTTTACAACAACATATTGTTTCTGTCCTTAAAGATAACTCCTATTTAGATCACAAATTTTCCGTCTTAAACTGAAGGCTTCCAATTTCTGTTGTAGTATTGTGTGATCAACTGTACCGAAAGCTTTTGATATGTCTAAGTATACTACTATGGCCAGTTTATTATGCAGAGCAGTACTTATCAGTTTTGTAAGAACAAGAACTGCGGCTGACGTTGACCTTCGGCGCCTGAAGCTGTGCTGATATTGATAATGTTACATGTATTTGGAAAATATTGTATACGTTTACAAAGTAACTTTTCTAAAACTTTGTTATTTGCATTTAACACCGATATTGGTCTGTGGTTTTGCCAGTCAGATCGTTCTCCGCCTTTATAGATACGTATAACATTTGCAGCCTTCAGTTCGTCAGGATATATTCCATTTACCAATTAATGGTTAAAGATATGTAGCAGATGCATAGATTGCTAGTATATCAGTCGTTTTTTATCAGTCTAACGACTACCTCCTCTACCGCTTCTTGCTATCCCTGTATTTCCGCTGCCCAAGTTCAGGTGCTTCACTTATTGGATAACAGATACCGGTGATGGCAAATATATTTTGCGTCCCATTTTAATTATTTGTAATAAATAACTACTTACTAATAGGAGGCCAGTGGGCTACCGTAGACCAAAAGCCATCTTTATTCCTTTTGAGAACAATTTCGAAAGCTTCCCCACAAAGTAGCCATTAGTGGCATGCACTATAAACGGGGCAGTTATTTCCTTGTGACGCATGTGTGGCTCCGAGAGCAGGCCAACCTCGACAACAAAACGTCACCTACGTGGCTGTCCTGGACAGTATTTCCCTTGGTCACTATAAGGTCCGCGCGGTAATTTTGATGCAATGAATCCGCCAATAAGGACGTCGTAACGTCAGGAGGTAGTCGCTCATATAGGAGCCTCTTGAAAGCTGGGTCACTAAACACGATATATGCTGCACCCTACCGCAGCCAGAAGACTACGAGGACCGTAGAGTGGTGCGCTGCCATCGCTGGCAGTACGAAACTTCCCGCAAAGATGACAGCATCGTGAGCCGGTGGAACTTGGTGTGCGACAAAGCCTGGCTCCTCACGTTCTCCAAGGCCACGTACATGCTTGGCGCCGCACTTTGCGTTCCCTTCGCCGGAATCGTGTCTGATAGGGTGGGCCGACGACCCGTGATCCTGGCTAACGTGACGGCGTTGCTGGCCTTCAGCATAGGGTGTGCTCTCTCGCAGACGTTTGCTATGTTCCTCGTCACCCGGTTTTTCGTGTCGGCCAGCAGCTGTTCACTGCAGGTTCTCATATTCATCCTCCTCTACGAGGTGACCGGCAGCGACCGTCGAGCCCTCTATGGCGTCCTGGATACGGCCGTTGGCACAACGGTGGTGGAGCCCATCATAGACCTGCTGGCCATGCAGCACCCCCGCTGGGCACTCGCTCACATGTTTTTGATCCTGTCCACTATCTTGTTGGCTATCTGGTGCTACCTGCTCGAAGAGTCTCCGAGTTGGCTACTGGCTATGTCGAAAACGCGGGCGGCAGAGCAGGTCATCTTGATGGTCGCCGAGCAGAACGGCGTTGACCTCGTGAAGGCACGCGCCACGATCCAGGCCCTTTATGAGCAGATCAGGAAGCAGGTGCCGTCGACCAATATGAGTTCCTTCAGCGAACTCCCTGCCACGAACACCTTTTTCCGCCGCGTGTTTTCCGTAGTGCTTTGCTGGTTCAGCGTCAACTTCACCTACTACGGCCTGATACTACAAGACGTCGATAGCAATGTGATCTGGGAGGTCACCCGAGTCGTTCTGCAAGTCCTGCTGTACGCTGCCATCTGGCGATTTCTGCAGAGCCGCGGCCAACGCGAGACGTTCTCCATCATGCTCACCCTACTGTGCGCCTTCACCACCTTGAAAATGTCGGTGCATTTCGCCGGTATAACTCCGCTTTTCCCACTGGCGGAGGCGACTGTGAAGAGTGTGTCCTCGGCGACGCTCAGCGTCAACTACGGATACACGGCCGAGGTTTTCCCCACCGTCATTCGGAGCGTGGGCCTATCAATTTCGTTCTCCGTGGGCCGCCTCGGTGTCCTCGCTGTTGGTGGTCTGATGGCCTTCTCCGACCAGGAAAGCGCGGTTTATATTAGCCTGCTGATGATGCTGTTGATCCTGCTGAGCGCGGTGGCCATCCAGTGGCTACCGGAGATCTTTGTAAAGAAGCGCAAGCAAGAAGTAAAGCCGGCCGCCATTACTGAGGAACAGCGCAAGGCGGCCATGCAGGCATCCCTGTCACCAGGTGCCATGTCTCCTGCCCGTGACAGGAGATCTCCCCCGCGCCGCGCGCGCAAGGTCAAGTCGCCAGTCAAGTCACCAAGCAGGTCACTGGTCAAGTCGCCAGTCAAGTCGCCAGTCATGTCGCCGATGGCCAATGTTGCTACGGGGACTCGATCGCCGCCTATTGCGGGGAAGGCGTCTCGTCGTACTAAGAGTCCTTGACTTTGAACGTGTGTACGTGTGCGTTGTCTTGTTCCCATAGCAAGGTTTCCATGTGTAATCACTTGAATTTTATGCGTCATTGGTGTGTAATGGTTATTAAGTTTTTCATCGTTTCATACGTTTAGCGCCATATATAGTTTGCGTTTAGTGAGTGGCATGTAACGTTTGAAAATAACGTGTGGCTCCACCGTTGAATTAGAAACTGATATTTCTTGGGACATGGAGCTGTTACTAACCCTTTAGACTCTGTGAAGGCTGTGACCCGATGTTTTAACTTGCCGCCATTGAAGGCGAGAAACTTTGCCAGCATATGTGAATAGTTCTTGTGTTTACCTTGGGTACAGTGTTGAAGTCAGTTTCGTGGATATTAGCTTCTGGACTCGCGACCCAAATTACGATCCACTTCGTTGAAGGGCTATACGAGAAAAAGTATTTTCATGGTACTTCCATTCGGCGTACCTTAGATTTGAACAGCACAAAATTAAACAATGTGCGTCCTTCATCCGTGGCCGTTTTCCTGATCGGCGTTACTGGCCTTATAGCTCTAAATTAACCAGCGACACATCAACTCTACGCTGTTAACTGCCAAAATGTCCTTCGTCGCTATCGACCTCTACATACCACTACCCTGCT
This sequence comes from Amblyomma maculatum, assembly GCF_055883805.1. Taxonomy (NCBI): domain Eukaryota; kingdom Metazoa; phylum Arthropoda; class Arachnida; order Ixodida; family Ixodidae; genus Amblyomma; species Amblyomma maculatum. Next base: position 94,170,319 of record NC_139346.1, on the reverse strand, counting down.
ACCTTTGCACGCTGCTGCGAAGTGGTTCCCACGAAACACAAAAAGAGCTAATTGACATCTAGAATATGTCTAGGCCAAGAAATGGGCACTTCTAAAAGAAGACTCATTTGAGACGTTCTGTAGACCCAAGAGCTACAAGCCTTCCTGTAGCTCCGATTTAGCTCTGCTAACGCTACGCCAGTAGAAGTCTTGAAAACTTCTTGCCTAGAAAATTTTTATACTTGTTCTAGACATTGCTTCTAGCTGTAGCTCTGCTATAGCTGTGCTAGTAGACATCTTTAAACCCTCTTGGCCAGACCGTTTCTATTCTTGTTTTAGATGTGTAACGATTTGCAGTTTGTGCTCATTGTGGTCACAGTGCTCTGCTTTGAGAGCATTTTTTTTCTCCTAAATTTAATGAAATGACACAGTTAACTGGGGAGAAGGCGAATTGATGAAGGCTTGCACTTTGTACAACACAATAAGACACAGCTAGAGATGGCGCAAATTCAGTTGGGCTGAAGAGAATTAAAATTTTATTTTTTTTTTAGAATTTTCAATTTTACTCCTTTACCACCCCACCGATTATGTGCAATCTCTAGCTGTTTCTTATAGTGCTGTAGAAAATGCAAGCCTTCAACAATTCACCCTCTCCCCAGTTAACTGTAATTTAAAATTTAGAAAAAAAAATGCTCTCAAAGCAGACTATTGTGTGATTTCACATGCAGAATTCAGAACAATGAGCACGAACTACAAGTCGCTACACTCAATAGTGAATGCACATGCTGAATGTATGAAGAACACATGCTTCTCCAGTCCGAATTTTTATTGCACTCCACCTACAAAAGTAAAAGCAATCAGCAAATAAAGTTGTTGACAATATGGATTTGAGAAGCCTTTTTTGAAGGTTCTTCTGCAAAAGTAAATTCCAAACAACCTGTACTGGCAAAAAACATTTAAGTTACAGGCATGCATGCAAATGCACTGGTGTAAACTCACTGGAACCATCCGCGCAGAAGGTTCTGCATAAAAATATTTTTTATAACTTGCATAGATATATAAAATCATAATGCACACTGAAGGCATTGGCTGATGAGCTAAATTCAATGGCATATCGTAAGCTCCAGGTTCTGCCTTTTCCAGGGGTCTTTAAGACAGACAAAATTCCAGCAACCTGCAAAGACACAAAAAAAGCTCAAAATAATCAAACGAGCCAAAGGCAGTGGCAGTTGAGCTACGTGCCTGAGTTTTGTGGGGTTTTTAAGAAAAGAAGAATATGCACAGAGAAAGGAAACACCAAAATACGGTGATACCAATAGCATCTATTCAAAATGCCCGGACCTACCATGAAAGCCATTGAAATCATTCACCTAGTAGGCCATGCATGAAAAAAAATCCCTTATAGCTCGCACCACAAAACGAGGTCGAGGCAGTGGCCTTATGCTTCGGGCATTGACCTACCGTGAACTTAAAGAACAATCTTTTCTGGTGTGTTTAGAGAAGAAAGTTTTATTCACCCTGTACATACACAGAAAAACTTAAAGTGAGCTGAGGTTACTGATTTGAAAACGCTACGGTGCAAAGATGACAACAAAAACGAATAAGACACCATATGCGCACAACTTCCAACTATTTATTGGAAGAAACCACGAATATTCTACACCTGATGCCAGTGAAGTGCCGAAATGTTTTCAAAAAGACTCGTATAATTTCACATCTTCAACACGATCATTAGCAACAAAATAACTCCTCAAGATTCTACATTTGCTACCGCACATACTTAATTAGCACGCATCAGTGAAGTTAACAAAGCCAATACAATACAGCTAAGTTGCTTGTTGGGCGAGTTGGTGGGACAGTACGTTAAAACAGCGCTAGAAACATGGACAGATAGAAAGACAAACACGCATTGCTATCTACCCGTGTTTCTAGCGCTCTAGTCAGACGCATCTGCGGTTCAACTTCGGCGCGCTGCATTCACCATACAAGAGAAGTGGAAAGTTACTTACTGTTGAGAAATATGAGCTCCATATCACAGCACAGCAGTGGTTGTAAAATACAGCGCGGGAAAGCTGCAAAATCAGCGTAACTGTCCAAGCGCGGGAAACAAAGACAGCACACCGAACACACACCATCGAGAGCACGTTGAGCAACCGTTGAGCATGTCGAAAGACTAGGAAAGATGAGTTGAATGATTGGTGCGCGCGGGTAGCAAGCAGTCGCTAGCGACTGCAATGCCAAAATGCTAATAAAGCAATGACTGCCTACAAATCCCAACTATTACAAAAACAATTATGAGTTTATTTTATTTTGTTTTTCAATTTAACCTTATGCTTTGCAAAGAAACAAGAAACAAAAACCTGAAATAATAAAGCAATGTTGACAAATCGTAAACTGCATCGGCATCGAGCAGAGCGCCACCACGCAGCAGGCTTCAGCGTGCGGAACGATGTTTGTGCGTACTATAGTGCCTAGAATAGTGCGTACGATCGGCTCTCCTGCTGACTGTTCTCTTGCCCAAGCAACAAACATTATTTGCTCTGCATTTTCCGGCAGTGCGGTGAATTTCTCGTGCTCCCAAGCAAGCCGGAGTAGAAGTATGTCATTCGCGTGCCTCCCGTATTCTTACAGTACCCGTATGCTACCCCAGTGCGGCCTTACGAGCGGCAATACGGTGGTTTTCTGGTGTTGGCCAGGCAAGCTGGAATGAAGAGGCATTCGCAGCATAAAAAAGTGTTGTCATTCGCGTGCCTTCCCTCGTCTTTCAGGACCGGTGTGCAACCCAGTGCAGCCTTACGAGCGGTAGGTTAGCTGGACCGTAAATGACGGGGCATTGGTTCCCGCTAGAACGAACCGCAGTTTCAAAGTTCGAGGTTATTTTAAAGCGGTCTGTTACCTTCTGTTCCCGATTATCAAATAATCAAGTTGAGACATTGGAGTAATGCAAAGCTGTCTAACAATTTTTGTGCCGTAATTATTGCTTGGTTCCGTGGCTGCAATAAACCATGCGTAGAAAATGTTCGCTGTGATTTGTGAACATTCTTTGAATAGGGATTCAACATTCTGAACAGGGGAAAAATGGAGTATTTTTGTGGACTTTTAGAAGTTAGTAAACCCTTTCTACAATAGTATTTGTGAAAAGTTTCTGAATAAACATCGCTGAGAGGTCTTTGGAAAAATATCTAATTGATGTCTCCAAAAAACATATCTGAGACGTCTTTGAAAAGGCGTCTTAGTATAGACGTGCTAACGAAGTTTTCCAGGAAACTTCTTTCCGTCGACGTCTCTGAGAGGTTTTGTTCTAGAACAAGATGTTTGTAGCCTTCCAGAGCTGTTTAAAGAAGTTTATTAGACGTTATGTGTTTCGTGGGTTCGGCCTTTCTGCACCTCATGGACATTTTCTTCAAGGTCGGACAAGGCCGTTCTTTCGCGTTCATGGTTCTCGCTTTATTTTGGACGGCTCGCCATCGACGGAAGTTCCCATTCTTCTTTTAGGCTTACTGCCATATATAGGTGCGACGGTGCACCTTCGCAACGTGAACTTAGCTGTTGCTTGCAGCTGATCCCTCTGCTTTCATCTGATGTTTTGCAGCCTCGTGACAAACTTTCACAACTCTCGCTGGTTGGGACATATCGAGCTTTAGGATGTCCGCTCGCGCTCTCTCGTACTGAATTCCATTAACGATCTGGTCGCGGATCAATTTGTCTAGTTTGTTCTCGAATCCGCGCGCTTTCAATTTTAGGTCGGCCATTAGAAAATCATGGAACTGTTGTTCCTGGAGCTGTACTCGAGAGCGGAAGACTTATCACAAGTACATCCGTCATGACTTCAATAATATAGCGTGAACGTCGACCAAACTGCTGGTCAGCGCCTTATAACGTCGATAAGCGTGCAACACGGATAGAGATAGCGTCGTCTGCTAAGCTCTTCCGTTCACGAGGGCGCAAACCCTGCCACAATATCTGTCCTTGAAAACCCGATTGACAGCAGAGAGTATGCGCATGAATAAGATGTGAGAGACGTAATTCTTCTTTTTTTCCTATTACAAGAGGCCGCGCTGGCGCAAGTAGTTAAGATAGGAAAAAATAAAAGGAAGGATATGCAGAAGCATGTGGAAAGCGTTGCCTGGAATGTGAGTGAGTGAGTGAAAAACTTTATTAAGTATATTTAAGGGAGGGGGATGTGTAGGTGGGGTCCCTAGTCCGGGACTCCAGCGGCTGCCGCTGCTACCCGCGCACGTGTCACGAGGGCCCGTTGGGCCTCTAGTCCAGAGCTGGATAGGGCAGCCTCCCACCCCTCAATTGTTGGCACTGCATTCGGATCATCTGGAGGATTGTGTGGGCAGGTCCACACCATGTGGTGCAGGCCTGCCTTTTCCCCGCAATATTTGCATTTGGGGTCGCAGAACCCGGGGTGTATTGTGTTTAAACGGGCTGGTGTGTTATATGTACCTGTCTGTAGGCGTCGCCATCTAACTTCCTCCGCTTTAGAGAGCCCCTTGGCTGGGGGTGGATATTTTCTGCGAGAGAGTCTGCAGTGCTGTAACCTCTCCGCATACGTCGCCAGAGAGCCGGGATAGGGCGGTGTGGAGGATGGAGGCGAACATTCAGATTTGAGCAGCCCTCTGTGGGTGGGCTTCCAAAGTACCGTCGAGCGGCGCTGCTGCTCCTGGCAGGGAGCGCCATCTCTGACGGAAAAATAGAAACTGGGGATACGCGCTGCGGCACCACCTAAGCATCCGGTGCAAGTTTTCTGCTTTCGCTCGCTCGCTTCCGCGTACGTGCAGACGTCTCGCGCTGCTTTGTCGCACGGACAGAAAAGCACACACTGGACGCCGCCGGCTCAGCTCGCTTGCCTTCACGGCGTGCGCCGTGTGCGTTCTCTCGCACCAGCACGCGCCTTGACGCGCCCCCGCAGGCGCGTCACGACATGCCACCTGCATTCCGTCTTGATTGGGCAACTTGACGCGTATTTTTATATTTTTATAAAGGATACTTAATTATAGGCGGGAAACTTTTTATTCACGTCTGCACTGTAGAGCAGACGGGGATGAGTAAATATTGATTGTGAATGCGTCCCACGTTAGCAAAACGTAGGAAGTGCATCTCGAGGTAAGTCCGCTACGTAAATATATTGTCGCATATAATATGTTTAAAAACTGCTAAAGTATCATCAGTACTGTGAAATAAAGTGGCCCGCTCGTTGACCATCGTTTTAGCATGTAGCATGCGATCTATATACGGATTTGGTTTTTTATTATTACGAAGTTACCAAAAGAAATCTTGCACTAGAAGAATAAGTATATACTAGTCCGAAGGAGGTGTTTCTTCAAAGACAAGAACGCTAGCAATCTCATAAGCACATGCGTGCTCCGTGCGCTACACGCGACATAACTGGCTCGCTGGCTAGGAAGGCAGGTGAAATCCAAGCTTGTACTACATAGTGTTTTATTTCGGTTCTTATTAAATAGTTTTGCTTAATTTATGATAATATTTGGTTTGTAGTCACGAACCCTGTGTCGCGAATGGGGTGCTCCGTGCGAGTAGTGTCAGTCGAGCCATAGCTAGATCCCTTTTGTACTGCACTTCCGACATATCTTCGTTATTATTAACAATAATAATAATAATAATAATAATAATTGGTTCACTTATTGCCCAATTTGTAAATCTGTAAAATGCGCCTCAGCAAGGCATGTTTTCCAACCCCCCCCCCCCCCCCCCGAAAAAAAAGGCCTCGTTCCTAGATATTTTCTTAGTCAATCTAAAAATGAAAAGGCAGCTGTGGACACTTAGGGCACATTCACACATCAGTCTCGATCGCGGACGTCGCATCTGTTTATTTGGTTGCTTTCAGTGCGCTCACAAAGCAGGGAGAGAGTACAAAAAATCGGCAAAACTAGACACGCGGGGAGCGAAGAGTAAGATAATCTTCCATCCTCTTCACTATTTATGCATGGGGTTAAAGCACTGTACTTTTTTGATGCCTCTCCAAGCCGACTTTGTCAACTGTCAACATTTCTGAGTTTACGAAGAAAGGGGAAATTGGCTCTTTTGGTTTCCACAAAGAACGCGAGGCTTCTCAGAACGCTGTCATGCGGTTGGAAAACAGGTCTTGCGGACACGCTTCCAAAGGAATCTGCAATGTTTCACACGTGAGCCTCGTCTTTTGGCGCTTCGCCTACTATTGTGGCTTCCCATGAAACAATGCTACTTAGTACATCCGTTTCGCATGAGCGGAAGCGTTTTTGTATCGCCAAATAACCGCCAGGTGCAAAGCGATCGCCGCGCGTGCACAGGAAGCTACCGGAGCGTCTGCTCCGACGAAGCCCCATCGTTTCACATTTCGCCACCACGCCAGGAATGCGGCGCTGCAGTCGCGCGGCGAAACTTCAGCTTGGGTTCCCTTCCAAGCTAGCACGTGCGCTCTACTGGCCCACGTTTTTTCTGTTCTTGTTTTTGCGGAGATTGCGGTAGGACGTGCGTCCTCGTGATCGGAACAGCTTAGACGATACCTTTGCGCGTATGCGCGAACTCCCACCCTGTTGCACGCTTATCGTCGTTATAAGGCGCTGAGCAGCAGTTTGATCGACGATTGCACTATATTATTAAAAATCATGACTGCTGTACAATTCGTTATGATCCAGTAAAAAGTGCGCGTCGAAAGGGCTGATCACATGCGTGTCAAATTCTTGGTGTGGTCTTGCGTCTGTTGGTTCGCCGAGGTCAAAAGTGTTATGTCAAGAAGCAATGGAGGCCTCCGACGGTCAAAAATGCTATTTGCTTTTCGGGCGTTCTTTTAGATGTGTTGCTTTGCGGTACAGCGTGGCCGTCATTGCACCCGCCACCGCTTCTGTGGTGAACGGCGTCTGTTGCGACGCGCGTCTTTTTCTCCCTCTTCTTCTCTGTTTTCTCTTCTGTCCGCGTGAGGCAGAGAATGTGGCTCAGCTACAGAGCCAGTAGCAGGCCCGTGCGTTTTCTTTTCCTTTTTCTTACAGCCACAACAACAGCATGAAGTTTGCTTGAAGTCTCTCCATTGTTCCGCTGCATTAATGCCAGTGTAGTCCCCAGGTGGAGGAATCTTCTCCTTCGTTGAGGCATGTGTTGACGATGATGATGATGATGATGAAAACGTTTATTGAAAGCCACATTGGATTAGATTAAGGGAAGGCTGATTGGGTCCCTGGTCCGGGACACCGTTGGTAAAAGCCGCTGCCCGTGCTCTTTCGACGAGGGCTCGTTGTTCCTTGAGGTCCGAGCTGGACAGGGCCACCTTCCAGTCTTCCCACGTTGGCTGATTTATGTCAATACTGGTATTTTGTTGACAAGCCCATACTTAATGGTATAAGTTTGCCTTCTAGCCATAAAATTTGCTCTGCGCCGAAAAGGACTCGGGCTCAATGGCGTGAAGTGTTGCTGGATTATTAAATGACTGGACACACAAATAAAATACGAAAAAGAACAACGGCCAATTAACAACTAACCACTCGATTACAAATACACTTCTTCGTTTCGCGCACGCACGTTCGTATAGCTTTCATGCGTCCACTCTCCGTGCTGACGCACCGCTCACTGCTTCGCACATTTCTTCACACGCCCGCTCTCATTGTCGACGTACCGCTCGCACCAAAACATGGACGCTGTACTCGCTGCGCACTAGACTCATTCCAAAGAAAACGCCACAACCAAAACAAGGTAAACACGGACGGACGGCACGGCGCCAGCCACCGCTGCGCTGACCCGTCGGAGGCACGCTGCAGGTGGGGGTTGTAAGTTTACATGTTTCAAGGCGCACTCACGGGACGCTAACGTGCGGTTAAAGGTTCACACAGCCGCCACCCAGGCGGGAATTTCCGGCGAAATAAATCGCTAGCTTCGATAAACCTCTCCGCCAAGCTGTCCGAAGCGAGTTCAACGTTTGTGCCGCTCGCGCCACTCGCGTTGTTTATGCAGCCATCCGCCATCTTTCTCTGCGCGGTGTATTAATTGTGCATTTGCAGCTAAGTCTGTAACTAACCTTCCTCCGCCGGCTACTCCGGTCGACGACGGTTGCAGGCTCATTTGTTCTTACTATTTTCTTCTTGCGTGCACTCCTGACGGGGCACAATCAGGACGTCGCAACTAATTTGATAGCACTGGTTCAACACACTGAGATGAAACCGACCGTACTTGTACTACCTTACGAAGCGGGTTATGCCGCTGTCAGCGGTACGCCGACTACGCCTACCAAAGCGCCCGTTTAGGCATTGTTTACCTTGACCATCGAACGCTGACGCCGCTATCCGACACCGCGCCCAGCCAAGGCTGAAACGAACTTTCTCACGGCCGTCGCCGCAGCACACGAAACCGCGGAGCAAGATCACGTGAGGAGAGAGGGCGAGCCGTCTCTGACGTGTGTGTGACTGGTGTACGTGCCGGTACCAGGGTCCAGGGATTCAACCGTGGGAAGAACGATGTGAAGGTGTGAAATGTGAATACCGAGAGAGCCAGTCGAAGCTGGACCGAGCGATAGAACGGACACGCATCGCAACAGCGGAGTTCGCACAGGCGCGTTCTTCTTGCGGACTGACATCCACCTAATTTCCTAATGCGACCTCAATAAATCAGTTCTTCTTGTTAATTTGAGTGTCTGCTAACACCGCCATTGTCATAATGTTTTTTTTTTTTTAGTAACATCCTAGCTTCTTCAATAAAATATACCAACATGGTTTCAGGTCGAAGAAATCGTGAAGTCCAGGCGTCATGTAGAAACGATATTTTTGCGTACAATTGAAACAAATTGAACTCGTAATGGGTTAATTCCATTATCCTGCCTCACACCATGCATTGCTAGTTCAATAAACAAAACAATACAGCATCAAATTTGTTTAATTAGAGTTCTCTAGGAAAGCGCACGTAATACATTTTAAAAGGTGCATTTTCAGCAGTCCACACAGATTGCCTCAATATCCCATACTAAGGTCTTTCCTATTTTGTTTCGCAATAAAATTACCTCAATAAATATTCGTACGATATGGAGTTCTATATGCCGGTGCTTCAGCTGTGGTGCAATAAATGAGGCAATGCCAAAAAATTACGTCAAGTATCTAGAACATGACCTGTAATACCTCGCCAGGCACTTAATATAAATGTGATACGATAGTTTTGTAGGCAACACGAAACAGAAGCAAGTAAAGCAGAAATTTCGGCGAGCTGTAAAGTATTCATTCCGCTCAAAGTTCAGCAAGCCGGTTTGTTTTGTCACCTTTGTTTCTTGCACTGCAAGCGCAACACATTAAATCGTGGCGGGATCGTGGCTTTCAGCAGTTTACAGACTATTAATGCTTGCTTCCATCGCTGCATTCAATTTTAATTTAATTCCCTGCACTTTCTCAACATTTGCGAGAGCGAAGAATGTAGTACTCGCCTTTTTTTTACGTGGTTTTTGACATGCATGTCGATTTTTATTTTTGCGTGTCGTTTTTGGTTCCTCATATTGCTTCGATATATGCGAACGGACAGGTTCATGAGAATTGCTTAATTTGAAAGCGTTACTCGCACCAGTATTCAAAAACACCGTAATTACAGAAAACAAATTTTGTTCCGTGCCCTCTTTTTCTGCAGTAATTAGGGAAGAACGAGTAAACATTGTTTCTAAACGTTCTGCGAAAGTCCGTGATGATTCTCTTTCCGCGATATGTCATTCGTCAAATATTCTTCATAAAGGCGGGGACACATGTCCGAAAAGCGAGTGCGATCTGCTCCGGCGCGCCGCGTCCGGACGAGTCCGATCCGGCAAACCGGCGCTCGCCGCCCGCGTCCAACCGGGCAGATGTCTCCGGCAGTCCGCATGCGAAGCGTGGCGAAGCGACGCTCCGGCGGGTGGCTGCAGCCAATGCGAGCGCGGACAGCGGCGACGTCACGGTGACGTAGGGGGATGTGCGGTGGAGCGCCTCTGTCACAAGCTGCCTCACCTATTATACAGCGGAAGATGCGGGAGCTTATGGCTGGAATATAGAGCGAAATTCACGGGACTCCGTCGCTCCTCTGGACAAGATTCGACAAGCCGATGGGGCAGTGACCGCCTGTCCTTGACGCGGCTGCTGCATAGTCGGCCGAGGGTATAAAACAACCGACAGCAGCACGCCCTCACCAGTGCGTTTGGGAAGATTCAAACTTCCGGCCACTCCGCGGTGCTCCGAAAGCGTATTGTGTTCTTCGGGCCCGCGATCGACGCATCGTCCTCTGCACCTGTACGGCCGCCGCTACCGAGCAACACAGCCTTCGACGCCTCAGCAAACAAGAAGACGTGAGAATTTCATTCGCCACGGACTGTTGTTCAATCGAACATTATTTTCGCTTTGTTAACTTTTGACCTGACTTAGTAGTATTTTACGCTGTGTTCTTATGTAACTTTTGCTCATACTTATAATATCTGAAATACCTGCTTTATTATCTTTATAGTCTTCATATTTTTATCACAGTGTTTTGTTCATTGTCGGGTTATTTTTTTTTCTCTTATCATTTATTTCTTCGTCTTTATCAATATCTTGTCGTGGCGTTGTATTCTCTTTCATTGTACTCTATTATTATCAGTGTAATTTTGGTCTGCTATTTATAAACCTTCAATTGTTTGTAAAAGAAAGTGCCCTATTTGTACTTATTCCTCAATCACACACCGACACACGTGCTTCACGGGTTGACCGGCCTAACTTTTAAATGTGTTCACAACCCTCATAGAGGAACGACGGGAAATCGTAAAGGGGATCCCGCACCTCTTTTGACCGTAAAGGCGGGGGTTTGTGACATAATTGGCGTCCGCGACGGGACTGGTCAACCAAGTGTCGGTGAGGGAGAGAGGAGTAGGTGCAATTTTTTTGTGTTGTATCCTAGCACTGCATAACGCTTTCCACCTAACATGGCTGATGCAGAGTTAGAACGGCTTGTTGAGTATGGCCGAACTTTTGGCTTTGAGGGTCAAGAGCTGCTCAAATGGGTAGATCAGGAGCGAGCTCGTCGCAGAGAAGAACGCAATGAGGAACGTACGCGGCGGAAAGAGGAGGCAGAACTAGAATCTAAACTCCGGATGGCGGAGATGGAGAAAGAAAAGGAGTTACGGATGGCGGAGATGGAGAAAGAAAAGGAAATAGAGTCGCAGAAAGCCCAACTCCGGATAGCGGAGATGGAAAAAGAAAAGGAGTTACTGATGCTCCGACGAGACCTACCTAATAATCCGGCAACTGACGCTAACAGCACCGGAGAGTCAAGGTCAGAAACGGGGGAGAGTCAAGCTGCTCGGCCCGAACGCATAAGCCCGCACAAGCTGATGCCGGTTTTTAATGAGGGCAGGGACGACCTTGACGCTTGCCTCATGCGTTTCGAGCGCGTCGCTGAGAGTCAGAATTGGCCTCGCGACCAGTGGGCTACAGCCCTTAGTCTATGTTTAAGCGGCGAAGCGCTCAGCGTTTTTAGTCGCATGTCTGCGTCCGAGTGCTTGGACTACAACAAGCTCCGGCAGGCACTCATGATTCGCTTCCGTATGACAGAGGAAGGGTTCAGAGAAAAATTCAGGTCTACTAGTCCCCGGAACGAGGAAACGTGTTCACAGTTCGTGACGCGTCTTCAGAACTTCCTAGACAGATGGATAGAGCTGTCGGACACAAAGAAAGAGTACGCAGATCTCTTTGACCTGATTCAAAAGGAACAGTTCCTTTCTAACTGCGCCACTCCGCTACAAATGTTTTTGAAAGAAAAGAAGGACACATCCTTCTCTGAAACAGTAGCAAGGGCAGAAAAGTATATGGAGGCCCATGGCTGGTCAAACTTCGGAAAGCGAAGCACCCCGAAGAATAAGGCAGAAAACGCCGTCTCCAAGACGACCGAGAGAAGGGAAACTTTGCTTCAATCATCGGATGCGAAGAGCAGCGATGAAAAGAAATGTTTTATTTGTTCACGCACGGGACACCGCCCCGAAAATTGCCGGGCCGCCCCATCCGACGGATCGGGACCGCCCAAGAAATGCCACAAATGCGGAAAACCAGGTCATCCAAGCTGGAGATGCTGGGCAAATGGGGCCCCGAAACAGAGAGAAGAAAATCGGGAGTCCGCTGCAGTATGTGTTGAGAACGGATACCTCGAACTTAAGGATGGAGGGAAGATCCCCGTCATCAACGCTGGGTTCACCAGTAAAGAATGCGCCGTCAGGGAATGCTTACCTGTCGTAGCCGGCATGATCGGAGGCCAGACAGTCCGAGTCCTGAGAGACACAGGCTGCAACACGGTGGTGGTAAGAAAGGACTTAGTACGGAAAGAAGATATCACCGATACGAAGTCTCCAGTTTACCTACTTGACCGCTCAGTCCTAATGCTCCCAGAAGCTTGGGTCGATGTCGACACCCCGTACTTTCAGGGACGACTTCTCGCTAAGTGTATGGAGAATCCCTTGTACGATTTGGTGCTGGGAAATGTGGAAGGTGCTAGGCCAGCAGACGACCCCGATCCGAACTGGCACAAGACAACAGAAAGCGAGACTATGAAGTCCACTGCAGTAAAAGTTGAAGAGCTAGCGCCTGACACCGAGAGCCCCGCTCCCATTTCGGATGCCGCTGAAGCTTGTCCGGTAGTGACTAGAGCGCAGGCGTGCAAGGATAAAACGCTGAAAAAGCTTAAAGTCCTGCAAGGCCTCCCTAATGCCGCGAAGAGTTGGTTCAAGAGCAAGAGAATGACGCGACCCTACGCTCGTGTTTCGATCGCGTAGGCCCGCCGCAAGCGAAGAAAGGAAAGGGTAGCCACCAGTTTTTCATTGCTAACGGCGTCCTTCAAAGGAAATACGTCGCCGAGTCGGGCGGGGAGTACACTCAAGTTGTTGTGCCCCAAAAGTACAGATCAGCTATTCTCAAGCTGGCACATGATAGGTTGATGGGAGGCCACCAAGGCGCGAAGAAAACCCTACTGAAGCTTCAGACAGAATTCTTCTGGCCAGCAATGCAGGCTGACGCTAAGCGGTTCGTTGCCTCTTGCGATCTGTGCCAACGCACAACTCCGAAGGGTCACACCACACGAGCGCCTTTGGTTCGAGTGCCCGTCATTGAGACACCGTTTCAGAGGGTGGCGATCGACATCGTTGGTCCACTCAACCCGAAGTCCGCTCAAGGCAATCGGTACATCCTGACCATGGTGGACTATGCCACTCGGTACCCTGATGCAGTCGCACTTCCTAGCGTCGAGACCGAAAGGGTAGCCGAAGCACTTGTCGAAATGTTTTCCCGTGTAGGAGTGCCCAGAGAGGTCCTCAGTGACAGGGACACGAATTTTACGTCCGAAGTAATGAAGGAGGTTAGCCGTCTGTTGTCAGTAAAACAGCTGCATACCTCTCCCTACCACCCGATAGCGAACGGCCTAGTCGAACGGTTTAACGGCACGCTTAAACAAATGCTCAAGCGCATGTGTCAAGAGAGACCAACCGATTGGGATCGCTACCTGGCTCCACTTTTGTTTGCATACAGGGAAGTGCCCCAAGAAAGCCTCGGCTTTTCCCCATTCGAACTGTTATATGGGCGAAATGTGCGTGGACCCCTGGCTGTACTTAGAGAGCTTTGGACGAATGCAACCATCCCTAACGAGTTGCGAACGACGTACGAGTATGTGCTTGCTCTACGGGACAGACTGGAAAATACCTGTAAACTTGCCCACGAAGAGCTAGAGCGCGCAGGAGAGCGTTACAGCCGCTACTACAACATCAAGAGCCGCAAACGCTCACTCAAACCGGGAGAGAAGGTTCTTATTCTTCTTCCCACAGAGCACAATAAGCTGCTCATGCAATGGAAGGGTCCCTTTTCGGTCATCAGCCGCAGGGGCGATGTCGACTATGAAGTGGATTTGGGCCATGCCACAAAAATATTCCACATCAATATGCTGAAGAGGTACCAGCAAAGGAAAGACGACACCATTGTTGCAGCTGTCGGTGCAGTAATATCGGCAGAAGAAGACACAGACGCTGGAGAGATTGAGCTTCCTAAGCCCTCCCAGACACAGTCTATCGGGGATGTACACATTTCCGAGAGATTGAGCCACGTACAGCAGAATGAAGCCAAGAAACTTCTGCAACAGTACGAAGGTATATTTTCGGACCTTCCGGGAAAGACCACGCTAATCGAGTGCCAACTGAAGTTACAGAGCGACCGGCCGATAAATGTAAAACAATATCCGCTACCGTACGCTTTGAGACAGGCAATTGCATCAGAAGTGGACGACTTGCTCCGATTAGACATCATTGAGCCATCGGAGTCGCCCTACAATTCCCCTGTGATCGCCGTACGCAAGCCCGACGGGACGCATCGGCTATGCATTGACTTTCGGAAGTTAAACGAAGTCATCGCAGACGACGCCGAGCCCTTACCACGTGCGGACGACCTTATCGCCTCGGTAGGCCGCAAGAAATTCTTTTCCAAGCTGGACTTATCCAAGGGATATTGGCAAGTACCGTTGTCACCCGATTCAAAGGCGATGACTGCTTTCACGGTTGGCACGGGGCGCTTTCAATTCCTTTCAATATGCCCTTCGGTATTAAGACGGCGCCAGCCATTTTTACGAAGCTGATGCGGAACATCTTGGCCGATATTCCCGACGTGGCGTACTACTTCGACGATGTTCTCATTGCCAGTGCGACATGGGAACAGCATCTCCAAACATTGTACGAGGTCTTTGCTCGAATTGAAGCGGCTGGTCTCACCATCAAACCGCTGAAATGCGAGATCGGAATGGAAACCGTCGCATTCCTGGGCCACCAAATTGCGTCCGGAGAATTGTCACCCCTCACCAAGACCCTACAGAAGATACAAGAAGCTTCACGGCCGACAACAAAGAAGCAGGTCCGATCCTTCTTAGGACTCACGGGTTACTACCGTGATTTCATCCCGAACTATGCTGACCTAACCTGTCCTCTGTCAGATCTAACACGGAAAGGTCAACCTTCAGTTGTGAGCTGGGGCCCCGAGCAAGAACGGGCTTTCAAGAACTTGCGGGAAAAACTGGCTGAGGCACCAATTCTGAAATTGCCAGACTTTGACCAGGAATTCGTCCTGCGAACAGATGCTTCTGATAGAGGTGTTGGAGCCGTTCTGCTTCAATCGCATGACGGAATCCTGCACCCAGTTGCCTATGCGAGCCGCAAGTTGCTCCCTCGAGAGGTAGCCTATTCAACCACTGAGAAAGAGGCTTTAGCGCTCGTTTGGGGAATCGAGAAATTTCAAGTCTTCCTCTACGGGAGAAGGTTTCTCGTTCAGACGGATCACCAGCCTTTGAAGTTCATAAAAGAAACAAAATCTGCAAACAGCCGCGTTCTTCGCTGGAGTATTAAGCTTCAGGAATACAACTTCCGTGTCGAGTATATTAAAGGCAGCGAGAACGTGGGAGCAGATTACATGAGCCGGCTGGAATAGTTGTTAAGCTTGCACTACTGCATAGCTGCATTGTGTTGATTGTGTAATGAAAATCGTACACGATGTGCCTGTATATATGTGCACATGATTGTTATCAGTGATCCGTGACTTGTGACATGGTCGCAAGACATGACTGAAGAACTACAGTGTTGTGGTGTGTGCGGGTTCAGATCAGTGCGTATATGGTGCGCGTCATGAACGGTAGTGAGTGACAAACGATCTTCAGTGCACTGAACGGACCCAATCTACTGCACCCCTCTATAGGGGCGTAATAACATCGTTCTCGGCTCTTGTGGAGTTCTAGAATATTCCGAGGCAATATTCTTCAGTGGGGGGCAGTGTCACAAGCTGCCTCACCTATTATACAGCGGAAGATGCGGGAGCTTATGGCTGGAATATAGAGCGAAATTCACGGGACTCCGTCGCTCCTCTGGACAAGATTCGACAAGCCGATGGGGCAGTGACCGCCTGTCCTTGACGCGGCTGCTGCATAGTCGGCCGAGGGTATAAAATAACCGACAGCAGCACGCCCTCACCAGTGCGTTTGGGAAGATTCAAACTTCCGGCCACTCCGCGGTGCTCCGAAAGCGTATTGTGTTCTTCGGGCCCGCGATCGACGCATCGTCCTCTGCACCTGTACGGCCGCCGCTACCGAGCAACACAGCCTTCGACGCCTCAGCAAACAAGAAGACGTGAGAATTTCATTCGCCACGGACTGTTGTTCAATCGAACATTATTTTCGCTTTGTTAACTTTTGACCTGACTTAGTAGTATTTTACGCTGTGTTCTTATGTAACTTTTGCTCATACTTATAATATCTGAAATACCTGCTTTATTATCTTTATAGTCTTCATATTTTTATCACAGTGTTTTGTTCATTGTCGGGTTATTTTTTTTTCTCTTATCATTTATTTCTTCGTCTTTATCAATATCTTGTCGTGGCGTTGTATTCTCTTTCATTGTACTCTATTATTATCAGTGTAATTTTGGTCTGCTATTTATATACCTTCAATTGTTTGTAAAAGAAAGTGCCCTATTTGTACTTATTCCTCAATCACACACCGACACACGTGCTTCACGGGTTGACCGGCCTAACTTTTAAATGTGTTCACAACCCTCATAGAGGAACGACGGGAAATCGTAAAGGGGATCCCGCACCTCTTTTGACCGTAAAGGCGGGGGTTTGTGACAGCCTCTCGGTTCCACCGTCGAGGTACTACCGAGCAGACGACGCGGACGCGCCGGCATCTGAAAAACCCTTCAGTATTGTTTCTTCGTGTGCATAAAAAGCCACTAAATACAGGACTGTCAACTACAAGTAAATTGTGAAGATCGCCAGCCAATACTGAAGAGCTGCTACAAGTGATAACTGCGACACAAGCGAGTTTGTTCGCCCAACCACTGCTGCTGCCCGGTCGATCGCCAAACGTCTGCTCGCACCGCTGCCGAATGCGCCGCTCAAATCGAGCTTATGTTCATTCTATTATAAGATGGCCTTCTCAGTATCCTGGTGATAAAATTCGAACCTTTATTACAGCGTTGGCCCATTCCGAAGCGCGGTGCGCTGCCTCTTCGGTACGACGCCGGCTAGGCCTAGCAACGACTAGGGCAAGCACGAATCGGTGAAGTTCGTCGCTCAGCGCGTCCGCGGGTGGCATCGTTGCCGAAAGCTTCGTACGTGTGCAGGCTTGCTGTTGTTGCACGAGTACAGCAGACAATCCTTCTGATAACATCGCTGTTTTGTCATTTCTTGTACGAGCGTGAATTCATGTGAAGTTTATCGAGCCAAGCAGCCTTCCGTCTCCGCTGCGCAGTGGCACCGGCTGTGGGCGGAGCTTGAGGGAGCTCGCTCGCCGGACGCGCGGTGCTCCATGTGTCCCGGCTGGCACTGCGGCGGCAGTTCGCATGCGGCGTTCGCTGCGGCACGCCGGTCAAGCTTTCGCACATGTGTCTCCTGCTTAAGAGAACATTTTCTGCGTGGCATTTTTGTGTACCTGCATGTGTAGTACGTGCCAGTGTATACTTATTAATACTTTTAAATTGGCCTATATTATGCTTAACCAGCCAAGGGATTATAAAAAATATTCTACTCCTATTTCGGTAACGTATTTGTTGCTAAGTAACACACACACACACATACATACATGCATACATACATACATACATACATACATACATACATACATACATACATACATACATACATACATACATACATACATACATACATACATACATACATACATACATACATACATACATACACGCACTCACGCACACGTACACAGGCAAACGCACATTTTATTTCATGGCGCAAAATATAAATTTCTGAAGCTCTAAACCCACATAAAGATTTCTTTCGTATCCTATTCACACGGCAAAAACAAAACTGTCCAAAAAACGTTTTCAGCGTTATCAGTGCTATGAAGATTTCCTATAGGGACGACTAGCAAGTCTAATAACACCCGCCTGCATTAAATGCTGCGGATGCTTGCTCTAGAAGAAAAAGTCTGATGTGGGCAGTTTTTGTAGCCAACGAGCGTAGCCAACGCGCGAAGAGAAACGAAGAGGGAAGCACCGCGAGGAGGAGTGTCGCCTTCTAGAACACTGTACTCATATGATGGAGGGATTTTAGGCTCTGACTCATACATCGCCAACAACCTTCTTAACTTGCCCGGGGGCATTGTATCAGAAAGGGGTAGTGTCAGGTATTTTGGGTCGTCTCAGAAGCGGAGGAAGCAGACGCTTGTGGGCCTTTGGGAACCGTCGGCTCCCCATACTGTAAGCAGACACCCCTTTACGTACTGTGTACGTCAAGATTCTAAAAAACAGAAAGGTCCCAGCCTCTGTGCTATGTCACCGTAAGGCCGAACTGGGACGATAAAAGGCACGTTTACTGCTGGCGCCATCTTTCGACGAAAGTCAGAGAGACAGAAAGACACTTTCATAGAAGCTCCGCAGATAGCAGTACATTCGGCAGTGAATGCACCGCGTAGTGATTAAGCAACTGATTTGAATATTCTCCGCTTTCAAAAAAGATCAGGCTCTTGTTTCGTTTAAGAGTAGACATCGGGTATGCTTTTTGTTTCAGTTCTGTCGAAGAAAATATTCAAACTCTGGCACATTTAAGGAAAATTTTACTATAAATACACGAAGTCGTTGGGTCCACCAAGGGGGCCTAATCGAATGGCACCTTTCCGTCGTAGGGTACGATGGTACTTAAAAGCAATGCCTTAATATTGTTTTCTTTACCTGACTTCTTACTTTTGGTAGGAAGGTGTCACAATAAGAGACCTCAAGCTCAATGCGGTCTTTAATTCGGATGTACTGAGTAGCGCAGGGCGCAAGACCCGATCTGTGCGACTGGATCAGGGGTTTTATCGTTGGGGCAAATTTTTCGCTGGCTCCTTCGGGAGCCCGGTAACGAAATCAGAAATAAGTCGTCTAAAGAGACTGCTGACGCTTTCGACAGTCGCTGCTCCCTCTTCGATATTTTCTCGGAAGCTGACTTGTCTCCGTCGAAGCGATGTTGCAGGCTTAAGCGGGAGTCTAATCAGGGTTTTGTTCTCTCTTCGAATGGAAGCCGCCTATCCATAGCGAATGGCCCATTTCAGTTGCTCCGCAGCCGCGACTGGTGAGGGCCGAAGGTTTAATTAATGCGAGAGCATTAATTCGCTATCTTCAGAGATTTCTGTCCGCAAAATCATGTCCGCAGCAGTTGTAATTGACAAGCGATAGAGGTTAATGAGTGGCGCCAATCGATATAGGGTGACGTAATGTTGCTGCCGTAAAAATAATTAGGCCGATAAGCTATTTGGCAAATAATTACGGGCAAAAATATAAAAGCTGTCCGCAGCAGTTGTGAGCAATTGAGAAGTGGTAGAGGTTAATGAGTGATCTCAATCGATGGAAGGTGACTTAATGCTGTGTCCGAAAAAATAATTAGGCCAATTAAGCTTTTAATTAGAGGCAAAGAATGTAAAAGTAAAGGCTGAAAAGGTATCATTAGCCAATGGTTTGGCGCCACCTTTGAATGTATCAAATACTAAAATAGGTATTTAAATCATTCAATTAAGGTGACGTCAACGATGTGATGTCACGCAACCTGAATTCGAGGCAAAAAATTGCATAGGAAGGGATTAGCGCGCAATTTCAAAGTACCAAAAACTATATTAGTTAATTGAAGCAATCATTGTATCATCAAGAATATGACGTCACGAAACCGGAAGTAGAGCCGAAAAAGGGCATAGGAAGAGATTGGAGCGCAATTTAAAAGTACCAAAGAATAAAACGGGTAAACAAGAAGCGAATTAAGCAACTAGAGACAACCAACAGCAGCATCCGTGCTTTCGCATTACTACAATGCAGATTCTGCAGTGCTGTTTAATTTTCGAGTATTCATGGGAGGTGGAACACAGTTACAGCACCACGGTGGCCAAATCCTGTTCTGGCAAGGAAGTCAGTTTCCGGAGGTGTTCAGCAGCACCAGGTAATCGCATCTCAAACTTGGTTTTACAATTCAATCGACAGGCGTTTTTCTTTTCATTTTTTTTTTTTTAATTCGGTGGATAGTTGCGCAGACTGGGATTGGAACCACTGTCCTGGCTTAAATGCGGGGCTGATGTTCTAGATCTACGCCACAGCGGCACTCCTTAGTCTAATTAGTAAGCAAATTGAGTTCTACTTAAGATGAGGACAAAGCAGAGACTCAGGAAACGGGAAAGTGTAATCTGTTAGAAAAGAAAAACGGAAGTAGAAACGCCCAACACACAAATAAAAAACGGAAAAGTACAGAGGTTACATTTAAAAATTGACTGGATTACAATTTCCCTCTTTCTTCGTCGCGCACTTTCGCACATTGTTTCTTTAAGCGTCAGCTGTCGTTGACGATGCACTGCGTGCTGCTGTTCGGAGCCACGTGATTACACTCAGTTGCATGAAAACTTGCTAGGTCCGTTCGAAACGAAAACATCACAAAGAAATGAAGGTAAACATGTACGCCATGGCGCCTTGGCCGCCGCGGTGTCGACTTGCCAGAGGCGGATGCGCAGAGTGGGTTTTCGGGTTACGTGCCACGCGATGCAATCCAATATGCACGCCACATCCGTAATCTGGACGCTCCACTTGCGCTGCAAGGTGTAAACGGCCGCCGTCCATATGCAGGCAGGACTTCGTGACGCAGAAAGACGTTCGTTAACATTACGTGACGGTGATAGGCAGCGCACGACCAGTGGGTCAGAGAAATACCTAGATTTAATGACATTCTAGTCGAAATCAAGGAGAAATGGGCATGGCCAGGGCATCTAGTGCGATTGTAACCAATGGTCGCAAAGTGTAACCGATTGGATTTTAATGGAAGAAAGCGCAGGAGGGGACTGTGGTGTTGCTGTGGGTTCGGATGGGGATGGATTGATTGATTGAGCAATATACTCCACTGATACGAACGTGACGCTAAACCAATAGGAACGCAGGGTGTCTAACCGGAACTGGAACTGAACCCGAATTTTCGCTCGGAACTGGAACCGAACCGAACCCGAATTTTTTCCGCCATCTTGGAACTGAACCCGAACCGGAACAAATCGTAGGAACCGTTCCGAACCGGTTCGCGGTACTGTTCCGACCCATTTTGCTGGCGATTTACCTTCATTACTTCATCTTTTATAGCTGCTTGTAAAACGCTCTCGTCACTTATTTCCAACGCGCCACTGCACATTGCAAACACCACAACTACATTGCAAAATTATCCCTTGCTAAAACATGACAAGAACAAAGGAAAATATACCACATCGTCTGTCATTTTCAAACACAAAGATCAGACGGTAAGAGAATTAGTAGAAGCGTATGACATCGATAAGGGGGGCTCCGCGTGTGTCGCAAAACCGTCATTGTCACTGATTAACCGTGAAATTGCCTTTCTTTAGGAGTCGTTGAAGGAAGATTAAGACTAGAATAAGTGTGTGTGTGTGTGTGTGTGTGTGTGTGTGTGTGTGTGTGTGTGTGTGTGTGTGTGTGTGTGTGTGTGTGTGTGTGTGTGTGTGTGTGTGTGTGTGTGTGTGTGTGTGTGTGTGTGTGTGTGTGTGTGTGTGTGTGTGTGTGTGTGTGTGTGTGTGTGTGTGTGTGTTTTGGCCGGATTATGTATAAATGTCGTTCGTGATAATAAATCTTTAGTTGAAAGTCAGCGCTCGTGTAGTTGTGTGTGTTAACGTCCTCGTTTTTTCGCGCTGTTAAATAATAGTAGCTAGATTTTGAAGAAAGCAGCTAGAACAGCTACTTGTAGCTAAACTAACTCTTTTGGTACCTATTGAGTCCACAAGTAGCTAGATCTAGCTGCAAAGTAGATAAATTTGCAACTGGTTCTTCCTCACACCTGTAGTTCTGTACGCACAAATTCACGTGTGCACATTCCATAGTGTTCGAATCCGCTGCCGTCATCACGTGCGTCCGTGCTGAAAGCCCGAGTCCCTTGGGATTGAACTTCGCGGCATCCGCTGCTCCTTTACACAAGAGCCTAGCGCACGCACGCATGCACGCACACACACACACACACACACATGCACGCACGCACAAACACGCACGCACGCACACACACAAACACGCGCACACAAGCACGCACACGCACAAACACACACAAACACACGCACACAAGCACGCACAAAAACACACGCACACAACACACGCACGCACACAGAAACACACGCACACACACTCTCTCTATGCCTGACTGCTGAATAATTTATAACCGAATTTCTTGTCTCCCCTGTTTAGGTTTCGGTTTCAACAGCCGAGCGATGGCTGTGACGTTAAGTAGGTCACGTGAGGGATGAAGAAACAGGGACATAATCATTCCTGTTTCGTTTGAGTTCACTATAGAAAAGTGAAGCCAGCCTACCTCAAGGACAGGAATCACTTCAAGTGAATAATTAGCTATTGTATCGCTGTTCTTTAATGCCGCGCGGCAAGACTTGATTGAAACGTCACAGCCTTCTCTCGGCTGCTGAAACCGAAACTGCTGAGAAAAGAAAATTCAATTATAAATTATTTAGTGGTCGTAGGCGAAAAGTGCATGCAGATCGATACACAGGAATGTTGTATGCATCATTAATAAGAACAATGACGCCAAAATTTAGTGTCATATATACTCATATAAAAGTGCATAGGCACCAAGATGCGTAAGACATGACTGTATGTGAACCACCACATTGTTTTTTTCTTACAACCATGAAATAATGCATTAAATAATAATAATAATAATAATAATAATAATAATAATAATAATAATAATAATAATAATAATAATAATAATAATAATAATAATAATAATAATAATAATAATAATAATCAATCAATCAATCAATCAATCAATCTTTATTTAATGTGCGCAGGAACAACCATGTGGTCTTTGTGCTGCAGCACAAAAAAAAAAAATGAAAAAGCACAAACATGTTTACACACACAGAGAGAACACAAAAAAAAGAAATAAATAATACATGAAATGAAACTGAGACGAAAAGTATCACGGAAATTAAGCAAACAATGAGTATCATCACTTATATACACAGTGAGAGAATTTTTTAGCACACCAGGAAATAAAGAAAAAAAAAAAAAAAGAACGGTAGGTAGAAGAGGGAAAAAAAAAAAAAACAGATGACTGACATTGATTATAGTAATATAGAAATATACATAAAATAAACAACCATTCCAGGCGCAACAAGTGCATGGTACTTAAAACACAGGCTAGAAATACAGAATAATACAATAAAGAAGTAAAATTGAACAAGGGACAGTAAGATTCGAATATAAAGTTTAAAGTTGAAATATAAGCAAGAAACGGATAAAAAGTAGTTCAAGATACAGACAGCATTGAACAGGAGAAAAAGCAAAAAGTGAAGTAAATACAATTTAAGGCTAGAAAGTGGGAGTTATATGTGATAAAGTACTATTTAGAATACAACGCTACGAACATCCAATGTAAATGAACAGAGCGAGTTTTGGAAGATGTCAAGGTGAGGACAAAAAGAGTTAAATAACCACTGCATCCTGTCCAGAGGGGAGTGGGAATGAAGAGGAGAAACCTGAAATGGTCTGAATTCCCTCATGCTCTTTCGCGGAACGCGCAGTAGGATGTACTCTAAGAGCTGAGGGCACATAATGTGGCCATGAAGGAGTTTGTACAGAAATATGATATCAAGTCTGATACGACGGCAGTGAAGGGAAGGAAGATTCAGTTGGGCGCTCCTGGTGGAGCGAGAGGGGGAAGTTACAAAAGGAAAGCGATAATGAAATATCCGTAAAAATTTTTTTTGTACTCTGTCAACCTTGTCCAAGTTCGATTTGCAAGTGCCATTCCATAATAATAATAATAATAATAATAATAATAATAATAATAATAATAATAATAATAATAATAATAATAATAATAATAATAATAATAATAATAATAATAATAATAATAATAATAATCAATCAATTTTTATTTAATGTGCGCAGGAACAACCATGTGGTCTTCGTGCTGCAGCACAAAGAAAATGAAAAAAACAAATGAAAATTCACACACAAGTTTTACACACACAGATAGAACACAAAAGAAGTAATAAATAACACATGAAATGACACTGAGACGAAAAGTGTCACGGAAAGAAAGAAATCAATGAGTAGCATGTCTTATATACACAGTGAAACAACTGTTGAGCACATCATGAAAGAAAAAAAAAAAAACAATAGATAGAAAGAGAGAAAAAACAACAACAAATAACTGATATTCATTGAATGATAATAATATCAATAATAATGCATTAACAAATAATAATTTTTTTCTCACCTGTTTTGGTTTAAACAGCCGAACGATAACTGTGGCATCAAAGTCAAGTTCTAGCTAGGTCACGTAAGGAATGAAAAACAGCGGTATTGTCGCTTATTCTTCATTTCTAACTATTCCTGTCCTTGAGGCAGACTGGCTTTAGCTTTTGGCAAATTAAACGTCAAAGGAACAATTATGCCGCCGATTTTTCATTCGTCACGTGCCCTACACTTGACACTGAAGTACGCCACAGTAATCATCATCATCAACATCATCATCATCACCAGCCTCACGATACCCACTGCAGGGCGAAGGCCTCTCCCATATTTCTCCAATTAACCCGGTTCTGTGCTAGCTGCATCCACTTGATTCCTGTGAACTTCTTAACCTCATCCGCCCACCTAACTTTCTGCCGCCCCCTGCTACGCTTTCCTTCCCTTGGAATCCAGTTTGTTACTCTAAGCGACCATCGGTTATCCTCTCTTCGCACTACATGTCCTGCCCATGACCATTTCTTCTTCTTAATTTCCACTACAATGTCGGTAACTTGAGTTATTTCTCTGACCCACTCTGCACGCTTCCTATCTCTTAATGTTATCCCTACCATTTTTCGTTCCATAGCCCTCTGCGTTGTCCTCAACTTAAGTAGAACTCTCTTGGTTAGCCTCCACGTTTCTTCCCCATAGGTGAGTACAGGTAAGATGCAACTGTTGTATACTTTCCTCTTGAGCGATACCGGTAAGCTGCTAGTCATAATCTGCGAGTGCTTGCCAAATGCGCTCCATCCCAATCTTATTCTTCTTGTTATTTCCTTTTCATGGCCCGGATCTGCGGTTAGTACCTGTCCTAAGTAGACATATTCGCCTACTACTTCCAGTACTTCGCTACCTAATGTAAACTGCTGTTCCTTCCCGAGGCTGTTGAACATTACCCTAGTCTTCTGCATATTGATTTTCAAGCCTACCTTTCTACTTTTCCTGTATAGGTCATCAATCATTATTTGTAGTTCATCTCCCGAGTTGCTTAGCAAGGCAATGTCATCAGCGAATCGCAGATTACTGAGGTATTCTCCATCTACCCTTTTCCCTAACTGCTCCCATTCCAAGTCTCTGAGTGCTTCCTCTAAGCAAGCCGTGAATAGTACTGGGGAGATCGTGTCTCCTTGCCTAACACCTTTCTTTATGGGAATTTTCCACAGTAATCACTCGTCAGTAAAACCGAAACAAGTGAGAAAAGAAAATCGATTTTAAATTAATAAGTGGTCGTATGCAAATATAGTGTGGTGATCTGTGTATAGTAATGCCGCATCATTACAAAAGGATAGAACACTGTGCGGATTTCGGTACCTTATTTCCCCGCCGTCTGTATAGGCACGACGGCGGTGGCTTTTCAATGGAACGAGCTTATACGTTGTCGCGTACTTATTGGTAAACAAGGAAAACAAACGCTCGGCTGACATCGTACTCAGCACGGTAGCAAGCACTCAGTGCAGCAAAACATGCGAAATACGTACTACGCGAGCTTTCCGAAAATAGAACTGCGGCTTTTCGTCGCTTACTAGATTCACCAAGATGCGATGCACTTCTGGAGATACATGCACGAAGCGATTGGCTGGTTCCATTGCGTTGTAACGGTACAGACTCGACAACATGCGAACGTAAGATGGCGAGTGCCGCCAGTGCCGCGCGATCGTGCCTGTCCCTGTTCCAGGGGAGCAAATTTTGGCGCCAGGAAGCGACCTCAACTTCAGGGACCGGTTTGGCATGACTTCCGCCGTGCGCGCGCAGCTCCGACTAACGAGTGGAAATCTTAACCTTCCTCCGCCGGCTACTCCGATCAACGACGGTTGCTGGCTCATTTATTCTTACTGTTTTCTTTTTGGGTGCGGATTATGCCGCCGTTGTCATAATATTTTTTTGTAAATTCCTAGCTTCTTCATTAAGATATATTACCACGATTTCAGGTCGAAGGAATCGTCAAGTCCAGTCGTCACACGAATAATGTAGAAACGATATTTTTGCGTACAACGGAAACAAATTGAACTCGTAATAGGTTAATTCCATTATCCTGTCTCACAGGCAGAACCATGCATTGCTAGTTCAATAAACAAAACAATGCTGCATCAACTTTATTTAATTAGAGCGCTATAGGAAAGCGCACGGTGCATTTTCAGCAGCCCACACAAATTGCCCTATTGCCGGTGATTCAGCTGTGGTGCAATAAATGAGGGAAATCGAAAAAATTACATAAACTTCTAGAACACGACCGGTATTGCATACCTCTCCAGACACTTAATATAAATGTTATACGATAGTTTTGTAGGCAACACGAAACAGAAGCGAGTAAAGCAGAAATTTCGGCGAGCTGTTAAGTATTCATTCCGCTCACAGTTCAGCAAGCCGGTTTGTTTTGTTTGTTTGTTTGTTTTGTCACCTTTGTTTCTTGCACTGCAAGCGCAACACATTAAATCGTGGCGGGATCGTGGCGTTCAGCAGTTTACAGACTATTAATGCTTGCTTCCATCGTTGCATTCAATTTTAATTTAATTCCCTGCACTTTCTCAACATTTGCGAGAGCGAAGTATGTACTCACCTTTTTTTTACGTGGTTTTTGACATGCATGTCGATTATTATTTTTGCGTGTCGTTTTTGGTTCCTCATATTGCTTCGATATATGCGGACGGACAGGTTCATGAGAATTGCTTGAGATCGTTACTCGCACCAGTATTCAAAAACCCCGTAATTACAGAAAACAAATTTTGTTCTGTTCCCTTATTTTCTGCAGTAATTTGGGAAGAACGAGTAAACATCGTTTCTGAACGTTCTGTGAAAGTCCGTGATGATTCTCTTTCCGCGATATGTCACTCCAAAAATATTCTTCATAAGAGAACATTTTCTGCGTGGCATTTGTGTGCACCTGCATGTGTAGTACGTGTCAGTGTATACTTATTAATACTTATTAAATTGGCCTATATTATGCTTAACCAGCCAAGGGATTATAAAAATATTCTACTCCTATTTCGGTAACGTATTTGTTGCTAAGTAACACACACACACAAACACACACACGCACACATATACATACATACATACATACATACATACATACATACATACATACATACATACATACATACATACATACATACATACATACATACATACATACATACATACATACATACATACATACATACATGCATACATACATACATACATACATACATACATACATACATACATACATACATACATACATACATACATACATACATACATACATACATACATACATACATACATACATACATACTCGGCGGCAGCTTTTCGATGGAGGCGAAAAGCAAGGCGCCCGTGTGCTGTGCGATGTCAGTGCACGTTAAAGAACCCCAGGTGGTCGAAATTTCCAGAGTCCTCCACTACGGCGTCTCTCATAGCCTGAGTTGCTTTGGGACGTTAAACCCCACAAACCAAACCAAACCAACCAAACCATACATACATACATACATACATACATACATACATACATACATACATACATACATACATACATACATACATACATACATACATACATACATACATACATACATACATACATACATACATACATACATACATACATACATACATACATACATACATACATACACGCACGCACGCACACGTACACACGTAAACGCACATTTTATTTCATGGCGCAAAATATAAATTTCTGAAGTTCTAAACCCACATAAAGATTTCTTTCGTATCCTATTAAGACGGCAAAAACAAAACTGTCCAAAAAACGTTTTCAGCGTTATCAGTGCTATGAAGATTTCCTATAGGGACGACTAGCAAGTCTAATAACACCCGCCTGCATTAAATGCTGCGGATGCTTGCTCTAGAAGAAAAAGTCTGATGTGGGCAGTTTTTGTAGCCAACGAGCGTAGCCAACGCGCGAAGAGAAACGAAGAGGGAAGCACCGCGAGGAGGAGTGTCGCCTTCTAGAACACTGTACTCATATGATGGAGGGATTTTAGGCTCTGACTCATACATCGCCAACAACCTTCTTAACTTGCCCGGGGGCATTGTATCAGAAAGGGGTAGTGTCAGGTATTTTGGGTCGTCTCAGAAGCGGAGGAAGCAGACGCTTGTGGGCCTTTGGGAACCGTCGGCTCCCCATACTGTAAGCAGACACCCCTTTACGTACTGTGTACGTCAAGATTCTAAAAAACTGAAAGGTCCCAGCCTCTGTGCTATGTCACCGTAAGGCCGAACTGGGACGATAAAAGGCACGTTTAACTGCTGGCGCCATCTTTCGACGAAAGTCAGAGAGACAGAAAGACACTTTCATAGAAGCTCCGCAGATAGCAGTACATTCGGCAGTGAATGCACCGCGTAGTGATTAAGCAACTGATTTGAATATTCTCCGCTTTCAAAAAAGATCAGGCTCTTGTTTCGTTTAAGAGTAGACATCGGGTATGCTTTTTGTTTCAGTTCTGTCGAAGAAAATATTCAAACTCTGGCACATTTAAGGAAAATTTTACTATAAATACACGAAGTCGTTGGGTCCACCAAGGGGGCCTAATCGAATGGCACCTTTCCGTCGTAGGGTGCGATGGTACTCAAAAGCAATGCCTTAATATTGTTTTCTTTACCTGACTAACGAAATCAGAAATAAGTCGTCTAAAGAGACTGCTGACGCTGTCGACAGTCGCTGCTCCCTCTTCGATATTTTCTCGGAAGCTGACTTGTCTCCGTCGAAGCGATGTTGCAGGCTTAAGCGGGAGTCTAATCAGGGTTTTGTTCTCTCTTCGAATGGAAGCCGCCTATCCATAGCGAATGGCCCATTTCAGTTGCTCCGCAGCCGCGACTGGTGAGGGCCGAAGGTTTAATTAATGCGAGAGCATTAATTCGCTATCTTCAGAGATTTCTGTCCGCAAAATCATGTCCGCAGCAGTTGTAATTGACAAGCGATAGAGGTTAATGAGTGGCGCCAATCGATATAGGGTGACGTAATGTTGCTGCCGTAAAAATAATTAGGCCGATAAGCTATTTGGCAAATAATTACGGGCAAAAATATAAAAGCTGTCCGCAGCAGTTGTGAGCAATTGAGAAGTGGTAGAGGTTAATGAGTGATCTCAATCGATGGAAGGTGACTTAATGCTGTGTCCGAAAAAATAATTAGGCCAATTAAGCTTTTAATTAGAGGCAAAGAATGTAAAAGTAAAGGCTGAAAAGGTATCATTAGCCAATGGTTTGGCGCCACCTTTGAATGTATCAAATACTAAAATAGGTATTTAAATCATTCAATTAAGGTGACGTCAACGATGTGATGTCACGCAACCTGAATTCGAGGCAAAAAATTGCATAGGAAGGGATTAGCGCGCAATTTCAAAGTACCAAAAACTATATTAGTTAATTGAAGCAATCATTGTATCATCAAGAATATGACGTCACGAAACCGGAAGTAGAGCCGAAAAAGGGCATAGGAAGAGATTGGAGCGCAATTTAAAAGTACCAAAGAATAAAACGGGTAAACAAGAAGCGAATTAAGCAACTAGAGACAACCAACAGCAGCATCCGTGCTTTCGCATTACTACAATGCAGATTCTGCAGTGCTGTTTAATTTTCGAGTATTCATGGGAGGTGGAACACAGTTACAGCACCACGGTGGCCAAATCCTGTTCTGGCAAGGAAGTCAGTTTCCGGAGGTGTTCAGCAGCACCAGGTAATCGCATCTCAAACTTGGTTTTACAATTCAATCGACAGGCGTTTTTCTTTTCATTTTTTTTTTAATTCGGTGGATAGTTGCGCAGACTGGGATTGGAACCACTGTCCTGGCTTAAATGCGGGGTTGATGTTCTAGATCTACGCCACAGCGGCACTCCTTAGTCTAATTAGTAAGCAAATTGAGTTCTACTTAAGATGAGGACAAAGCAGAGACTCAGGAAACGGGAAAGTGTAATCTGTTAGAAAAGAAAAACGGAAGTAGAAACGCCCAACACACAAATAAAAAACGGAAAAGTACAGAGGTTACATTTAAAAATTGACTGGATTACAATTTCCCTCTTTCTTCGTCGCGCACTTTCGCACATTGTTTCTTTAAGCGTCAGCTGTCGTTGACGATGCACTGCGTGCTGCTGTTCGGAGCCACGTGATTACACTCAGTTGCATGAAAACTTGCTAGGTCCGTTCGAAACGAAAACATCACAAAGAAATGAAGGTAAACATGTACGCCATGGCGCCTTGGCCGCCGCGGTGTCGACTTGCCAGAGGCGGATGCGCAGAGTGGGTTTTCGGGTTACGTGCCACGCCATGCAATCCAATATGCACGCCACATCCGTAATCTGGACGCTCCACTTGCGCTGCAAGGTGTAAACGGCCGCCGTCCATATGCAGGCAGGACTTCGTGACGCAGAAAGACGTTCGTTAACATTACGTGACGGTGATAGGCAGCGTACGACCAGTGGGTCAGAGAAATACCTAGATTTAATGACATTCTAGTCGAAATCAAGGAGAAATGGGCATGGCCAGGGCATCTAGTGCGAATGTAACCAATGGTCGCAAAGTGTAACCGATTGGATTTCAATGGAAGAAAGCGCAGGAGGGGACTGTGGTGTTGCTGTGGGTTCGCATGGGGATGGATTGATTGATTGAGCAATATACTCCACTGATACGAACGTGACGCTAAACCAATAGGAACGCAGGGTGTCTAACCGGAACTGGAACTGAACCCGAATTTTCGCTCGGAACTGGAACCGAACCGAACCCGAATTTTTTCCGCCATCTTGGAACTGAACCCGAACCGGAACAAATCGTAGGAACCGTTCCGAACCGGTTCGCGGTGCTGTTCCGACCCCTTTTGCTGGCGATTTACCTTCATTACTTTATCTTTTATAGCTGCTTGTAAAACGCTCTCGTCACTTATTTCCAACGCGCCACTGCACATTGCAAACACCACAACTACATTGCAAAATTATCCCTTGCTAAAACATGACAAGAACAAAGGAAAATATACCACATCGTCTGTCATTTTCAAACACAAAGATCAGACGGTAAGAGAATTAGTAGAAGCGTATGACATCGATAAGGGGGGCTCCGCGTGTGTCGCAAAACCGTCATTGTCACTGATTAACCGTGAAATTGCCTTTCTTTAGGAGTCGTTGAAGGAAGATTAAGACTAGAATAAGTGTGTGTGTGTGTGTGTGTGTGTGTGTGTGTGTGTGTGTGTGTGTGTGTGTGTGTGTGTGTGTGTGTGTGTGTGTGTGTGTGTGTGTGTGTGTGTGTGTGTGTGTGTGTGTGTGTGTGTGTGTGTGTGTGTGTGTGTGTGTGTGTGTGTGTGTGTGTGTGTGTGTGTGTGTGTGTGTGTGTGTGTGTGTGTGTGTGTGTGTGTGTGTGTGTGTGTTTTGGCCGGATTATGTATAAATGTCGTTCGTGATAATAAATCTTTAGTTGAAAGTCAGCGCTCGTGTAGTTGTGTGTGTTAACGTCCTCGTTTTTTCGCGCTGTTAAATAATAGTAGCTAGATTTTGAAGAAAGCAGCTAGAACAGCTACTTGTAGCTAAACTAACTCTTTTGGTACCTATTGAGTCCACAAGTAGCTAGATCTAGCTGCAAAGTAGATAAATTTGCAACTGGTTCCTCCTCACACCTGTAGTTCTGTACGCACAAATTCACGTGTGCACATTCCATAGTGTTCGAATCCGCTGCCGTCATCACGTGCGTCCGTGCTGAAAGCCCGAGTCCCTTGGGATTGAACTTCGCGGCATCCGCTGCTCCTTTACACAAGAGCCTAGCGCACGCACGCATGCACGCACGCACAAACACGCACGCACGCACACACACAAACACGCGCACACAAGCACGCACACGCACAAACACACACAAACACACGCACACAAGCACGCACAACGCACACAAAAACACACGCACACAACACACGCACGCACACAGAAACACACGCACACACACTCTCTCTATGCCTGACTGCTGAATAATTTATAACCGAATTTCTTGTCTCCCCTGTTTAGGTTTCGGTTTCAACAGCCGAGCGATGGCTGTGACGTTAAGTAGGTCACGTGAGGGATGAAGAAACAGGGACATAATCATTCCTGTTTCGTTTGAGTTCACTATAGAAAAGTGAAGCCAGCCTACCTCAAGGACAGGAATCACTTCAAGTGAATAATTAGCTATTGTATCGCTGTTCTTTAATGCCGCGCGGCAAGACTTGATTGAAACGTCACAGCCTTCTCTCGGCTGCTGAAACCGAAACTGCTGAGAAAAGAAAACTCAATTATAAATTATTTAGTGGTCGTAGGCGAAAAGTGCATGCAGATCGATACACAGGAATGTTGTATGCATCATTAATAAGAAGAACAATGACGCCAAAATTTAGTGTCATATATACTCATATAAAAGTGCATAGGCACCAAGATGCGTAAGACATGACTGTATGTGAACCACCACATTGTTTTTTAATTACAACCATGAAATAATGCATTAAATAATAATAATAATAATAATAATAATAATAATAATAATAATAATAATAATAATAATAATAATAATAATAATAATAATAATAATAATAATAATAATAATAATAATAATCAATCAATCAATCAATTTTTATTTAATGTTCGCAGGAACAACCATGTGGTCTTCGTGCTGCAGCACAAAGAAAATGAAAAAAAAAACAAATGAAAATTCACACACAAGTTTTACACACACAGATAGAACACAAAAGAAGTAATAAATAACACATGAAATGACACTGAGACGAAAAGTGTCACGGAAAGAAAGAAATCAATGAGTAGCATGTCTTATATACACAGTGAAACAACTGTTGAGCACATCATGAAAGAAAAAAAAAAAAACAATAGATAGAAAGAGAGAAAAAACAACAACAAATAACTGATATTCATTGAATGATAATAATATCAATAATAATGCATTAACAAATAATAATTTTTTTCTCACCTGTTTTAGTTTAAACAGCCGAACGATAACTGTGGCATCAAAGTCAAGTTCTAGCTAGGTCACGTAAGGAATGAAAAACAGCGGTATTGTCGCTTATTCTTCATTTCTAACGATTCCTGTCCTTGAGGCAGACTGGCTTTAGCTTTTGGTAAATTAAACGTCAAAGGAACAATTATGCCGCCGATTTTTCATTCGTCACGTGCCCTACACTTGACACTGAAGTACGCCACAGTAATCATCATCATCAACATCATCATCATCATCACCAGCCTCACGATACCCACTGCAGGGCGAAGGCCTCTCCCATATTTCTCCAATTAACCCGGTTCTGTGCTAGCTGCATCCACTTGATTCCTGTGAACTTCTTAACCTCATCCGCCCACCTAACTTTCTGCCGCCCCCTGCTACGCTTTCCTTCCCTTGGAATCCAGTTTGTTACTCTAAGCGACCATCGGTTATCCTCTCTTCGCACTACATGTCCTGCCCATGACCATTTCTTCTTCTTAATTTCCACTACAATGTCGGTAACTTGAGTTATTTCTCTGACCCACTCTGCACGCTTCCTATCTCTTAATGTTATCCCTACCATTTTTCGTTCCATAGCCCTCTGCGTTGTCCTCAACTTAAGTAGAACTCTCTTGGTTAGCCTCCACGTTTCTTCCCCATAGGTGAGTACAGGTAAGATGCAACTGTTGTATACTTTCCTCTTGAGCGATACCGGTAAGCTGCTAGTCATAATCTGCGAGTGCTTGCCAAATGCGCTCCATACCAATCTTATTCTTCTTGTTATTTCCTTTTCATGGCCCGGATCTGCGGTTAGTACCTGTCCTAAGTAGACATATTCGCCTACTACTTCCAGTACTTCGCTACCTAATGTAAACTGCTGTTCCTTCCCGAGGCTGTTGAACATTACCCTAGTCTTCTGCATATTGATTTTCAAGCCTACCTTTCTACTTTTCCTGTATAGGTAGGTCATCAATCATTATTTGTAGTTCATCTCCCGAGTTGCTTAGCAAGGAAATGTCATCAGCGAATCGCAGATTACTGAGGTATTCTACATCTACCCTTTTCCCTAACTGCTCCCATTCCAAGTCTCTGAGTGCTTCCTCTAAGCAAGCCGTGAATAGTACTGGGGAGATCGTGTCTCCTTGCCTAACACCTTTCTTTATGGGAATTTTCCACAGTAATCACTCGTCAGTAAAACCGAAACAAGTGAGAAAAGAAAATCGATTTTAAATTAATAAGTGGTCGTATGCAAATATAGTGTGGTGATCTGTGTATAGTAATGCCGCATCATTACAAAAGGATAGAACACTGTGCGGATTTCGGTACCTTATTTCCCCGCCGTCTGTATAGGCACGACGGCGGTGGCTTTTCAATGGAACGAGCTTATACGTTGTCGCGTACTTATTGGTAAACAAGGAAAACAAACGCTCGGCTGACATCGTACTCAGCACGGTAGCAAGCACTCAGTGCAGCAAAACATGCGAAATACGTACTACGCGAGCTTTCCGAAAATAGAACTGCGGCTTTTCGTCGCTTACTAGATTCACCAAGATGCGATGCACTTCTGGAGATACATGCACGAAGCGATTGGCTGGTTCCATTGCGTTGTAACGGTACAGACTCGACAACATGCGAACGTAAGATGGCGAGTGCCGCCAGTGCCGCGCGATCGTGCCTGTCCCTGTTCCAGGGGAGCAAATTTTGGCGCCAGGAAGCGACCTCAACTTCAGGGACCGGTTTGGCATGACTTCCGCCGTGCGCGCGCAGCTCCGACTAACGAGTGGAAATCTTAACCTTCCTCCGCCGGCTACTCCGATCAACGACGGTTGCAGGCTCATTTATTCTTACTGTTTTCTTTTTGGGTGCGGATTATGCCGCCGTTGTCATAATATTTTTTTGTAAATTCCTAGCTTCTTCATTAAGATATATTACCACGATTTCAGGTCGAAGGAATCGTCAAGTCCAGTCGTCACACGAATAATGTAGAAACGATATTTTTGCGTACAACGGAAACAAATTGAACTCGTAATAGGTTAATTCCATTATCCTGTCTCACAGGCAGAACCATGCATTGCTAGTTCAATAAACAAAACAATGCTGCATCAACTTTATTTAATTAGAGCGCTATAGGAAAGCGTACGGTGCATTTTCAGCAGCCCACACAAATTGCCCTATTGCCGGTGATTCAGCTGTGGTGCAATAAATGAGGGAAATCGAAAAAATTACATAAACTTCTAGAACACGACCGGTATTGCATACCTCTCCAGACACTTAATATAAATGTTATACGATAGTTTTGTAGGCAACACGAAACAGAAGCGAGTAAAGCAGAAATTTCGGCGAGCTGTTAAGTATTCATTCCGCTCACAGTTCAGCAAGCCGGTTTGTTTTGTTTGTTTGTTTGTTTTGTCACCTTTGTTTCTTGCACTGCAAGCGCAACACATTAAATCGTGGCGGGATCGTGGCGTTCAGCAGTTTACAGACTATTAATGCTTGCTTCCATCGTTGCATTCAATTTTAATTTAATTCCCTGCACTTTCTCAACATTTGCGAGAGCGAAGTATGTACTCACCTTTTTTTACGTGGTTTTTGACATGCATGTCGATTATTATTTTTGCGTGTCGTTTTTGGTTCCTCATATTGCTTCGATATATGCGGACGGACAGGTTCATGAGAATTGCTTGAGATCGTTACTCGCACCAGTATTCAAAAACCCCGTAATTACAGAAAACAAATTTTGTTCTGTTCCCTTATTTTCTGCAGTAATTTGGGAAGAACGAGTAAACATCGTTTCTGAACGTTCTGTGAAAGTCCGTGATGATTCTCTTTCCGCGATATGTCACTCCAAAAATATTCTTCATAAGAGAACATTTTCTGCGTGGCATTTGTGTGCACCTGCATGTGTAGTACGTGTCAGTGTATACTTATTAATACTTATTAAATTGGCCTATATTATGCTTAACCAGCCAAGGGATTATAAAAATATTCTACTCCTATTTCGGTAACGTATTTGTTGCTAAGTAACACACACACACAAACACACACACACATATACATACATACATACATACATACATACATACATACATACATACATACATACATACATACATACATACATACATACATACATACATACATACATACATACATACATACATACATACATACATACATACATACATACATACATACATACATACATACATACATACATACATGCATGCATGCATACATGCATGCATACATACATACATACATACATACATACATACATACATACATACATACATACATACATACATACATACATACATACATACATACATACATACATACATACATACTCGGCGGCAGCTTTTCGATGGAGGCGAAAAGCAAGGCGCCCGTGTGCTGTGCGATGTCAGTGCACGTTAAAGAACCCCAGGTGGTCGAAATTTCCAGTCCTCCACTACGGCGTCTCTCATAGCCTGAGTTGCTTTGGGACGTTAAACCCCACAAACCAAACCAAACCAAACCAACCAAACCATACATACATACATACATACATACATACATACATACATACATACATACATACATACATACATACATACATACATACATACATACATACATACATACATACATACATACATACATACATACATACATACATACATACATACATACTCGGCGGCAGCTTTTCGATGGAGGCGAAAAGCAAGGCGCCCGTGTGCTGTGCGATGTCAGTGCACGTTAAAGAACCCCAGGTGGTCGAAATTTCCAGAGTCCTCCACTACGGCGTCTCTCATAGCCTGAGTTGCTTTGGGACGTTAAACCCCACAAACCAAACCAAACCAAACCAACCAAACCATACATACATACATACATACATACATACATACATACATACATACATACATACATACATACATACATACATACATACATACATACATACATACATACATACATACATACATACACGCACGCACGCACGCACACGTACACACGTAAACGCACATTTTATTTCATGGCGCAAAATATAAATTTCTGAAGTTCTAAACCCACATAAAGATTTCTTTCGTATCCTATTAAGACGGCAAAAACAAAACTGTCCAAAAAACGTTTTCAGCGTTATCAGTGCTATGAAGATTTCCTATAGGGACGACTAGCAAGTCTAATAACACCCGCCTGCATTAAATGCTGCGGATGCTTGCTCTAGAAGAAAAAGTCTGATGTGGGCAGTTTTTGTAGCCAACGAGCGTAGCCAACGCGCGAAGAGAAACGAAGAGGGAAGCACCGCGAGGAGGAGTGTCGCCTTCTAGAACACTGTACTCATATGATGGAGGGATTTTAGGCTCTGACTCATACATCGCCAACAACCTTCTTAACTTGCCCGGGGGCATTGTATCAGAAAGGGGTAGTGTCAGGTATTTTGGGTCGTCTCAGAAGCGGAGGAAGCAGACGCTTGTGGGCCTTTGGGAACCGTCGGCTCCCCATACTGTAAGCAGACACCCCTTTACGTACTGTGTACGTCAAGATTCTAAAAAACTGAAAGGTCCCAGCCTCTGTGCTATGTCACCGTAAGGCCGAACTGGGACGATAAAAGGCACGTTTAACTGCTGGCGCCATCTTTCGACGAAAGTCAGAGAGACAGAAAGACACTTTCATAGAAGCTCCGCAGATAGCAGTACATTCGGCAGTGAATGCACCGCGTAGTGATTAAGCAACTGATTTGAATATTCTCCGCTTTCAAAAAAGATCAGGCTCTTGTTTCGTTTAAGAGTAGACATCGGGTATGCTTTTTGTTTCAGTTCTGTCGAAGAAAATATTCAAACTCTGGCACATTTAAGGAAAATTTTACTATAAATACACGAAGTCGTTGGGTCCACCAAGGGGGCCTAATCGAATGGCACCTTTCCGTCGTAGGGTACGATGGTACTTAAATGCAATGCCTTAATATTGTTTTCTTTACCTGAGTTCTTACTTTTGGTAGGAAGGTGCCACAATAAGAGACCTCAAGCTCAATGCGGTCTTTAATTCGGATGTACTGAGTAGCGCAGGGCGCAAGACCCGATCTGTGCGACTGGATCAGGGGTGTTTTCGTTGGGGCAAATTTTTCGCTGGCTCCTTCGGGAGCCCGGTAACGAAATCAGAAATAAGTCGTCTAAAGAGACTGCTGACGCTGTCGACAGTCGCTACTCCCTCTTCGATATTTTCTCGGAAGCTGACTTGTCTCCGTCGAAGCGATGTTGCAGGCTTAAGCGGGAGTCTAATCAGGGTTTTGTTCTCTCTTCGAATGGAAGCCGCCTATCCATAGCGAATGGCCCATTTCAGTTGCTCCGCAGCCGCGACTGGTGAGGGCCGAAGGTTTAATTAATGCGAGAGCATTAATTCGCTATCTTCAGAGATTTCTGTCCGCAAAATCATGTCCGCAGCAGTTGTAATTGACAAGCGATAGAGGTTAATGAGTGGCGCCAATCGATATAGGGTGACGTAATGTTGCTGCCGTAAAAATAATTAGGCCGATAAGCTATTTGGCAAATAATTACGGGCAAAAATATAAAAGCTGTCCGCAGCAGTTGTGAGCAATTGAGAAGTGGTAGAGGTTAATGAGTGATCTCAATCGATGGAAGGTGACTTAATGCTGTGTCCGAAAAAATAATTAGGCCAATTAAGCTTTAATTAGAGGCAAAGAATGTAAAAGTAAAGGCTGAAAAGGTATCATTAGCCAATGGTTTGGCGCCACCTTTGAATGTATCAAATACTAAAATAGGTATTTAAATCATTCAATTAAGGTGACGTCAACGATGTGATGTCACGCAACCTGAATTCGAGGCAAAAAATTGCATAGGAAGGGATTAGCGCGCAATTTCAAAGTACCAAAAAGTATATTAGTTAATTGAAGCAATCATTGTATCATCAAGAATATGACGTCGCGAAACCGGAAGTAGAGCCGAAAAAGGGCATAGGAAGAGATTGGAGCGCAATTTAAAAGTACCAAAGAATAAAACGGGTAAACAAGAAGCGAATTAAGCAACTAGAGACAACCAACAGCAGCATCCGTGCTTTCGCATTACTACAATGCAGATTCTGCAGTGCTGTTTAATTTTCGAGTATTCATGGGAGGTGGAACACAGTTACAGCACCACGGTGGCCAAATCCTGTTCTGGCAAGGAAGTCAGTTTCCGGAGGTGTTCAGCAGCACCAGGTAATCGCATCTCAAACTTGGTTTTACAATTCAATCGACAGGCGTTTTTCTTTTCATTTTTTTTTTAATGCGGTGGATAGTTGCGCAGACTGGGATTGGAACCACTGTCCTGGCTTAAATGCGGGGCTGATGTTCTAGATCTACGCCACAGCGGCACTCCTTAGTCTAATTAGTAAGCAAATTGAGTTCTACTTAAGATGAGGACAAAGCAGAGACTCAGGAAACGGGAAAGTGTAATCTGTTAGAAAAGAAAAACGGAAGTAGAAACGCCCAACACACAAATAAAAAACGGAAAAGTACAGAGGTTACATTTAAAAATTGACTGGATTACAATTTCCCTCTTTCTTCGTCGCGCACTTTCGCACATTGTTTCTTTAAGCGTCAGCTGTCGTTGACGATGCACTGCGTGCTGCTGTTCGGAGCCACGTGATTACACTCAGTTGCATGAAAACTTGCTAGGTCCGTTCGAAACGAAAACATCACAAAGAAATGAAGGCAAACATGTACGCCATGGCGCCTTGGCCGCCGCGGTGTCGACTTGCCAGAGGCGGATGCGCAGAGTGGGTTTTCGGGTTACGTGCCACGCGATGCAATCCAATATGCACGCCACATCCGTAATCTGGACGCTCCACTTGCGCTGCAAGGTGTAAACGGCCGCCGTCCATATGCAGGCAGGACTTCGTGACGCAGAAAGACGTTCGTTAACATAACGTGACGGTGATAGGCAGCGTACGACCAGTGGGTCAGAGAAATACCTAGATTTAATGACATTCTAGTCGAAATCAAGGAGAAATGGGCATGGCCAGGGCATCTAGTGCGAATGTAACCAATGGTCGCAAAGTGTAACCGATTGGTTTTCAATGGAAGAAAGCGCAGGAGGGGACTGTGGTGTTGCTGTGGGTTCGGATGGGGATGGATTGATTGATTGAGCAATATACTCCACTGATACGAACGTGACGCTAAACCAATAGGAACGCAGGGTGTCTAACCGGAACTGGAACTGAACCCGAATTTTCGCTCGGAACTGGAACCGAACCGAACCCGAATTTTTTCCGCCATCTTGGAACTGAACCCGAACCGGAACAAATCGTAGGAACCGTTCCGAACCGGTTCGCGGTACTGTTCCGACCTCTTTTGCTGGCGATTTACCTTCATTACTTTATCTTTTATAGCTGCTTGTAAAACGCTCTCGTCACTTATTTCCAACGCGCCACTGCACATTGCAAACACCACAACTACATTGCAAAATTATCCCTTGCTAAAACATGACAAGAACAAAGGAAAATATACCACATCGTCTGTCATTTTCAAACACAAAGATCAGACGGTAAGAGAATTAGTAGAAGCGTATGACATCGATAAGGGGGGCTCCGCGTGTGTCGCAAAACCGTCATTGTCACTGATTAACCGTGAAATTGCCTTTCTTTAGGAGTCGTTGAAGGAAGATTAAGACTAGAATAAGTGTGTGTGTGTGTGTGTGTGTGTGTGTGTGTGTGTGTGTGTGTGTGTGTGTGTGTGTGTGTGTGTGTGTGTGTGTGTGTGTGTGTGTGTGTGTGTGTGTTTTGGCCGGATTATGTATAAATGTCGTTCGTGATAATAAATCTTTAGTTGAAAGTCAGCGCTCGTGTAGTTGTGTGTGTTAACGTCCTCGTTTTTTCGCGCTGTTAAATAATAGTAGCTAGATTTTGAAGAAAGCAGCTAGAACAGCTACTTGTAGCTAAACTAACTCTTTTGGTACCTATTGAGTCCACAAGTAGCTAGATCTAGCTGCAAAGTAGATAAATTTGCAACTGGTTCCTCCTCACACCTGTAGTTCTGTACGCACAAATTCACGTGTGCACATTCCATAGTGTTCGAATCCGCTGCCGTCATCA
Source organism: Amblyomma maculatum (assembly GCF_055883805.1). Lineage (NCBI taxonomy): Eukaryota > Metazoa > Arthropoda > Arachnida > Ixodida > Ixodidae > Amblyomma > Amblyomma maculatum. The sequence goes on along the minus strand of NC_139346.1, from coordinate 94,129,088 downwards.
CGTGCGTCCGTGCTGAAAGCCCGAGTCCCTTGGGATTGAACTTCGCGGCATCCGCTGCTCCTTTACACAAGAGCCTAGCGCACACACACGCACACACACACACATGCACGCACGCACGCACACACACAAACACGCGCACACAAGCACGCACACGCACAAACACACACAAACATACGCACACAAGCACGCACAACACACACAAAAACACACGCACACAACACACGCACGCACACAGAAACACACGCACACACACTCTCTCTATGCCTGACTGCTGAATAATTTATAACCGAATTTCTTCTCTCCCCTGTTTAGGTTTCGTGACCTACTTAACGTCACAGCCGAGCGATGGCTGTGACGTTAAGTAGGTCACGTGAGGGATGAAGAAACAGGGACATAATCATTCCTGTTTCATTTGAATTCACAATAGAAAAGTGAAGCCAGCCTACCTCAAGGACAGGAATCACTTCAAGTGAATAATTAGCTATTGTATCGCTGTTCTTTAATGCCGCGCGGCAAGACTTGATTGAAACGTCACAGCCTTCTCCCGGCTGCTGAAACCGAAACTGCTGAGAAAAGAAAATTCAATTATAAATTATTTAGTGGTCGTATGCGAAAAGTGCATGCAGATCGATACACAGGAATGTTGTATGCATCATTAATAAGAAGAACAATGACGCCAAAATTTAGTGTCATATATACTCATATAAAAGTGCATAGGCACCAAGATGCGTAAGACATGACTGTATGTGAACCACCACATTGTTTTTTTCTTACAACCATGAAATAATGCATTAAATAATAATAATAATAATAATAATAATAATAATAATAATAATAATAATAATAATAATAATAATAATAATAATAATAATAATAATAATAATAATAATAATAATAATAATAATAATAATCAATTTTTATTTAATGTGCGCAGGAACAACCATGTGGTCTTCGTGCTGCAGCACAAAGAAGATGAAAAAACAAATGAAAATTCACACACAAGTTTTACACACACAGATACAACACAAAAGAAGTAATAAATAACAGATGAAATGACACTGAGACGAAAAGTGTCACGGAAAGAAAGAAATCAATGAGTAGCATGTCTTATATACACAGTGAAACAACTGTTGAGCACATCATGAAAGAAAAAAAAAACAATAGATAGAAAGAGAGAAAAAACAACAACAAATAACTGATATTCATTGAATGATAATAATATTAATAATAATGCATTAACAAATAATAATAACTGTTGTATACTTTCCTCTTGAGCGATACCGGTAAGCTGCTAGTCATAATCTGCGACTGCTTGCCAAATGCGCTCCATCCCAATCTTATTCTTCTTGTTATTTCCTTTTCATGGTCCGGATCTGCGGTTACTACCTGTCCTAAGTAGACATATTCGCCTACTACTTCCAGTACTTCGCTACCTAATGTAAACTGCTGTTCCTTCCCGAGGCTGTTGAACATTGCCCTAGTCTTCTGCATATTGATTTTCAAGCCTACGTTTCTACTTTTCCTGTATAGGTCATCAATCATTATTTGTAGTTCATCTCCCGAGTTGCTTAGCAAGGCAATGTCATCAGCGAATCGCAGATTACTGAGGTATTCTCCATGTACCCTTTTTCCCTAACTGCTCCCATTCCAAGTCTCTGAGTACTTCCTCTAAGCAAGCCGTGAATAGTACTGGGGAGATCGTGTCTCCTTGCCTAACACTTTTCTTTATGGGAATTTTCCACAGTAATCACTCGTCAGTAAAACCAAAACAAGTGAGAAAAGAAAATCGATTATAAATTATTAAGTGGTCGTATGCAAATATAGTGTGGTGATCTGTGTATAGTAATGCCGCATCATTACAAAAGGATAAAACACTATGCGGATTTCGGTACCTTATTTCTCCGCCGTCTGTATAGGCACGATGGCGGTGGCTTTTCAATGGAACGAGCTTATACGTTGTAGCGTGCTTATCGGTAAACAAGGAAAACAAACGCTCGGCTGACATCGTACTCAGCACGGTAGCAAGCACTCAGTGCAGCAAAACATGCGAAATACGTACTACGCGAGCTTTCCGAAAATAGAACTGCGGCTTTTCGTCGCTTACTAGATTCACCAAGATGCGATGCACTTCTGGAGATACATGCACGAAGCGATTGGCTGGTTCCATTGCGTTGTAACGGTACAGACTCGACAACATGCGAACGTAAGATGGAGAGTGCCGCCAGTGCCGCGCGATCGTGCCTGTCCCTGTTCCAGGGGAGCAAATTTTGCGCCAGGAAGCGACCTCAACTTCAGGGACCGGTTTGGCATGACTTACGCCGAGCGCGCGCAGCTCCGACTAACGAGTGGAAATCTTAACCTTCCTCCGCCGGCTACTCCGATCAACGACGGTTGCAGGCTCATTTATTCTTACTCTTTTCTTTTTGGGTGCGGATTATGCCGGCGTTGTCATAATAATTTTTTTGTAAATTCCTAGCTTCTTCGTTAAGATATATTACCACGATTTCAGGTCGAAGGAATCGTCAAGTCCAGCCGTCACAGAAATGATGTAGAAACGATATTTTTGCGTACAACGGAAACAAATTGAACTCGTAATAGGTTAATTCCATTATCCTGTCTCACAGGCAGAACCATGCATTGCTAGTTCAATAAACAAAACAATGCTGCATCAAATTTATTTAATTAGAGCGCTATAGGAAAGCGCACGGTGCATTTTCAGCAGCCCACACATATTGCCCTATTGCCGGTGATTCAGCTGTGGTGCAATAAATGAGGGCAATCGAAAAAATTACATCAAACTTCTAGAACACGACCTGTAATGCATACCTCTCCAGACACTTAATATAAATGTTATACGATAGCTTTGTAGGCAACACAAAACAGAAGCGAGTAAAGCAGAAATTTCGGCGAGCTGTTAAGTATTCATTCCGCTCACAGTTCAGCAAGCCGGTTTGTTTTGTTTGTTTGTTTGTTTTGTCACCTTTGTTTCTTGCACTGCAAGCGCAACACATTAAATCGTGGCGGGATCGTGGCGTTCAGTAGTTTACAGACTATTAATGCTTGCTTCATCGTTGCATTCAATTTTAATTTAATTCCCTGCACTTTCTCAATATTTGAGAGAGCGAAGAATGTAGTACTCGCCCTTTTTTACGTGGTTTTTGACATGCATGTCGATTATTATTTTTGCGTGTCGTTTTTGGTTCCTCATATTGCTTCGATATATGCGGACGGACAGGTTCATGAGAATTGCTTGAGATCGTTACTCGCACCAGTATTCAAAAACCCCGTAATTACAGAAAACAAATTTTGTTCTGTTCCTTATTTTCTGCAGTAATTTGGGAAGAACGAGTAAACATCGTTTCTGAACGTTCTGTGAAAATCCAAAATGATTCCCTTTTCGCGATATGTCATTCGTAAAATATTCTTCATAAGAAAAATATCTCTGCTTGGAATATGTATCGATGTGTGCACCTGCATGTGTAGTATGCGTAAATGTATTATTAAATGCGCCTAGATTATACCTAACTATAACCAAGGATTATATAAATATTCCATGCCTATTTCGCTAACGTGTTTGTCACTAAATAAAATAATATGCAATAAAACAAAGCTACCAGCCGGTCGGGCTTCATGTGGTCGCTAGAGCTTCTCAGCAGACACTTAGTCGCTTGCCCCTTTTCACAATTGCGGAGGGCGTGTTGAGAGGTGCTTCCTTCAGTTTAGTTTAGCGACCTCAACTTTGACTCGACGCCATGAGCTCTATATGGCACAGCACGTCAATTCGGAAAGAGTACAAAAAGAAAAGGAAAGGTAGATGCATTGCTTATGGGTGGCCGTTTCACCCAGTGCGTTATCGCGTGTGCATGTTTTTCGAGGTGCCGGGATAGGAAGCGATGCGCATGCTACATGTCACTCCTCGAAAAGAGCATTAGGGGTCCACGAGCTGCAGCCACAAAAGAGCGGACATCTCGCCCACCAGAGAGCATGAGCATATAAATTGAGTTGGAGGACTACCGTGGTTCCAACGTCCAAGGGCATGCAGGCACCCGACGCTCGTGCTCTCTGTTCTTTTTCAAATTGTGCGTTCACAGCGACACTCTCCGACTTACTCGAGACGCATCTTGTTTGCTGTGGAGTGCATGGCCTCGGCGACCGATCTAACGATGCCATGTGACCGATCGAGAGCATGCGGTTCCAGTAGCCCCATGCTCTCAACCGCCCCGTTATCGACAATCTTGGAGTGCTTCCCGCCCAGTCTGCTATTACTGCGGAATCCGCGATCACATCTCCCGCGTCTGTCGCCGGCACCAGCAAGACGAACAGCGTGGTTATGCTCCATTCGAGAGTGCCCGCTTGCGCCAGCCTGAAGCTTCTACGATACCATACTCCCGATTCCTTCCGTCAGTCTCCTTCTCCGCCGGATTCCCAGGATAATTCCCGACCCTCTCGTTCTACCCGACGCCGCTCCCCATCGCCCTTAAGCCGCCCGCCCCACTTCGACCGCTGTCCCAATCGTTTTTTCCTAGCGCGGAAAACTAACAGAAGCAGTTTTTGGAGGGAGAGCTGCTTCACAAACTAACTCTAGAATTCTTCCCGGACAACCGCCTAACATGCTGAAAGTACTGATCGAAGGAGTACACGTTGAAGCCCTAATCAATACGGGTGCTGCTTATTCCATCATTAATAGCAACTTGTGTTATCGTCTCCGCAAAGTAATAACTCCGTACATCGGTCGCCCTCTCCGTGGAGCCAACGGTACTATGACACCCATAGGGCAATGCACAGCGCGCGTTCTCACCGATGACCAGAGGCATCATATTGAGTTTGGGGTGATTCCGTCATGTGTTCATGAACTAATTTTAGGCTGGGACTTTTTATCGTCGGCGTCTGCCCTTATCTCCTGCAGCGAATTGCAGCGTTTAAGATCCTGGCCCGAAAAGGCGTTTGTTCGAGTGGTGGCTCACAATATATATAACAAAGCTGGTCCTGAGCTACAACTACGTATGATTATTTGTGTGCTTGCCTTGACGCAGTCTATATGTGACAAAGTTCTTGAAGCTCGAAAAGAAATTTCAAAAAGTAAAAAAAAAAAATACCGACGATTACGTTACTTCCTAATGCGAAATTTGAGCGCAGCAAATAAGCTGTTTCACCTTTTCGATAGATTGAGGCAAAGAAATCGAGCAACACATGTATGAGCTATCACAGATTTTTTTTTTATTTTTCACACGTATTCCTTTAACAAAGACTCCACTAACAGTTCTTGACAGTCATGAAGGAAGCTTTGTGGTCGGAGAAATAGACTGATATATGTTCGACTTGGTACACCAATGCTTGATTCTCAAAGACGAGATCTATACAAGTGCCTCGCGAGGTTGTCACAGCCGTGGGACGCGTTACGAGCGAGAGGAACGGGATGTTCTTCCGCATAAGTGTGAAGAAATTCCTGTTTGTCTTTATGTCAACATTCGTCTCGCTCATGGCTCAGAAGGAACTGGCAGATAATTTCGCAGTGGCGAACGGCAGCGGCAATTTCGACTCGGGCGGTGCACATACACAGATCCACCGCCATCGATCTGGCTCTCTGAATGCCACCGCACAGGGGTTGCATTGGAGGAGGAGCGAAGAAAGGAATTAAGTTCGAGCCGGCGCTTTGACAACCGGAGACTCGCAGGAAGAGGGGGGAGGGGGGCGGCGTGTACACCCAGCGGCAAACGATGGGGGCAGAAGCGCGCGCAGCAAGCAGACAACGCGATAAAGGGAGGAGGGAAGAGATAGCAGCGACTGACTGATGCTGCTGACGCCGATAGTGAGTCAATCCCAGCTGCGGAGTTGGTTTCAGGGACAACGCCGCCGATGCCGACGCAAACAATATGATACCCTCGCTTCCGCAGCGCCAAGAACCAGGTCTAGCCGTGGGAAGGTGGTCACGTATTCGTCGACGTGCCGGGGCCTACGTGAAATAACCGGCGCGTCGGCAACTGAAGAGCACCCTATCCGCCACACAGGAACAGGAAGGGGGGGGGGGAGGGGGGGACCCTCCCCTCCTCTTTCTGCATGGCGGCGACGGTGGTCTATGCAGTCACGTTATCTTGACTCTCTAGCGGCGTCAGCGGCATCCAGCGGTATCAGTCGGTCGCTGCTAGCGCTGGGGGGATGAAAGGGGGGCGGAGCTGGTTACGAGGCCGACGCCGACGCGAAACCCAGGAACGGACGCCAAAGAGCTGCGCTCTAAAAAAAAAGGGCTGCGCAGCGTATCGTAGAATAAGTTTTATCGGTTTCCTTGGAAATCGTACGAGAGTGAAAGGAGACAGCGCTGGACCCATGGTGTAGGTCGTGCAAGGTGAGGAGACTCGCGTTTCGCACTTTAGGCTTTCCTTTCTGGGCCGTCTGCTGAACTTCGCTTTCATATCTCGTGCTATCGTTCAGTCCGGAAGGGGGCAGTTAAATATTAGGTTCTTCTTTTCTTGTTGTTTTCTTCAAATTTCTCTCATCTCCCGATTACATGGACCGGAATTCACTCTAATTGCAGAATACAGAATTTATTTACACTATATACAAATTACAGCACAACTTCAATCAGGGTGCGGCCTCTCGTCACGGCACCCGAAACGAGTCTCTCGTTTTGCCGCGTCTCTCGGAGGCTTCAAAGTCGTTCTCTCCCTCGAATTCCTCCTCGCCAGGCTCCTGGGGAATCCTCACTTCCCCCCGTCGTTTCGCCGCGGCTGTGGCTGGTGAAGACGCCTTCCACCCCCGTTACAAATGTTGACCGCCAGCGCCCGTCGAATTCTCAGAAGCCGACTCGCTGGCTCGGCGGGGATGGTTCCAGGCAGATCGGATGTCTTCGGGAGCGACGCTCTTCTTCTGCTGGTCGTCCGTGCGGCGCCACCTCGCAGGCCGCCTCACAAGTTGGGACAGCACAAAGGGAGGAGGCGTCTGCCACAAACACACATAAACGCCAGCGAAAATACTCACACATATGGCAGTCTTTTCGAGTTATCTCTGCCCGCAACCAGGGCGCTTCAAACGTGCACTTAACAGGGGCCTCTGGCAACCTTCACGTTAAATGCATATGCAGCGCCAAAATCTTCGGATACGAGAGGACTAATTAACATAGCCCAACACCCTGGCTGTATACCAACTATATTTCCAGTATGTTATGGACCAGGAAATGGAGTTTCGTCCCCTCTGACACAAAACCGAAGAGATAAGAAAGGTATGTGTCGCTGACCATATGTAACGCTAGACGCAGAAACAATATCTTCACATTGTTTCGTGAAAAAAAAAAACAAAAAAACATCCGACTGTTCATATCCAGGGATTAGCGACATGACTCATCGTTAACAGTGGCACCCGGCCTTGCAGGTGTAACTGGCACCCGTGTGATACTGCGCGGGTTTGCCGACAACTACATACAACAAAATCGAATTAAATATATCTGGTGAAGAGACGCCGAAAATTCACCTCCAAGCTGACACGTAGAAAGCGCTCTTCATTTGGGCAGCGTATTTTCCGAAGATATCCGAGGGCCCCTGTGCACTGTGAAGTTCCTCGCGCACTCCATAGACGTGCTGGCTTCGTGCGGTTTCTGACCACGCACCAAGCAGTTATTCTTAAAATAAGTCTCAACCTTGTCGATCGTTCGAAATCCACAGAACAGCACGTGCTTCGGAGCTTTCTCAGCCATATGCATGTTTTTCCGCGCACTGCACAAATCACCACTCCTTTCGACGCACCGAGTAAATTGCCGAGCGCCGAACAAATTGGCAGTGGTTAGCTCTGGTTGCCCCTTCATGGATCACTGCCTTGTCGTGGCGGAGGGGCTTGCGAAACTCGATGAAGTCGTGAGCTCTGCTGTGTAAGACCACCCAAGATAGACAGGTCATGGCAGAGTTCTGACAAAATGTGATTCACTGGAGAAGGTAATGGCAACCCACTCCAGTATTTCCTGCCAAGAAAACCCTATGGCCAGTCACAATACCATTATTGATATGGCGCCGGAAGATGAGCCCCCCAGGTTGGAAGGCGTCCCACATGTTACTGGGGATCAACAAAGGGCGATTCCTAGTAGCTCCAGAACGAATGAAGCGGCTTCAACATAACAGTTATATATACATAGGCATGCGCATGGAGGGCGGCTGTCCTCCCGAATTGTCTCAGGGGCACTACGTCAGCCCGTACTTTTACTTTGTTGCACTTGTGCCATCATTTCTAAACGTGCACAATTATGGTCATGCAGGTTTTCGAAGGTAAATACTGGCAGCCACCTGTGATGTTGTTTTGCACAAACTGCAAAACCAGGGGCAGAATGAACCATTGTGAGAAGCACATCGTCATGTCATTTTCAATTTTGCATTCATGGCGAAGCTTGATTTCTTTTTATAGTGCACAACATTTTGTACTGAAATAAAACAAAACAAGTGCACTGAAAAACCCATAAGACAAAGAAAACGACAGGACAATTAACTCTTGCAAGGACATTATTGCAGGCTAGTTGATGCATCCCCTTCATGGATCACTGCCTTGTCGTGGCGGAGGGGCTTGCGAAACTCGATGAAGTCGTGAGCTCTGCTGTGTAGGGCCACCCAAGATAGACAAGTTACGGCAGAGAGTTCTGACAAAATGTGATTCACTGGAGAAGGTAATGGCAACCCACTCCAGTATTTCCTGCCAAGAAAGCCCTATGACCAGTCACAATAGCATTAATGATATGGCGCCGGAAGATGAGCCCCCCAGGTTGGAAGGCGTCCCACATCCCAGGCAGCACAACAGCCCGGGCCAATATTGTCAGTGAGTTGGCAGAGATCAGCCCTATGTAGGCCCAGCGCTGCCATCTTATGGCTGGTATTGGTTGTGCCATTCTATAACACGTCCAACACTGGCCCTGAGGATTCCATTGGTAACCAATATTGTTCGTACCTATTTATAATGATAACAACATTGGCCCGTCATATCCGATGCCCTCACAATATCGGTGGTACCATTATACAAGGATGGCAACGATGGGCCTTGATGTCCGGCGTATCACCGGTGTTGGCGCTGCCATGAGATAAGGATGGCTATAACGGACAGCATTAGCCGGCAGTCCACTGATGTTGGCCAATATTCGACATATGCTGGACAATAATGTCAGCTCTGTTACAATGGCCCGCCAATGTCAGATATACACCGGCATACCTTACATATCAACGGTATTGGCATTGCCCTTTCATAAGGATGGCTATATCGAACAGCGTTAGCCATTACTCTACTGACGTTGGCTATTATATGGCATATGCTGGACAATACTGTTAGTTCTGTTACCATGTCCCGCCAGATGCATTGGCATACACTTTAGTCAACATTGTCTTGTCTATTTCACCTACTGGTCAATATTAGATGCAAATTAGCATATGGCTGGAAATATTCCGTGGGAAACCGCATTAGCGTGCTTTTGCGGTTGGCAGGCTCATTTAATACTTGGAGTCGTTAACTGTGCTGTTATAATCGATGTTTTCAAGTTACCTTTGCAATTTTTAATGCTTCGGAAATCTTGTGTTTAAATAGTTATAGTTCCGCGGTGCTGGTTTCCGTCGTGTTTGCTTTAATTCCACCTAGCTGTTGTTGATGTTGCTTGGGATTACACCATGTTCTTTTACACTAGATCTTCATTGACTTAAGCTGGCACTGTAATCAATCCACATGTATACTGTGACGAATTTGGATGAGACCGACGATCGGTCAACGGCATCAAATAAGTTCACCACCGTTTGCTGGTCCGGGCGGCGGCGGCGATAAATAGCTCCACGCCGACCGAAAGATCAGAAAGAATCAAAACGACATGTCATATATCGTGCATAGGCAATGGTTGCTATTTTTTGTAATCTATTCGGCAATGGTCTAGGTTCTTCCATGGCTGCTCCCGTGGCGATTCCTGCTGCTCTGGGTGAAGAGAATTCCAAAAGTTTTAGCAAATTTCTTTGCCCCCGAGTGTATCAGTTTTAACAACAGTGGCTTCAAACAGACGATTACCGCAGGACAGGCATGCAGTGCGATGCAATTAATGAGCGATAAGCGTCGGCCTATTAAGGCTCGTACGTGACTCAGATCGAGTATGGCGAGCGCGCTTCCATCGAAATACACTTTAACAATACACTTGGCCGTTGAAGCTATACGAATACGAAGCATCGCAGCACATACTTTCGCTTAAACGATTCAACAATGGTGATCTAAATTAAAGCTGGGTTATTGAGCGGTAAATTAAACGTCGGTCCGCATATGCATGAACGTTCCCACATATGGCAAATCGTATCGACGCTTCCTGCTTCGTTGTCGCTCTAAGAAGTGAAGTATTAGAAAAAAATGGAGAGAAAACACTGCACGTACATTCTCAGTATGAATAATATTAAGGTTATGCTGAAACAAATAACTGGGTTACAGTTTCACTTTTCTTCATCGCACTCGTTCGCACATTTGTTTTTTCTCAAGCGTCCGCTGTTGTTGACGACACACCGCGCACTTCTGTTCCAGTCCACTGAGGGCACTCACTCGCGCCGAAATATGGACGCTCTGTTCGCTGCTTGCTAGGGTGTATTGAAAACATCACAAACAAAGGAAGAAAAACATTGAGGCACGGCGCCAGCAACAGCGGCGCCGACTTGCCCGAGTAGATGCGCTCTGCAGGTGGGGTTGTCGGGTTACACGCTGCGCGATGCAATCCAAGACGCAGGCCCTGACGCTCCACGTGTGGTTCAAGGTGCACACGGCCGCCGCCCGGGCGGGAATTTACGACGCAGTGCGTCAGCCGCTATACTTTAAGGCTCTATTTCTTTCATATACCTCTTTGACATACGTGCAGCTAGCGTAACTGACGTCTTAGGGTTTGCAAGAGTAGACCATTCCATACGTGTAAAATCAAAAATACGACTACAATGACCATGGCGCATTAATCACTGATGGAATATCGCACACATACGGTACTGGTAAATGCTCTATGATTATCTTGAAACACTGATTAGGCAAACGAGTACGCCAGCTATTTGCTAAACAAGCCGCGAATATTCAAATCACTGCAGTGGCAAAAATGATCGCAGAGCCAGCTATAGAGTCGCCCGCGGCACGGCGGCGGGCCGGCTTCCACATTTCACAAGAACTTGAAACGCGAAATATATCCGCGGGGGGCTTTACCACACTGAATTTCATAGGAACACAAAATAGCTTCGTGTAGTGGCCAGTATACAAGAGCGGCAGCTAAGCAGAACAGCTTTGATTCGACGCCATGCCAAGTGCATGGATATCATAATTTTAGAATTTCTCGTTTGTTTGTTCTTTAAGTCTAACGTTTCTCCGCTTTTATTCACACCCCCAATTTCGCGATTCCGTCGTCGTTCACTGCAATACAATGCTTGCGCTACATATGGCAACAATGAATAACTGTAGAGTTCAAAAACTAAATAAAGCAGTCGTTGTTTTACAATTAAGCTTAATTCGGTATCAAAGCTTATTTATTCTCTAACTACCTCCGTGGTGGAACAGTTACAGGCGTTCGCGGGGAAGGTAGTTTTTTTTTTTTTTTACAAATATTGTGTATGGAGAGAAGATACCCACATGTAAACTGACTTGTTAGCATTTGAACGAAAAAGAATGTGAAAGAAAAGACTGGAAACACAAATAAAATACGAAAAGGTACAATGGTTATATTAACAACTGGATTACAATGACACATCTTTGTTTCGCACACGCTCGTTCACAGTTTTCCAACGCCTGCTCTCCGTGCTGACGCACCGCTTAATCCCGTCCTCGCGCACTTCGCACTCCTGTCGTTCCCCGATCGCACTCTCTCACCGCATGCGATGCGAGCAAGGTCCGAGGTTGCATACGCGCGTCGAAATCCACGCAGGTGCGCCAAAGCGGTGGACGGGTCGACGCACCACTCAGGGTCCAAGGGGCGGACGGCCGCCGCCCAGGGGAAGGAATTGCGCAGTAATAAAAAGACAAACGCTAACAGACTCGAGACTTCTTACAAACATTTCCGGGCTCTCACAGCAGGTTGCATAGAGAAATGTGCTTTTACCGCATTTTCTTGGCCAATAAAATATACGCAAGAAACTAAACTGAGAAAGAAACAAGCGCCTAATGAATCGGGCGAACAAACGACTAATCTAGCAGATAGAATGATGCTGACGGTGCGGATATATGAGAAAAAATGTAAGCATCGTATGCAACTACCTTATAAAGAGGTGGCAAGTCGTGGTACCGAGATGCTTAGCTCAATAATTTTCAACAAACTTGCTTCAAATCCTCATTTCAGGGTGATTGAAGTATTCCACTCGATTGAGCACTATTGTATGAAAGCATTTTCGTTGGTATGCTAAAAGTGAGCAAACTATTCGTAGTAGAACACAGCATTCACAAAATACAACTTGAACAGGTTTGGGTGTTGTAAACAAAACAGCTAGGCGCCTCTCCAGGACGACGACGCGCTTCGCTGCTGACACAGAGCCCTACATAGATGAGCAGCAACAGCAGCGCATCGTTCAAGGCTGATTCAAGTCCTGTCATCTAGGAAACGCTTGCTAAACGGAGGGTACAAAACCAAGACCATCGATCTGCTGAAAAAGCGATTACTAAAAAGCTCGAAGGATGACGCGACAATCGCTTAGCCGGCATGACGGCGGCAGTTGTATTTTGTTTCAAAGAGGGCGCTCCGTTCTTTAGTCCATCCAACGGCCGCTCGTTCGCTCGGCTCGACGTTCGGTGGCACCGCGCACGGAAAATGCTTCTTTCTTCAAGAAATATTCCATGTAAGTTCTCAAATTTTTTCATTCAGGATTTATAAAGCGTTTGTGTATATTGGAGCAAAATATTAGCCTCTTAGATTGAGCATTTTTTAAATTACAAGCGTTGTCTTACATTTCATTGTTGCTGCAGGCTGCGTAAGCCATGTGCTAGGGAGATTTGTCTTCTTTTAGCATATTTCTTACGTTGTTAACTTTTCAAAAGTGGTTCTCAAGTATGCGCGACTTGATTCCGATCATTTTGCAGCTTATTTCAAGTTAAACCGTTGCTGTTTTGCAGAGTACTGATTTCCTAAAGTAAACAACTGCGTCGCATCGTAGCCCTAAAAGCCAACTTCGGATATTCACGGCGTTACAGTGGCTGGAACGGCGTATAGCCGTCACTTGGCTCGGCCGCTCGGGTTCCCTCGGGTGACCTCGGGCGGAGTCGGTGGAGTCCGGGCAAAAGCATATATTTTCGTGTCTGGTGCGATAAAACGCTAACGCATGAGTCGCGCGGCAGCACTATGCGCAGTGAGCTGAGGACCGCAGTGCTGTCGCCCAGGTTCTGGGTTTTTAGAAATCGCTCATGATGCTGGAACCAGCTCGCGAGGCAGCCAATCGCAAAAGGCTTTGGGGTACTCACCTTCGTTGTTTTGTTTTTTTTTTTTTGTTTTTTTGCATGCAAAGTTTGTTTCCCTTGTCCGGTATGAGCGAAAATCCTGCAGACGCTCATTTCGTCTGATCCGTGCATATATGAGCGCATCGAGACGGTTTAGTAAAAGCTTGGTAGTGTAGTATTGCAAAAAAAAAAGGCTAGTGTGGCTAGATATTGCTAATTTTCGAAAGTTGCAGAAAAACGCCACTGCTTTCAATCATGTCTGCATCGCAGTATAGTAGCACGCCGCTGCGCTGGGACCATTTTTTTGGGGTGGCGGGGGGGGGGGGGGTGACAGTGCTCCCCCCTTTATTCCAGTGTTAAGAATGCCTGAAAACCTTTCTCTGACAATGGCCTGTGCGTGGGGAACTGCATCCCAAGCAGCGTGGACTGTGGTAGATGCATGTACTGCACCTAACTATTATCCCTGAATCAGGTTCTGTCGCCACTGTGCATGAATTCCTGCCTCATAGGGAAGCCGACTTGTAGGTTTTGCAACTGATCTGTTATAGCATGTCCAGCAGGGCGGGAGCCTTCAATGTGAGCGCTGGGTGGGCTCAGACAATTTCAGTTCCAGGCCGGGTTCGGGTTTGTAGCATGTGGCCCGGGTCGGGCTCAAAATTAATGCCCGTGCACACCTCTAGTCGCGTCGGTTGTGTAGCACACGTTTGGCGCCCGTGCATGCTTTTGATTTTGTTCTCCGCACCATGACACTTTGCTCCAGCATCAAGACTGCATGAAACATCAGTATGCATTTTCCGGTCGTTATGCTAACTGATCGCCCCACCGCCCTGGCACAGCTATGTTATACCATGTGTAACATAGAGTTGCAATCGTGGTATGCTTTTATCATGATTTAGAGGCATCGATTTAATGGAGACTTTCTTTCCTTGCATTTAGGGCTCTTAGCTCTATAACGCCCGCAGTCCAGCTGCTCCACTTGTATCATCGCACTGCTTTGGCACAAGCAATCATCTGCCATCAAAGGAGTGCTGCGTGAATGTGAGGCAGACAACATCATCATCATTTTAGTGCTGCACAACCTGTCAACAACTGTGGGAGCCTTGCCATGAAACATGCTGTGTGTAAGGAAGCATTGCCTCGGTACGTATGACACATTGCCTTTGTTTTGCTTTATATAAAGGCTTTAAAAAAGGCTCTGCTGGCTTTTCGCTATATGATTGCATGCTATATGACTTTTTCTAGCTTTTTAGCTCAAGACTTACTTGTTCAGAAGTCTTGCCCACAGTATGCAGAAAATAATATCCTTCATGTCCCTGGCAGTGCTTTAATAGCTGGTGCTATATTTCGTTGCTTTATTTCAACAGTATGTGGCTATTTCAAGTTGAGGCATGATTGAGTGAACCTGTGGTGTAATAGCACAATAACGGACATAGCTTGTTGAACTGACGAAGTAGTTGTCATTTGCGTAACACGGGAGAGCAGGTGCTTTAAGTGATGGAATATTTAGCATACTTGATTATGCTTGCATTACAAGAATTCGCAGGAAGCCTGTATTGAGGTTTCAGAGAAGAAAGCCATTACGTATTCCTCAGGTTATTTGCCTTCCACTCTCCCTTCATTACTGCTGCCTGCACTGTATGTATTTGTTCATACAGACATGCAGTTACTGACTGCTTGTACATTTCTGGTTGCCTACACTGGCTTCAGTAATGTAGATGTAATATTACTTTGATCTAAACCAGGCTATTTACTTTGCTCAAAGTGACAATTATAATTAATTCTCTCCCCAAGCCATTGAGATTTGCCATTAGCTCCCAACTCGCTTTATTCGCAGCTGCAATGAATTTATTCTGTAACCCTAGAGCAAGACATTTGCAGAAAGGAGATCATCATGCAATACTCGTGCAAATTTTGTAAATTTTAGAGGACATTCTGTTTGTTTTTGCATATGCTTCGGTGTTCGGAAAACAGAGCAGACTAGCTTACAGTGCAGGAGGGGTGGGCTGCAAGACAAAAGGAAATTATTAGTGCAGCTGCTCATTCAGGCGTGCATTCCTTGTGCATTTATTGCTCTTATATATGTGCACCTTTGCCTGCATGCTTGCCAGGGCTTTCCCCATAATGGATGGCAGTGATCTTGCCGCCCGCCTCTCGGGGGACTGCCCTTTACCAACTACTTGCCCACAACCAACTCACCTCCTGGGCTTCAAATTTGTCATACTCAAGGACGATTTTCTGTGTTTGATGTTACCAGTGACGTCACTTAAGATACGCAGTGTGCATCATTGGTCCATTAGTTTCATTTCGGGATGTTGTCACCCCTTATATTCCCTACTCATATTTCTTCTTCTACATCCCCTTGCAACTGCCAAACGAAGTAAGACGTATAAAACTGCCAAACTCCCGCAGTCTCTAAATGCTAAGTCAACAACCAAAAAGCTTTTACATGTCTAAATAAAAGTAGAAATGATCCGCCGATTATTTTTTTGATTGTCATGTCTAGTCAGACGGTTTAGTGAACTGCCACATGACCAAGCAAATTGCAACTGTAAGTGCACTGAGGAGTCATGCGTTAGAGCAAGCATATGGATCTTGTGTTGCTTAGCTGCTTAACTCCAAATATCCTCCTTTGTCAGACAAGATATTTTTTTAGAAAACTGGATGAGCCTGAAGAAAGCAGATTGGATTCTTAGCAGCATTGTTATTTCTTACACGTGCGTTCTATCCCTGTATACATGAACTCGACAGAATTGGGTTGAATACGTCTGTCGAGTGAAAAATCAGTTCTGGGGTTCATGTATACACAGTCGGGTCGAGTAAAATAGGCGGCGGAGCGGGTTGCGTTAACTCGCCTGCAGGGGGTAGGTTAATTCGCTTGACCCGCTTATCTAAAGGCATGTAGACACTGTCCAGTCAGGGAGTCTAGTTATGGGGAACTCTGGGCTATGAAAAATCCTCTGGAGCGGCGACGAGCGTCACTCGAAATGAATGCTTTTTAGCGCTCATCAACGATAAAAAATAATCGAAGCTCTCGATAGTAAAAGGCAATGGGATCAAATACGAGTAAGAACTTGCACAATAACTTCGAATCTCGATGCAACGCTCTGCTACGATACTTACTCACTAGAAAGCGAGTTCATGTAGACATCAGCCGGGTCGAGAATGATGACCTTGCTTACTACACGCTGATTCAACCCGGTGCTGTCGAGTCCATGTAAACAGGGCTATTGTACTTGTAATTTTAGGTGAACTCTCATTTCGTGTATTGCACATTAAATTTGAGTGATATTGGTGCTTTCTTGCGTATGTGCTGTTTTGTTCTGCAAACAGTACTATTTCTCCAGACACAATCTTATTTTTAATTTGAGTACAAAATATTGTCCATTTTTGAAAAAAAAACAATTTGTGAGTCTGTTAAGAAATTTTGATTTTGAAATATATTCACAAAATAGCAACATTTTATAGATACTGAAATGTAAAATGTGTGCGAAACAACTTTTCAGCTCAGGATTAAACTGGGTTTTCAAGGAACTTATTGTGATAGGGTGAAAGTGAAAAATCACTGTCATGCTAGATGTATCGTTTTTTTATGATCTCATAGTCACATGAAGCATTGTATTTTATGGTGTGCTTAAGCAATGAAAATAATATTTGGCCTCAGATATTCAGGCAGATTACTATTCTCTATACCAACAACTACTATGAATGGGTTTTAAGAAATCAGATGCCCGAGCACCACACCTGTTACCTGGACATAAAATCACCCATGTATGCCTAACTGAATATAATCTTGCACGTGGAAGGTTGCCGATGGTATGGCCATATGATTAGCTGTGATGAAGGAAAATGCATACCTGGTAGGCTGCCAGCTGATAAGGAAGTACAATATCATTGTACTTAGATCTAGCATAACATTTTCCTGCCTATGCAAAGTAAATTTCTAGTACTTGCTCAATTGCTCATTGCAGGCTGCCTGTAATAATTTTAGCTGAACAAGCATGCACTGTATGATTACTAGAACTTCTTGTTGGGCTTGTTCGTGTTTAGTTATTATAAACTGAAGGCGCCAAAACAATGCACGCACACAAGAAAAAAACGGGACAGAGTTCCACTCACAACTGATTTATTGTGCAGAACAGAGTACATATATATCTCACTGCAGGCACATGCCCAAGGAACACATTCAGCTACATCACATTCAGCATCATGTAGTTTAACATAAGCTATGTTCAAGAAATGCTTTCTCAGAGAAAGAGGCTGTGGTATGAGGCATGGGCTTCTTGAACATATCTTATCTTAAACTACATGATGCTGAATGGGTTCTTTGCGCATATGCCGGCAGTGAGATATATATGTACTTTATTCTGCACAATAAATCAGTTGTGAATGGCGCTCTGTCCCGTTCTTTTTTTCTTGTTTGTGTGCATGTTGTTCTGGTATCTTTAATTTATAATGAGCACTGTATGAAAACTATTCCTTGGTACATTACAATTAAGGCAAATGTTTATAGTAGAATGCAGCAAGCAATAAAGCTGTGAAAACTAAAAAGCTGGAACTTGAAATGGTACGGTTATCTTGAGAATATTATATGCGTACACAGCCTTGAGAATATCTGCGATCTACACATCTCCTTCAGTTAGCCGATTGAAGATAGCTTGATTGACTCTGTCAGGGCAATTATTTCTTTATTCTGGCCGCAGTAATGTATGCGTGCCTGTAACTGGTGTACTGCAGAAAAATATTCTTTAATGTGTTCTTTAATATCATCCAGTCTTGCATGCTCAATAATCCATATTGTCTATTGCAGGAATGTTTAAGTATTTTTTAAAAATTGAAAGTTCTGGAGCCTGAACCGTCAGATTTTCAGGAACTGTAATTCTATATGAACACTAAGCATCTACCTGAAGTTATCGGTTTGCCGGAAGCAGGTTTTTACTTCCAAATATCTTTCTTTTGTATCTGGAATGGATATTATTTTGCATATAGGTTTATCATCCCTACGTCATAAGATGCTGCATGCCTTTGCAGGCCCAGAAACCTGTCGCAAAGTGCTCTAAAAGAAGAATGTGTGGCAATAGGCCTTCAATATATACAGTAAAACCCCTTTATAGCCACTGAGGCCAGCGAAAATATTTACTATATCATGGTCTTTACTGTATCAGTGGTCTGTGATGACATGGTCCTGAAAGTGCTGTCTAGTAGTTAAATAGGCACTTACTGAACACGTCTTGTTGCTTAATGAAAAAAACCTAAATACCTTCCATCTCGCTTTTATCATCTCTTTGTGTAATTTTTTCATTATAAAATTTCTCTACATCTTGTGGAAGTACCTTTGAAGCACGAAGACGTGATTACGAATGCAACCAAGTTCGATTTCATGTAAAAACTAAAGCCTTGCATGAACATGGTGTCCCTTTTTGCTCTTTCTGTCTTTTAAAAGGCAATAAGTAATAAATTCGCATGGCACTCAAGTGCTGTAAGACCTTACTCGCTGCACCTCCACTTTCTGCCACCACTGCCTCATGATTTGTACTGCACATTGCAGTGAATGTTGACCCATTTCTTTCCCTTCCCTATTTCTTGCTGCACGTTTACTCCTTTACTTCCTGAATGGAACACGCTGCCTCCTTGCTATGTTTGTAGACAGCTTTACTTTTTTCTTCTTCGCGCTGCGCGCTTTCCCTCACGGCTCCAAGGCTTCTGTAAAGTAGGCTTCTTCTGACTGCTGCTACGGCTAGTAGTAAAGCCACCTAAACGAACACTCGGGGTTATTGTTCTGTTTTCAAATACAAAAAGTCTTGGCTTCGCGACTCTAGGTAGTGCGCGGGAGTCGTCGCCAGGGTCAGAAGCACTTTAACCGATTTTTACCAAAAACATCTTTACTATAAAGGGGGAAAATGTACAGTTGCTTATGGAAGATGAACTGGGACTTCAGTTTCACTTTACTATATCAGAGGTTTTACTAAGCGGGGTTCTGTATTTTGTACTCGATCGTATAGAGCACCCAGACTTCAAATATGTGTTTGGATAAGTGTTGAGAAGGTGAGGTTAGATCTTATTGTGATATATGCTTGTCTTCTGTGCAGATGTGATTTGTAAGACCCACGGACCAATCTCCTCAACAAACTGTTCCTGAACAGTTGTTTCCTGCGGGGTGCCCAGCTTACTACCTGGGCCATGTGCTTCCCCCGCCCCCTCAACCTCATCGCTTGATCCATTGACCCTTCACTGCCAACTATCATGCTCAACACAGTCCACTGCCATTTTCCATCCATGGTGGACACTGCCCTGAAATGCACCCATGCTCAGCCTCCTATTCCTGCAACACCTCTCGCACTACAAGGCTATAGTGCATCAACCCTGCTCAACATGTCCAGCCCCTTCCATCATGACCAATGCACACTGCACCCAATCACCTCTACCTGCACTACCTGGTCATGTGCTGCTTAGTGCCCTGTTTCCAATTACACCTACTAGCCTCTCCCATATTAACCCTGTATCCAATGCCTCCTGCACTGCATTTTGGCCCTCTGATGTCCTTGTGGCATTTACATGTATATGAGCTCTCAATAAAATGTTTTCGGAAAATATTTTGCTTGCCTCATTTAATTGCATGGTTTTTATGGCTCCTTAGGGAGATGACATGCAAGGTGGTATTGGGAAATGACTGCATTAGAAAACCACAATTATCAGAGTGACAGTTGAGCAAATGGCAGCAGTAAGGGCAAGGGTGAAATAACTGCATGGCTAAAGGTGGCTTAACAGTGGCAGGCCACGTGTGCCGATGAATACTTGTTGCACGCCAATAAATACCAATATATGATACTAGCGGCACGGCCGGTTTATTGCCAATGTCAGTTGGGCCAATGAATACTAGTGGCATGCCAATACGTGACACTAGGGGCACGGCCAGCTGATAGCCTATGTTGGCAGTGCCAAGACAGGTGCAATGTTGGCATATAAGCCGGACCAATATATAAAAATGTAGTAATTTCTCAAAAAGCCAGTGTTACGCCAATGTTGGTACCAATTTTTGTCGACGTTGGGCCGGGATTGGTGCGATGTTGGTGTGCTGCCTGGGTTACTAGGGGGGGGGGGGGAAGGCGTCCCACATGTTAAAGGGCGATTCCTAGTAGCTCCAGGGCGAATGAAACGGCTGGGCTAAAGCCAAAAGGACGCTGCTCAGTTGTGGATGTGTCGGGAAGCGACCGGAAGGTCCGATGTTGCAAGGACATATATCTCATAGCAACATGGAATGTAAGATCTATGACGCAAGGTAAACTGGATATCGTCAAGCGAGAAATGGACAGATTGAACATTGATACCTTGGGTATCAGCAAGCTCAAGTGGACCAGAATGGGAGAATTTAATTCCAGCGACCATTATGTCTTTTACAGTGGGCACGAATCCAGGAGAAGGAATGGGGTCGCTCTCATAGTCAACAGAAGAATGGGCGAAGCAGTGCTAGGGTACAACCCCAAAAACGACCGAATGATTTCACTTCGGATCCAAGGTCAACCTTTCAAGTTACAGTTATCCAAGTCTACGCACCAACCACTACTGCTGAAGAAGCTGACGTTGAGAAATTTTATGCTGACCTGCAATGTCTTTTAGACCGCACTCCCTCATCAGACGTCCTTTTTTCTTAATGGAGACTGGAATGCTAAGGTGGGGAGTGAAGAAATATCCGGAATTACAGGCAAGTTCGGTCTCGATGAGGCAAATGAAGCTGGGCAGAGGCTAGTAGAGTTTTGTCAAGAAAATAACCTGACCATAGCGAATACTCATTTTCAACAGCACAAGAGGCGCCTGTACACATAGACTTCACCGGATGGTCTGTACAGGAATCAGATTGATTATATTCTTTGCCGGCAGAGATGGAGAAGCGCTATACAAGCAGTAAAAGCAAGGACTGGGACCGATTTGTGGCACCGATCATCAGCTTCTTGTTGCCAAATTTAAGCTTCGATTGAGGAAAACGCAGAAAACTAAAAGGCCTTTCAGGTATGATCTGGATCAAATATGCTGTTAAAGTGAGGAATCGATTTCAAGAATTAGATCTAGAAAACAGAGAGCCTGAAGAGATGTGGACTGATGTGCGTGATATAATGCAATAAGTTGTTACTAAGGTAGTTCCAAAGCAAAAGAAATGCAAGAAAGCAAACTGGTTATCTGAATAGGCTTTGCAAATAGTTGGGGAAAGGAGGATGGCAAAAGTTATGGGGAAAAAAGAAAGATACAAGGCTCTCAATGCGGATTTTCAGAAAATCGCAAGGAGAGATAAGAATGCCATCCTGAACATACAGTGCCAAGCAGTTGAGGACAACAGCCAATTAAGGAACACAAGAGCTCTGTATAAGACAATCAAAGATATCAAAGAAAGCTTCTGTGCTAAGCTGGGCGCGATAAAGAACAAACGAGGCAGGGACCTCACGGAAGCCTCAGAGATAAAGAAGAGGTGGCAGGAATACACAGAACTGTACAAGAAGGACCCGAATGTGCAAACCCAACATAAGACGGCTGTGATTACTGATCTCGAGCCGGGCATCCTGAAGAGAGAAGTTGAATGGGCCTTATCCAGCCTTGCTAAGAACAAAGCTAGAGGAATTGATGGCATTCCAGCTGAGTTACATCAAAACCTCAACCATGACGACGCTGTTAACAATCTGTATACATTATGTCAGCAAATTTGGACAACCCTCCAGTGGCCACAGGATTGGAGGAGGTCAGTTTACATCCCTATTCCAAAGAAAGGCAGTGCCAAAGATTATTCCAACTACCGCACGATCGCGCTTATTTCGCATGCTAGCAAGGTGATGTTGAAAATCCTCCTAGGTAGGCTGTAGCAGTATGTGGATCGGGAGCTTCCGGACGTCCAAGCTGGGTTTCAAGGGCAGAGGAACTAGAGACCAGATTGCCAACCTTCGCTGGATCATGGAAAAAGCAAGAGAGTTCCAAAAACCCATCTACTTCTGCTTTATTGATTATGCGAAAGCGTTTGACTGCGTAGATCACAGCAGATTGTGGCAAACTCTCCAAGAGATGGTAGTTCAAAATCGCCTCATCTATCTCCTCAGGAACCTGTATGAAGGGCAAGAGGCCACAGTCATAGCATGGTCTTACTGATTGGTTTCCGATTGAGAAAGGAGTGAGACAAGGCTGCATACTGTCGCCCTGCCTATTTAACCTATATGCTGAGTGCATCATGAGGAAAGCTGGTCTGGACGAGTCTTCAGCTGGAGTGAAGATTGCTGGGAAACGTATCAACAACCTTAGATATGCGGATGATATCACTTTAATGGCAGTAAGTGAAGTGGAACTCAAGAGACTTCTGATGCGCATACAAGAAGAGAGTGAGAAGTTTGGACTTAAACTGGACATTAAAAAGACAAAGATCATAGCGTCTTGCCCCATCAAGCCCTGGAGCATCAAGGGACAAGAAGTGGAAGCTGGGACAGATTTTATCTTCTTGGGCTCCAAGATAACCCCGGAAGGAGACTGCAGCCATGAAATTAGGAGACGCCTACTTCTGGGAAAGAGCCATGGCTAGCCTTGACCACCTAGTAAAGAGCAGAGACATTAGTCTGCCAACCAAGATCCGTATAACTCGTGCTATGGTATTTCCAGTTGTGATGTATGGATGCGAGAGTTGGACTGTGAAGAAGGCTGACCGCCGAAGAATTGACGCGTTTGAATTGTGGTGCTGGCGGAGAATCTTGAGAGTTCCTTGGACGGCCAGAAGATCAAATCAGTCGATATTGTCGACTATAAACACTGACTGCTCATTGGAGGGTCAAATTCTAAAGTTAAATCTCAGCTACTTTGGTCATCTGATGAGAAGAGGGGAGTCGCTGGAGAAAGATTTGATGTTGGGAAAGGTTGAGGGTCGACGGAGAAGGGGTAGGCAGCGAACGCGATGGTTAGATGGCATCCTCGAGGCACTGCAGATGAAGTTATGTGATGTTAGGAAGATAGTGAGAGACCGGAAAGCGTGGCGTGACATGGTCCATAGGGTCACGAAGAGTCTGACACGACTGAACGACTGAACTGAACAAAGGTTATATTTAAAAATTAACTGGGTTACAATTTCACTCTTTCTTCGTCGCGTACTTTCGCACATTGGTTCTTCAAGCGTCCACTCTCGTTGACGATGCCCTGCGCGCTGCTTTTAGGGAGCCCCGTGATTGCACTCACTCGCGTCAAAACATGCTAAGTCCATTCGAAACGAAAATATC